>NC_139681.1:59003811-59706311 GCF_964106915.1 Podarcis gaigeae | reverse complement strand
AAAGAAGGCATGAATGGTGAATGAAAATGCTGGCCGTCAGGGGTCTGAAGCTGACAGAGTCATGAGATGCTGAGGAAGATTGACTGGAAGGAAGCACAGACCTGCAAGGGGCAGGTGGGAATGCATTGCCCATCAGGCGAGTTTGTCTGGTTTCAACTTAAAGAGTAGAGACTTTTGCTAAGGACTGAAAGCTGTGAGTTTTTTGTTGAGCCTTTTGTTCTTTTATACCACAGACATCATTCGCAGTGATATTGCCTTGGATAAACAGAAAGGCTGCAAGATTGCCCAGCACCCAGACATCATGTTGGAGCTACAGAGGGAAAAGGCAGCTCAGATGCACCTGGTTCTCCTCAAGGAGCAGTTTTCCAACACTTACACCAATCTCACGCTAACAGGTAAGGTTGCAAGGCCATCATGAGCCAAGGATCTGCCCTCATTGCTGAGACTCTGGTAGGACAAATTGCTGCTTGTTTCATGGTGAGAAGAGAAAGCAGGTGGCTCCTGAGCTATGGCAGCTCACAGTCTGCAGGAAATGTTACACAAATTAAAATGTAATCTAGAGTGTGTCTCCTCACTTTGCTGGCAACTTGGATGCTGCCAGTTTCAGAATGCAAGAGAAAGCGACAATCTGACCTTGTTACACATAAACCAAAATCTGTGCCCAATAAGATAGAAGTCAGAGAAGGGGAATAAATACTAGGAAAACCCACAGTGTGTTCATTCTTCTGTTTGATGGTCTCATGTAACAGCAATAATGGGTTGGGTTGCTTAACAGCTTCTTGGGACACAGACAGACTCCTGGATTTGATTTAAGCAGCAAGAGGTGATCTGTGGCTTTGAGCAGCGTTTTGATGCAGCCAGAACAACAAGAAAAATGATTAGCACATGCCCTTTAAAATGAAGTGAAAAATAGCTGTTCCATGAGTATTTATTTATTTTAAAATATGTGTATATAGCCTACCCTTTATCAGAACTGATACCAGGGCAGCAGGGTATGATATTAAACAACTGAATTTATACATAAACAATAGACAAGCCCATAAAAAATACATACACATGGGGCAACTATGAAAGGGCAGTGTAGGCTAAAACAACCATTCCCTTACAAACATTTAAAATTCCTGAGTGAACAGATAAGTTTTAATATGGTGCAGAAATGATATCAATGTCTGTGCCAGTTGGGTATGTAATGGGAGGACACTCCACAAATGGGGAACCACCAAGGAGAGGCTTGCCTTCAGGTATTTGGGTCCCAAACCATTTAGGGTTGGCACCAACAAACTGAATTGGACTTGGTAGTGAGTAGGAAGATATATCATTGTTAATCTGGCAGCACCTCTCTATATGTCATATTCCTGACTCATCTTAGGTTTCTGCTGGGACTGGAGTGCCTCAATTTAAATATCTCTTATTACACATCCTAGGCATAAACCAGGGACAGTCATCTTCTCTGGAAGGGCCACTCTATTCTTCAGGTAGTGATCTGGGGACCAGAAAGGTATTTGACTCGGATTTGACCTTTCCACATTCAAAGCCAAAGAGAGACATATCATTCAGAGAACAAACTAACACATTCTCCGTATGAACAAAAAACTAAAGGCAAGCTTTTTACTGCACACACATTGATTAAAATATGATCAAGTTACTAGTAGGGATGGGAGAGAAATCTTAATGAGAAGTTACCTAATTTGTACTTCCCTAAATAATACTTGAACTTATGAACCAACTGTCCATTGGAATTTTCGCTTTGCCAAATTTTGCAGTGAAGTTCTCCATTCGTATGGTGTGTATTAAAATATGCGCATTAGGGGGAGGTATGTCTAGAAATGGATGTCAGTGAAAATGTGAGCTTCTCATATGCACAGTTTTGTGTGTACTTTTGTGTAACATAGTTTTGCAACCAATTTTCTCTAATATGCTGCATTTTTATGTGTTAGAGAAAACTGGTTGCAAAACTATGTCTGTTATGCAAAATTACACACAAAACTGTGCATAGGAGAAGTTCACATTAACATGTTGATCCTTTTTTTGTGAGAACATTTTTTTTAAAACTGTAAGCTGATATGTAAATGCCAAGAGGTGAACGTGAGACTGGAAAAACAAGAGACCAAAATTGACAGTTTTGCCCATCTCTAGGTGCCAGTAGCTAGCTACGTTGCTGGGTGCAACCAGCCTTCAGACGAGCATTTGGCCACCTGTGAAGTAAGCTCCCCTTTATTTGAAAAAAAAATAATAATCTGATGGGGGGCTGCAGTTTTTATGAGAGATGTAGCCCTGGGATGCTGTTCTTCAAGAGGCAACAGCTACTCCTGCCTTCCTTTAAGATGCACTTGGTTGAGAGGAGCGTTAGCAGGCCTAGCAGAAATTGTCTGACGACTTTCACCCTGGGCCTCTGCCCTAACAAGCAACACAAGTCTTTTTGTAGCTCTTTAGCACTCCTCAAAATAGCCGTGCAAGGATTTCAAGCTTCTTCCCCTCTCCCTGCCCTCACTTGCTTTAGTAGAAGGGATGCAGCAATTACTAAATTTGGTGTCCTTGAAACCAAAGCAGCACATGCACTTTGTGTGAACCCAGTAAATATTAAAGAGCAAATATAAAAGAGATAATGGTCCAGATGGAGCCGAGTGGCTGTTTCTATTACGGGTGTTGTTTGAATTATCCATGAAATGGGTCCTGGAATGACTGACAGGCTGTGAGGTAGTGGGGAGAGCTGCAGGGCACTCGTAAATGTCCTGCCTGGCTAGTGGGAGGACAGGAGAGAAGGATCTAGTTCTCCCACCTCTGGCCAGTGGGTGGCAGCGGAAAGCCCCACCAAGAAGTGCCCAAGTTTTCACCAGAAACGAGGCCCAGGTTTAAAAAGAACCCCTAGTTCCCAAGGTTTTGGGATGGGTGCTGAGTTTGTGTGACATGAACATCTATGTCAGCGCCCCACACTTTGTGGGGAGAAAGCAGGAGGCACCCAGGGCTGGAGGCTTTCCCAGTCTCTGGAGAAGACACCTAGCTGTGACAGATCCCCAGACTTGTGGCTGCATGATGTTTGGGCAGGATCCCTTCAAGCCATTTATCATTTTGTGTAACATAATCCCCTCAGCTGTTTATTCCCACTTGAGCTCTTGGAATCTCCCCTGACAACTTGCTTACTCTCCAGTAAACAAACTTCCCCCAGAAAGGAGGGTCTTCCCCTCCTGTGCTAGTCTGCACGGCAGTTTCAAAGAGGCCTAGGGCATTGCTTGCATTTTTGCCTAGGACCTAGCGCCCGAGGGGGCAGCCGGTTATTGCAGTCTCTTGGCCTTTTAAAGTATGTTTATGTTGGGAGGATAGAAGATTTTGGCTCCAGGTGCCTCTGTGAGGCAAAACGTCTTTCAAGTGGCAGGGCTGCGCGCAGCCTCCTTGGGTGAAATCGATGTAGCCTGATAATTGTTAGGAGGTTTAATCTCTCATTTCATAAATGTAACTTAGCTCTGTGTTCTTAGTGGGTAGAACATAATATTTACATATAACTAGACAGAGCCATGTAAATATTTCTCTTTCCTATGATGGATTCTATCATTTTGGTTGTGTGTATGGGATGGGATGAGATGACTGGCTGAGGGGGCAATTGCACCTGCTCCCTCAGGACCAGAGGACAAATACTTGCAGGAGAAAAATGCATCAGGCAGGGGTTTTCTGGGATGGAGTGAGGTGTAGGGAGTAAACTGTCCAAGTGTCAAGGGGCCCCTCCAGCATGGTGTGTTCTTCTTCACACAAAAATACTGCCTTATTGGTGGGTTTATTCTGCTTTAGTATGTTCTGTGATTTCCCCTCAGTGCTACCACATTATTGCTGCCCAGAGCGACTATAGTGCAACAAAAGGGGGACAAAAATAAACCAGAACACTTGTGGTATAAAAAGTTACAGGGTTTTGGCAGGAAATTACAGGATGGTCACTGACCAGGAGCGAAGCGGTATCACTTCTCCAAAACATTCGCAGGTGCAAACAGTATTGAAAGTGGGGCCACGTGGGGCCACCCCAATAGCATCATGATCACAAATAATCATGAATGCACAATAAAAAGGATGCCTGGAGGAGCCCCAGGTCATTCACGGGATCACCACTTTCTTTATCAAGCCTTGTTTTGCCACCAGATGAACGTAGACTACAGTACACAGCTGCCTCTGAGAATGAAGCTCAACCTCTTGCACAAATGGCATCTTCCTGCTATTCCAGGGAAAATAACAAGCTACGGTAGTTAAAATGTGTTTTGTTATCCTTTCCCACTACCCTGCCTTGCCATATGGCTAAACAGAAGAGCAAAGATAAGAGGTAGATATCTGTGAAATGGCTGTGTTCGTACCTATGCTAAAGGCTTTGGATCAGTTTCTGACAGAAAATCAGCCTTCAGTGTGCAGCCTTTATGTGACTGTTCTATCCCTATGGCTTGATCACCTTTCAGCATATGACAGACTGCTTTTCCCACACTCCATTTTCCTTATCATACACCAACAGCGAGAATGATATGGCCATGAAATAGAGTAATTTAGATTCTCATCTTGCTGTGTGGCCCAGTGTAATGTGTTCTGAACCTGCCACAGGCCTAGGAATGATTGTGGGCCATGTGAATTGGCCCTCACTTCTCTCCCAAGTTACGTGTCCCAGTGCTGGTCCTCTGCCAATTTCTGAAACCTGGCTGTTTGGACAGTGTCCTATTTGGAATGCAGCAGAGCCAGTTTTGCTTGTGAGTGAGTGTCTGAGAAAGCCATTCTGGGATGAAAACATCACCTCAGCTGGGACCTGGCAGAGGCCATTGGTCTCTTTGATTGGTGGAAGCTGTGGGTTTTTTTTTCCTTTTTCTTCCCCCCTGTTCATACTTATATTTATTTTCAGTGCTTATATCCCCCACTTCAAACAAATTTTCAAGTGCACTAGTAACATATTTCAAGTTTATCAAATACTGTAAATTGAGTATGAGACTTGCTGCCACCACTGACAGAACCATGTGTGCTTACCCTACAGTTGTGACCAAGGGTGAGGAAGAGCAGGTGGAACAATGAAATATGGAACAATGAAATATGACTCAACGTAGCACCACAGGGCAGGGAAATTTCCTTCTACTTCGAGGGTGTGGAAGCTTTTTCAGCCTGAGGGCCGCATTCCTTTCATAGAGAAACTTCTGGGGGCCACCTGCCCTTGGTGTGTGAGGCAAAGGAGGCATGCAACAGTCAGAGGTTGTGCTAAAATGTACATCCTTTCTGTGGCTGGCTGTGGAAAGATTAGCATTGACCCTGCTTTTGCTTTCCATAGGGGATGTTGCAATCACTTCCAGAACTATATTAATTGGGACTGCAAAGTTTCATCTGTAGATTAGTTACTGATTAATTGTGAATTAATTGATGGTGGGGAATCTTGTGCCAGTTTTGGTTAAGTTTTGTTCATTTTTTAGGCTATTTTATTTCTGGTATGTTACTATAATAGGGAATGTACAAGAAAATATTAAAGGTGCCTGTTCTAACAAAGGATGGTAACATTTGCTTTTTATACTATGAGTTATGTCAACATACATCACTATGTCAAAGAAGTGACATGCCTATTATTTAGATTTAATCAATTAATGGATTACCGTAGTCAGCAAAAGCATATGAATAAGCAGCTCAGAATTGTTTTGTGGCCCCAGCATTTATCATGCTTGAAGGGACAAATTACTTCTTGGGGCCTAGACTGTGGATATGAAACACTCCCCCAGCACGTGACTCTTGGCCCCATGTGTGTAGACATCCGGCTCTGTGCCTGGATTGGAAGGCTCATGCTGATTTAACTAATCACTTCCTTGAGAAGGGCAAAATGAGCATTTCTCTGCTCGTCTTGAAGGCAAGAGCCTAGGAGACCCTGCAGGGCTTCTGTTGGGGCTGCCCCGAGGAGGAATTTACTGCCAGAAAGGACATGACCTGACTGCAGGCTCATTAATGGCAGCCAGATGTGGTGCTGCTGCTGCTGCTACCACCCCAACATCCTGCAACTAGGAGTGCCTGCTGTGGTGAGTGAAAACACGGCTGACCTGTCAGGCCTCAGGCTGGCCATGTACTCTGCAAAGCCCTTGCCCAACACTAAGCATGGGAGAAGAATTCAGTGTGAATTAAAGCCAGATTTATCAAAACATAGCTATCCTTGAAAATTTGTCCTTGACTGAATGCTGTGATGCAGTTCTCCAACTAACCAACTAAGTATTGCTTACAGAAATGCATATATTAGGCAAAAATGTCAATGAAAATGAACATATAAGTGAAAATTAAATACCAAAATGCATTGTTCTGGAAGTTGCTGGCATAAATTAGTCAAAATTGTGTACAAAAATGTGTTCACTAGGAGAAATTTGCACAAAAGTGCTGAAGAATTCTCATGTGTATTTTTTGAGAGAAAATTTTCAAATTGCTGCAGAAATGTGGAGAACTGAATTTAAGACTGAAAAAATGAGAAACTGAAGGAACCAACCGAGATCTTTCTATTACTACGTAACACTTGCTGTCACTGCAAATATCTCATAGTCTTACGGCTTTCCCTGTGAGAAAAAACTTTCATATGGAATTATCCTCCATGCATGCAGTGTGGCCCGGCTCTTAAGTGCTGCTCTTCCATGGTTCATACTGGGAAGAGGATGGATGGGGAGCCAACACAAAGGACATTATTCCTGTTCTACAGTGGAACCTCAGGTTGCAGACGTAATCCGTGACGGAAGCACATCTGAAACCCAAAGCCTTCGCATCCTGAAGCGCCGGTGTGATTTGGCGCTTCTGCGCATGTGTGAGCCGTGAAACCTGGAAGTAACCCGTTCCGGTACTTCCGGGTTTCCCACAGTCCGCAACCTGAAAACAGGTAACCTGAAGCAGCTGTAACATGAGGTATGACTGTATCTTCATTTACTGCAGCAGACTCTAGTGCCACTGTCTGTAAACATCGTCACATTGACTAACAGACAGAGAGCTTGCCCCTGCTTATGTAAGTATACTTTCACCAAATGGCTTGCAAACATCAGCATAGTTGCACATGCCAACCATGTCTAGCTCTGCTGAAGGGGAAAATAATATTGAAATGTCAAATGGAAATAAATCCAGTTTTGCCAAAGCTTCCATTCACAAGAGACCAGATTTTAATTAGTGCCTTCCAACTTCCTTTAGAAAGTTATTTGACTTCAATTAGCTGAACTGGCACATTGTTAGGGAGCAGGACAGACTGGATAGCTGAGCTTTGTGACAGGCATAGCAGTGGCCTAAATTTTTCCAGTGTTCAGTAAAGCACTGTGCAATCTCTGTAGAAGTACTTCACTTATTTTAAAAAGGCACCTTCAGCCATCTAACTTTAAAATGGGCCGAGATGAATAGAAATAATAGCCAGTGAGATATTCACATTCCTAATTTCTTATGTATCAGGGAACATCCCCTGGGTTACAGGGTATACCGAGATTCTGTCCTGACATCAGATTGACTTATATGTATACAGTGGTACCTCGGGTTACATACGCTTCAGGTTACATACGCTTCAGGTTACAGACTCCGCTAACCCAGAAATAGTGCTTCAGGTTAAGAACTTTGCTTCAGGATGAGAACAGAAATCGTGCACGGCGGCAGCAGGAGGCCCCATTAACTAAAGTGGTGCTTCAGGTTAAGAACAGTTTCAGGTTAAGTACAGACCTCTGGAACGAATTAAGTACTTAACCCGAGGTACCACTGTACATCTTATACACTGTAAAATATTCTGTCTGCTCCACTTTGAAGAAGCTAATGATTGGCAGCATGTATCTAAAACCTGCTCTAGTATATTCCTTTCTCTAATCAATCTTTGATAGCGATACATCCACTTAGATGTGACTTACACATGTACATATATCACTTTATCATTAATGCTCAGTGACGCCGGGGGATGTGTGACCAGTCAACATTGAAAAGTATTGTGTTTGAGTTGACAATCAGGCAATATTATTCTCTTTGCAGTTATTAGTCTGGAATGGCTCATTCACTGATGCAAATCATTAGCTGTATGTGCAAAGTGATAGGAGTGATAGATTTTGTTTATTACACTGTTCATAGTACTGGACATATCTAAACAAAAAATAAATAATTTTGTTCAGTTAAAAATGGCTAAACACTCCATCTATTAGTTTCCCTCTTATATTGGAATGACGCAGAACCAACATGTTCACAGGTCATGGTTGTTGTCTTCATCAATTTCATGTGAACAAGTCACAAGTATAGTGCCTCACAGGAACAACATTGAAAAAAGAATGTTCAAGCATATTTTGAAACCTCCACGGGTTCTCCCTCCTTTTTCACTGACTGGTGTGCGCATGTATTCTCTCCCTTCATCTCTGGTCCCTTTGCTTCCCATCTCTTTACCTCTCTTATGATTGGCTTATATGTACTGTTGTCATAGCAGGGCACTTCAGGAACAACTGCCAGAGCCCCTCTATCTGCTATTGGATCCTGCAGAATTCATAGTGGTGTGGGTGAATTGTATTTTGTATTGTCATGATCTGCCTTGGACTTTCTTAATGGAAGGTGGTATATAAAATGTTTTTTAAATGAAGAAGAACTCTATCGCAGGCAACTTTTATTAAACTGTACAGGTAGGATATCCAGATTCCAATGGCCAAGAATTCTGAGGGAGAAAGTTCTCTTTTTTGGCCTCAGATAAAAATTCTGGCCAACCTTACAGGGCCATTAAAAGTGTCATTGAGATTATGCATGGAACCTGATTTGAACTTTCTTTAAGCATTACATAACTGGTACCACTGTCACCTGTCCTTTTCCTTTGACGTTTGTCTTTAAGACATTTGTCATCATTTGCCTGTCTGAATAAAGTATTCCTTTGCAACAGAGCTGCTGGGTCCAGATTCCAAAAGAGCCTTGAGATCTTTCAGAGTTGATAAAAGGACTTATCTTGTCTCTGCTGCTGTGTGAGGGAAACACTGTGCCTGCCAGTATCATTTGAGAGGCTTCACTTCAAGCTGCTCTGTGGTCAAAATGTTTGGGTGAAAAATACTAGACCCTCGTTTTGAGCTCATGTGCAGCACTTGTGCTTAACTATATGATCCAAAGCTCTGTACACGCGGGATCGTTCCTTTTTGACCTGGGAAAGGATACACTTTGCGCTTGGATGCGATGCGCAAGCTCCTTTACTTGGATGGGGCATTTTCTTTTCTTAGATGAAACCAAGTAGCCCAAATGTATAAGAGATTCTGGATTACACTCCAGCTATGATAATTATCTCCTGCCAACCTAGCAGTTCGAAAGCACGTCAAAGTGCAAGTAGATAAATAGGTACCGCTCTGGCGGGAAGGTAAACGGCGTTTCCGTGCGCTGCTCTGGTTCTCCAGAAGCGGCTTAGTCATGCTGGCCACATGACCCGGAAGCTGTACGCCGGCTCCCTCGGCCAGTAAAGCGATATGAGCGCCGCAACCCCAGAGTCAGCCACAACTGGACCTAATGGTCAGGGGTCCTTTTACCTTTACGATAATTATGTTACTATCTCAATTTAAACTGAATCAATTTACAGATATACTTGGGATGTATTTTTCTTGAAGTTTTTCCCCTTTTCGTGTAGGTTACTTATATTTGCATTTTAAAGTGTTTATTTTAGGCAGAAAATGATTTAACCACCACTGCCCTCATGTTCCTTGAGCTGAAAAACAAAGGGTATGATCACATGTTTTAATTATTGTCTGCAAGCAGCCCTGATTGACTCATGTTAGTAAAGTGGGTTGTACTCGTAAATAAACAAACAAATAAAACAAAACTCTGCCTTCTATGCTGGACGTGGGAGTCTGGATCTAGGCATATGCCAGCTCTAATTTCTTCATGGTATTTGCAATGGCTGAAGGCATCTTTGCATACCCCATCCTGATTCTGCTCAACAACACAACACCCCCATATCAGTGATTATGAAATGGTTTTATTTTGCATTATGAAAATGCTCAAGATTTGCAGAACCTCCAGGAAATACAAGATGTGCCAGATCTGTTGGGCAGGTACTCAGAATACTTACCTTTTTGCTTAACCCTAGTAGGAATGCTCACTCAGAATAAACCCCACTGAGATCAGTAGACCATATTTCCTAGACAGCATGTCTGAAAAACCTTGTAGTTAAAACTTTACCCTCAAAGGGCTATCACCCACAGAGCTCTCTTAGCCAATTTTAAGGTAGGATTTTGTTCAAGGGGTGAGATAGTTAACTGCTATACAACAGCTCTGTGCAATGATATATGTAAGCTGCTGGAGCTCCTGTGAGGAAGGAGAGTGGGAAGGAATGCTGTGGTCATGGTGCTGATGGGGTCATTGCTCATTCTTTCATCCGGGTCTTGAGGGACATGTTTCTGATGACAGATCAATTCTTCATTGTCGGGATTCCTGCACAGTTTAGAAGGAAAAGCAAAGGAAGAAGGAACAGTGGGTGAGTTTGCATCTGGATTATCATTCAAGTGGCCACAGGGGTTACTATAACTGGTGGGGGCGCTACCTGCTGCTAGGAATACAGTCTGACTCCAGTGCTTTGCTTGACTCCAAACCACTTCCCCATCTGTCTAGCCATTCCTTGTCTACAGCTCCTCTTGCTCTCCTGTTTTGGCCAGTTCCAAATGAGATCCTGACTTAGTGGCTGCTAAGGGCTACAGCCCATTTTATTTTATGTATATTCCCCCACCCCTTTCTTCTCTGATGAACTCAAGATGGCATAGGATTTGCAGGCAGTTGTGATCCAGAAGCTCTGGTTGCACAGTGAATTTCAAAAAAATAGACAACCATATGTAATTATAGCCTTGACATTTTTTAGAAATTCATCTTTTAGCCAGGACAAGACTCATAGTCCTGATGGTCTAACTTCCTATTGCATGTGCACCTATTTGTGTGCATTATTGTTTCAATAATGTGCTGAGGAGCACAGGGGCTTTGCAATTGTGGAAGCTTAAGTAGGTCACACTAATTGGGACAGATCAATATGACTTTTTATAGACTAGAGCTGTGGTTGGTATTTAGCATACTCAACTTCTGATTGATCTCTATGGTAGGGACAAATTAATAATAATATATATATGGTTGTGATCTTGTAAGTAACATTTGCATGAATTCTGGATGCTACCACCACTGCTTTCATGATATTATAGTGCTGCATGAAATGCTTTTTCCTACCAATGAACTACAGGCTGTGACTGGCAATTCACACTGGACAGAAGAGTAGCTGAGTAACATTTAGGGAGAAATGGGCTTGAGAGGTAGGTCACCTTTGCTCCTTCCAGCACAGCTGGGTCATCATGCCAGGAACTGCAGCTATTGAATTACTCAGAAGAAATAGAACGGGTGGGGAGACTCCTTTTTGGAGTGAAATGCAAACCCATTGGCAAGGAAGCAAGAGGAGCAGCTTTGAAGGGAGAAGTTAAAGCAGATTCCAACAATCCTCCATTAAGTAATTAGGGGGCAGGGGGGATGGATCCGTCTGAGATGCTCAGTTACCCCTTTTCTTCCTTCTGCTGGGCACTCCCTAAACCGGATCACCTGGGGAAGCTCTTTTAAGGAGCTCCAGATGGGCTGTGTGTGTGTGTAAAACGCTGCCTCCAGCTGTGGCCAATCACTCCTAGCCAGCCAATCTGCCTTTCTGCTGGAGCCCGCGGCAGCCACACTGCCCATTCGTCACGCTTCTCCGATTGCAGCGCTCTGGATAACTTCTCCGGGCCTTGTCTGGCTCTTCCTCTCTTGTTTTATCATCCACCCCCTCCATGAGCTAATGTAGTAACATCTCTTCATTGGCTATAAATTCAGGAAAGAGCCATAGATAAAATATGGCTCTGCACAGGAAGATGGGGAAACATCTGGTTTTTAGCCCTTAGATTCAGTCTTCACTTGTCTCCTATGACAATGTCACTGTTTGTGCACGTGTGAAAAAGAGAGCTGATACATCTGAGCCAGCCCAACTGGATAATTTGGAAGAAACAAATGGCGGGTGGGGGAGCAGAGTAAAATGTTTTCATTTGGATATGCAAAGAATCACGTTGAGTTCAAACCGTTTCCTAACTAGGGAACTGTACAAGCTGCCTCCATGGCTAGTTTGAGAGGCTGGGTGGTCCAGGCCTCTTCCTTCTCCTTGAAGGGCTGCTGGATCTCTGAACATTCAGTGAGGAAACAGCTGATTAGATGCCTCAAAAGCAGCAATGACGCGAGAGCCCTGGGAGAATTCTAGAAGAACATCAATAGTTTATTTAATGGTGGACTCTTCAGGCAGTGTTCCACTGTGTTTCAGTGTGACAATGAGGCACTGGGTTTAAAAAGAATGAGGGTGTATTTGAGAGAGAGCAATTAGCTTAATGAGCAGAGAGTGGCCGAGTAGGTATCCGGAAAACTATTGAGCTTCCACAGTTTTTCCGATCGGAAGGAGGGGAATCCTTGTGGAAATTCTATGCTTTTTCAGATTCACCTCTTTCTGATTTGAGCCCTAATACCATGAATCCAAATTTGGCTGCATTTTGTGCTATATCTACGTGCCCAATAATTTGGGGAGTGGAAGGAGGAAAAGAGTTTTTCCGCTGGGTGAACTGTTCTTATTGTGTCTAAAGGGCTAAGTAGTACAGATGCTCAGTCTGCATATTCTTTGTTATTCAAAACAAGTGTCAAAGTTCTTTGGCCTTAAATAGCAAAGGCAGAAGCAAGAGACCTTTCTAAGTCTGTTTTAAAACAAAATTCACATGTGGGTTGGAACAAGAACTCACCCTTTCCAGATGTTTGGTAGTTGGTGTGCTTTTTTTTTTTTTTTACTGACAAGGAAATCAACAAATTGCCTTCAGTCATTCTTTAGACTCCACCCAGGTCTAGATTCTGTCCAGGCCATATTTTAGCACCTTCTAGAAATAATACTGCCTCCTCCCTCCATAAGCTATAGGTAATGAAAGAACCCTATCAGCGCTTTCCTGCAGGATCACAACCAGTTGCCAAGGGAAGGCAGCTTCCAATACCAGGCCTTACTCTGTTTTATGTATATGGAGATAAGTGGAAAATGAAAAGTTGGAGAGAAGCAAAAGCAATTGGGGTGATCAATGAAGCACAAAATACCCATATCTGATCCACCTTTTATGGCAGTAACATGCCAGACCAGACTGAGTTTCTGCAACTCGCCTTGGAATGTATTGTTGGAATACAAGGAAGTGTCTTCCCCAAAAAATCAGCAAGTTGAAGTTCACCAACCTGTCACCCTTGATTTGGCACCCCTGCAGCCTTGTGCTGCCTTCCCAAAGGCAGGTAGGGAGGCAGACAGCTTTGGGAAGGAGGCATGAGGGCTCTGGCAGAGTCCTGGAGCCTTCCCACTTCCTTCCCAGATCTGGGAAAGCACTAACTAGGTTTTGGAGAAGATGAAGGAGCACTCCAGGACCCTTGCTTATCGGGCTTGGAGACAGTACCCCTTTGGCTAAGGGCCCAGTGCATATGCACTGCTCGCACAGCCCTAAATCCACCCTTGCAGATTCATGCTGCCCAGGACTTGAACAAATCTATCTGCTTTCCTCTTGACAGTCATAGAAACTGTAGAGACTTGAGTACACTTGCTCTTGAATCCTAGTAAACAGAATATCAATGTATATTCGGTGGCTTCTATTGTTATAGCTGTCTACCTGTTCCTATCAGAAATTATCAGTTGATGAGAGTTATCTGAATTATCCAAGGAGGCTCAAGTCTTCATAGCAAAGCTCTTCTGGATTAAGAAATCTCTTCCTTTGCCAACTGAAGCACGATCTGCCTTTATCTGTTGTCTCCAGATACTCTAAGATATTCCAAATATTTAAATAGCCCAAGACCATCTGCTGAGTACAGCGGCCCATAAGGCTGTAGCACACGTCAAAATGCTCTTAAGAGCCACTGTGCTAATAAGAAGGCTGGATAATCTTGATCCCTAAGTATACATGCATGGCCGCTTGCCTCGCTTTTTACCTCTGTTGGTGAACTTGCTTGCTCTGCTGGGGGGCAGGGTGGGAGAAAGAAAGGAAAGATTTGGCTGTGTAGGGGTTAGATTAAATATTGTGGCCTTCAGTGTTCTGACACCTTACCTAACAAAGATCGAGTTGTGGGATGAACCCCCCCCCCTCCAACCCAACTGCAACCTGGCTTGCATTCAAGGATTGCTGAGCAAAGGCTGCAGCTGACATCATGAGCACATTTTACTTCCTTTTAAGAGCTTCTTTCTCCAATTGTCAGCCATTGTAGATGGAATTGCTTGATGATTTAATTGCATGATCACATCTAGGAGTGTTTGGTCTTGGTGTCCAACAGTTCATTTATGTTTGTCCCAACTCTGAATTCCCAGCCCTAGAAGTATTGCAGAGAAAAGAGTCTCCATTTGATGGAATGCCATGGACACAAACTTTAGAAAACGAGCCTCCTGAGCCATCTTGAAGGTGTCTGGCACCAGGACAAGTCATTAGTCAATCCTGAAATAATCATCAAGCAGAGGAACAGCTTATTTTATATACTGTTTCTTTGAGTTAAACACTTCCCCATATTCCAGCACTGATTGGAGCCTTGAATTCTTTCCAAGTGTTCAACCTGTAAAGATATTTGAGAACCCCGGGACCTAGTAGTAGCTTTCCAAAAAATGATAGATTTCACTTGAATTTTCACAAATGGAAAACCACAACTCCCCCATAGCTGCAAAGAAGCAGCTGTCACACCAGGTACACTGTATGAGAAAACACTTTTTGAAAGCTTCAGGGATTTCCTATTATCTGGAAGTCTGTAGTGCTCTTAAAATTTGTGAAGAAAATGTTCTCCCCCCTCCTTTTACAGGCACATTTGCCTGGGATAATCAGCTGCACCTGTTTGGAAGCTGCTCTTCATGTTTCCCCCCTCATTTACAAGTTGCACGTGTTTTTGTTAATTTTTCCCAGTAACTCGTAAGTGTCAACAAGCTTACGTTGCAATTCTGGAGCAAGCTGGACATTGTTTTGCTCATGCCATCGTGTTGTGAAACATTGTGAAAGTGTTGGATAAGGCTGAAGCCGTCTGCAGAGAATACAGATTTCTGGGAGGTTTTCTCCCAGCCCTACCCGAGTCCAGGGTCCAGGAGGCAATGGGGTTAAATTCTATTGCAGTGGAGTTAACTGCTCTGTGTTTAAAATGATGGTAATAGGATAATCTTCATCTGCTTTTATTGGCCAATTCACTGCCAAAAAAAATGTGAGAGTTGCTCTCTACTGGAAAATGGTTCCTATTTATAGGAGAAGAAGCTTGTGATGTCCTAGGCTCAGTATGTTCCATTCTCCCAGATCCTGTTTCTGATCTGGGTTTAATAGTGTGTGACATGGCCAGATAGGAACCGTATGGTGCAAGGCCCTGGCTTGGCCTGGGGCCTGTGTGTTTAATTCACCCCTACTGCCTTAGTGTGGGAGCAAGGGGAGTTTGGCTGTGCATCTTCTCAAATGTTTCTGTCATATCACCTCTCCTTTTCCAAGGCAGGCTTGACAGTGGGCTTTTTGCACATGTTGGGAGGTTTCTACCCCCTTCCTGTTGGTATAGGCCCCCACAGTCCTGGAAACACAGCTTCTAGGGAGTTTCTCTGATCCCATCTGTGGTTGGACTAAAAGATAATCTGTAAACTCAAACCTGTACCAAAGGTTCTCCAAGTTGACCTTGTATCCGGAACTGTTGCCATCCATGTAAGGAGTTTGCCTATTCTGCTGTGTCTTTGGCCTCAGGCAGTTCCCCAGCCTACATTCTTTTCCCTTCTCCTTGGCCTCTCAGATTTTTTTTCCTTTTAATTTTATGGCTGTTGCCTATCTGGGGACCACACAGCCCGCATTGTCCAGCTTTGGTACACAGCCAAATAGTTGACTGGCAGCAAGTTCGCTACACTACATCTGGTGGTTTCCCAGCAATGGAATCTTCTCCCAGGGCTGCTTCATATATTACTTTTATCAACACAGATGCTAATCCCAGTCTAGGGCAGGTTTCAGGCAGCATGAATGCTCTGCCCACTAGCTGGCCCTTTCTAGTCTCAGAAAGGAAATGTACATTTCATTTCCCTTCTCAGTTTGCCCAAGCACACACTGTTCTTAGAAAAGGAGCAGGGCCTCTTACAGGCCCCTGGATGCAAGGCTGCAGAAAAGACAGTCCTTTGGGTGAACCGGGCCAGCCCTATCTTTAAGCAGAGTGAGGCAACTGCCTTGGGTGGCAGATGCTCAGGGGCAGCAGTAGCAGCTCCTGGTTGTTCCAAGCCCCAGCCATTCCCCTCTGTGGTTACATGGCCTCTTCTGCCTCTTCAAATCTATTCTAGTGCCTCAGGTGTGGTGGAGCATGCTATCCCATCACCAGGGTTGAAGTAAGATTCAACTGCCAGTCTAGTCATACTCTGTACATGAAATTGGGAGGGGGTCCAATCTTGTAATTTACCTCAGGCCACGTAATATCTTGGGCCAATCCTGACTGTGGGCTCACTGTGACTCTAAAAGCCTCAGCACAGTGTCACCATTTTTTTGAGGGGAGGCACTTACAAGAAAGCTAGTGATGATAACCACACAGTGGCTTTGTCCAGAAATGTGAGATCCATCAGTAGTGAGGGTTGTGGGGTTCGTAATTTCTCTATCTGTTAGGACTCTTCTCCACCTCTGCTTCATTTCCAAAGCCTAGCAGTTGGAGTTGGAGTCAAATGCACATAGAACTGGGAAGGTGTATGTTGTGCCACTAAGTCCAAGTCCTGACCTAAGGCAAGGTGCCCTCAAACCAAAGCATCCCAAATACAGCCTGTGCTTTTTCCAAAAACATGTATGTAGGGCCAGCAATTCTACAACTTGTTCATCTGACAAATTGTTCTCATGAATTATAAGTTTTTCGGAGGCTTATTCTCTATCTTTTATTGTTCAAACCTACAAAGCTATGTCATTTTTTATGAGGACATAGAAAAGTTTGGAGTAAATGGAGAGATTCCGAGTTGTCCATAGTCTCCCTTTGATGAAATCCCAGTGTAGGAAACGCCCCCCCCCCACTTAAGTTTGGAGAGCAGTACCGGTATATTTCCCTATACTATGAATACATGAATTGAACTGCCTCTATAAACATGAGCATCAATGTACTCTCAGCATGAAAACCCCAGCACTTCATACATTGCAACATATATACATGGTTTGCTACATGGAGATGAATCTCTGTGTAGGAAATTGTAACATATGAAGCAGCCTTCAGCATATGGCAAAAATGGCACAACTCCAAAGATATCCATTTCTGCTTCCATATTCCTTCCTCCAGGATAACCCTCTCTCCTTGTAGACTTAACCATTTACTTTCCATGTAAATTATGGAAACAGTTTGAGGAGATTGGTGTTGATGCAAGGATGTTGAGCAGGAGAAATTTTGCCCGTTCAAGTGTTTCTTTCTTTTCCCCACATCTTTCCTGCTAAGGCAAAGCTGCCTTCCCTGCTTTGCTGAACTCTATCCCACTGAAGAGTATTGCCCCATTGCTAGAGTCAGCTGTACTCTGCAGGAAGTCCAGGGCACTCTTCTTGCCCTTGCTATTTGCTCAGATATGCAACTCTAATGCCCTTATCACCTATCTGAAAAGGATTAACGTCCTTCCTTGCACATTGAAAGCACATTTGTCTCTGTTCTTAGTGCAGGTCTCTATGAAACTCTCGTGAAATTCAAGGTCAAAGAAAAGCACCTGCACTTTGCACTGCAACCTCTGCTCTCTTTGTTTAATTATTCTATGTCTGTCCCAGGATTGATGCCACAGGATTGATGCCTTTATCTTTCCATGTTTTTCATCTAGCTCTCCTTACTGCATTAATGTTTTATAAATTATTCTGCATTCCAAATGTCTCACTTGCTCATGCCTCCCTATTCTTTTCTGATCTCTCTCTCTCTCTCTCTCTCTCAATATAGACAGCAGCAGCACTAAGACCGTAGAATTTGAAGAAAGCATGATCTAGGATCTTAGACATTTTCCAAACATTACACTTCATGGAAATATTTTTTTCTGTGAGAAGCAGAAATGAAACAGCTGTCTCCTGCTCCTGCTGGGCTTGTTCCTGTGCAGGCTGCCTCTGAATTTATGCTGCAATCCTGTTGGGCAAGGGACCAGTGGCCATCTTCATGGTTGTAGGACTATGTGCCAAGCCCTGGTGTTTACATGCTTAAGTGAGATCTGGGTGGGTTTGATCAATACAGCCGTTGAGCTAAAGAGGCAGCCACCACATTCAAACCCTTCATTCCAAAGCTCACAACTGACAGATCTCAGACTAAAATGCATTCTAAGTGTCATTTGTAAAACCAACAAATCTCAAACCCAGAAGCCTTAAATCTGACTGTGGGGAGAAGTCTCTTCTTTTGACTTGGAAAATGCCTCCATGTTAACACCAGCTCTAACTTTGAGGCGTTCTTGCTTCTGCTTTATTGTATGCCAAAGGCCTTGACCCTTTCTGCATTGCTTCTCTGTAAGCCTTATAGGCTAGTGAGTACAAGATGAGATACTTAGGCAACAGCTAAAATTAATGAACAGGTCTATTTATATGAGTGTCCATCAGAACCCTCTGTTTCCATTCTCTTACAAGTTCATTTCTAAACTTGCCCAGTAAATGTCATCCTGTAACTGTCCTCCTGAAACTACTAACCTTTCATGAGTGTTTTGTTTTCACATAGGTGTGAAATTTTATCACCCCAGTTATGGAAAATTGTGATTCCTTTTTTCTCCAGTGCAGCATCTCAGGGCCCCTAGTGTTGGTACTCCTGCTTCTATTATATTTTTTGCATGGTTTGGCCATTATTCTCAATGCCATAGTTCTTCATTAACCACCCAACATAAAGCTGGGACCAAATTAATCTGTAACTTTTTTATAAGGCATCCAAAAACTATCTTTCTGAAGAAAGAAGACTGAACGCAATCTTACCAGCACATCTGGAAGCTTTGATCTTAGCTACTGCGTAAAGCTGGTTGCATCACAGATCTGAAAGCTTTGCTGCCTGTGCAGATACTTTCTGTAGTGACACAGTGTGATGATAACCTTAGTATATCCATGACATGACATACTATGTCATCAGAAACTGAGGAGCCAAAGAAACCCACCAGATTCTAATAAGTTTCTTTCTGGAACTGTGGCATTTGGAATTTCAAATGGATTCAGGAAGGATGGGTGAGAGAGCATGGAGGGCAAAATTTCAGAAGATACCTGGATAGAAAACCAGTGACTCCCATAATGTTTCCAGAGAAAACTGGGGGGATTCTATCGACTTTAAGACTGTCTCTTTTGGCTTTGCCCCCAAATATACAAACCTGTCTTTACATCAATAGGGACTAGAAAATTTCATTTAAAAAGCAATCAAAATAAAGTGATTTCCAACACCAAATTCTGCATTCCTGCGGCACTGTAATTTGTTAATGAGTTCATGCTGAGCTAGTTGTGTGACCGCCAACTGCTGTTTCCTGTTCACATTTTGACCTGAGCAAACATGCCTACATGCTAAATTGAGCCAAATGGAATCTTGGTGCTTTGTCACAACCATAATTTTGCAGGTGGGTTTCATTGCAAAAAAAGGGGGGGGGGCAATCTGACTTGAAGTCGGCTTAGCACATGTTGGGTAGCCACATTCATCTGGCAGATATGTGCACCTATAGCACTCCCGCTTCATTTCCCCAAATCTTATGGAAAATAGGTTTATCTGTATACACGTATTAGAACTTGTACCATGCGGAATAGCAAAGTAGGACATAAGACTAGATTATGTTCAGGGTTAAATGAAATTTACAACTATGCTAACATTAGCTCCCATAGTTAGTAACTACAGCCCACTTTAAAGAGGTGCCTTGAGAATCATTTGCATTCCTAGGGCAGATGTGGCTGGTAAGTTACATGTTAAATTTAACACCAGCTTAGCAGTAATCAGCAGGGCAGTTCACAATTAATGTAGCACCCTTGCAGTTCCCAGCAGGGCTTTTTTTCAGGTGGGCATCATTGCCATTCTAAGAGAACAAGGGAGAAGTTCATGGTGAGCTCCAGCACCACTTTTTCTAGAAAAATAGCACTAGTTCCCAGTATCTTCCTTCTCAACAGACAGTTGTATAATGTTGTGTAGAAAACATTAGGCTACCATAATAGCAAAAAAAATGTTATGCATAAATATCTGTCTGTTTGAAATCTTACTCTTGTTTAAAAAAACTATTTCAGACATCCAACTAATATCAAGAGCATGAATTTTGTTTTGGCTGTTTTTGCATAAAGAAAGAGGCATGTGCAAAATTGAACTGGGAGCAAAGTTGCAGTATCTGTCTTTCCTGAAGGGTCTTGTTTGTCTTGGAGTCTACACAAAGTTGGAGTATGCTCTGTCATGGTGCCAAACAATTTGGCAAAGACTATGAGCAGAGTTTCATTCAGTATGGATTCTTCCAATGTCCGGTGTTGTATGTCCTATCCCTGCATGCTCTCACAGACACGCACACACACATGTTGCATTCCTGATATATGCACCACTTATCTCTTGGACTTATGATAGTTTTGTGGCTTGTATAATTATATAGGGCCATGTGTATGTGGTTGGCTCACCTACTCCAAAGGCCCCGTGGTAACAATTAATAACGGAAGGGCGAACACGGTAAAACATAAATCTTCTCTTAACTACTAAGAACATTTAACCTTTTATTGAAAAAGAAGAAAAAAACCCCAGAAAACCAAACCTTGGTCTGTCATTTCCATAAGTGTGTGGCTAGGGAAGGATAATAATTCCCAATTCAATAGTTAGCAGTGATTTATTTAGGCCTAAAAAGAATACAAGAGCTGCTACACTGTGTTTAGGCTATATTTCCACACATCTCAATTGGGGGGGGGGGGTAGAGAAAGAAAAGAAAAGAAAAGAAAAGAAAAGAAAAGAAGAGGAGCTTGTACGTTAAAAGCCAGAACTAGCTGGGACTCCATATATTTACAGATCTTGTATCTCTGCGCAGACCAACTTACTGAATTTCATTTTCCTCCTTTCCTTCCCCTTTGTCTTTCTGGAAAAAAGATTGTGGCTCTGAGCACGGTAGTGTGGAGTGTTTCTTCTTCCTGTAAGGAAATTCTGCAGGCTGTACCACACATTGTCAGCAATGGAAGAAGGGGAAGCCATTGGCCAAACAGTGCAGGAGATCCATGGTCAAATGTCTGATCTTCTTTTCCCCTTAAAAGCAAAATCATAGATCTGAATCTGACTACTACCCCACTCCAGTGTAATAAGAAGCACTGGGGAAAAATGCAGCAATTAGCAGATGTGTGTATATGATGTGAGATTTATGTCAGATCAAGAAATAGCATAGGTACTGGGACTCCAAATTTGGCAGCCTGGAATCTTACTCATTTTTGGATAAAGAGGGGCAGCTAGATCATCAGATCAATGGCACCAAATGCAGAGGTGCTGGAACTGACCTAGACCAGGCCCGAGACAGAGCCCAAGTCTGTTGGATTGGGGCATTTGAGCCAGCAAATCCCTGACTTGGGCTCTTTGGATTCTGTCCTCTTAAAGCTTGTACCCTCTGACAAATTAACCCATACACCAAGGACTCACAATGCTGGGTTATCTCCTCAGCATAGACTACAAGCCTGGAAGAAATTGTCAGAGAGAAGGAGGAGGGCTAGGCTCCAAGCCAGATGTTTTAAAACATTCCAATCCTCAAGCAAGGCGCTGAGCCTGGGAAGGGTGATCTGGCTGTGGAGTCACAAAAAGCTTCAGTACAGTCCTTCCCCCCAAAGAATCCTGGGAACTGTAGCTTTCCTCTCACAGAGCTACCATTTTCAGCATCCTTAACAAATGACAGTCCCCAGGATTCTTTGCTTTAAAGTTTTTGCTTTAGAGTCATGTGCTTTAAATTTGTGCCGAATATGCTTTAAATGTAGAGTATAGATCTTGGTCACTTGGAGCTTTCCATGGTGCTGCAGCCACTGACCCACCTTGCTGCCTTGTCCCATTGTGTCCTGTAGGCCTCTTGTCCAGCTCTGGACAGCACAGTAGGGGGTTAGGGCTGAATGTGTTATCTGCCACAATCACTGCTCTGATCTAATGTGGACCCTCTGCCAGAGCCAGCTTTCAAGTCGAAACCAGTATGTCATGAGATCCACTTATGGATCTTCAATATAACATACAGATTGGCTTTTCTTGAGCAGGAAACTCTTTCTTTCTCTAGCTTTCTCCATCTCTTCCCCTATAACTGGTCAGCCGTCCTCCAGGAGCAGGAAAAAGCTTTCATGCCAATGGCCATAGGTATATACACCAACACCTTGTTTTCCTCCAGCAGTCGCTGTAAGTTGTCAGTCTTGTCTAGACTGCCACTGCCTTAGGCTATTTGTCAGGAAATTCCCACTTGTGTTGTGTGTTTGTATGTATGAATGAGGAGGAGTAATGCATTTAGCACATAGGGCCACCACAGAGGCCAGACTTCTGATGGTCATGTAAGTAAGGTTCGTTGCAGGACATAGGAATTCTGTATCAGGAATGAGGAACCTGTGGCCTTCCAGATGTTACTAGACTGCAACTCCCATCATCCCACACCACTGATTGAGCTGGCTGGGGCCGATGGGAATTGGATTACAACAACATCTCAGAGGGCCACAGGTTCCATACCACTTTTTCTACATGTGTGATGTGGAGCAATGTATTAATTTTCCTTTCCTGCTTCCTTAAGAAAAGACAAAGTAGGAAAGGGAGAGCTGGCTGTGCATTATGCTCACAATGTAAAAAGTTACATAGGATACATAGGAGCAAGCATCTTCACCACAGGGTTTCAGGCAGGGGTCTCTCCCAGCTGTACTTGGAGATGGCAGGGATTGAACCTGGGACCTTCTGAATGGAAGGCAGATGCTCTAACACAAAGCCTTCCCTCACATTGCCACATCAAGTATGTCGCCTGTTGACAATTCTGCAGGTGGAGATAGGCAGAGAAAGCAAGATGTAATCATGCACAAACACACAAGGAACAAGGGATGGCTCTTCTTCCATTGTTCCTCTTGTAGCATCTAAATTTCTCTAGGAGTTTGGGGGTAGGGAAATTAACAGCAGTGCGAAGATATAAAAGGGGAGAAAAAGGGCGGGAGGGAGAATGGCTGCCAGTGGCTCTTGTGTTAACCTACAATCTGCTCCCCACTCCCTCTGGGGAGCTTTCAGAACTCTCAACATACTCTTTGTGGTGAGTGTAATGTGTAGCCAGTCTCTGAACTCAGTTCTGTGTATTGGACTGAAGGCTTTTCTTCCAGCCGTTCTAGAATTCTAAAACTCCCAATAGGTGAAACAGTCTCCTTTCTGTGAATTACTTGAATGGCCCCCACTGCTGGTGGAGACACATCTTGAAGTAATATGCATCTCTTGATGACACCTCCTCAACACTTAGTAAATCTGACCTCCCCTTTCATCTGTCATTACACCGGAGCACATGGCTCAGCAAGCGGTTAACACATTGCCTCCAAACTTTACATTTCTGAGAGAGGAACATGTGCTCCTTGAAAGTGACTGGTGGTATTAAGTGTTTAAACCCATTTCCTGTTACCTTAAGGTCAGGAGGTCAGACAACAGGAAGTCTTCTTCTACTTCCATCCTGCCAGGCTGCCATTCCACTGCCTTGCAGAGGTCTCTGTGCTACTGGCACCATCTTGTTTGGAAGTAAGCCTTCATTCATCTTTGCATATTACAATCACTGCATTAGAATGTGTTTTGGAAAGAAGTTCTCAGATTTCATTCTACTTAATAGAACAGACATTTCCATTATGCATTTAAGTATCCAAATGTTTTAATACATATTAGCCAAAAGAATAGATTTTCTGCATGTTTAGAGAATCAGTTTTATTAATTTCTGGATTCAAAGAACAGCTTTCTGAGGACATGCTGAAGCTGGAAATTTAACAATGAAGCGAATTTCCTACTATAGATTTTACTTAGAATCCTAGTGGAATTATTTGTCGACCATTTTCCCTGACCATTTTTAGCTTCTCCAGGTCCTCATTTAAACCAGACTAGTAATTTGGTCCTTAATTTGGCACCTGTAGCTCATTGAAAGTTGTGGGCTGCATTTGGAAGCTTTATTACTGGGTAACACAATATGCTTTTAGGATCTAAATAGCACCATTAACAGAAAATTGGCTTCTGCTCAGAGTAAAAGTATTTATTAGATTTATTTGCTTAATGTTTATTGGAAAAACGGTTGCCCAACAGCCACAGGGAATGCATTTCCTCTGAGGTCCCAAGACAGGGTTTGGAAATTCTTCCTTACTATTTCCAGGAAGAGTTGAAGGGGTTGGTTAAGAGTATTCTCTTTAGGTTATGAGTGGACATAGCCCAAGGAGATAGCTGTGGGGAGTATGAGTATATTTTGTGGAGGATTCTGCCTCTCTGGACCTCATGAGACACTTGTGGTGTATATGTGTACCTGCTGCTGACCCAGATCATCCCATCCTTATGCCTCCTCAATAATGCTTAGTAAAAGAGAGCTGACAACCAGTGTTCCAGCTGAGATGGTTTCTTCTTCGCCTAAGTGCTACCACAAAGCCTACTCAGGAACTGTCTTGCTCTGTAGTTTTCAAAAAGATTCCCCCGCCCCCTCATAGCTTGTCTTGACTGTTTTCTTATATTGCTTTCATGCTTATTGTTTTAATATTTCCATGTAATCTTTTTAAATATTTGTCTAGCAAGTGGTATGTAATTAACATGCGTACATTAAAAAATAAATAAAAATTGTACCAGTCCTTGCTACAATTTATTGGCTAAGCTCTAGCTGCAGGGGTTAGGAAGGCACTGAATGGGATGACATTCCAGCAACCCAGTTTATTGGGTTTTGGTCTGAGCAATCCCAGTTGTACTCTGAGCAGTAGCCAATTTGCTGCTAATGGTGGTATTCAGATCCTAAAAGCATATTGTGTTACAGAGCAATAAAGGCAGCCTACTACTGTCAGAGAGCTAGAGGTGCCAGAACTGACGCAGCCACACCTTCACATTTATAAAGACTATAGCACTGTTCTTCACCCCTACATATGTCCATTGTCCCCTGTCATATTGTGCAATCACCTTATGTAGCCAAAATAGCACCATCAGTGCAGAAGAGGCAGGCATCAGCAGGTTTGCAGAACTCTAAGGTTTGCAGAAAAATGTGTGTGTGTATGTGTGTGTGTGTGTGCATGCATGCACACCCACCCACCCACACCCAGTGGCGTAGTGTGGGTTGTCAGCAAGGCAAGTAATTTGCACCCCTAACCCGTGGATTTGTGCCCCCTAACCCGTGGATTTGCGCCCCCTAACCCTAACCCCCAGATGTTGCGCCCGGTGCGCCCGGCCCCCCCTGCACCCCCCACGCTACGCCACTGCCCACACCCTTCTGAAAGAACTCTTAAGGGGAAGGACCCCAAAACAGTCCAATGAGAACTGAGCATACTAAGTAGGTACAGAATATCGTTGTTCAGGGGAGGAATGGAATCGAATGGAGTGGCTGGAACTTTGAGTAGTCCACACTTCAAGAGCTTCTTGCAGGTTCCAATATTTTGTCCTAGCAAAGTGCAAGTACTTTCCAGTTAATTATTTTAGTGATTTTTTTGTGATAAGCAGTTGCATTAGAGTGTCACAGGCCTCTACAGGATTTTGTTTGTACTGTGATTACATGAAGCAACACAAAGCTCCCAGCCTCCATGCCCATCTTTTTGCAAATCTTGGATATTAAAAGAAATATTTGGAGTGAATACACATGAGAGTGTAGAACAGCTGCAAAGCTGTTCCTTTGTTCTTCCCTAATATTAGCTTATCACTTTATGAACCTTCCTTCCTAATTTCATTTAATTTGTTCTAAAAAATATATATTTAGGGGCTGTGATCTGAATCTTTCCTGCACTGAATGGAGGCAGGTTTATTTTTTTATAAGGAGATAAAATGCAGGATGTCTATTTGTTACATGTATATACAGTGTGTCTGCCAAGACACCCAAAGTGGTTTACAATTTAAAATATATTTAGATCCAAGAAGTTCAATACATAGTGGAAAATGAAGGGGACCTCAGTTCCAGATATATCTCTTCCACTGCACACTTAGGACTGGTTTGATACTTAATAATCAGTGAATTCAGGAGGACCACCCTTGATTTGACCAAAACCTTTTAGCAAATTTCTCGAGTCCAAAATACAGCAAAAGTCACTAGTATGATTCTGCATGACTTTACTGCAATTCCTTCTATGCTAGATGACTGTACATTCATAGAATTGTGCATGGAACCTCAAGAGAGATTGCTATATTTAGCCATTTATGGGAGTACTGTATACATGACACACACACAATTCTGGGGAAGATGGGCTTTCTGCCCAAGTGGCCAAATGTGATTGGGAAAGGCTCAAGTTCCCTACAAATGACAGTGGGTTGGAAAGAAGACAAAGAAAGACGCTCTATCTTTTATTGAGCTGGCAAAGTACTAGGGATGCTTTATCAAAGACTTAAGTGCTGCGATATCCCCTATCACTAATGCATGAAAAAAGCATTTGCATGACAGGTTCTTTGGGGCTGAAAAGTGCCAGATGGGATTTGGAGCCATTAAGCAAATACTGTCCCAAGTTCAAGTGCTTGCAAACTCTGATTTGGATAAACCTCTTGTGGCGAGGACATATAATTCAGATGCAAGCTTCGAACCTATTCTTCTGCCTCAAGTGGTAGTTGGCTACAGACATCCTTATCTAAGCAATAACCAGCTGTCTTGAGAGAGTAGCCTTGCCTTGCAATTATACAAGAATGTACGTTTGGGCTGTTAAAGACCATGGAACTTTACTTGCCCAGTAAGAATCTGAGAGTTTGTTTGGACTGTTTCTCTGTTTGTTGTGACTAATCTTTCCAAAAAATGTGTGAATTTGCCCACCAGTAGAGATGGGATAAAAATTCGCTTTTAAAGGTGAACCTACCTAGCAGATTTTCACTTTCTGGAAAAAATACAGGAACCAAAACAGCCATCCTTTGCCATGTGCACTTTTCCAAATTTTGCAATGCAGTCAAATAATGTGTACAGAAATGCATAAACTGGAGGGAAAGTGTGCATAAAGATAGATATATTTGTGAAAATAACATACAGCAGTGTATTACATGGGAGTAGGCAGGGTTTTTGTTGGGGGTTAGGCCTTTTGTTGGTGGGGCAGAACCTCAGTTAGCTATGTATTTATATTGATTTTTGTTAATTTAGGAGAACAGCTGCCCCTCCCTGCCCCCCCCATGGCTATGCCCATGGTGTATTATATTAGGGAAACTGCTCTGCAAAAATATGTATATTAGGAGAAAATCATACTGAAATGCTGATGAATTTCCATGATAACTTTAAATAAACACAAAAAACCCAAGCAAAGTGATGTGGAACTGTGCAGGCCTAAATTTAAGATTGGAAAAATGAAAAAGTTAAGAGAAAATCCTGCAGTGAAGGTGTGTGGTGCAGTAAGGGAGGATTCAATTCCCCTCACTTGAAATACATACATATATATATATACATACATACATACATACATACAGAATCTCTCATCCACATCCCCTGGTTTATAACTGAACAGGTGTCCTGGCCCGCCATAGCCAAGGAAGGCACACTTCTGATAGTTAACTCTTTATTGACAGGAGGAACACTTGCAGCAGCTTCCAGAGTGCTCCAGATACACATGCACACATTTTTCTGAGCCTCTAGGCAGCTGTCCACAGGTCTAGGCTGTGTGGAGTAGTTGCAGCAACAGGGAGACCCTGAACCCCTGCTGGGTTATATACCTTCCCATGGTGGGGTGTGCGCCTGTAATGTGAGTCTTCTCCTGCATGTTGTTCAATTATTGTTTGGAAATGTTATGATAGTCAGCACCATACATGATTGGGGATGTGTTTAATAATGTTATTATTCATTTTTATTTGCTGCCCTTTCTATTCCCGAATCTCAGGTCTGGTAGCAGTTTTCTAGCAAGGCTTAAATATAAAATAGCAACGCTTTCAGTTGTAATGATTTGAAGACACCAGGATGGTGCAGGTGGTCACTAATAGACCTCTAATGTGCTCATAAATAATTGTCATCATCTTTCCATCATGTATAGAAGTGGAAGATTCAAGTATTAGAACAAGAATCACGCATCTTGTCTTGACACTTTTTCAGACATGCACACTATGACTTTAAAAGTCATTGAAAAGAGCCAAGAAATATAGGACAGCAATCTGATAAGGGAATGGTGAGCAGGATCTACCTTCTTTTATAGAGGATGGTGGTAGCTCTGTCCTATAAATAAGCTTGTCCTCTGTTTTGCACCAGATTGTTTAGGTGAAATGGAAGCAGATTTTAATACATTTTTTTGTCACCATACATATGTGGGTCACAGATTTGACAGGCTTCTCTAGAACTGAGTGTATGCAAGAGAGAGGGCATCACCATGTTTCCTGAGATGAGAAAGAAGCTCAGGAATCTCTGTTAAAATATATTTAGCCATGTTAAGTCTTGTAAGAGACACCCCTTTCACCCATCACATCTTCTTGCTACTAGTATGCAGTCCATTTGTCCTGAACATGCTGCATGCTTGTATAGCTCATTGGTAGGCTTTCTGGCTCTGGTGACTGCATGCTGGGCACTGTGCCAAGAGGTAGGCAACCTCATTTTGCAAGTGAAGTTACCTGCCTTACATAAGGTCATTGTGCTAGAGCAATTGTGACTAACCAGGCCGTTTGGCCATGTGGCACTGGAAAACAAAGGGACCAAAACAATGTGCCTGTCTGTGCTGCCTGCAACCATTAGATTTTTTTTCCTGCAGACCCTTTAATTCCTGACCCTAAGCTGTCTGAACTTAATGAACTTAGTTCTCAAAAATACAGCTTTCCCACACTGTTCCTAATAGCAGAAAGGAAGAAATTGCATTACCAGAAGGAGGAATGTAACTGATAGACCTTTGCAAGAGAGCTATCCCTTTACCATCTGAGCGGATTCAACAAGGCAACTCTCAAATCCAAATATGATGCCAAGGCCTAGGAGAAGAATCTCATGTTCCTCACACTCACAGGCTGTTCTGGCACTTCTAGTCTGTGCAGTATTACTTCTCTTGCTGTGTTCTTTTAAGTGCAGCATAAAAACACACCAATTTTTCTCATATGCACATGGGATGGAGGAGAGAAGAGGGTCTCCTCTTGGGCTTTTCTCAGATCTTTTCCCTCTGTAACTGTTTACAGGTCCATGCACAAGATTGTCTGTTTTAATGTTTTAACATTCTAGTTTTAAGGGCTCTCTGTGTCCAATTATACAGTAGCATATCTCTGGAATATTAACACATTAAAAGCAATATACTTCCAGCAAGGAAATCTGATCTTAATTGGCCCCGGAATATTGTATTTTCCAAACTGAACTGTGAACCGTTCAGTGTGGAGTTTCCCCCCCTCAAGACTAAGGAAAACATTAGATTCTCTGTGAATAAACTGCTCAGAGGAACAAGGATTTGACTCTTGGCATTTACCTGTCAATCTTCCATTTTCCAGCCTTTTACCCAGAAATGAGCACAGGAACTAATTGACTCCTGTCCCTTTCTGTCTCCTTTTTCCCTCCTATTTAACATGGTGACTCAAGTTAAAGCAAAGATAAAATTCCTGGGGAAGCTGGCATTAATCAAAGCTTGGGTTAAATTAAATTAAAGGCTTTTTATTGAACTCAGCAGTATTAGTTATTAAAACCAGAAGGCCCTTCCCAGCCAATGTAAAAAAAGCAAACAATGACTCACACTGTGGCACAGAGTTTATTGGGGAATTAAAAGGCTCGTTTTCTCTTATTCTGCTGAACGAGACTTCAGACAGTTCCATGTAAACAACAGCAGAGATGGAAAACCTGGCAGCCAATTTCCCTCCGGCGCCCTTTCACCATTCCTGGGCAGTGGGATTGGCACTGGTGGAGCGGGCAAGGTGGCGGAGATAAGCTAGTTTTGGTTTTGGTAGTCTTCTTTCTCTGCCTGAAGTTATTATTGCTATGGTAGTTCAGGAAACTATTTTGTTGAACAAGCAAAGTTTGAGGAGGGATTGTTTTTCTCTTGTGGTTTCAAAACCATTAGGACTGCTCTCTCCCTCATGTTTTCCCAGACCGCCTCTGCAGGCAGGTGAATGAAAAGCTTTAGTTTTGTTTCCAGTGAAAGACAGGGTTCTCACCATTTATCATGAACCTTATACGTTAGGCCAGAGTAAACCCGAGAGAATTAAAATGTATTGGATAGCCCTGCTGGTGGTCCCAGAAGTTTGGGCAGCTTGACCCCAGGCTACAAACTCAGGGTGTAACTATAGCTAGCAAAAAAAGAAAGAAAATAACCAGCTCATTTCGGATTACAGGCAGAATTTAGAGCTGATCTAACAGGAAAAGGTGGAAACCTGGTTGTACTTGAGTAAAACAATTAATTGTGCTGCCAAAGACCCCTGCAGAACACCAATCATATGTCTCCTTATGAATTGGGGGTACAGTTTTGAGGATCAAATCAGCCACTCACTTGCTACTTCATAGCACTAATTTCTAGCACCGGCAGGTGTATCGTATTTTATTCCCAGGGCAGAACTTGTATGTTAAGAGGCAACCCAGGATTTTCAATCTGAGTTTGTCTGAGAACACTTTAATTCTGGGTTTGGTGGAGGGCAAAAGCAGGAGAGAACATCAGCAGGTGAGAAATGCCTGTGAATTCTACCCTGTGGCTCACCCAAGACTTTTTAAACTGACTTTTCCTCAAACTGGACTCAGACTGGAAGTTTCCAAGCACAATTCAAAGTGCTGTTTTGAACTAAATGGCTTGGTAGCTGGGGATCTAGAGGCCTCTCTTCTCCCATATGAATCTGCTTCAACATTAAGATCCTCCTCAGAGGCCTTCTGTAGGTCCCCCTGCCACTGGAATTAGGGCAGATGATGACTAGAGAAATAAGGCCTTTTCACTTGTGGTGCCCCATCTCAGAACTTCCTACTGAGAGAGATTTGCCTGGTGCTATCTGATTTCTTTTCAACTGAGACATCATGATCTCCTATCCCCTCCCTTCATGTGCTGTTTTAGATCATTTTTGTTTTGTTTTAATGAAGCTTAAGTTGAGGACACTTTGAGGGTTAGCATTTTCCCCTGCTTTGACTGGTCCCTGAGGTGCACTACTTGCCTGGTCTCCTTTTGTATTCTTAACCCTTTTCCTTTTTCCCTCTTCCCTGCTGCTCCCACTCCACTTGGCCTGCTAGTCTTCTCCTGTACTTGAGCCTGGAAAAGGAAGAGCCATTGAAATAATGAGATATAGCACATTATTTATCTCTCTTTGCAATTCTTTCCAGACCATGTGCTGGATTTGCAAGCACTGATAGCCATTAATTGTTTTCTTGGGTTTTGCCAGATGGTGAAGGGGTGCAGAATGAACTGATACCATTTTCACAAATCCTATGTGATGGGCTCGTCAAGTTGGGAGAGCAGCATGTCTATTAGGACGGTGGATTGTCTGTACAGGAGAGTACAGCAGCTGTAGGAGTTGCTCCTCTGGCTACTGTTAGCACTTTCTATTCTGCATGCGGTCTTTGGGCTCCCCTCAGGCTTGCAGCCTGTGCTGCTGGTTTTGTGATCAAACACTTTTGCCACACTGTATGGCCTTCCCTTTGATTTGCCTGTCAAACAACTGGAGTGCACTTTTGAACTAGCAATGGGGACCCATGCCTTTCTTGCAACAACAAGCAATCAATTTCCTGTGAGTTTTCAACCCTTGTGGCAGTTTCATTTCTCTCTTTCCCACCTGTTGACTTGTAAACACACCCATCACTCAGTCCTGCGTCGTTCTGGAGTTTCCAGGAAAGCAAACATTTAATGAAATGGCAAAGGCATGGAATATATCCAATGCTCTGTTGCACCAAAAGGCATTGAAGGCCTGGAACACAGTTGCAGTTTGAAGAGAAAGGCCGTCATAGTTCAGTTCTACACTGAACATTGCAGAGAATTCCCACAATTGCCTACAACTTGCCAATCAACCAATAAAATAAAAATAAAATTTAAAAATGGAATGTTATTCCTAGCAGTAACATAACACTGCCCTGGATCCAAAGGTAAGTCTAACCTTTTAAAAATACTTGAGAGAATATTCAAGTAGATGTTGTATACAATAAGTTTCAAAAAGCTTTCCATAAATCTCCTTGCTAAAAACTCCCGAGTTATCCATAGGATAAAAGGGAGACATCCTTTTATGGATTACTTTTATGGTAAGTGGCTAAAGAACAGGGAAAAGAGAGTAGGAAGAAATGAACAGTACTCACAATGGGCAGATATAAACAGTGGGTTCTCCCAAGGATTGGCACTGAGACCAGTGCTTTTTAACTTAAGTTTAAGTTTTGGAGTGGTCATACTGCTTGATTTCTCAATGCTTATGTAACTTCCTTATGAAATCCTGTAACTTTTCATAACACAAATGTTCTGAGGGGTTCTGTTTTTGTTGCATTATAGCCCCTACACACAGTAGCAGCAATGGGCAAGCATTGAAGAACAACTCATAAAGCAGAGTAAATATACAACTGATGTGTTGTATTGTGTCAAGAACATTGTGCAGAACACACCCACAATAAAACACCAGGCTAGAGGGGCTCATATGTGCTGAAGGAGTCTGACCTAGTGGTAACTGACCAAGAAAGAGTTATTGTGGTCATGGTGGACAGCTCAAAGAAAATGTCAACCCAGTGTGAGGCAGCTGTGAAAAAGGCAAGATCTATGTTGGGGATCGTTGGGAAGGCAATAGAAAATAAAATTTTCAATATTGAAATGTCTTTATAGTTCCATATAGTTTTGGTCAATGCATCTCAAAAAGGATGCTGTAGAACCTGAAAAGTTTCAGAAAAGGGCAACCAAAATTATCAGGGGGCATGTGTAACTTTCCTATAAGAAAAAACACATTTAGGGCTTTTTAGTTCATGAACGGAAACGGGCATGACAGAGTTGACATGGAGAAAGTGGATAGAGAGAAGTTTTTTTTCTGTTCTCTCATAATGCTAGAACCCAGTATCATCCAATGAAGCTGAGTGGTGGAAGAATAAGGACATACAATAGGAAAGGCATCTTCATAGAGTGCATAGTTAAACAATGGCAATCATTACCATAAAATGCAGCGATGGCCACCAACTTAGGCAAACTGGTGCAATTCACATCCCATGGAAGTCAATGACAAAGGTCCTATTCATGTTAGTGGACCTGGAATCTTCTTACAAACCTGGTCAAAAACTGTATCATGCACTGCAAGAAGCATCTGTAGAAAAGGAAGTAACTAGTCAAGCATGCACTGTTTTATCTGACACAGTGGAAAAAAAGAAAAATCTGTAGGGTCACTAGTCACTCTGACTGAGGGGATGGTAATCTATCCCTGAACCATGAAGATAAAATGTTTTTATTTTATTTATTTAAAATAAAATATTTGTATACAATCTCTCATTTAAACCACCACAATAAAAACAACAAAGTTATAAAATCCAGTAAAAGCAACATATAGAAATTGCAGTAGCCAGCAGAATAAGAAATCAGGAAGATAAAATATACAAAGAGGATTGGAAAATATTTATAGATTATATAAGAAACCAGTATACATAGATGAAAAGTTTAGCAGGTTTTGTGTAAAGTTCATCTGCTTAAGCTAAAACAAGAGGTTAAGAGAGGTAACAAGATGGGTTTGGAAATCTCAGAAGATCCAGATAGGAAGGCTAACAAAAAGAACCCTGAAAAGGGAAGAAAGGAAGTCCATTCACATTTTCTTCTTTGGTTTTTACACACACGCACACAACCAAAGTTTTCGTAAATGTTAAAATGTATACTTTTTTCTTTAGTCTTGTATATGTTTAAATATGCAATAAGTTCAAATAAATAACAGAATGCAATAAAAATGATTGTCAAACCAAAGTACAGTGGTACCTCGGGTTAAGTACTTAATTCGTTCCGGAGGTCTGTTCTTAACCTGAAACTGTTCTTAACCTGAAGCACCACTTTAGCTAATGGGGCCTCCTGCTGCCGCCACACCGCCAGAGCACGATTTCTGTTCTCATCCTGAAGCAAAGTTCTTAACCTGAGGTAATATTTCTGGATTAGCGGAGTCTGTAACCTGAAGCGTATGTAACTTGAAGCTTATGTAACCTGAGGTACCACTGTAATAACAATAACAATAATATGCAGTAGCCAGGAAATGTTAAATTGGTGTGTGAGGGCCCGGGAAGTGACTCTCTCTATATAGTGGAACCTCGGTTGTCGAATGCTTCGGAAGTCAAATGTTTCAACTTTTGAACGCCAACAACCCGGAGTGAATGCTTCCGTTTTCGACTTCCGAGGCACATTTCTCCATTTTTTCAATGGATTTTGCCAACCAGCAATTGCACCTCCGTTGTTGAAAGTTTTGGAAGTCAAACAGTTTTCCGGAATGATTCTGTTCAACAACTGAGGTTCCACTGTATCAGTTTTTAACCCTCTTTTCCACCATGGCCATCCTATCTGATGTCACAGTTCCATGTGAGACTATTTCTAATTCTTCAGAGTTATACTTTTATAGCACACTTGCCACCTTGCACTTAAACATTTCAATTTGCATTTTACAAGACCATTTTCACATGACACTACAGAACATTTCAATTCGCATTTCACAAGACCATTTTCACAAGACACTCTCTTCTACAGCTGTTGGTGCCATTTGTGAATGTAAGTACTAAATGTAACAGTGGATAAGAATTACAATCAGGCTTGACCCCCAAAGTGAGCAAGGTAGCAATAAAACTGTAGATATATGTGGATCTGCTCCCTTAATATTGGAGTAGAAAACAGAATGTAGTGAGTCAACAGATAGAATGTGGTGCCTATATAATTTATTCTTACAGAATGAGGAGATAGTCATAATGTGTCAGAAGGATCAGAGCATTTATATATATATAAATACAGCACCAGACATGAGTTGGTTAACCATCTGGGAAGCATTAAAAATGATACGGGTTTTTGTCAGATGTTTTTTGGTTGCACAGAGGTTCAAAACTAGGATGTCAACTTTCTCCATTTTTCCATTTTATCAACAGGAGCTTTTTAACCATTGCTATTGGAGACAACATTAATACTGAACAGACAAAAGTGGGCAGGGGTGACTTAAAAAAACTAAATCTGCTGATGATATTACTTTATTTGAGAAATAGAAATTCTTTCTTTCTTGATGTTCCTTATGCCTGGAATCCTTCCTTCACTGAACACTTACATGAAGGATGACGGGAGCTGTAATAATCTGAGGGACCATAGTATGAGCAGAAGTAGTAAGGATGACATTTCAAAAATCTGCTTTATCTCCGGGAGAGAGGCAATAGTTAGATATTAGGATTAACCAAGAACTAGATAAACATATTCAGAAAAAGCACAATACTGAGAATATGGAAGATTAAAGTAGATTTGTTCAGGTGACCTATGAATTGAACTGAATTTTGCATTGTCAAAATGAGCAAAATACCTAGGATAGTAATTTTGCTGTTGAACACTCAGATTTTGACATCATGCCAAAAAGTGGAATTAAATTATAGCACAACTCTATGAACATCTACAGTGGTACCTCAGGTTAAGTACTTAATTCGTTCCGGAGGTCCGTTCTTAACCTGAAACTGTTCTTAACCTGAAACACCACTTTAGCTAATGGGGCCTCCTGCTGCTGCTGCGCCACCAGAGCACAATTTCTGTTCTCATCCTGAAGCAAAGTTCTTAACCCAAGGTACTATTTCTGGGTTAGCGGAGTCTGTAACCTGAAGCGTATGTAATCCGAGGTACCACTGTACTCAGAACTGAATTTCAACTGAATTCAGTGCAGGCCTTACTCTTAGGTTTGTGTATATAGGGACTGCAGGTGATTTACCCGACAGTAAGCTCCACTGAACTCAATGGAACTTAATTCTGAGTAGAGTGCTGTTTTGTTTGGGCAAGAAAACGTTCCAGGATAATAGTTAGCACTCTTTAAAATAAAAATGAATGTGCATGCCATTAAAATATACAATATGGGTGTGGGTGTGTGTATTCAGATCTGATTCATGGATTTAGGTTACATAGTGTAAGTTTATGATTTGTCCTTAATGGCAATATGCTTTTGTTTTAGGAAATATTCAGACATGGGCAAAATATTATATCCCATTAGACTTGCTAGTACAGGTCAATAGTATTAAACTGTACACTAAATTGAACAGCTTTTTAGGTTAGTATTTAACTAGTTAATGGAAACAACAGGAGGGGGGAGTGTTTTTGTACTCAGGGTCTGCTTTCCTGCAGGCATCTTGTTTTGCCGCTGGCCTTTAGCCTGATCCAATAGGCTCTTATTATATTTTAGTTGTAATCAGAATATACTCATGGAAATTCATGGACAAGTTATTCATGACTAACCTCTGTCCATTGATTTCAATGGTTCTACTCTATCATGAAGTTTGACAAAACCCATAGATTACTTATGTTTCTGTATATTCTTAAGAAACATTCATTTCTAGTAGTAACTCAAAAGGTATGCAATGTATAATTACTACAGATGACTCTTGGATCTGATTATCGCAACATATACCTTGATTAGTATTGTGTATGAACATGGGGGGAAGGTTTTAAATTTAAAATCTAGTACTGATAACACTTTACTCTGTTCAGATTATGCAGATTATATACACTAAGGGTACCACATTTTATGGAGATGGAGATGGCTGTGAGCTAATCTTGCTCATATTTTATGGAACTATCAAAATATTTTTTTCCATATTGGAAACCAGTCTTAGAACATGTTATTTATTTTAAGCAATCCTTAAAATCCAAGAATCCCCAGAGCATTTTGCAGTAAAAACCTGAAAACTATAACCAAAAAAGTTAACACGGCTTAGGAAAATTTAGAGGGTTTCACCAGGTGTGTCCAAAAGGTAGCAGAATAGATGTCAGGTGAATTTCCATAAGGAGGGAATTCCAAAGCTGGGGTAGATCCTATCTCCCCACTCAGTAGTTATCAGAAGACCATTGAAACTAATCTTAATACATGGGTAGACTTGTGGGAGAGAACACAATCTTCATGTTACCTGGTTTCTGCTTATTCAAGGTTACTAGAGTAATAATCAGATATTACATACTATTAAACTTGCTTCCAGTGTCACTTGGATATGTAAAACACATATTGTTTTGGATGATTGGAGAAAACTGTACAGTTTTTGACATTAGGCAGAATGTTAGTCATTTAGATATGAGGTGTAAGGGGACAATATAGTTCTACCATCTACAGTAGAGTGTGGATGAGAGATCCATGATCAGTAGAAATATTCCTAATTTTTTAAACTGGCAACATATGAAATAATATGCAACCATAACTCTAGTCATCTGATGATTAGGGAGTTAAATATGTTATTATGGGGTTGAACAAGACTCCATCCTTAAACTTTTCTATGTGGTTCCTTTCCAATTCTGTCCTATGCTATTCCAGCAATAAACAACCTGTTTTGTTAGACTGTAAATAAAGTGAGTGGAAGTTTTATTTTTATACAGAAAAGGTGTTCCTATATAAAAGTAGTAGTAAGAAATTCCAGCAATCTTATTGGAAAGTTGAAGAATTTGATCCAGAGAATGAGAATTTGGCAGCAATATGTTGAAAGATTAGGCCACTGTTTTAATGATCAGGACAAACAGAAGCCAGTCTTCTTCTGTAAAACATGCTCCCTCTTGAGAAGTTTGTTGCAATCTCAGAAGCCAGAAGACAAAATCTGGCAGATCTGCAGAAGATTGTAAGAGAACATTATACCCCACAGTCTAACATTACTGTAGAATGTTTTAAATTCCATTATAGGATAAGAAGGCAAGGGAAGTATATATCTGAATATGTGGCGAATATGTGGCTGAACTCAAAAAGTTAGCTGCACGCTGCTCACTTGGCAATGTCCTGGAGGATATGTTGAGAGAGGGGTTTGTTTGTGGAGTGAACAACGATAAAATTCAAAGGCAGTTTGCTGGCAAAAGGAAACCTGACTTGGTCCAAATTGGCAACAGCGGTGAGGAACTTAAAGGATTTACACCTACATTCTAAAAAAACCCAGATGGAATACATGAACAGCGTACAAACCTCACAATAGCTGTAACCCCTTCTAGACAAAACAGCTTTGTCATGCTTATCCATGGTCTGGTAACCTCAAAATTAGACTACTGTAATGAGGTGTGCATGGGGCTGCCTTTGAAGATTATCCAAAATAGCGAAGTTCATTCAGAATATAACTGCAAGATTGCTAATGGGGATTGGACACTGGGAATGTATCCCTTCAGTTTACTTTGATCATTGCCAGAAGCTCTTCTCAGGTTGCCCCACTGAATGAGGTTGTGGTGGATGGTGACTAGGTGACTAGGATGAGGGCCTTCTTGGTGGCAGGACCCCATCTATGGAATGGTCTCCTCAGAGAGGCTTGCCTGAAATCAAGTTATATACAATGTCCATAGCATTCCCCGATCCACCAAGCTTTGTAACTCTATAAAAAAAGAAAGAAACCAGAAATGAGATTGTCTGGCATGACTTGTTTTTGAGAAATCACATCACCCTTTTCTAAGTGCTCGCAGACCAACTGTGGAATTATCTTTTCTAAGACCTTTCCTGGTATCAATGTCCAGGTCACCAGTCAGTAGTTACCTGAGTCTTCTTTTTACTCCTTTTTGAGGATGGAGACAACATTTGCCCGCCTCCAGTCCACAGGGACTTCACCCATTCTCCCATAATTCTCAGAGATTATAGACAGAGGCTCTGAGATTAAATCTGCAAGATTCTTTAGTACCCTTGGGTGCAGCTCACCAGGCTCTGGAGATTTGAATTCATTTAAAGTAGCTAGGTGTTTCCTTGCCACCTATTTTCCTATCTTGGGCTTCAGCTCCCTCCTTGTATCATTTTTTCTGTTGCCACCAGTTGGGCATTGTTTCCTTTTGGAAGAAAAACAGAGGCAAAGTAGGTGTTGAGTGGTTCCACTTTCTCTCTGCCACCCAATAGCATTTCTCCATCTTCTCCATGCATATGATTTATTACTTGCTTGTTTCTCCTCTTGCTTCAAACATAGCTGAAGAAACCTTTATTATTATAGTGCAGTAACACTAAAACATTGGCTGTCCCTGTTTTGGAAATGATAACAAGAAGAGGCACTGGGACAAGTGAAAATAAGAAGCATTCCAAATATCAAAGTTGTTAACTCAGATGCTCAGAGCTCTTGGTGCATTTTAATCCCATAAAGAAGCAATCATTTCCTATATATTTTATCATGAAGTAGGATCGGTGTTGCTCATTGAACAATAAGGTGGAATGTCCCTTTGGGTATGAGCCATTAAGTATAAATAAAAAGTGTCGTGATCTGTAGCTTGAAGAAGAGAGCCTCACATTAAAGAATTCCATCAATTTATGTACGGGAAACTTTTCACTATTGTAACAAACCGAGAAGTGTGCTGGGCTATGGTAAGCACAAACTATATTAATAGATGTGAATTGGGAGAGCAGAGCCAATTGTTTCTGATAATCATCACCTGATCCTCATCTCTGTGGTGGATGGGTAGAGGAAAGGGAGGGCCGCCTTTGTCACTAGATGCTAGAAAGGCCAAATATATATAAATTTTCTTTCTTCACTTACGAAATATTGGTGTGCATTTGTGTGTATGTAAGCGTGTTTGGGATTATATTATGTTCAGAGTTTCCAAAGCTGGAGCAGGACTTAAAGCCAATAGCACAACTGAAGCAGATGCTTTTCTTTCTGAGAATGGGGGGGAAATCCAGTCCATGGAAAAGTAGCATATTCCAGGAAAATAACCTCTTGCAGGGGATGGCACTGCAGGGAGTCTGGCTTCTCCCTTTCAAAGAAAATGCAAATAAAAAAAAAGGAATCAGAAGTGGTCAGGCAGCTGGGGAAGGTGGCAACTGGCCAATGAGGTTTCAATATTTACTTCTTTCCTTACTGTTTTCCTTTCTGTTGTTCTGTTTTTAGCACCCTGTCATGAATTCAAAATGTTAGCTCGGGTGCCTGTATCGGGTGCCTAAGACTCTTTGCCACCTTTATTAGGCCAACTCCATCCACTCCAGTCCAAAAATAACCTGAGACGACCTGATTATTTAGTCTGTAGACTGTTCACTGTTTTTACTACACCTCAGCAAAAGTCTTGATGAACCAATGCAGATTGATATACTTGACTTACATTTGCATTCCAAGCCATTGCCCCCAGAGTTGAGGTTTGTGCTGCTTTCATGAGGGTGGCAGCAACAACAGGGTGGTACTTATTTGCAGAATATTTCTGGATCCCAGATTGTTCCTCTTTAGAGTGCAGACTGTCAGTTGCCATAACAGCTGTATAGCAACATGAAATAATACATGTAGCCTTCTAGCCTACAAGGACAACAGCTTGTGAAGAAGAGGGCTGATGATTTAGCAACTGGGCTGCCCACCCAGTACCTATTCAAAATGAAATATGTTGTGTTCCTTTCTAGGCTTTCCTGCTAAAAACAATTTTTTTAGACTCATCTGGGTTCAGCAAAAACATGTTGTTGTTTTTCTCTTCTTGAGATGTTACCATTGCCAATTCAACCTGCTCCACACTGGCTCTCCATTAGATAATAGCACTATTTAGCTTTGCCTTTGGATGTGCATATAAATGATGCCATGGACATTTGCAATTTTTCTCCAGTGAAGGAGCTGAAGGCTCCCCCCCTCATTTTCTTAGTGATTATTGTTTTAGAAATTATGTTCTTAGTGATTATGCTTTGAGAATGACCAAGGCCTGTGTGGAGAGCCAGAAGTTGAAACGGTGTTAGAAAAGGATAAAAGCAAATTCCCCAACTTCCTATTTCATATAATCCCATCCACAAGGCCAGAATGATCAAAAATAAAAGTTGCCTAGAGAGCTTTTCTCCATTTGCACCAGGTGTGCTGGATCACTTCCTTTTGTACCCAGGAAGCCCAAGGGCAAAATGTGTACATTATCTCAGCAAGCACATGCTTTTAACCCCATGTCAACTAAGATAATGGTAATACTGTAGTTGGATCAATGGACAGATAGGTGTTCTTAATTCACCCCGTCCTGTGCCTACTGATTCTCCACTACATACCCCCCTAAACAATTTTACCCTAGTTGGCTTTCATCCTGTTTTGAAGCCTGGCTGTGGGAAAATGATTAAAATTTCCTGGAATGTCTTCTTTGCAGGAGGATAAGCACCCTATTTACTTCAAGTTTTGCCTGTAAATGCTCATGTTAGCACACTAGCCTTCTTAGAGCATACTTACCTTGGTTCCTTGCCCTGGTTCCTTACTGGCCTGTTAGCTGCTACTCTGTTGCTTTGCTTCATGAAGTACCCTTTTTGCAAACCATTAGCCTAAATTAGCCACCATGTTCTCTAACACAGTGTGGACACCTGCAGCCCACTGTATCTCTCTAATTTTATTCTCTCACATTGTATTCTTCCTAACTTTGCTTGTATCCTTTGCCTTGGTATTTTGAAACATCTGTCCTGGCCCATATATGTGTCTGGGCCCTGTTTTAAATTGTTAGCCACAGGCTGGGAATCATCCTTTCAGTAATGGCATCATGAGATGAAGAAGTATTTAAGCATTTCTATTAATTATGAGAGGGACGCAGGTGGCGCTGTGGGTTAAAGCCTCAGCACCTAGGACTTGCCGATCGAAAGGTCGGCGGTTCGAATCCCTGCGGCGGGGTGCGCTCCTGCTGCTCGGTCCCAGCGCCTGCCAACCTAGCAGTTCGAAAGCACCTCTGGGTGCAAGTAGATAAATAGGGACCGCTTACCAGCGGGAAGGTAAACGGCGTTTCCGTGTGCGGCTCTGGCTTGCCAGAGCAGCGATGTCACGCTGGCCACGTGACCCGGAAGTGTCTCCGGACAGCGCTGGCCCCTGGCCTCTTAAGTGAGATGGGCGCACAACCCCAGAGTCTGTCAAGACTGGCCCGTACGGGCAGGGGTACCTTTACCTTTACCTTTATTAATTATGAGGCACAAATTGCTATGCCAATGTTTGCTGAACATTCCCTGATTATACAGGCAATTGGTTAATTGATATTAATAGTCACATGCTTGTGTTAATTACTGTAGTAATATTTAATATCCATATCATCCAAACATTTCAAATCTCCAGACATTATAAGAGCACTTTTTTCTTGAATTGTGTGTGCTGGATTTGGCAGAAGATTAGCAACAAAGTAGGCCCATTGGCATGTGCTTCATCCTTGTGGTCTAGGAGAACTGATCGTACTCACATAAAATTCTCTCTCACAACTGCTGTCTGTAACAATGCTGAGGCCTCCATCTTGAGTATTCATGGGACTGAAATCCAATACGCATCAGTGTTCTTTGTGCAAAAGCTTTTAAAAATGCTTTCCTAAATTAAACAAAAGCAGAAGGGAGAAGAGGCATACAAAGAACAGCAGAGAGCTCTTTCTGCTAAGATTGGCAGTGAAATGGTGTCCATGAAGCACAAAATCTTAATGGATGAAATCCTTGTTGCTTTGATAAGTTGAGGCGAGTGGAGGGACCAAGGCAAGGTTTTCATGCCAGCATAATTATATAAAGTGAACATAAGAGCCTGTGGTGAGTAAGATGGACTTTATGATGTCAGCTCTCCACTAATGAGTTCCCTCCATTTTGTGGGACAGAGTGTCTTTTTTGAAAACATTTGCTCTCTAACCAGCACAAAGATAATCCTGTGAAAATATGTTCTGAAGATCCCATTAAAAGGGAATGTGTGACCTGGCTTCCACAGTCAACTGCCCAGACTTATCCTGTGTTATTGTTTCCAAATGGGGACACTTGGTATTCTTATTTTTCTGAACAAGCCAGGCTAAGAGTGAGTAATAGCCCCATGCAAGTAAAGGAAAACAACTTCAGTTGCTCAACAACATGGGTTCATCAAGGAGTATAAAATCTTTTCACAGCCTTGGCAAATAACGAAAAACCCCTGTGAGCTATTTTGCCAGCCTCATGCCAAACACCCAGAACATCTTGAGCCATTACGGATAGGCTTTCTGGAGGCCTTCTCTTGGTCTTGGCTTTTTCTATAAGCAGGGGGAGGGGAATGAGCTGATCCCTCTGGCACCCGCAGAACAGCATTTCTACTGGGTCTCACCCTGTGTGAGGATATTGCATGCTGTGCTATGAGGGTCATAGAGTATTATTTTACACACACGCACTCCACCCTTTTAAGATGCCTCCAGAACCAGAGTAAGACAACAGTTCATGGCACTGTTGATTTGGGTATTTCATGTCCAAATACTGGTCAAAGGCTTTCCAGACTATGATATTGCTGCTAATTTCACCATCTGCCAAATATTACTGCTTGAGGGTTTGGCACTTTCAAGAGTAGTGTTCTTTCTGATGATAAAACTAGCTTGGACAGCTCTGGTTGCTTTGTATAATATTTGTATAACACTGAGTCCTGACCTGCTGGCACAAACAGTCTCCTTCTGGCCCATTGTGTCAGTCACAAGCTGGATAATTTAGTCGTCATAGAGCGTATGTACCAATTTATTAAAATCTGTATATTTTGCCTTTTGGCTGCATTATGTATATGCTTGCAGCCCTATAAGCAGCACCTCTTCCAGCAGGAGGTAACAGAGCACTGACTGCAGAGGAGCAGCTGGAATACTAGCTATGGGCTGTGGGTAATCAGAAGAAAAGCTGCAACTATCTTCCAGAATGTAAACACCCTTATAGCTTAATGGACCTATTTACATTGAAGGAGACCAGGAAACGAAATTTGTTATGTTGTTCCAAATAAGCCTGTGCAGATGGTAAGCAGAACCAGACGAGCCAGTGATCTTGAGTGCAATGGATTTTCCTTTGGAAAGTGCTTGATTTTATCAGGTTGTTTACTAAACTGTCACAACAAGGCATGAAACCAAGGAACCCTTGTACATGCCGATACTGGCAATGTGTTCCTGAGAGTGGGCAGTGATGGAAACATGCCTTAGTTGGCTTCCCACTCTGAATTAAATGAGTTAAAGTGAGTCAGGTTTTTCTCATACCTCTTGAGAATGTCCTGGCACATTTGGGTAGGTGTGTGCATGGTGGGAATCAGTCTTGACCAAAACAAATAGCTCCACTGGATACCTGCTGCATGTCTTCTACAGGCAAGTCAGGTGGGATTTTCCTATTTGTCTCTAGGAAAAATAGTCCCTTATTTAATTTTATTTTGCCCAGGGTGTATTGTAAGGGAGCAACGTCTGTCCCAGGTTGGGAGGGGAGCTCTTACTCAGGAAACTGGGAAGTTTACTACAGCAGAATTGAAAGCAGTTAAGTTGCACTCTTGTCTCCCAACTGGGAGCTAAGAACCATTGCAAAATATTCCATCCACCCCCAATCCCGTAGGCTCTGCGTGTAGATTTACAATTAAATTGGTTCTGGTTAGCAAACGAGAACAGGACAGTTAAATTGAATTTTCAGAAGAATGTTGTGAATCCTATGTGAAAAAAATAACCTCCCTCCTTGCTTTTCCTGCTCATCTTATTGTTGCAGTTCACTCTTATCCATCTCTCTCACTAAGAATCCTTTCTGCTGGTGAAGGCACTGGTTCGCATGAATGAACCTTTCCTCTTCTGTCTTACTCGTCCCTCTTGCTCATTAAAACATTAGAAGAACAGTGCTGAATAAATCCTAGGACCCATCTAGTCTCACAGAGGCCAATGAGATAGATGCTCATAGGAAGCCCATAAGCAAAGCATAGCACTCTCCCTCTTATGATTCTCAGCAACTGGTATTTATAGGCATACTCATATCCATGAGAATGATTACCAACCTTGCAATCCTAAGGTTCCCAGATGTTGCACTTTTGAGATCTTGCTCTGGAGACGAGTGTGGTCTGAATGTTAGATGCCTTGAGGATACATCCTCTTTGAAGCATTCCAGGAAACCTCCTAGTTCTGTTTTGTGTTGGAGGCTGGTTTAAAGCTTTTGGTGGCAGCAGGAGAAGAGAACTAGGACATCTTGTTTGATGGCCTTTGGAATGGGTATCACTTAGTTGTTTATGGCTCTTGCTATGCAGTGAAATGCTGCAAGTTACAGAAACTGACCCCCAACCCTCCCATTACTTAGCACATGGGGAATGATCTGATGCAATATAAATTTTAAGCATGTCAACTACTAATCCCTTCTTCTCCAAAGTGTCAGGTTATAGAGCTGCAAGCATATACGTAATGCAGCCAAAAGGGGGTTCTGGATCATGGGCTCTACTGGTCAAAACGGGAGCCTCAGTGATAGCCCTCTCCTTCCGGAAACAAAGCAGGACTGTTAGAAGAAAACACATGTGGCAAAAAGGAGAGTTAGGCCCTGGTGAGCCGCCCCCTTATCCGCTTGTGATTAGCCAAGCAGATAGTCAGTCAATCAAGATTTTTTTTTAAAATTTTAAAATGATTTTTTTCCCCTTCACTTCTCACTTGCTTCTGTGGCCCCCTTGGAATATTTTATTTATGTTATTTTCACCTTTGGCCCCCTTGGAATATTTTGCTGCCGCCCCCCGAACCATACGGCCCTCGGTTGGGAAACACGTATATAAAGTCTTTAAAAGGCTGTCAGCACTTGACTTCCAGTGGCTCTCCCTCTCCCGCAGGAGAGCTGTTGGCAACATTTAAAGGGCCTGTAGCCTATTCTGCAGTCAAATGCTCCAGTATGGTGCTGTAGCAAAAGCAGCTACAGCTGCTTTCTCAGAAAACACTTGCTGATTGGATGGGTCCAATATTTAGCATCAAATCTATGTAATTTATTTTCTTTAGAATTGCTGAGTGCCATGCATATATGCTCACTGACCAGTGTTGATCGGTTGATGCTTTATTCATTTTATTTTTTATTTTATTAAATTTAAATCCCACTCTACCTCCCAGAGGACTCCCAAATTTGGTGATGCAGTTCTTCAACCAACCAACCAACCAACCAACCAACCAACCAACCAACCAACCCACCCACCCCTTACAAAATGCATATAATTTAGGGCAGGCGTCCTCAACCTCAGCCCTCCAAATGTTTTTGGCCTACAACTCCCATGATCCCTAGCTAGCAGATGTGGTCAGGGACGATGGGAATTGTAGTCTCAAAACATCTGGAGGACTGAGTTTGAGGAAGCCTGATTTAGGGGAAATGCATTACATGAATATTTTAGAGAGAGAGAGAGTACACACACATGCATATGCACTAGTTTGGAAGACTGAGCAACATAATTTCTACCAGTGATCCTCCTTCTAACCTGATATTTTCAGTGCAAATTAGATATTTTTTTAAAAAAGAATTTTTATTAAATATTTTCTTGGTTTACAAAAGTATGTGCATTGCCTCTTTTTTCAGGTTGTAGAGTCTTTTCTACAGATCAATTAAATTTGATGTGAGACATTAGTGTGTAGTAAAGAAAGGGGAAGAGGGGTGGGATAGTAAAATTTATATTCATTTACTTAGTTTATGTGGAAGTTTTGTGTCTACGTCACTTGGGTAGGTTCTCTTTCTATTCATTTATTATTTTTCCTTGGCAGTGAGATAAATTAGATATCTCAACATTAATGATAAGAGCCGATTTGCTACAGAATCACACCTACAACAGGATTACAATTCTATTGGGAAATTCATAGTAGCAGGTTTTGTTACACATCAAAGCAAGTTCTGTATCTTGTGGGCAATTAATTAAGCAAATAGGACTCTTCTGGCCAAGTACAGAGCTGTCAGAAAAAAGCTTGGTAACTGATAGCTTTGCCATTAAAGTGGGAAGATTCAAGGACAATAACTATACAGGCTTCTTTTGATATACAGGGGAGTTGAACCAGACACCTTAATGCTACTGTACACACCACAAGCTCTCACCTTTTTTCATGCCTGCTTCTTCAAACGCTGCCCATGTGCTCTGCATTTAAGGAGCCTAGAAGTCCCTGCCCCCCTGCCTCTATTACATGCCATGTGTGGATTAGATGGATGGTTTGGGGAGTTATTTAGTTAGAAACTGCTGTTCAGTTTTGGAATATTTGTTTGACTAAGGCGATGTTCATATTTGTATTACTTGATTTTAAAATGTGGCTTTAAGGAATACTGTAGTAGATAAAGCTCAAGATGTGTTCAGTTAAACCTGAAAATGCTTTACTGCGGGATGTTGACCTTTTGCTCCCCTCTCCGCCAAGGGCTGTCTCTCCTTGCAAGTTGCTCTGGCAGGAATCAAATTCCTTTGGGGGCTTTAGTAGCAGCTCGTTCTTTCATCTAATCAGGTTTAAACTCTGACAAGATATTTGTACAATCCCTGTCTCAAAGGGCAGGCCAATGACACCATTAACCTAATCCTCCCCTCTTGTTTTCCACTTTAATGGTACTCATAAGCTCGAAACAGGGAAAATATTTGGGCGGTAATATTTGTACAAAAGACAACAGTAATAAGAATGGCGTGTTGATAGAATCTGTGCTGCGTTTCTGTTGGAGTTGGGGGAAGCCATCTCATTCCTCTTCCTGTCTATTGAGAATTGCTTTGAATGTGTTTGCCACCTCTCTGGAGGAAAGGCACCATGGCCCATCACTTATCACCCACTGTCTAACATAGAGGCTAAACTTTAGAAAGTGTTGCTGGGTTGTCCTGTTTAAAAATAGGCCAGGAAGGGGAAAAGACAAATGGAGAGGTATCCGAGGATAAGGTATATTGTAGGAACTGGGTTAGGCAAGGATGCCCACTATTGCATCGGCCATTGCTATAGCTTTTAGTATATTGGGTACCTCTTGACCATCTGTGGGCGGTTGCAGATCTGAGGTTATCCATTTCTGTTGAACAAGTGGAAACATGTAGTGGGTCAGTTGTCTTTCTTTAGAAGGGTTAACACAAGTGAGCTGATGCCAACAATGTAGTACTTGAGAAATAAGGGTTTTCTTAGCACACTGTACGCACACAAAACACACGGATTAGATTGGGATGCTGAACCAACTCATCACTGTAATATTGTGGCTAGGGAACTGAATTGCAAAATCTGGAGAAGTGCAAATTTCAAAGGATGCCTGTGTTTCAGTCCATGCACTGTATAGGATAATGTGCATTAGGTAAATTCTCATTTAAATGTGAACTGAATACAAATTCACCGCCACCTCTAGTGCCTTGTTCTAGACTTCAGATACAGCCGATATCCTACTCTACTGCAGCTATACTAAACCATAGGGCTGTTGGATAATGTCAACAGAGTTGCATTGAGCTGTAATATTATAGAATATAGTCCAAAAATATTTTGTTGATATTTGGTAATAACAGTCCAAAACAGTACAAAAATGGGAGGACGCATCTGATCCAGCCTCTGGGATTTGCTTTTATGACCATTTAAGTTCAACCAGATTTGAGAAGAATTATACAATCACTGGGTTGAATCATTAGGGGGGTAGATAGTATGGATATGTGTAATTTCCCAAATTATAAGACCTTTGGTGCTGGTGATCAGGTACATAACACAAGTCTTCAGGGGCTGCTTTCATGTAGCCAGAGGCCATGACTTCAGCTCTACGTGGGCATTTTCCTGCCATGACTGGGTTTATTCAAATGCTGCCTTGGATGTATGTGCAAAGCAACATTTCTTCTTTAACTTCCTTCTTTAAAGGCTAAGTCAGCATTTGGAGCATGGTTTTAATTAGGGATTTCAGATCGAAACATTTCCGGTTTCGTGTATGTGTGTGTGTTTTCCTTAGGACAGTTTTCAGTTAAAATGTTTTAGAGTTTTGAAAAATACCAGATGCCCAACTCTCAGTGTGCAAAAGAAATGTAAAAAATCCACCAGTCCCTCTTGGTTCTTGGGCAGATCCACGTGTGTGATGTTGGCAGAACCACAAGAGTTGGGGGTGACAGAAAGGAGGACAACAGTTGGGATCAGGCAAGCCACAAGAAGGTTTGTTTGTAATGGCATTCAGCTGCAGAGCAAGGCTAAAGAGAAAAGAAAAGCACCCCAAACTATGCAGGTACAAGCTAGAATGTATTCTCATGTTGTTTTCTCAATATCAAGAATTTAAGGTACAATTACTACTAGACCACAGCCATCAGGATCTCAAGCAAAGCTTCTTTGTGCAGCTCTACAGGGCTTCTCAAAGCTGGAAGGATGCATATTATCCAGAACACATAGATGGTACCTCAATTCAAATGTAATAAAACGTCCTGAAAACAGAGGTGGTTAAAAACGAAAAAAAATCCTCAGTTTGCAAATCACTTTCATACATTGTTGCAGCATGCAATAGTAAATGACCGCAGACTTAACCTGCAGTGATCCTCTTTGCCAGTGTCACCATTACCATCTACCAAGCCTCCTCTAGCAGGAAGGGGAGAACACTTTCAGTGTCAGGATGGATGGAGTTAGGGCTGCTACCCAGCACCAACCTGGGCTCCCATCCAGTACTACTGCGTGCTGCTGCCCCCATGCAGTAGCACCAGTCACCCATACAGGTGGCAATGGGGCCTCCGCCAGCACTTTTGAATGAAACTGATTTGTCATATTGGTTTATATAGAACCCAGATTGGGTCTAGAGTAGGATCCCAAAGATGGAACCCAGCCATTGTGGGTAGGTATGAAAGCAGAGGCCAGCACAAAACCTGTGCACTCACCTGGTAACTGATCCCAAAAGCTAGACCAGTGCCTTTTTATTTATTGATTGATCATTTGGCAACTATGCCTGCAGCTTAGAATAATCATTCTGAAAGTGGTGAGTGGCTAAAATGATGGTGGGTGCGTTGCTGTGACTGGTCTGTGTGGAGGGAAAGGTTTTCTCAACAGTCTACATGTTCACGTGCGTGGACCAAGTGGAAGCTGAGTCCTGTGGAAATAATACATCCATTAGATTCTTGTGGTGCCTGGAAATGCAGCTGAAAGACTAGCAGCCTCTTGCCCCCACTTGAAAAAGTGCACTGCTATGCGAGGACCAAGGAGCAGCCTTTGTTCCAGGGATAATTTTGTGGACTCTGCCCCTTTTGTGCCTGTGTGGGCTTTTCCTGAGAGCTCTGTCGGGCCTTTCAGTAGTGATCTGCTCATTCAGCAATTGTTTTCCCAGTGGGCTGCAGGACTGAAGGGGAAATGGCTGATTGGATGTGCTAATTTATTGTGGCTGGTAAGCATTTTATTATGATTAAGCAAACACGCTGAAAATGTGCTCAGCATTTGTATGATTGGTATCATTCCGAAGGCATTTCGTATTTTCGCCACAGGCTGCGAGTTACAGGTCCCTCTTCAGCCGTGCCATTGAAGCAGCTGTCTTCCGCAGTGAATGAGCTAGGATGGGGGGTCTGCAGCATTTCCACTCAATTCAGATTTCAGGGTTTGCATATGGGGGTGCAAATTCCTCTCAGTGGGTAGAATCATCATGTAAACCAGAGAGATCTAATGCTTCTGAGACAGGGAAACAGGTTTGCTCACCTTATCTAAATGATATATTTGGACTGGTGATTCTTGTGCCTTCGGGTCATAAGGGAAAAGTTAATGCAAATAACTTTTGCCGCTACTGCACATCCCATTGTCAACATGCAGTTTTCTCAGTGATAGTGATTCTTTGGATTGTATGCTACATTAGTGCTAATCAGAGTAGAAATTAATGGGGGTTTTTTTCAGTCGGTCTACTTTGTATGAGTAGCATTCAACCCTTAAAATTTAGACACAGGAATCTTCTTTATATAGTTTGACATTTAGCTCATTGAATAAGGTATTTATCACCCACTGTTTCCAGACTTTACCATTATCCCACATTTCCCAGGACATTTCCCTATCACCTTCATTACCACAAAAGACCAAGAGCACCTTCATTACCACAAAAGACCAAGAGCACCAAATCCATTTTCATCACACAACCTAGATTTGTCATTATGTGATTGAATCATACCCACAAAATAGTCACATTTTGTAAGCTGCTCAGGACCTAGCATACTTGACAGTGCTGCCATGCTGTTTCCTTTTCTCCACAAGTGAGCTGCAGCTACCTGCCAGATCTGATTTGGGAATGCTATGTGTGAGGAGTCTTCCTTATATTCTGGAGCCCAGCACAGCAGGACCATAATATTGAGTGCCTCTAGGAATGCCAAAATACATGTAAGCTAAATATAGCAGACTACTTACATTAGTGACATGCATTCTGCTTCTCCGCTTGCCCTTTCTTGCCTTTATTTGGCAGAGCACTGCTCACATGACACATGCAATATTGGGAACCTTGTCAGGATTTATTAATATTCTTGCTACAGCCAAGCAGAATTCTTCGTATTGTGTCTCAGTGACTTCCTTTGTGATGCTAGTTACCATCCAACAACTCAATAACTGTTCAGAGATAAGTCCCCATTTTTGTTCCTGGAATATCTAATAGCTTTTCTTGGAGGCTTGGAGTGGAGTGATCTAGCTTTAGCCTTTTAGTTTGGCACAGGGATTTAGGCTGAATGGTTGAAGTGTGGCAAAGCACAGCTATTCATTTGTGTTCTCAGCACTGCATTTTGCTTCTCTGCCCCTGATCATATTTACTGTAGCAATAGTCTTCTGATGAGCATGAAACTAACAGTTTGACGACAGACCCTGAATAGATGTGGGCAATGGGGGGTCATAGGCAAGAAAATTGCAAGAGTGAATCATTTTGATAAAAATTGCTATCCTATGTATCCACAGGAACTTATCCACTTCTCCCATTGATGAACTAATATCAATGAAGCCTACAGTTCCTTGTCAAAATAATTCACATAATGCCTGCCTGGAAGCAGGTATGCTTTTCCCACCCAGAACTTCTCATGACCACAGGAATCCAGCAAACATCATGCTTGTTGAGTACCTCATACCAATTTGGCTGTGTACATCACTAAAATTGTCCAGAGCAGAGTCCTGCTTTCTCTGTGGTATAATTAACCACTATGGATGAATGGTGCACAGGATGGGAAGAAGGCTGCATAGACCCTGATCTCTCACTATTTGCAAACTCTATTCTGACTATCAGTCTCACTGGTGTCAGTGTTCCAGTGTACCTTGGGGGTTCGCTTTTGTCTATGAGGACTTCTCCTTTCAGGTGTCTCCTCTGCTTCTCTATATCTGCATGCCTCCACTGATTATAAATCTGGAGCCTTTTCAGAAAGCAGCCACTTCTTGCCTACTTGGGAATGCTTTTAAACCATTCCAGAAACCATGTTTGTTGATAGATCAGGGTGCTCAGAGAAGAGCGGCTGATCTAAGCTGTATGAGAGCCGGCATAAACTCCAGCACAGCAGTACCAGCTGTCACTGCTTAGAAACACATAATAGATTCTGCTGCTTTTCAGACAGCAGATCTTACAGCCACATAAACCAGTCATTCTGTCATCAAAAGCCCTGGCAGCAGAGAAGTGTTCTCTCTGCAACTGCATTCCTGGGGCAGTTACAAGTGCGGAGCCAGAGGGAGGCAAGCTTTGCAATGCATTATTTCCTGAACTGGCCTCAATAGCAGGAGGGAAAGAATGGGGTAATTACAAGAGCTACGGACTGCACCCCTCTGTCAGTTGTCTCATGGCCTGTCATGGCTAGCATTCAGTTAAGATATTGGATGCCCAAAGCAGAATCAGAAATCAGTTGTCAAAGTTCATATAGAGTTCTGGTTCATGGCAAGATCAGCATTGGGGTGCTGGCACAAAGTAAGTACCATGGTGTTATGGCAGATAGTCCATTTTTTTCAGTAGGCCTTTCCTATTATACTCTTATTATAAGCTCACCACACTAAGAGTCAGAGAGTGTTAAAATTATGGCAATAGATTATTGCCCATCTTTGAAGAAAATGCATCAAGAGGTTCTAGTCTCATGCACACAGACAGGCAGCTAGGACTATGTCACAACCCCATGCTTCCACTTGGCAGCAGTTCTCCAGGGTCTCAGACAGAGGACTTTTTCCAGCTTTGCTGTAGGAAATACCAGAGCTGAACATGGACCTTCTGCATGCACAGTCACAGATCTTTGGCCTTTCAACCAAGATACTTGTTGCAACCCTGATTTAAAGCAATGTTTCTAGCCCTTGCGGTTTCAGAGAAAAACATGATCACATCATGTACTCTAAGCAACATTCGCCAAGGGTCAAGAATGAATGAAGAGATGCAACATCTTGAGTAGCAGGTGGCTACTACTGGAGGTGATGCACATTTTGAAGAAAATGTCTAAGAATGACACAGATTCTGTTTGTGTTCTCTATTGAGAAAAGCTACATATTTATTTATTTTGCAGTCCATTTATAGTGTAACACCATGTTTCCTAGCAGGAACCCCTTCAAATAGTAGTGGGACGGTTGAGGAGGAAACAAAATGCCTGTTCCCCAACATAATGCACATTGCCTCCATCCCACCAGCCCACCACATTTGCTAACAGAAGGTGTTGAGAAAACCATTGGGCTGCTTTAAAAAACATAACAAATATGCATGTAACAGGGAGGAGAAAAGAGGGTTGGGTGAGCAAACACAACAACCCCAAGTGGGCATACAATTCAAGGTAAGTCTCTAAGTCACAACATAGGAGGGGATGGAGGCCTGTGGCTTGAGTGATCCACAGGTGAATGACAGGTTTCTTAGACCTCTGTCTAGCATCAGGTTGCTGGTTGGTTCGGTAACATTGGGTTGTATTCAACATAGTGCTAAGCAAATTGTTCCATAAGTGCAAGGATTTCTACTTAAACAGCAGAACGTTCCTCCCATCTCTCCTGCATGCCTCCCCCAAATCTATTCTGGGTTTCCCCACAACCCTCTGGTATGTGTGAGGGGAGGAAAGGGTGTGGGGAGTCCCATTGTGCTAGCACTAATCTTTATGCAAGTACAATTATTTTGTTGAATACTGCTCATTATGTCTAGCTCTTCTGGATTTGCACTTGAGGTTTCCAAGCCCCTCATGGCTTGACAAGCAAAGCTCTTCTGGAGCTGTTTTCTTACCAGGAGCAGGTGACTGTACAGTTCCAGTGACTTCAATAGCTGCATGACAGGCAGAAATACAGGAGGGGCAGTTTTCCCCAGCATGCTAAAGCTTTAGCTGTTATTAAACATTAAAGGTACAAGAGGCTTTCAGGAAAAATCTCTTAAGTGAACACCATTATCTCTTTGCACTGGAGAGAAATATGTTTTTTGTCCCTGTTTTCAGCGCCTGGCATTTCTGTTATGGCTTTCATTAGATTGTTCTTGGGTTTTATTTTTGTTTGCATTCACTTTTAGAGATCTGATGGCATACTGGCATGTGAACGCAATGTGTGGGCAGCTGGCTGGCTGGCTACATAAATTAAATTACAGTGTATTAAGTCTTGTTGTTCTTTTACAATGTGAATTATCTCCTGCACTCAAACCAAATGAATTGATTCTGGCTTGGAAGAATAAATAGTATTGTTTTAGGGTTGGCAATCTTCTTCTTAACTGTCCCTTTCCCTGTGCACTTAAAAACAACCTGACAAGCAGGAATTATCACTATATTTTCATTCCACAAATGCTTCATTTTGCATGGCAGACTGCTCTTAACAACATGCTGGAGTAGGACCAGATACAAAAGGGAAAAGGGCTTTTGCACATTTAATAGTTGTGTAGAAAGGGGAATTTGAGCAGATGCACCTAGCATTTGAAAATTTCCTCTGGAATTCCATCTTCTCCACAACTCTTAAAGGTACAGGAGCCCTGAGCAGTTTTGAATCAGGCTGCTCTATGCATGCGCTGTAAAAAGGTCGGTGGCTTTATGAGGATGGGTGGGAAACCCTAGAAATGGGCCAGTATCTTCATCCAGGTCTTCCCATTCTATAAGTGTGTGAAATCTCATGACACATCACTCATGTCTTTAACAAGTGGCAACAAGTGGCTTCTCTCTTAAATTTCCATGGACAACATGTTTCTTCAGTTGAAAGACTGGAAAAAACAGTGTCTTGAACTTTTGCAAAATAGCCCCATCCTGAGCGAGATGGAAAAAAACAATTTAGCAGTTTAATTTAAGCCCTGGTAATTGAGAACATAGTGTTTCCTCTATTTCTGCTGGTACTTTGCCCGCTTTTCTGCATTCATTATGGTATATCAAAAATAGTAGTCATGAGTAAAATCCATATCCTGGAGCAAGATGCAAGCTCTAAGCAACCAACAACGGCCATTAGGGTTGCTGGGCCCAGGTCCTGGCATCCTGTTTCCTGTGTGGCATGGACAGGAGAAGCCCTCTGGCAGGTGTAATATTTTTTCTCTTTTATGCGGTGCTGTTTTTAATACTACTGGGCTGCAAGCTGTGCCTGAAACCTAGCCAAACAGAAACCGGGGTTTGATATTAACAGGGTTGCCAACTGTTGAACCAGCTTTTAAGAGCAGCTTGCTATGCAGGAGTTGGCAGGAGATAAACATTATCAGTTGCTCATTTCTGCAGGTCAAGTTGGTATAAAGAGTGCCCAAACAAGCAATAATGTTTTCTTTTGATCAGTTGACAGCTCAAGGTATAAAGTTGCTGAGTATTCCCTGAAGACCGTAGCTGTACCTTCTAAATGTTTTGAAGCCCTAAGACAAGGTGCAGCTACTGAAGACCTGGCAAACATCCAGGCCCAAACCCCAGAGACAGAAGAAAAAAGAGGGGCAGTTCTGTCAAACCCTCTAGCGAGCAACTGTTTTCTAGCAAGCGCTGGTCCCTGCCTTCAGTAAAGAAATTCATTACATTCAAGGGCAAAGAATGGCCCTGCAGCTTGCACTGAGCCAGATAAATTTGTTGTATTACATCAGCAGCAGCACAGGAAAGGAGGAGTGGGAGGAGGCGAGCAGCTCTCTGTGCTGGAAACTCACGGCTTCTCTCTGCATCTCCCTCCTGCTTTCCTTCACTACTTCTTACTTAAGAAACACAATAGTGATCGCCATGGCAACACATGCTCCCCTGGCACCTGCGCACTCACAGGTGGGATCCTCTGAGCCCTGAACGTGGTTCCCGGCCCCAAGCAGGTGGGGCTTGGCCCATCAGAGATGAAGTTGCTGCTAGGATGTTAAGCACTCTGGGTGACATCTGGGTCCCACCTTTTTTGTCTCAAAAACATTGCCTCATCCTTACGCCTGCTGCTGCCAGTGGGTGCCAGCTTCCCAGAATGCGGCTGGTCTATCTGACGTAGCCATGGACCTCCGTTCCAAGGACAAAGGGCAGGATGCAGGATTCCGAGAGGAAGGAGGCTGTTCTGTGTGGGAAGTGCTGGGCTCATCTGCCAGTACCTGTTACTCCAAGGACTCTGACATTTACCAGACTTCCCTGCAGGGAAACAACACCTGATTCCACTTAAAGCTTGCAGCATCTCTCCTCCCTACTCCCACACCTCACCACAGAAAACATGGAGCTCTCCGAGAACAATAATGTAATTGGCTGGGAAAAATCTCCTCAGGATTTTCCATCAAAACCTGGAGCTGGCTCAGACAGCGCTAACACACAAACACATGCACGCTGCAGGCCCCAAGATACTCGTGAAAGCACGGGTTCCCCTAGAAAATGCGTGACCCGGACAGAATGGAGCCCAATGTAACAAGGAGTGACTGAGACCTGAGAGACAGCAGATTCCCCCAGGGGGGTGACCCAGCCTTTGGCCCCATAAAGAACAAACCGCCAGCCGTATGGGCCTATTTAGCATCCCCAACCTTTCACCTCAGAGATTCCCACCTCCTTGCCTGCTGTGCGCAGGCCTCATTTACAGCATGCAAGGACATCTTGGAGCTGTTTCTAATGCTAATTCCCTCCTCCCCTCCCTCCAGAGGTGCACATTTAAGTTCTGTTCATCAGCTATCTGCAAATGTCACCCAAGAATGGTTTATATGCACATCTATTTCCTTGCTCAAATAAATAGTTTGAAGGGGGAAGGAGAAGTACTGGTGTAGATTGGCTGAATGAAGGTCTCTTCCATATTCATATATGTTCCAGGGGCTCTAGCACTGAATTTACGTCTAGTAGGCCCTTGTCTGCCATCATGAGGCCATAGGCGAGTCACCGTCTTTTAGCCTGAGCTCTTCACCAGTAACATGGGAATAATAGTGACTTATCCCCTAGAATTGTTATGAGAAGAAACAAGTAAATGATTGTTAACATGCTTTGGAAGTTGAACCATAGAGCAAAGCTCCCAAGAGGTCGCAACAGTGCCTTGCTTCCTGTAGGCCTGCCTGCAGCTTGGAGCCCATTCCTGATAGTAAAAGCCATCCAATTCCAAGCCTGAAAGCTATTTCTTTCCCCCAATTGCTTTTTAGTTTAATACAAAACTATTCCTTTTTAACTGTTCTCCTTCTTCAAGAAGATAGTTCAGGCTGTAAAAATGAATAATAAGGTATAACTGCTCTTTGGAGACCTGCCTGTAAAAAAACGATTCTCAGAAGCGGCTGCAGATGTATAACCTCATTAAACTGGGTCAGAGCTTCCAAGGAAAGCAGACTGCACAGAAAGGAGCCACTTGGAGATGTCTGGTGTCATTCTGTAAACCACAAGCCACCTTGGAGACAGCCTCCAGGAAACCACAGAAAGCGATAAAGGGCTTTTTCACATAGTCAAATCCCCACACACGTCTAATATCTAGTATGATACTCCTTGTAACTAGACAGGTTTGGGCATGTTAATGAGATGGGGGTAATCTGAATGCTGGGGAGGGGAGTGATATCCTCACAATAGGAGAACTAACCTGGGAAAGGATGGAGTGGATCCTCTTTTGCTACTGGGTAATAAAATAAAATTTTAAAATAAATATAAATAAATAGCAGCAGCTGGCCATTTATAGCACACTGTAGCCTTCCCCAACCTGGGGTCTTCCAGATGTTTTAGATGAGAGGTCTCATCATCCCTGACCATTGGCCAGATAGGCTGGGACTGAAGGGAATTGGATGTCCAAAACATCTGGAGGGAATCAGGTTGGGGAAGACTGGCATAATGAACCCATCATCTGGACCATGTTGTTACCACCCTTTTCTGAGTTCCCTAGGACAAAGAACTTCAGCAACTATGGGGGTTACTCTCTGGACCTTGGAGTTCTTTGCACTTGAGTTTCAGGCTGGTTTTGTTTCTTCCCAGCCAGGTCTCTAGACAAACTCTATAATTTTGCTGACTGTTCTGGCCTCCACCTCATCTTTGCATTGAATGCACTGCGCCGGAACCCCAACAATTCCTGGAACAGCTCCAATGCCCTCAGCTTGCTCAAGTACAGTGCCAGCAAGAAGTACAACATCTCCTGGGAGTTGGGCAATGGTGAGTGAGGTTTGGAGATGGAGATTTGGAGAAGGGGGTGGACGGGGAGGATTGGAGAGAAAATAAGCACTGGGGTCACCTTCTAGGTTAGGAGGAATTCTTAAGAACAGCCCAATGGATCAGCCCAGTGGCCCATCTAGTCTAGCATCCTGCTCTCACAGTGGCCAACCAGATGCCTGTGGGAGGCCTGCAAGCTGGAAACAAAGGCAACAGCAGCGTGCCCACTTGCTATTCCCAGCAACAGGTATTCAGCACCGTAATGTCTCCAACAGTGGAGATAGAACATAGCCATCATAGCTAGTAGTTGTTGAATGGCAGAAGTGGAACACTGCTACTGGGGGTGCTCATAGGAATCTGCAGGCAAAAAAGAGATTGATATCTTGATGGTACAGGGAAGGAAGGAGCTTGTGTGAGAAAGAAGATTTGAAAGTTTTCAGTAAAAACAGGGGGCAAATAGTGCAATCCTAAAATGTCTCTCCAGGAGTCCAACTATGTTGAATATCATTTATTCTGAGGTAAGTGTGCATATGTTTGCACTGTAATGAGCTATATAGAGTCATCTTCACTAGTCCTTTACTCATAGGGTCTCCATGCAGGGAGAGGGGAGAGGCGGCAGGGAGGTCAACACCATGTAGGTGCATCAGTGAGATCACTGGGTTTTCTCTGCCAATGTACCCACACAGTGCCAACCTCCCCTCCCTCTTTCCTGGTAAGGGGCCGTGACTCCACCTTCTCACTCATGGCTTTTACGGGGCACCATCTTCAGATCAGTCGGGTCAGAGTTGGTGAATGCTTGTTTCAGATCAGTCGGGTCAGAGTTGGTGAATGCTTGTTTCTGTTTGCTTCCAGAACCAAATAACTACCGCACCCTGACAGGGCGAGCAGTAAATGGTACTCAGTTGGGCAAAGACTACATGCAGCTGAAGAGCCTGTTGCAGCTGATCCGCACCTATTCCAGAGCCAGCCTGTATGGGCCCAACATTGGGAGGCCTAGGAAGAACGTTGTGGCCCTTTTGGATGGGTGAGTGATTTGATTCATGGCCAACAATGCAGGGACCTATGAAATCTTCCTCATACCAGAGACATCAAACCCATCTCTCAGTTTTAATCACTGCATAGCAATGAAAAGCTCTTCAGAGGTGGCTTCTTTGCTCATGATGGTGCAGTAATAGAAAAATCCATGCTTACCCCGGGCATACATCCATGGAAGGCAAAGTTGCAGCTCTTTGTGTCATATGAAGCAGTATACTAGCTAAACTGACAGTATGTGTCCTTGATTTCTAGCTGTCCAGAGTGCCAGGGTGCTGGGCAGACCATTTGAAGGTCCCTGGAGTATTCCATGATGTTTTAGACTCAAGTTGGTAAAATTGTCAGGACAATCAAAGCAAAGTGTCCATGCCTCATTGTTGACCCTCCTATAAGATCTCCTTTGTCACTTCCCTTCCCTATGTTCCAGTACTATTTCACCACTTTCCTGCCAAATTCTTAAGGCATTGGCAGAAGTTTTCATTGGCTGTTCCTTTCAAACACCCAAACCTTTCCTTATTAACAGTTGCTATATAGACTTTTATTCCATCTAAAGAGGAAGAAGCCTTGAGCAACCATGACTTGTAAGAGAAAGAGGACATTGCACAGATTGGCCAACGCTTCTGCACCAGCCTTTGATACAAAACTGGGACAACTGGCAAACACCCCAGAAACAATCTTAATAAACCTCAGAGCTTAGCACACAGCAACATGGTGAAAACTGACCAAGTAAAATGCAAACAAAGAAGACTCAAGTGTGCAAATATCATATCCCTGTCACTGGAGCCCCAGGTAACCTCAGTGGCTAGAAGCACTTTTTACCAGCTGTGACTGGTGACACAGCTACAATCATTTCTGGACCAGCAGAGCTTGATCACATTAGTTCAGCCATTGATGGCTTCAATATTGGATTACTGCAATGCACTCTTTGTGGGGCTTCCCTTTCTACAGAAGCTACAGTTAGTGCAGAATGCTGCAGCATAGTTGCTGAGAGGAGTGATACCTGTTACTATATAACACCTCTGCTCAGATATCTGCACAGGTTGCCCATTTGCTATTGGTCCAAGTTCAAGGTGTTACCATTAGTAGTATATCATTAGTATATTGTTAATATATAAAACCATTAGCAGCTTGGGACCAGTTTACTTAAGGGTCTGCCTTACCCCATATATGCCCTTTGGACCAGTTTGATCTGCAGAACTAGCACTATTGCAGATGCCACATAAGACTCATTCCACACAAGTCACCATACAGTTTGGAATTCCCTGTCTATTAACACCAGGCAGACATCTTTGCTGTACTATTTTCTGCTTTTGTTTTAAACATTTTTGTTTAGGCGGGTCTAAAGTTATACATGCTTGATTTCATTTTAGCTACTGTTGATTTAAATCATTTTTAAAATATTATTAAATACCTGGAGTAAATTGTTTTTATTGATAATATATATAATGCTATATTTTCTGTTTTTCTAAACTGCTAAGAGGTTTTTTTTTTATAAAAAAAACACAACAACAACAATCAAGCAGTATATAAATTTTGTTAAATACATAAAAATAGAAAGTTGCAGCAAAATAATGTAATATTGTCAGCAGCATTAGCTGTAATGCTGAGGAAGAAAGCATGCTGCCACATCTTCTAGGTAGCAAAGCTGATGAACAAATTGGAAACATTTCTGGGCAACCTACAAAGATGGCAAATAGGCTAGAAGGCAAATCCCACGAGGAAAGGCCAAAGGAACTGGGTTTATTTAGCTTTAAAGACATGTATGTGGAGAGAGTATGGTGAAATTTTTCATAGAATCATAGAGTTGGAAGAGACCACAAGGGCCATCGAGTCCAACCCCCTGCCAAGCAGGAAACACCATCAGAGCACTCCTGACATATGGTTGTCAAGCCTCTGCTTAAAGACCTCCAAAGAAGGAGACTCCACCACACTCCTTGGCAGCAAATGCCACTGTCAAACAGCTCTTACTGTCAGGAAGTTCTTCCTAATGTTTAGGTGGAATCTTCTTTCTTATAGTTTAGATCCATTGCTCTGTGTCCGCTTCTCTGGAGCAGCAGAAAACAACCTTTCTCCCTCCTCTATGTGACATCCTTTTATATATTTGAACATGGCTATCATATCACCCCTTAACCTCCTCTTCTCCAGGCTAAACATGCCCAGCTCCCTTAGCCGTTCCTCATAAGGCATCGTTTCCAGGCCTTTGACCATTTTGGTTGCCCTTCTCTGGACACGTTCCAGTTTGTCAGTGTCCTTCTTGAACTGTGGTGCCCAGAACTGGACACAGTACTCCAGGTGAGGTCTGACCAGAGCAGAATACAGTGGCACTATTACTTCCCTTGATCTAGATGCTATACTCCTATTGATGCAGCCCAGAATTGCATTGGCTTTTTTAGCTGCCGTGTCACACTGTTGGCTCATGTCAAGTTTGTGGTCAACCAAGACTCCTAGACCCTTTTCACATGTACTGCTCTCAAGCCAGGTGTCACCCATCTTGTATTTGTGCCTCTCATTTTTTTTGCCCAAGTGCAATACTTTACATTTCTCCCTGTTAAAATTCATCTTGTTTGTTTTGGCCCAGTTCTCTAATCTGTCAAGGTTGTTTTGAAGTGTGATCCTGTCCTCTGGGGTGTTAGCCACCCCTCCCAGTTTGGTGTCATCTGCAAATTTGATCAGGATGCCCTTGAGTCCATCATCCAAGTCGTTGATAAAGATGTTGAATAAGACCGGGCCCAAGACAGAACCCTGTGGCACCCCACTAGTCACTCTTCTCCAGGATGAAGAGGAACCATTGATGAGCACCCTTTGGGTTTGGTCAGTCAGCCAGTTACAAATCCACTGAGTGGTAGCATAGTCAAGACCACATTTTACCAGCTTCTTTACAAGAATATCATAGGGCAGTGCTCCTGAAGGTAGGAGTCTATCAATTGATGAAGATGATCATCCAAATGTCATAGACCAAGTGGAGCAAACAGCACGCAGACCTAGTGGTGGGAGGAAAAAAATCCTTAAATAAGAGGCACGGGGGAATGATTAATGGACTTCAATGTCTGTACACTAATGCACAAATCATGGGAAATAAACAAGATGAGCTTCAGCTCTTGGTACAGCAAACTAAATATGACATAATAGGCATCACTGAAACCTGGTGGGATAAGTCCCACGATTGGAATGTAATAATGGAGGGATACAATCTATTTAAGAGAAACAGACCAGACAAGAAAGGAGGAGGAGTGGCGTTATATGTCAGGGATGTGTATACCTGTGAAGAGATCCAAGATTGAGAACCTCAAAGCCAAAGTGAGAGCATTTGGGTCAAAATTAAGGGAGAGAAGAATAACAGTGACCTCATTGTGGGAGTTTACTATAGATCCCCAAGCCAAACGGAGGACATAGATGATGCCTTCCTGGAACAGATGGCCAAGCATGCAAAAGGAAGGGAGATAGTAGTAATGGGGGACTTCAATTACCCGGATATTTGTTGGATGTCAAACTCAGCCAAGAGCATAAGGTCAAACAGATTCCTCACTGGCCTTGCAGACAACTTCATTGTCCAGAAAGTGGGAGAAGCAACAAGAGGAACAGCCATTTTAGATCTGGTCCTAACCAATGTTGATGACCTGGTTGTGGGGTAGAAGTGGAAGGATCATTAGGCGCGAGTGATCATGCTCTTCTGAAGTTTACTATACAGCGGAAAGGAGCAGCCAAGCATACTAGGACTCAATTTCTTGACTTTAAGAAAGCCGACTTCATAAAACTTAGGGAAGTGCTGGGTGAGATCCCATGGACAGTAATACTAAAAGGAAAGGGAGTTCATGATGGCTGGGAGTTTGTTAAGAAGGAGATAGTAAAACCACAACTTCAGGCAATACCAATGAGACGGAAACATGGAAGGTGCCTAAAGAAGCCAGGGTGGCTATCTAAAGAACTTTTAACTGAGTTAAGATTTAAAAAGGATGTGTACAAAAAATGGAAAAGGGGGGAAACCACCAAAGAGGAATTCAAACAGATAGCCAGCACGTGTAGACACAAAGTCAGAAAAGCTAAAGCACAGAATGAACTCAGGCTTGATAGAGAGGTTAAAAGCAACAAAAAAGGCTTTTGTGGGTATGTTCGTAGCAAAAGGAAGAACAAAGAAACAGTGGGGTCACTCAGAGGAGAAGATGGTGAAATGCAAACAGGGGACACAGAAAGGGCTGAACTCCTCAATGCCTTCTTTGCCTCAGTCTTCTCCGATAAAGAAAACAATGCCCGACCTAAAGAATTTGGAGCAAATGATTCAGCAGAGGAAACACAGCCCAGAATAACTAAGGAGATAGTACAAGAATACTTGGCTAGTTTAGATGTATTCAAGTCTCCAGGGCCAGATGAACTGCATCCAAGAGTATTAAAAGAACTGGCAGATTGGATCTCAGAACCACTGGCAGTCATCTTTGAGAATTCCTGGAGAACAGGCGAAGTCTCGGCAGACTGGAGGAGGGCAAATGTTGTCCCTATTTTCAAAAAGGGAAAAAGAGAGGACCCAAATAATTACCGCCCAGTCAGTCTGACATCAATACCAGGGAAGATTCTGGAGCAGATCATTAAGCAAACAGTCTGTGAGCACCTAGAAAGGAATGCTGTGATCACCAATAGTCAGCATGGATTTCTGAAAAATAAGTCAAGTCAGACTAACCTGATCTCGTTTTTTGACAGAATTACAAGCCTGGTAGATGAAGGGAACGCAGTGGATGTAGCCTACCTTGATTTCAGCAAGGCATTTGACAATGTCTAAAATTGGTTTTAAAATTGGTTAACGTGTGATCCTATCCACGCTTGCTCTGAGGCAGGGGTAAAGGAGAAATTCGTTGCAGTTTTCATTTAAAAGTGAATTTGTCAAATTTGCACCTTCTGAAACAACATGCAAACGGAAACATAACACTCATCTGAATTTTTTGATGCAGGTTCTCCAACTAAATAATGCATATGTTAGGGTAAAGTGTGCATAAACATGAAATTATTAGCAAAAACAATGTACAGAAATGCATTACGGTGGGGAAGATTGCAAAATGTGTGCATTAGTCAAAACTGAATATCAAAATGTATTTATTAGGAGAAATTTGTACTAAGATGCTGATGAATTTTCATGAGAAGTTTTTTTAAAAAATAAATCGTAATTTCCTGCAAAATGTGGAGAACTGAATTTAAGGTTGAAAAAATGAAAATTGATTATATGGACACTCTCCATATAAGGCACATGTTCTGCCACTGAGCTATGGCCATTCTACACAGTGGCCGTTTTCTCTGGATCTGACATAATTTATGCATTCACTCATTTATTATAGAAAATACGGGTGATGCCACTGCTGAATTATGGCACTCTAGTGTTTTCCCTGTTGCCCTTTCATCACTTTTAAGACTTGGTGTTGATTTCTCTAACTTTGTGTGGAATTGTGCCACTGTCCTCTCTACTGTGGAGCAGGAAAGTACTATTTAGTCATATGGCTTGCCCTTTCCCTCAGAGTGTTATCACATCCAATTGCTCTTCTCAGGAAACTGTTGTTGTTGTTTAGTCGTTTAGTCATGTCCGACTCTTCGTGACCCCATGGACCAGAGCACGCCAGGCACTTCTGTCTTCCACTGCCTCCCGCAGTTTGGTCAGACTCATGTTTGTAGCTTCGAGAACACTGTCCAACCATCTCGTCCTCTGTCATCCCCTTCTTCTTGTGCCCTCAATCTTTCCCAACATCAGGTCTTTTCCAGGGAGTCTTCTCTTCTCATGAGGTGGCCAAAGTACTGGAGCCTCAGCTTCACGATCTGACCTTCCAGTGAGCACTCAGGGCTGATTTCCTTCAGAATGGATACGTTTGATCTTCTTGCAGTCCATGGGACTTTCAAGAGTCTACTCCAGCACCATAGTTCAAAAGCATCAATTCTTCGGCGATCAGCCTTCTTTATGGTCCAGCTCTCACTTCCATACATCACTACTGGGAAAACCATAGCTTTAACAATACGGACCTTTGTTGGCAAGGTGATGTCTCTGCTTTTTAAGATGGTGTCTAGGTTTGCCATCGCCTTTCTCCCAAGGAGCAGGCGTCTTTTAATTTCGTGACTGCTGTCGCCATCTGCAGTGATTCTCAGGAAACTATGGGCAATTATAGCTCTGTGAGAGGATTAGTGGTCTCCTAATGGTTCTCAGCACCCTAAACCAACTACAGCTCCCAGAATTCTCTGGTGGAAGCCATGTCTGTTTCAAGTGATATCATAGTGCTTTAAACGTCCAGTGTGAATGTGGTCTTGGACTGTCGACCCTTGGGTTTTTCTTTTTCTTTAAAAGACCGACTATCTACATGTTAAAAGCAAACTGATTCCCTGTGTCTGCCCAGCCAGAATTGTGAATCAGGTTTCCCTGAAATGAATACTAACACAATATTGTACCTGAAATCTTGCTGCGTTTGGGGAAGGAGAGATGCTTTGGGAACTCGGTGTATTTCGTTCCTTTAGTACTACTGAGCTAGTTGGCTGCCTGCAGGGCAGAGAGAAGAATCAGAGACGGACATGTGGTCAGGTGCAAGGGAATTTCCACAGATGGGACAGCCAGCCCCACTTGATGAAGTGTTAATTAGGCTATTCAGGGAACCAGAGCTGCTCAGAACAGTCTGTATCTGTTCCCTACTTTGTGGGGTGGAGGGTCAGGAGTCGTAGCATTTCTCAGAGTTCCCAAAGAATCAGCGGAGTTGTTAGCAGGGAGACTGAGATGACCTCAGCCTAGATTCAGCCCCTGTGTGGAACTTGGTTCCTAAACGATGGATGATATTTGGTGAGTAGAATGTGATGTTATATTTTCCTCTCCAGAAATATCAGATAAAAAATTATTTCCCTTCTCAGAAGTGCAATGGTTGCCTTCTGGCATCCTTGTGTATAGGAAACTGGTGTCACTCTTTCACTGTGTGCAGCCTTCCTAGGTGTGAATCCAAGATAGAGGATACTAGTTTTCTCTGAAACTATTGCTTTTAAGCTAAATCCTCATAATTATATTTCCTTCTCTTACACTGAAGGCCATGTGGCCCTTTCTCTCCAGCTTTCTGGTCTCCAAATTATACTACTACTATTAGTAGTAGTAGTAGTAGTAGTAGTAGTAGTAGTTGCAGTGTTTACATTTATATCCCACCTTTTGAGATGGCAGAGGGAAAGAGAGGGGAAGCGGTGGAAGCAGAGCTGAAGGATGTCTTAATAAAGTACATGCTTTCCTCACTCAAAGTGAGCCTGGATTCTAGCCTGCATTTGCAGTGCTTTTGACAGAAGGCTTTATCAGTGAATCAAATATGGACTGAATCCAATATGGACTGAGTCATCTGTCATGCCCTTTCCCCCAACTTCTGGCAATGACCAGTGTGTGTGTGGGGGGGGAGTTTGCATGTTTAAACCATCAAAAGTTCATGTATGCCACCCCCCATTTTTTGGGGGGGTGAAGGGGTGGGAAATCTGCTAAAGTGCTCCAAAGAGGAAGAGTGGGGGATTTGTGATGTCAGAAGATAGCAGCCAATCTGTGTTGTGAAAAGCTGGCAATTGCTGCAAACTAGCAAAACTGGTTTTCCTGGACCACAGCCCTGGAGAAGGTTAGGTACGTGTGACGAGAACTTGATGAGTGTGTTTCCAGAGTGCAGCAGTTCCTCTTTTTATGTAAATCCATACACATTCTTTCAAGGGGAGTTATGCCTCAGTTGTCTCACTGAGACCAAGCGTTCATTGTATATGTATTTTGGCATTTTTGGTACTCTTTAGTACTCTCCATTTTGACTGGAATACTTAGCACCTGAATAAAAATTTAAACCAGGCTTTGTGAATGAGATTCTTTAAAAATTCACAGACCCCATATCTTAAGGGAGGAGGCATAGAAAGACATTACACCATATTCCCCCCCCCCTTTTGTAAAATAAGATGTGTTCCAGATTTTTCTGCTTTCTTTGTGTGAGAGGGTTGTGTTTTTTCTGGTAAGGCGAACATAATTTTTTTTCTCCAATGGTTAAAAAATACATGGAAGAATTATGTAAATGATTATTTTGTTTTTATTTAAGTATTCAATAATTCATCTGCCTATGCTTAGCAAAATATATAAATTTATGAGGCAAAATATTGAGTTTGTTGTCGCATAATCTGCTGTCTTCTTAGCTGTGAGTCTGACCATATGACCCAAAAACCCTTTGAAGTACCTGGACCAAACACTGGGCCTCCCCAGCTACGGAAACCAGAGTAGTAAAAACACTTTCAAAGTGTGAAACTGTGTGGAAATGTATTACGAGGCTCTCTTATGCCATAGACATTTGGTCATGTGGTACAGATGTACATGTAGAAAAACTGGATTTAATATGGGGAAAAATATTGGGTAGTTTTCAACTAACTGTTACTCAGAGTAGACCCATTGAAATTAATGATCCTAACTTAGTCACATTCATTAATTTCAATTAATTTCTACTGAGCAAAAGTTAATAGAATACTACCCACTATGTAGCACTGAAATAAATGAGTCATCTATGTATGATTTCACCATATTACAGTGAATGCCATTGGTACACAGGGTATAACATATGAAGCAGCCCTTAGATTCCCATCCAGTGACTGACTGTCACTCTAGATACACAGGTAGGGAAATGGTCTAGGACTTGAGGACCATTTCTTCCCACATTGCTTGTTCATAACTCACTTACCTGATGCCTAAACTGCACACTCTGTAAACTGGTGTGCTCTTCAAAGTAGATATATGACACACAGGGAGAGAAAACAGATGTGGGTCAGGGGAGAAAGTCACACATCAAAGAACAACCATCACGTGCCAAAGAAATCTCATGAGGATGTACCAATTATCTCGAGTCTTCATGGAAGAAAGAAGATGTCTCAGAAGAATGGAGAAGGACAGATATATAATGGCTATATTTAAGAAGCAAGAAAGGAGAAATTGAGGAGTTATAGGCCCATTAGTCTGACTTTTATACCCTGGAAGTTATTAGAATGGGTTATAAATCAATCTGTTTTAAGCACCTATGGGAAAACAGGATAATTGCTAGTAGCTGGCATAGATTTATGAAGACGACAACAGGGAAAGCCAACCTAGCAGACTTTTGGCAGGGATCTGCTCTATTAGATCAGGCTAGAACAGTAGGCATTGTATTTTAGCAAGGCTTTTGATGTCATTTCACATATGCAAAATGGAAATACAAGTAGACGGAAATATCATCAGGTGGGAATACAAGTTGTTAAACAGTTGAACATTCAGAGGAGATTAATTATTTCAACTAGGGATAGGACAGGTGTTCCAAGGGAATGTTGTGTATATCCAACAATCCCATTTTTTACAGATACTCAGCTGTTAGAGTTGTTGCCATGTGGATACCAGAGAGGGAGGTATGGAAAATGTAGATATGCTTTTTGGATCAGCAGATGACATCTTGCCTATGAACTTGTGTTATCAAGATCTGGCTGGATGAATCATCTGGTCCAGTGTTTGACCAATTGGTTCCAGCTGGATACTTGATATGGCACCAGCTTCACCTTCTGAACATTGTTCCTGCCACTTCTATTTTTCAAAGACTCTTCTAATCTTTGCAAATGAATTATCACCTAGGAGGCTCCCTGTGGGGGTAAGAAAAATCACCAGGTGGGGTAGAGATGAAGGGATCAGGGAGGGGTTGCACATAACGTGATCCCGTCAACATAGGGAAATCATAATTGAGAAGTGGTCCTCTAAATATTTCAAAAGCTTGTCTGCTCATGCTGACAAAGACTCATCCACTAAGAAGTAGATCGCCTTTCCTATTTTGCCACACCCCCTACTTCCATTTTGTGTCCATCAGCCTAAAGGAAACAATGCAGCCTGCCCTTTTCCTGTTGCTGTGGGCATGTTCGTGGAATTTTTATTTTTTAAAAAAGCTCTTTTGCACAGAACTGCTCAAAAGAGCTGTACTGAAAGTAAAACTAAAATTTGCCCTTGTGGGTACAGGAAGTGTGAAAAGAAAAGAGGAAGAAAGGAAGGGGTAGCCTTTTATACCAGCAACTCCAAATCCTTGCCACGCTTGGAGTGACACATTTTTTTAATTATTATTATTATTATTCTTGGCTGCTCCTTTGTGCAGATCTCATTTTCTGGTAAGCTTGATATTTCAAAAACGAAATAGAAAAGTGTGCCTGGACAGGTAAACAAGTGCCTGTGTGCATACCCAATGTATTTCATATATCCAATCAAGCACAATCCACTAGTGTGGACTGGAAACATGGAGATAGATTTTAAAGTTGAAAGTGCTCTGGTTTGGATATGAGGGTGCATAAATGTGCACATAGAATGTCTTAGGGTGGACACGATGCTTACCAAATTTGTAAAGTACTCAGAAGCTTTGCAGGACAGAGATAGCATGCAAAGCAATCATGATAACTTGGACAGCTGGATGGGCAACAAATGAAATTCAGCAAAAGGGAATGGAAACTATTACCAATCAGAAAAGATGAAAGAAGTGCTGAATATGCACATATTGGGCAGAGGTAATGCTCTTTTAACAAGATTAGCAGTGCAATGGTACTCCAAATTAGGAGAAAGCCAGCCTTGGTTTCATTAGCACAGACAACCTATCTAAAACACTGGGAGTAACAGGACCATGGTACTTGGCTCTGCTTTGGCCTCAGTAAAGAACACTGTATATTGTTTGGGGCATCAAATATAGAGGGACATAATATAATTCATAGGAGAGCTAAATATGATTGTCTGTATGGAAGAGATAAGAAACCCCCCACAATCCTGACTTCATTAACCTTAAGAAAAAGGACATTCCTATTGAACTATACACACATTGATGGAAATGAATGAAGTCAACCACAAGATGTGGATGATAAATACAGTAGCCTTACCTACCAGATTATAGATTTTTTTATAATGTATCATGAAATTATTTGTAGCATATGTACACAATGGTACAGATGGTGCGCACTCTGTTTAAAAGCACCGCAACCAAAGAAATACGAATAGAAAAGAAAACACGCTCCTCCCCTGGCTGTGAAAGAGAGAGGAAAGAACCACAGGGAGATGAGCTACATATAAATGTTATTAGCTGGGGCTGAACTTCTCCATGTCTTTAATTTAGTAGCACATATCATTTCACAGGACTGCACATTAACATTTCATTCCATGTGGATGGGCATGGGGAGAACAGAATGTATAAATCACCACTGGAGCACATTGACTGCCCAGCATATCATGTTCATTACTCTGCCCATCTTTGCTATTTATGTACACAGCGAGGAACTGAGAATTACATTAAATGTGCATTTTTTCTAGATAATGTTGAGACTGCTCAAACAAATAACTATTCTGGCTGCCTTCCTGACAGCAATAAAGGGGATGAGTCAAATATCAGTTCTATGGGGCTCTAGATCATGGTGAGCCAATGTGGTGCCTTCCAGATGTCATTCAGCTCTCATAACCCCAGCCAGCATGGTCAGTGCTCAGGGATGATGGGAGTTGGAGGGCACCATGTTGGCTATCCCTACTCTTGATGGCAGAAGAGATGGAGACGCCTGTATTCCAGTTCTCCTATGCTAGTTAAAAAATTCATAGCATCCGAACTATCTGTGTTGTGAGCATTTTGCACACACCATGAATTTAAGTGGAGCCCTAGAACCTTAGAGACTTTTTTTTTCATATTCCTAATCAAACTGACACACATACTCACAAACAAACAAACAAACAAACAAACAAACAAACAAACAGGCTGCTGTCTGTTGTGTGTGTGTGTGTGTGTGTGTATGTGCATAGCATGTTTCAAGTCACAGAGCCACAACATATGATACGAGACATGGTATTACCCCCATCCACCCAATGTGTTGCATCTTGCCCTTGTTCTTTTTACATGGCTGTCATGGCTATGGAGAAGACTTGAAAATGTACACACAGAAAAACCAAAAGGAGCTTTTGGGGGAAGGGAACGTCCTATTGTTTTCCCATATCTTATTGCCCCTGCTCCAAACTTCTCCTGATTTTGGGGGGCTTCTGTTGCCCCTTTTTTTGATAAACCAAAATACTGCAGTCAAAATAATCATGCAAATTTGAATAAGTCAGTCTCAGCAAAGTGTGGTGGTTTCTGCCATGCAAAACTGGCAAAGTTGCAAGAGGTCTACCAAATTCTGACTTTCCTTATTGTCATGTACAGCTCTCTGATGTGCTGTTTGCTGCAAACCATACTGCATGCATCATAAAGCCTTGGAAATTTGCTATCTAAGATAACATAGCATGGTTTTTGATATGCATGCTGGGTGCGCAACACCAAACTACAAGGAAAGAAATGTTTTTTGGTTCTTGGAGATGCTGGGAGCACACTTTAAGCTTCCTTTCCTTTCAGAGTTTTTGGGGTGCAGGCACTATAGGAGATTCATTCTTGGATCCTTCTGATTCTCCCTGTTCCCTAGGGAGTCAGTTCTTGGAGCAACTGCGGTACCAAAGGGCTAATCTGAAGCTATTGCAGTAGTATCATAGCACCCTGAGAACCTTCACCAACCCCTTCGGAGAGTTTCATTAATGGGTCCAGTTTAGCTTAGGTTCTCCTTTCCAAAAAGAATCTTCTTTCCAATCATAACTGGAGTAAATAAGGGTATGGGTTTTGCTATATCCAACTATTACTTTAAATTGACAAAAGCCTACTGATTCAATGTTGGTGTGATATTGCATAGCAGAAGAACAGTATGCCATACTTGGACATCTTGGGAATGTTAGTGGCCTGTACTGATGTGAGCTGTGAGTGCATGTATGTATGTATGTGTGGACCACTCTCATTTCCAGAAGCTCACATATTTTCTGTATCTCACAGGTTCATGAAGGTGGCAGGGAACACAGTGGATGCTGTTACCTGGCAACAGTAGGTATTTCCCCCTTTCCCTTTCCAATATTTCTAAACATGCATCAATTTGGGCAGAAGTCAAGAACTGAGCCAGACATCGATAGAACACTATCTTCAGACAAAGAACACAGAGAGAGACTTCTAAGACTACCTTTCCCATTCTATTTTCTTGAGTTCACTCTGTTGGCTAAGGAGAAACTTCTCTAGTTATATGGACAGGCTAAACTCTTGCAGACAGCAGAACTTACGCTGTGAGAAGAATACCAGCTATGTAGCAAGGAATTCTACCACTCATGTTGGTTTGGGTGTCAGAGGCTTCCCTAGTGTGAAGCTCAGGGTAGGCTAAGAATAAATCCTATACGATAAGTCTTGCACATTTCAGTATCAATGCAAGAAGATATTCAGAGAAAAGATTGCCGCACACCAGTGCCCTATGTGTGGCAGAGGGATGATGTCCTCACAGAAACCTACTGTGTGATGAATATTTCAAACGGCAGAACTTGTCTGCTAGCACTGTTCTTCCCTCACTAGTGTGAGAAACTGGAAGTCACAGGACAAGCTGACTGTGAATATACAGGGATGTTTTCAACTAACTTTTACTCATAGTAAACCCACTGAAATTAACACACCTAGTCATAGTCATTAAATCCAACATGTGGGTTGAGTCACAGAGAGGTACTTTTATTGACATTTCTGCCTTTTTTGCCATTTACCTTAGCAACCAGGTCTGTCTACTCTCTGGGGTCATGTGATAGCTTTAGAAAGACACATGTGCAGCATTTACCTAGCCTGAATGGGATATTGTCCTGGTTTAACCATGTTGCTGAAGGTGACCTGATCAGGAGCAAGGGCCACTTTTAGAAATGGTGGGCATAGAATTCTTGCTGCGGCAAAAAATGGGCTGTGATCCACAGGCAGTTCTCTTAATGAAGAGTTTGCTCAGGTTAGCGTGACTGGTGTTCCTGCTGCCTAACAACATAGCCTGAGAGCAAGCATGGATTGAATGCCAAGTAATGACAGTCCCTTGTCCTTAGAAAGTTGTTGATGCTCTGTTGTATTTGTTGGCATCTTCAGAATGATGCTGCGCCAAATTGGTATTAGCTTGTACAGACATTTTTGCCAAAATAAATTTCTGGCTTTCCAGGATTCCATGGGGTTGATCCACTAGTGGTGCTGAAACTATCCCTTGTTCCAGAGATTGACTGTCAGTAATCTCTAGGCTAGGGGTGTCTAACCTGTGGCTTTCTGGATATTGTTGGACTCCAGCTCCCATCAGTCTCAGTCAGCATGGTCAATAGGCCCCACATGAGGAAGAGAGCTCTCGCACTCAAACATTATGATTTTGACTGAACAAAGGCAGGATGTGTGTTAGCCTTTCTCTAGTGATTGACAGAAAGTGAAGCTTTATAGAATCAGATAGAAAGAAGGGCCCTCAAAACTTGTCAAGATTTACACTTAGGCAAGATATTATATTATACAAGACCCCTTTATGATGCTTTAATGCCTTCAGCTACACGGAAGCACCATCAGTTTTGCATTCTGAAGGAAGTTCTGTGGTGCACGCAAAAGTGTTTCCCAGGTTATAGCCACAGAATTGCACTTACAGAGAACTCTGTGTTATTTGGAATAACATGGGTTCATGATTCCAGACTATACCTGCTTCATTTGTGTGTGAAACTCCATGATAATCGTGTTGGAAACAATTATGCATACCATATAGCACTCCATTCATTCTTGGACTCCAGACTCCAGTGAAGCGTCTTTTCTAAATTTACAGAGATTCAGGAGTGCTACGCTGATCACTCTCCCAGGCACAGTGGCTACACAATGACTATCTTACCTGTGCATGAGATCTGTTGCTATCACTCATTGAGTGCCGTGGGGTTGATGACAGAACTTTTGCAATGTATTTGTTCATGAATCAGAGCCTTGGTTCATATACACTGATGTAAGCACATATGGTATTGTAGCATACCAGTGGAACAAATGAAACATTTGTTGTAAGAATGCATTGAGTATTTTGCTGCAGAAGGAATCACTCTACAGGAGATGCCCTTAAGACTGAAATGGAGGAAAGGAATTCAAAGTGAAAAATGTGCAATATCCTGTGGTGTGTGTCTACTCATCTGGGTGGTTAGTGTCCATCTCTCTATCACGAAGAACAAAGCCCATCCATGTGGGTCACACATCCCCCCCCCCCAATCTAACATGAACTGTTTGAGAAAATCAGCACTTTTAGATAGCAGCAATGGCATGAGTTTAATTACAGAATGTTGTACTAATGCTGGGCTTGATTCTTTGCTACTTGTTCCATACCTTGATTCCATGAAATAGATAGCCTTTTCAGGGGGAAGTTGTGGGAAAACTTCACCCACACACCCTTTCCCCATCAAGTAAGCTCCTGCTTTTTCTGGGGAAACTTCATCTGCCCTCCCCTTTCCCTGTAAAGAGTGCCTGCTGCCATCCTTGCTGTAGTTGCTTTGTAGGGGAAAGGTTAGTTGCTAAAAAAGTAGTGTGTGTGCCCCAGCACTGGAGCAAAACAGCAGGCACAATGAATTTTCACTGAAACCGGACAGCATTGGAGGTGAGGGATATGTTGTAGGGAATCATGTGAATTTGTTTTAGAAGTGATCAAAGCAGATTGGTAGACAAGCAATTCAAAGGGGTGGGGCTCACAAACACCACCATCCACATCACAGACCAATCGCCCCAGAGTCAGACTTCAAATGCTTGCAGAGTACAGTTGAAAGAGAATTTCCAGAAGTGGCTAAAATAAAAACTGTAAGAGTCTGGGATCACACCTGAAAAAAGGAAATAGCTTCTGAGAAACAAGCAGAGAGCTTTCTTGGTAGTGGCGCCCGCTCTGTGGAATGCCCTCCCATCAGATGTCAAAGAAATAAACAACTACCTGACTTTTAGAATACATCTGAAGGCAACCCTGTTTAGGGTACAGTGGTACCTCGCAAGACGAAATTAATTCGTTCTGCGAGTTTTTTCGTCTTGTGAATTTTTCGTCTTGCGAAGCACGGATTCCAACCCAAAATCCAAAAACCCCCCAAAAAGTTTTAAAAGTTTAACTTACCAAATGGCTGCAAAAGAAGTTTTGGAAAAGCTTCAAAAATCACCAAAGTCTTCAAAAACCTCAAAAAAGGCTCAAAAAAGGAAACAAACTTGCAAGACGTTCTCGCCTTGCAAAGCAAGCCCATAGGGAAATTCGTCTTGCGAAGCAACTTAAAAAACGAAAAACTCTTTCGTCTTGTGAGTTTTTCGTCTTACGAGGCATTCGTCTTGCGAGGTACCACTGTAGTTTTAAATGTTTTATGTTTATCGTGTTTTTAGTATTTTGTTGGGAGCTGCACAGAGTGGCTGGAAAACCCAGGCAGATGGGCGGGTTATATACATAATAATATATCATCATCATCATCATCATCATCATCTAGATTTTCAGGAACTGAGAGGGAGCAAATGGTGACAATACCAGAGATGGAAGAAGTATTTTGTGCAGGAAACCTGTGCCTTGCTGAATAGCTGCAGGGGGAAGGTGCCAGCTTCCCCTTCCCCAGCTAGTGAGAAAAAACTGGGAGGTGGGACGAAGAGAGGAGGTGGTGGGGCTCTAATTCCAAGCAGACCTTCCTGGAGCAGGAATGGATTTGGAAATTCCTGAGTGTTGGGAAATGGCTTTAATGCAATTAACTGAAATAAAAGGAGGGGGTCAGATAATGGGGCAAAGGTTCCTCTACCATAAAGAGGAGTAAAACAAAAACAGCTGTTCTGAAGCCCTCAAACTCTGCTCATTAAATCCCATCTGAGGCTAATGGTTTGGGCCGTTAATTGTGGGTGGTGTCTTAAAATGATACTGATGCTTTCATAGTTTTGCTTAGTGTAAGAGGCAGCTGGCATCCCAACTCTCCAGAAATGGCTTGCATGGGCTTTTAAGCATGCAGGTAGGCAGCAAGCACAGTGCAGACAGTAATGTGGTGCTGAATTGCATGATTAGATATGTAATAGACATTTCTTGTCCATGATTCACCTTGGGCTTTTGCTGCTGAAGTTAACATGTTGATGGGGAGAGGAAAATAACCCTTCCAGTCTTCTTTAAGTTCCTGAACTGAAGAGCTGCCAGCAGAGCAAATATATTGTTACACACCACTCAAATCTCCATGAATGGTGCGAGATTCTAAGGGATGCAGATGCACTAACCAGGGTCTATGTTTCCTTTTGGGACAATGTGCCACAACAGAGACTGTGGTGTCTTTACGATATATGAAAATAATGTTTTTTCTGCTACCACTGAAGCTGATATTATTTTGCTCAGAAGCCTGATTGAGCTTCAGACTACTGCTCTTGGGAAGGAGTGCGGTCTTCTTCATTAATTTCCTAACCCCAAACCTCACAGTAACTATACCATTCAGTTGTAGGGCTCAACTCCTGCCATATTTGTCCAAACAGCATTCCCCACTATGCTTCCAGATGTGCTAGCAAACATTTTAAGTCAAACATGCTGTGCAGTCCCTTTGTTTTAATCCAAGGGATGTGCTGACATGTAACACTAAGGCAAGGTGTGCGACTTGTTTATCCATAATATGCACTAGCATTCCTGTTTTGCTCTTCCCAGCTGGGGAAAGCAAACCACAACCCTTGACTTTAACATTATGTCCAAACCAGTGTGCATTATTTGTTCCTCTCCAAACTAACCATGCTGCGAAGCCAAGGTTTATTATTCTTGTCTGGCCGACTGTGGTTTGTTTGGGAGCAATGTACTAGGAGGAGCACTTGCTAGGATGACATCATGCCAAGCCAGAACTTGTGGATTGTTGCTCCCAGCTGGATGAAGGGAGGAGCAAAGCAGGAGTGCTTGAACTGTATGCATCAGCATACAACTTGTGCATATTATGGTTCAAAAAAACCAACACACACCTTGGCTTAGCATTACATGTGAACGTGCTCAGTGGTTCAAACTTTTCACAACAGACTTCCTCCCCTTGAAACACATGCAGAGGAGCCACACAGTTTCAGCATGACAGCAGGTGCTAATCTTGTAGCCTTTAGGAGGGTCTAGGACCCACCCACCCCCTTCTCAGCAGGAAAGGTCTGCTTTGCCTATCTCAAAAGCCCAAGGACGTTTTTATGCATCATGCAGAAAAGGGAATGCTCCAATAAAAGTAAATGGGAGTGTTGGAAACAACTGATTGCCATTGGGCAGCTATCTACCAGACCTAGTGGAACAGCCAAGAGAATCACTAGATGTGGGGTTAGTTTGCTCTGGTGTTCTCCCTATCCTTGCAAAGATGCTGGAGACACTTAAGCAATGCAATAGTAAAAACACTGGTAAAGTTCTGTCCCATCTTGCCTGCCTGGTGACCAGTCTCTCATGTTTGGAAAGAAAACTCCCAGGTGTGTCTTAGAACCAGCACATCCTTGCCTGTCATTTTCCGGCCTTATGTTAAACTTTCTAACCCAAGTCTAAATCCATCCAGTACTTTTCAGAAAAGATCCTCTGCTGACATCATCCTTCAGCTTACAATGTTGCCTATGCAATAAATCTAGTCCCATTTACCCTCTATTTTCATTCATGCATTGATTTGTTATACCTATATATTGCACTCTTTCATGGGGAAACTCAACGTGGCTAATGGAGGGTGGTAATGGCGTGGTCAGTGTATGGTTTCTGAAACATTGGTCCAGATATCTCTTTACAGGATCTGGTGATGGTAAGAGCATAAAAGGAACTCCACTGGATCAAATCAACTATCCATCTACCTGAGCACCCTTTTCCCCACAGTGACCAACCACATGCCTTTGGGACACCCACAAGTGCATGAACACAATAACCCTTCCCTGTTACTGCACCCCAGAAACTGGTGCTGAGGGACACACGGCCTCTCAAATCTGGTGAAGAATTGTGCATTTCCTGTTCTTTCACATGTCAGAAAGAACAGGGTGGTGAGGTTAGTTGTAGCAGTGTATTCATACTTGGTCAATCAGTGTGAGCAGAAGGGCCTGACTGGATGGGCAAGCTCACAGTTGGGAACCTTAATAATATTTTTCTCTTTATTTTGCACCAGATGTGGTGCTAGGCACTGTGCGGAACATAGAAATGTGTTTCTGCCCAGAGGGCTTGCTGTCTTCATTAGATGGACAAGTTAGTAGGAAGTAGAGATCAGGGACTAATTGCACAATTACTTGTGCAAATGGAAGTGGAGGTTCAGGTGCAGGCAAAGACTTTGCTGAAGAGATGGATTATGGAAGGGCTTTTAGAAGAGAGGGAAATTGTGGGGAGGATCCTCTGGGCACAGGGAGCATCCTATGGCAGAAGGCACAGAGAAGAGAGTGGTAGAAGAAACAAAGGTCAGTAAGAGCAACTCATCTTATGCAGAACAGAGAGCAACCTTTGGGGAACCCCAAATGTGGGCATCAGAGGCGCGGTCCTTAGCCAGGGTGAGGGAGAGCACATAACTGCAGCCCCTCTCTGACTGTTGCCTTCTCATTTTCATTCCAGTTACTACCTTGATGGCCGAGTGGCCAAGGTGACGGACTTCCTGAAAACGCGCCTGTTAGACACACTCTCTGACCAGATCAGGAAAATCCAGAAAGTGCGTGAGTGAGAGGGATGTCTGGGGCAAGAGGGCAGCATGTCTCCAAGGGTGGGGAGCTTTCTCCTGGGCTCACTCTGCCCGGTGCTAGACACACCTAGCAGGGGTTTCAGTTGGGACCAACCTTGCTACTTATGGGCCCCGCAGGATCCCAGCTTTCAGGTCAGGCTAAGCAAAGCTGGGAGAGTAGGTATGAAGATATCCAAGATATGCCCCATAGACAGGCTCTGTCCCTATGGGAGCATTGGGGATGGCTACTTTGGAGTCAGTCAAGCTGTAGTAGTATCAGAACTTCTGGTAGATTATGGCAGTAAATGTACTATAGCCTCAACAAGATAGGAATTGAGGGTGAGGCAATAGACCTTTGGAAATTAAAATGAAAAGTAAGATGGAAATATGGCTCTTCTCTATGGAATGCACCTTGCTTAGCTATGAGGCTTCCTGGCAGGAATGTTTGATCCAGTGTTGACTAGAATGGTTGACTCATCAAAACAAACTTGATTTATCAGAAAGGACTTTTTAAATCTTAATTTGGGGTCGGATTTTCATCTGGGCTATCAGGCTGATCCTAATAGGGGACCAATCATTCTGTTAGAGAACCCAACACAAATATTAGGTGAAGTGCCACTAATTGAAGTTATGAGCCCCTTTCTATGCTCTTGCCTTGTTTTATTGCTACAAGATGCTGCCTTCAGGTAATGAAGCCAGGTCTGGCAAGTGGCCAGATCTCCTAGGCACTCTGACAGGTCTCCTGTGCAGAGGCAGAAGGAGCTGCAAGCTGGCATCCTCAGTCCTTGTTGTCACTGATGCGCTTTTGTTTGCTGGCGCCGTCTTGTCCTGGGCATGTCTGTGCTGCCAAGGTTTGTCTTGTGTTACGATGGCATTTCCCAGGCCGGTATCTCTGATGCCATGCTCATATCTCCATTTCACCACTTCAGATGCTCAGCAAAGTACCACCGCCCAATTTGGTCTTAGAATCAAGGCCTTGTGAGAAAGTTTTGGCTGCTCCAAAACTAGCAGGTTTGTTGCCACCCTATGCCCAGGACTATTATTACTCTCATTATGCAATCTGGCGTGGTTGTGACGTGAGATTGCTTCATAGTTGCTAGCACCATAGTTCCTATTCTCAGTTTCTCAGGAACAGTTTAGAGTCTGAAATCCTGTCCTGGCTTATGGAGGAGTTAGACCCTGTGCACCCATGTAGATTGACCATCTGAGCACTAACCAGATCTCCCCCTTCATTTGGCTGCTATTCCTTTATTTAGTTCTTTGGCAAATTTACACATTATACTTGTACATATAGTAAGGAGCTATGTCTGATCCCAGCTCCATGGTGCATTGTATTTATATCATAAAAACAGTGGAAAATGTGTTAGCTGTGCACATATTTTTATGTATATACACATGACAAATACAGTGTGTGAAAGTGGCCCTTTTGTGCAGTGCTGGTTGAAGGGCAGCTTTCAGTGAAAATATATGCAAAGGAGTCACCATATGAGGATCAGAGACGATCAACTTTTTAAAAATGAGAATGAGGGCAACCTTTGCTGCATAACTGCTATGTGGGGATGGGTGGTTGTCCAGTCAGGAAGATGGTAGGGTTGCCCCATGGTTAGATGGCATGCCAGCCTAATGTGATGTAACTTGGAAGGGAAGTTTATCTATGTATATGGGATATATCCTACACAAGTTAGTGTGTGCGTGTAATTTCTGTTTCTGTGAGGAGATGGGACTTTGAAGAAATAACAACCCCGTCTTGCAACAGTGGGGTGCTTTCTTCGCCAGCATGCTATGTGGTACTTCAGATGGGACACATAAGCCTAGGGAAGGGAACCAGTGCTAGATCAGAGGCTCCTTGGGCACTTAAGAAATGGTCGAAGTGAAAGCCTGCAAAGACCTGTATGTTAAGGGGTTGGAGTAAGATCAGTGCAGGTACTGGAAGTGGGGGAGAGGTGAGGAAGGTTGATGCCAGGCAATGGGTGGTGTTGGTAAGATATTTTTTTTAGCTCATGGTGTTTCCCATCTATTACTCACCTGTACTCTGTGACCTCAATAAGCCATGCAAAGCCAAGCAATCCTATTTGTGCTAACCTGTGCACATCCATAGCATTTTATGAGTACTAGCTGCCTCCTGAAGATTACTGACCATCCTTGCCTTTTTATTTTGGCAATAGGTTGTCAATGCACATGTGCCTGGAAAAAGGATTTGGCTCGAGGGCATCGGAGCCACCTCTGAAGGAGGCATCACCAACCTCTCAGATTCCTATGCTGCCAGCTTCCTGTGAGTCAACCTGAGTGTGTTTTTGTTGTTGTTGGTGGTGGTGTGTGTGTGAGATGTGGAGGCAAGGAATTAATCAATTAATCAATAGGTATGTCAGCTGGTTGTCCCCTGGCTGCTTGTCCTTGAGTACAAGGATCCCTCACCAGTTTCCCCAGTCCTGCACCCCAAATCCAGTTTGGAACCCTAGCAAGGAGGATGAGGAGAGGTTAACTCTTTGCATCTTGCTGCACTCCCAGTCTGGATTGGGGAGGGAAGCATACATTGAAAAAGGCAAAAACAAAAAAAGGTTCCGACATGGGTTTTTGTTTTGTTTTGTTTGCAATGAAAATTGAAGGCCCAGGAAGCACAATCCAGATTGAGACAACAGCAGAAGGACAAAGGATTAAAGCCCCACAAATTTAGGTCCTGATAAGGGTAATGTCCCCCATGGAAGCAGTGTGTGTGTACGCGTGTGCACATGGACAGATCTCCACAGTTAAGGTCACATGCAGTGTCTCCCCCCCCCCCAGTGAACCGATTCTCTGCCTCATTTCCAGAATAAAAGTTTCAGAACACTTTGCACATTGATCTAGACCTACTTAACTGGGAGTACATCCCATTTAATTTAATGAGTAGTCCCATTTTACTTCTGAGTAGACATGTATAGAATTGCACTGAAAAGCAATAGCCCTATGCATACTGTCACGGGAATGAAATGCATTGAATACAGTTGGACTTTCTTCTGAGTAAACATATATAGGATTTCACTGTGAATGCATTATTGTAAATTCTTCGTAAGCAATTTCCCACCAAAAGCATCTGTTTACCAGAAAGAGACAGGAAAAACTTTATGACTGTAAGACCACTTGGACAATGGAACAAACTGCCCCAAAGTTATGGAATTTCCTTCCATGGAGAAACCTTTTAAGGATAAACTGGATGGCTAGTTTTCAAGTTCTAAGGAAATCCTGCCAGTGAAAGAGGCTGTTTTCAATGAGGTCCCATTCCATCCCATTCACTTATCCAAAGTGTGTATCTTGCCTGTTCTTCAGGATGGTTTTTTACAGCCTGGCTTTGCCATTGAGAAGGGTGATTCAAGGCTATGTGTGTTTTCTCCCTTCTGTACAAGTATAGAAAATTGATCTAGTGAAGCACAAAACTCAATTTCATGAGAATTTTAGCTTTCTTTACCACCCAAGTAAGAAGGCTTTGGACCCTTATGTGGTAGGTTTGGAACATTTTCTGGAGACATCTCTGACGTCAGAGAATTGAGTAATTTAATATTTTCTGTGGTCAGAGAGAAGGAAGGACATCAGTGCCTTGCAGAGCTCCTTGTCCCTCCCAGTTACTTACAGAAATGGAGTACGTTTTTTTAAAAAAATAAACACCAATTTGTTTTATCTGTATACTTTATATCAGCCTTCCCAACCAGGTGCCTTCCAGATGTTTTTGACTACAAATCCCATCATCCCCAGCCCATTCTGGCTGGGGCTGGTGGGAGTCACAGTACAAAACATCTGGAGAACAGCAGGTTGGAGAAGCCTGTTTTATATAGAGTCCAGCTTTTTGAGCCACAGAGTTTGGGATATCTCAGCGTGATGTTTGTTTGTTTGTTTGTTTGTTTGTTTAGCACAGAGTACACATAGCTCTGGCTTCCTTTCCCAGCAGCTTGGTCAGAGTGCTGATTGGCTGAAAGTTCCCATGCCCTTCTTCTCTTCCCTACTAGCACCCGCCCCGTTTGTCTTTGCTCATTAGAATGTCAGATGTACAGTGAAGAGGGTGTAGCTGTACATCAGCAGACAGGATTTACTTGAAAATTGCTGCCTGCTCTGTGCTATTTTACACGTGCAACCCAATTCTGTGCATGCCTCCTCCCAAGTCAGTCAGTCATCCTTACTCCCAAATTCACTGGGGTTTACTAAGCGTATAAGTAAGATTGCAGCCTCACAGCTAAAATGAGTAAATAAAAATGACTTCTAAAATTGCATCTTTTCTTTCTATTTTATTTCTGTGCAATCGCTTTGCTTCTCTCTAACCTCAGGGACCATCACTGATAGTCATGGAATTGTTTTTTTGGCTATCACTGAATATCTCAGCTGGGATCTATATAACTGTGTACAGTAATTCCAGCACAGCCTTTAATGGAAACGGGGAAAATGTGTAGCATTACACGTGTTCCCAAAAGTGGTTTTCACCAGATAACTTCACAACATTTTATCACATTAGCATCTATCTCTTGAAAAACGCTTGAATATCTGTTGCCAAAAGAGCAGAGGACTTTTATCAGAGTGCAAGCTGGAGAAGAAAGTAGTGCTGTGTGCTGGATAGGGTGTGGTAGGGAAACTTGAAGAATTTGTTTTTTGCAAATTCCAGTTCAAACTGGTCTGATCTGGATTAATGTAATTATTCACAAACTTTCACACTTTTCTGAATGTTGCAACTCAATTTTCAGCTGTTTCAACAAGGGATTGATTGCGTGTGTATTTTAATGTGAATCTGTGTGTTTTCATGCTGACTTAAAATCACATATAAACTGATGCAGAAATGAACAAAATTTTAAGATTGGCAAAATGAGAAACTGAAAGAAACTAAATTGTCATATTTGTTCATTCCTGGTTAATCGTGGCAAAATGCATTTAAAATTAATATTTTGAGAAAGAGTATATTAGAAAAAGTATTTTAAGAGAAAAAGCTTTTAAAATAAATATTTTAAAATTGGTTTTTATCTAACTAGCCCATCATTGCATACATGGAATGACTTTTGTAAGTACAGTGGAGTTTCCCCTACACTCCAGTCTGCTCCCCCAACCCTCTGGGGCTGATTTGGGGGTGACATGGGGGAAGGAGAGAGGGAGGTATTCCATTGCACTTGCAGAAGTCATTCTGCACATTCACTATACTGTATAGCTGGATTCAATCCATATCTTTAAAATGTGAATTTTTGTGCAGGTTTAAAAAAATATTTATTGATCAATGCAGGAAAAAAATGAATCCATGCAAAAGTGACACAGGTGAACACATGCAAAAGCAACATGGACTTCAATTGATTTGTCCATCGCTAGAGTATTGGACTTGAAAAAGAGACATTACACTTCAGAATTTCATCCACACTAGAACCCTTTTGAATTAAGGCATTGTTTTTCCACAGTTAGCAAGTTCCATATAGCGCTTATTATAGCACTATATTATCTGAAGATGCTGGTCCCTATGGCCAAGATTCTTCTATAATGTTTACTATGAAGTAGTAAGTCTCTTTCGGGGAAGGTTGCCTGTAACTTTATGAAGAAGCTTCCTCATTGTGTCTTCTGCCTCTAATTGCTTCCTATTCATGAAGGCAGCAGCAGTGTCGAAGATCTTCTTAATTAGTCTCTGTTATTGTGTGTGGGGTGCTTTCTTTTCATTTTTGAATTTTCAATTGTAAAATAATGCTATTTCAGAAATTTAAAAAACAAGAAGAAATCCATAGTTAAAACTCACCAGGGTACAAATAATTGACTAATTAAGGGATAATGAAAAGACAGATTGTTGGTTGCACTGAACAAAAAGAAAGCTTATAATTAAAGACACAGTAGCCGTAGTGCTTTGCTACTCCACATTGAATATTGCAATTGCATTTTACCTCTTAAAAACCAAACAAATCAGCTCTGCAAAAAGGCAACACAGACAACACAATCATTCCAACTGGTTGACTATGAGCTCATTTGAATTCTCCATAAAAATGACTGAATAAAGGATAGTAATTACACACTATAAACAGTCCAATCTCTGCTCAGCAGTGAACCTCAATGGGTGACTTCAGGTCGGTCACTATTACTCAGTTTAAACTACCTCACAGGGATGCTGTGAGGAAAAATGGAGATGAAGACATTTGTAGTGTGCTTCCTTGATAGAAGGAACTAAATCTGTTGTTAACACTTCAATTGCTCTTAAGTATGGGAGCCAAGAATCTGTGGGGCTGAGGCAGAATGTAGAAGAATGTTTTGGGGATCCATCGCCTGCTACTCTCTGAAATACCAATTAAGTCCTCTGTTTTTTTGCCAGGTGGCTGAACTCTCTTGGGATGTTGTCCAGTCAAGGCATTGATGTAGTAATGCGACACTCATTTTTTGACCATGGGCACAACCATCTTGTGGACCAGAACTTCAACCCTTTGCCGGTAGGTGTGCAACACCATGTCCCTTTCTGCATCTTTTGAATTTGCCCCATCACCAGTCTGTTCTTATTGGGTCTCTGCCACACCAGACTGCTTGGTTTCCTTATCTATTTGCTATAGGTATGCAGTGTGACCATGGCCTCTTGTTTTGCCCTATTCTCCACACCTCTTTTTACACACCCACCCACCCACCCACCCACACCATCCTTTTTGCAGTTGCTGTTCCAGAACAGCAGTTATTTTCTTAACCAATAAAGATATATGACATGTTGACCCCCCCCCACTATGTCTTGTATTCACATATTTATTTATTACTACATTATTATATGCCATTTTCCCTCCAGAGAGCTCAAGGTAGCATAGGTAATTCTCCCTCTCTACATTTTATCCTCACAAAACCCCTGTGAGGTAAATTAGGCTGAGAAACAGACCCAAGTGAGTTTCATGGCTGGGTGAGGTTTTGAACTCTGGTCTCCCAGGTCTGAGGCCATATTCACACCACACATTTAAAGCACTATGATACAGTCAAGGCTTCCCTGCCAAGAATTCTAGGAGCTGTGGTTTGTTAAGGGTGCTGAGAGTTGGTACGAGGTCCCTATTCCCCTCACAGCAGTACAATTCTTACGGTGGTGTTACAGGGAACTCTGGGAATTGTAGGTCTGTGAGGGAAACAGGAGCCTCCCAGCAACTCTCAGCTCCCAGAATTCTTTTGGGGGAAGACATACCTGTTTAAAGTGGTATCACAGTGCTTTGACTATATGGTGTGAATGTGGCCTTAGTCCAACTTTCTAACCACTAAACTACACTGCTTCTTCACTGTACTCCGATCTCTACTATACTAGTTCTGTCCCCATTTACATTTCTGTGTCCCCATTTCAGGCCAGGGCTGGCTATCCCTTTCCCTGTTGTCAGATGTGCAACACAGCACCCACCCCTTTCTCTTATCTCTCTCCGCCTGTCCACTCGCAGTGTCTCTGCCATATCAGTCTCAGTTTTTCCTCCCTGCCTTTCCTGTTCCCAGTCAGTAAATCAGGGGATTTGTGCTTGACTTCTGTGCCCTTGACCTGTTCCTCAGACTCTTGGCTGCATCACAAAAAAAGAAAGAAAGAAAGAAAAAGCTACGAGCAGCTGAAAATCCACTGCTCCTTGTGGCCTGTTTGAACTCGGCTTGAAAATACATTTTTCCAGATTGGTTTCTTTCAGTGCTAATAGGAGACATTAGTTAATGTCAAGCACAACATGTTGAAAGCAGATGGGGCAGGATTACCTCTGGAGCTGGAACTTGGTCCACTGTGAAAGTCTCTGTGGGACCCTTGTGGGGTACACAAGAGCAAGAGAGTCAGGGGTTTCTTGGGGGGGGGTGCACAAGCAGGAGAAGGGAGGGGCAGGAGAGGAGTCTTAAAAACATGCTGTAGTAACAACCAAAGTCAGGGCAGCCGGCTCCTTAGGGAAAGACTAAAGAGTCAGGAAAACGGAGCTGAACGCCGTTTAGATTTATAGGAACGAAGGTGAAAGGAGTTCACAACTTCACACAGCAGGGCAGTTCCCTCCAGTTTAATGCAAACCCGCTCATTTGTAGCTCTTCAAAAATGCTGAGGCCGTTGCTGTTCCAAGCGCTCAGGACTCTAATAAGGAAACCGTATGTAAAAGGTTTTTAAAAGTAGCAGGTTTTCTTTTCATCTTTTTTCAGTCTAATAAATTCTACACCTTGCAAGTGGAACTCTTGGCAGCTCCAAGAAGCTCTGGATCTCCTCGGCCAGGAATTTACAAGCCTGGTCCAGGGTACCAATCTGAGAGACACTGCCAGCAGGCCCCTGGAATGCAGCGATGGGGATCTGGGAAGCAGAAGGGCTGCCGCAAATGCGGAGTCCTGCCTGTAATGAGCTGTAGATTTTGCATTCTTCTGCAGCTGAGTCTTTGGGAGACTCTGGACTTCTTACAGTTGTCTCTCAGATAATCAGCTGTTGGTTCTGGCTCCTTCAGCCTCACATCTTCGGGCATCAGGAAAATGGATTAGAGAAGTCAAAACCCCCTCCCCATAAAAAAGAAAAGAAAAGAATTGTCGAGTTGGAGGTGACTGTGAGGGTCATCTAATACAAGACCCTGCAATGCAGGAATCTTTTGCCCAATGTGGGGCTCAAATCCACAGGCCTGTGATTAAGAGTCCCATGCTCTACCAACTGAGCTATCCCAGGTTCTTTGGGTGGATCCACAGTACAAAAGGACATCTTGTTTTTTCCAGTGATCAAGGTATGTTGGGAAAAGCAGGTTATCCTTAACCCCCAATTTGTATTCTTCCCTAGAAAGACTGAGAGGGGGAGCATTTCTTGGAGGCTTTTTTATTCATGATGCCTTGGTCCAAAAGGGCAAAAAAAAAAAAAGTGTGGGGGGGGGGGGGAGATCGGATCTGATTTGCTATTTTAATGTTTAATGAATTTGTCTTGTTCCTCCCCTAGAGGACTAAGTCAACAGGTGACTAATATATGAAATAAATAAATCTGTCTAATAACGAGGTGGAGGGGAAGAGGAAAGGATATATAGCTTACAGCTAATGATCAGCCTTCCAGGAGACACATGCAGAAGAACAAGTGTTACATGGTCCCAAACCAAAATTACATATGCCATCAACTGAGCATGCAAATATAATATTTATTTGTGCTTTTATTTTGTATCTTTATCTTGTGAGCCATCCTGAGATCTTTGGGTGAAGGACAGTATATACACTTAATAAATAAACTAACAATATAAGTCATTTTCTCTTAAGTCACTGCTATACCAGGTGACTGAGAGTATGGGGGCTCCAGAAGGGTCCAAGTCTTGGGGGGGTATATGTGTGTGAGAGAGATGTAGGAGAGTTTCCTGTAGGATTTGCAAGTGCTTCAAGGTAGTCCTAATGTGGAACAGGACTCCCTCTTCTGTGCTATTTATCTTCAGGGCACTGCACTTTGAATGGCTGTCCTTCCATTTTTTTTTTAAAAGCATCTCTCATTGCACTTTTAGCCAATATCTTTCCTTTTTGCCCTCAGCAGGTGAGTTGCTAGAGGGTTTTTGTTTTTTAAAAAAACCAGCAACAATAACAGCAAGGCCAGACTGAACCTGGGGTGAGGTGTGGCGGCCGCTCTTTTCCCGTGGGAGCTATCACTGAGATGAAAGCAGCCGTTTGGGCCTGTGTAGGGCTGCTGGGATGTGAAACCAAATCCTCCCTCTCGCTCGGTGACAAAGACTTTTCCACATGCTGCCTTTCCTTTGTGCAGACCCTTAGCTGCTGAGAGAAGCCGCGGCATCAATCACTGCCTTAGCCTGGCTGCCCATCAGCTGGCAACGAACTCAGGCTGGGCGCCCATTGCAAGAGCTCCGTTCCTTGGCTTTCCATGCCACGGCCCATCCAGTTCAGTCAGATTGAAAGCTCCAGCTACAGAGATGCTCCGCCGAAGCAGATGCTCTGATAGCTGAGCTCAGAGATCCAGGGATAATTCAACCTGCCAACATGAGTGTCTTTCAACTCTGCTGCTGCTGCTCTGAAGATCAAAGATAAAAGACAGTGTCTTCAAATACCACCCATATTCTACGAGCAGAAAATATATAGTGCAGTGGGCCAAAGTTTTCTGGTCCTGCTAGATAGAAAAGTCACAAATCTGCACTTGCTACTTATGAGGAATAAACAGCTTGAACTGGTGGCCTTTGGATTGCCAGGAGGCTGGCCACTTGGCTACCCTAGAAATAGAAGGGGCCATGGTAGTACATCTTGCAGTAGGCACTGACTCAGTTACACCTGCATCTTGGGTCACAAAGTCTTTAATTCTACACACACACATCCAGCTCTGTGGATGTAGAGAATGAAGTGGAAAGTGCCTTGCACAAAACAGCCATGGAGCCTTGATTGCCAATGGCACTGAACTCAGTTCCCATCCACCCCCATGCTCTGGACTCTGTCAGGAAGAGGTGATGACAAGGTACAGCTCAGCTATTCCTCCAGCTGCTGCAAGAGCCTGGGAGACTCTCCGCTCCTACCCATCAGCCATCAGGGCAGGATCCAATTCCGGTCATGCCACAGTAATGCTTAGACTCCATCCAAGGCAGTTCTGGGCTGATCAGCACAGCTTCAGGTTCTGTGGCACATCACATGGCCACTCATCCCACTGAACAGATTTCAGCATCTACCCAGACCCAGGAGAACTTGAAGGGTCAAAGTTGCTCTCTTATCTTCCTTCTCCTGTCATGTCATGGTTTGAGGGAAGGACTGTGGCTCAGTTGCAGGCAAAAGGTACTAGGTTCCACCTGTGCAACCTCAGGTAAGGCTGGGAGAAACCCTTGCCTGAAATCCTGGAGAGCCACCGCTGGTCACTGTAGACAGTACTGAGCTAGATAGACCAATGGTTTGACTTAGGATAAGGCAAGTTCCAATGTTCTCATAAGGAACGGGTTCATCAATTAGCTGAGCAGCAGTACTAGACTGGATACTAATGTTCTATGCCAGAGGTTTTCAACCTCTTGGCCATTTTCAGCTCCCTTCTATCTGCAGCACTCCTGTGGGGCTCAGGAGCCCAGTTATGTCACCCCTTGCCTGCCAAGCTGGTAGCATCTCACCTTTTTTCAGACACCCTCCCTTGTAGAGTGTTCCCTCCTCCTCTCCTCTCCCTTCTCCCTGGGAGTCCTCCAGGCAACCACTGCAGCCACCCCTGATCTCTGAGCTGCTTCAGTTCCTGGAAACTAGCAGCTCCTGGCCAAACCCCGAGGCACCATTCACCTGGGGAGCTTATAGCCAGGGCTGCTGCAACTAACAGCTGTGCAAACCTTTGGGAGGCACAGATGTGAGAGGGCATCAGAGGACTGAGGGAAGGAAAGATGGGCAAAGCCCAGTGTTGCCCGTGGCACCCCTAAAGTTGTCCTTGATCAGAAATTCTGTCTTCTCACACCCCTTGGGTGATATTGTTCACCACAAATACTTTTGGCCTTTTCTTTTAACACTCTCACAGCTCAGAATTGTGCTGCAGCTTCTGAAAATGAGTTCTGGGCAACTATTCTTTGTAAAGAACAGAGTAACACACCCAGTAGGCACTTTGGCTGGGAGAAAACACCACACTGTTTGCCTCACACTTGCGTGCTAAGTGTGTGTTGTTCTCATACTTGTGGCTGATGGCACCCCTGTTGCTACGCCTCATCTCATCTGCAGGCGTGAACATGCGTCTCTGGAAGGAACAGGACGTGAAGTGTGGAGAGCAGAACCACAAGTGACATTTAATGTTCTCCTCTGTTTGCCAATAATAGCTCTCAGAGGGCCGCGAGTGAAGGGACTATTATGCTGCTGCTACATGCCAGATTACAGCAACATTTATTCACCATGTGGTTAGTGCACAATTTCACAGCCCGGCTGGCCTGGTTGTAAAGCTATACTGGGCCCCTGGGAATGTATCCTGTAATGGCTCTGCCAGGAGACAGGCAGGTCTGCATGGCAGGTCATCTTATTCACACCATTCCCAACACCTTCTGCCTCGGGACATGTACCTGTGCAAGGAATCCCCAGGGTCCTCTGGCAAAACTCCCTGCAGTGGTATAAACGAGACTAACGGTCACTCATTCTACAGCAGTGTAATCTAATATAGGGCAGAGCTTGTAGGTTTTTGGTAGTTATAGTGAAAGGGAGAATTTGAGCAGAAGATGCAACATGGGAGAACAATATTAAAAGTAGATCTCTGACCTGTATTGAATGTGGTGTAATGACTCACCTGCTTTTATGTTTTTCTTTTTCTGTGGGGCAGGATTACTGGCTGTCCCTGCTCTACAAGCGACTTGTCGGGCCCAGGGTGCTCTCTGTGCACGTGGCCGGGCTGCAGAGGAAACCTCGCCTTGGCAGGGTGATCCGTGATAAACTGCGCATCTACGCTCATTGCACCAGCTACCACAAGTGAGTTGCCACATGCCGCAAGCATGGCTTCTTGGAACAGAGGTAGGGGTTGGGGCACTGGTGACTGGAAGACCCAAGAGGGTTAACTCAGCATGGGCCACACCCTCGGACGAAAATGTCGCTTGGCATGGAGGAGGAGGAGGAGGAGGATTTGCTACTGTCATCCCTTTTGCCTGAGGTTGCAGGACAGGTTACAACAATAAAAACACAACATTAAAAATAATTCAAAACAACATCTCGGAAACAAAAGTGGGTCCCAAAACGTATACATCTCTAGTGTCAAAACCCAGAGGTGTTTTAACACTAGAGAGTGCGTTCGCAGCCAAAAGCTATTTAATGATAGCGATACCTTCCTGCTCCATTCTTCTGAGCAGCTATGGCCCTGTCCCAGCCAAAGAGCAAGTCTCTTACTGACACTTGGTGTCCCAGGGACAATTAATACAGCAATTAATACAGGAGTCTTGTCTATAACTCACTTTTTGTCTACCCCCCCCAAAGGTTTAAGTTCTCCTCCTGCTGCAAGGAGGTTATAACAATTGTTTGGGGACCAGGATTTAAGGACCTGCTTCTCTTCCCCCTGCTGCCCCCGCAATCCCTGTGTGCATATCTGCATCCTTACTTGCTCTGGTTGTGGCCGGGGTGGGTGGGGATTGGCTCTGGTGATGATAGGGAAGAGCAGCTATCTCTGGGACTAGGGTGAGTGCCTTTGCAGCCCAACTTTTATCAGGATGAGATCAAGAGAGTGCATTTTCCTCTAAAGGCCCCAGGGGTCTGGTTTCAGTTCCTCCCCCCCCCCTCACTTGGGGCACCCAGCCTAGCTAGGGTTTCTGTGATAAGCCTTTTCAAAGCATCCTCCTCCGAGCGCAGGGCCTGGGAGTCCCCTGTGTGCACACAGGTCCCCATTGTTGCTTCCTCATTTCGGGCAGATGCTTTCAACAAGCTTCCCCCTCCAGGAGGGAATCTCGGCCAGTGACTGACAGGTAACTGGCAACTGGGATAGGGACAGGTGGGAAAGGAAAGGCAGCAGGAGCGGGCACAGGTGGGCAGGTCATCCCATGCCCTGGGCATTTGGAAGAGAGACTGCTATTCACTCTCTCTGTCTTCTGTTTGGGGCATTTCTGGCTAAGCTCGCTGCAGAAGCATGCGTACTGTAAAGAGCTTTAGACTCTAGAAATATGGTCTGAGAAAATAATATTTATAAAGCTCTGAGTGCCTCAGGTTATCTTTACAACGTTCCTGCAACAGAATTGTATTATTGTCCCCATATTACAGATGGGGTCCAAGGCTGAGAAGATAAGTGTTTTGCCTAAGGCCACATAGTAAATTCATGCAGTTGAGGGGAGGTTTCAGCTGGGGATTCCCATCTCATGCTCTTAACCTTTCCACCATTTTTCAAACATTCCAAAAGGTGGGAGCTTCCTTTAGCAATGTAGCTTCCTTCTGCCCTGTAAATTGACCTGCTTTGACAGTCTTAATGCTGTTGGTGCTTCTCAGGGCCAGCTGCAAATTGTGGCTGATTCAGAGGGATTCGCTTAAAACTTCAAGTGCCTTTTCTCATGCATGTTGGCTGCAAAACACACATTAATGACTCTAGAGCCCACTTGACCATCCCATTGGTTAGAAATGCAAGAGCAGCCCACCCTTACACACCCACCCTTTCACAGGTTGAAGTGGCTGCCCCCATGGCTATATCAAAGAGCAGTGGACTTGAAAGGCTGTCTAGTCCAGCTCCCTTCTGCAAAGCAGACCCCTCCTTCCATCCTCCAATCAGCCTATGCACTCTGGACCAGAAAATGCCACGTACATAGCACTGTCCGCGATCCTTTATCTTACCAGATTGGAACCACACTGAAGAATCCATCCCTAGGTAACATCACCTTGCGGTTACTTCAAATCATGGGATGCAACAGTTCCATTTTGTGCCCTGTCTTCACCCAGGCTAGATCGCTTGGCCAAGACATTTTAATAGCTCCACCTTACTGGAGAAATAGGGCTCTGTGTGTGCTGAGGAGTTCAGAGGAGCTGTGCATTGCACCCTCATCATCACACTGGCCAGCTGTTGCACGATATATTGGGGCCATTCTCTTACCAAACTTTTCTTTGCAAAGGAGAGAGAAAAGGAAAGTGACGTGACGTGACAGGGCAACTTCCTGAATTGGAAGGGCAGGAAACATTTCATACTGTCATGAATTTCAGCTAGACAAAAAGGTCAGCAGCTTCTACATAATATGGCCCCATCCTCCAGTTCCTTGGACTGGAGCGGTTTTATCTTGGGATCTGTGGAGCAATAAGGGAAGTCCTCAATCTTGATACTAACAGGAGGTATCTAGGGAAGTGTGCACTTACCCTTAGCCACCTTGTCTGTGTCTCACACAGCCACAACTACGTCCGCGGCTCTATCACGCTTTACATCATCAACCTGCACCGGTCCCGGAAGAAAATCAAGCTGGTGGGAACCCTTCGGGACAAGCTTGTCCATCAGTATGTGCTGCAGCCCTATGGGCAGGAAGGGCTACACTCTAGGTGAGCACTATCATCCTGGTAGGCATTGAAAAGTGGTATTAGAATCCAGCCTCTCCTGATTGACAAGAAAGACCACTGCTGCTAGAGTTCAGTGCCTTGGCGGGAGGGGGGGGGGGGAGAAGGGAAGCTACTGATGCAGGTGTCAGGCTTGTGATGCTCCCCATCAATTTCCCATTCAGTACACGAGATGCTGAGCCTGCCTAAATTCGATGTAAATTGTAAATCCCATCTTTCAGCTGACCAACAGTTGATCCCACAATAAATCTGTTAGCCTGTAAGGTAACGAAGGGTTCCCCCTTTCATGTTCTTTTCCTGCAACAGGCTAATTTAGCTTCTCTAATGTCGTTCAACTTTATATTACCATTGTAGTGCCAAGCAGTTCCTTTCCACCAACAATCCTCCCATGACTGACCAGACCTTATGCCCTGTAACAGGACTAATTTGTAAATTGCTACACACACTCCATTTGTTTACTGTATTTGCCTTATAATCAATCAGGTCAGTGAAGCAACAGGCACCTAAAATGAAACGACATATGCCTGTGCGGCTGTGCTTGTGCACATATCTTTAAGCGTCTGCCTGTATTAAGTGGGTGAGGTGTGGGCAGGGTACACAAAGCAGCAAAGAGAGCACAATTGTAATTGTCACCCCCAGGAAGATTCTTAGCTCTGATGGTCTAGAACTTCATTTAACTTGCCCACTAGCATATTTGCTACTGTTATAGCTGCATAGTTTGTGCACTGATGTCCAGTGGGAAAGTGTTGCCTGCTAGTATGGAATGAGTCTTACCACTCCCATGTGCCCCAGCCAGCCCTGGACCTTCACATGACATTGTCCTCAGAGTCCAGGCCCCTTCAACTCCTAGAGGTGCGAAGCTGGTGTGGCCATCCTCTTGAATATCAGTTCTCCTGCATCTTTCCTCCTAGCCACAAAAGACACCTGTGGCCATCTCAAAGCTGGGCCACCATTTCTTTGTGTCTAGGACCAGCCTTTCCCTTGTGCTTCCCTGAGGTGGTTTTCTCATGCATTTGCTCTGTGTGTGCAGGTCAGTGCAGCTTAATGGGCAGCCGCTCACCATGGTGGACGACGGGACTCTGCCCACGCTGAAGCCTCGCCCCCTCCGCCCTGGCCGGACCCTGGTCATCCCACCGCTCACGATGAGCTTCTATGTGGTGAAGAACGTTAATGCCCTGGCCTGCCGATACCGGTAGCTCCACCCACCCCACTGCCAAGGACAGACCTGCTAGGCCTCGGGGTGGGGGCATCTGCTGCCAAGGGCTTCCTTCTCGGGTAGACTAGGCAGGTAGCACAGGGAAAGGAGACTGAAGAGTCGCTATGGGTGCCCACAAGCACTGGGCATCCTTGGATGGCGTGTGGTTATGATGTCAACAACTCCATATGCAGTGGCTCCTCCATGATGAATTGGGAGAGAAAGAGGGGGGTTTCAGAGTCAGATCCCTCTCTTATGGAAAAAGCATTAAGCCAGAGTCAAGAGGAATTGCCCAGCAAGCTGTCCCACTGAAGGATGGAGCACTGAGTTGCTGCTTCAGAAACTTGGAAGAGCACAGAAACTTGAACCTTCTGCAAAATGACAGATCCGGGGAAGCTGCCCAGAGCATCCTGCCCTTGACAGCCTGGGAAACGTCTTAAACCCTGTGCAGAGATGATGATCATATAGTGGAGACATTGTGCCACCTTGTGGGCAGGCAGAAAGGCTCTGATTGAGATAGGAGCCCCGGCTTTATTTGCTGAACATACGCAGGGGCAGGATGCAGAACTGATCAACAGGAAAAGCCTCGGAATCATCCTGGGCCCCTTCAGCTTTATTCCTTTGGGAGCTGCTCCCTCTGCTGGCAACTGGCAGTAGAACAAGCTATGCAGCTGTTGGGCATGGGATGGAGCACACTGGCTATGCAAACAGAGGCAGTTGCACATGGCACTATGAGGCATGTGTGCATGCAGGAGCCAGAAGAGCCTCTTACAAAAATAAGCAGCCAATTGAGCTGCAGGGGAAAGATGTGCAGCATATGTCCATCCGGATAAGACGAGCCACTGGGGTGTCTGCAGCTGTTTTGAGTCCTGTGGCATTGTGGGGTGGGGGAAGAAGAGGTTTGGTCTTGGCTACTGTCAAATTATGCTGCCTTCTGGGAGCATTTGCTGTAAATGTTAATTATTAAATTATATTTTCTGAAGAACTCTCAAAGATCCTTGGAACAGAGCTGGGGACAAGGGTCTCTGTTGGACCTTCTGGGGGATTTTCAGATATTTGAATACTGGGGTGCAAGGTAGGGGGAAATCACCATTCATAAGGACAGACACTTAAAAGTTGGTATAATATCCATATCTGAGCATGCTTGAGCCTGGATTAGGGTCCTTCTACTCTCTGCAGTAGGTATTTGCATGCAGCCAGGTGTCACACTTAGGACCAGATGGCAACCAGATTCTCTTATCAGCACACCTGCCTCTGTTTTCTTGGGACCAGCACCATCCACACCCCTGGATCCAACCTAGGGATCAAACCTGTTACACTCACAGAACCTTTGCCACCCTGGTGCCCTTCAGTTGTTCTGGACTACAACTCCCATCAGCCCCATTCAGCCAGCCATGCTGACTGGTAGGAGTTGCAGGGAATGAACACACTGTATGATAATATGCATACAGTGATGGATTCAGGCACCATTTTGGGAGTGCTGTACACACAGCAGCATCCTCATGCTGCCCCAGAGTCACACGATTTGTCCATCTAAAGTGAGTTCTGATGGAATGGTTATAATCCATTTGGTGCCCAGAACGCACTTCTCAAGTGCTTGCTGCACATATGTGGATACAGAGAGTGCTTTATCTGATCATGTCCTATTGAGGCAGACCTACTGACATTGCAGGGCTGTGCCGCTCCCCCTCACCGTGTTTAACTTGCCTGTGGATGAATTAGGCAAAATAGGAAGTTGTACAATAACTTAGCTGCCTTGGTATATCAATATATATCTTCTGTATAACAACACAGTTTGCAGACCCTCCCCTTCATATGACTATGATTTTTTTTTTCTTAAAAAAACTTCTGTAGAAGCACTACTTGAGGAAAGGGAAACAGAGAACATTGTTGCACACTAGTTTGAAAATGCGCCTACTTGTGTGTACAGACAGCATGGGTAGTAGTTGCCACTTCAGATGGCATTAGCAACTGTGTTTAGCAACTCAGAGTATTTAAAGGTGTAGGCGCTGCCTCCTAGATCATAGAATTTTAGAGTTGGAGAGAACCACAAGGTCATATCTTGGCAAACCAAGAAGGCGGCATTTTGAGATTTGGACAGAATGTCCACATTTGCTCACAGGTGTCAGTCCTCACATTATATTATGTTCCATTTTATGCTGTGAGTCACTAAGAATGAGCTTCAGCTTGTCCTCTCATGAGCAAGCATGCCAATCTCTGCCTGTACAAGAAGAATTAGGGAAATGCTCATGCCTAGAGTCACTCCATGTCCAGTTAAACAATCCCGCAACACCTTTTCATTGAGCAGAAGGTACCCAACTGATTTAAATCAAGTGGGATGGGGTAGAAATGGAACTGTTGCGCTGCAAAATGAAACAGCCCCCTGTTCTAGCTTGTACAGTCGTACTTTGGTTTTCGAACAGCTTAGTTCTTGAATGTTTCGGGTCCCCAACGCCACAAACCTGGAAGTGACTGTTCCAGTGTGCAAACTATTTTTGGAAGCCAAACGTTCCTGCAGCCAATCAGAAGTTGCACTTGGGTTTCCAAACGTTTTGGAAGTTGAACAGACTTCCAGAACAGATTCCGTTTGACTACCAAGGTATAATTGTACAGTACTTGATTCCTAGAATGCAGGCATAGTAATCTGAGCAAGCTGTAGGATTTTTCCTGTGATTCACATCATGGTGTCCAGTAAGCAGCCTTTGGGCAGATTACCTTGGTATTCACCCATCTCAGCCCTTTATTTAGAAAGGCTCGTGCAGCTCTCTGCTGTGACTTGCTCCAACCCTCAAAATGAGCTCTTCCTCAGGTCTTTACTTGCTTGGCTTCTACTGCAGAATTTGAGAAATGGCAGCAATGTCTGCCCTTGATCCAGAGCCCTTTGAAACCATAAACAGGGTTACTGCCTCCCTGGAGCTCTGTGCCCACTTGATAGCCATACAACACTTTGTGTTCAATTATTGTAAAAACAGCAACTGAGAAATTTATTACTAGTCGGAACAGCCCTTTTGGAAAATCCATTATCAGCCCCCTTCTGCAATTCTGCTGTTGCTTGTGCAAGACCCATATCTTAGCACAGTGTGTGGACCCTTATGGGAATCACTTGGTTTATCTCAATATAGAACTGAATAAGCAAGAGAGCAATGCCAGGAAAAAATAGCCTTTATGTCTTTGTTTAGAGAAGTATTGGATGTCATAGCAATGCCCTTGCATAGTCCACAGATGGAACCCAAGGGAAATCTCTAATTTGTTTCCCCAAAGACACAGAGTGCCCATCTCAGGCCACCTTCGATCGCTCCCCTTGCAAAATACATTCTTTCCACTTGTGCTCAACTTTTGTCAAATGAAAATATTCCAATCGATTGATTCAAATTATTTTTAAAACAATAGGAGGTCATCACAATCTAGGATAAAACAAAGGGAAATAAATACAACAAATGTCATAAGCCATCACAGTGTAAAACAATAACCTGAGAGAGGGGATACAACCAATATAATACAACAATGTGATAAATTTTTTTAAAAAATAATAATTAGTACAAAGCAACTCAATTAAAACTTGGTGGTAAGAGTGCCATTTTAAGTGCTGGCTTAACTCCACCCCAGCCGATTAGTTGCCTAGATTTAAGTTTCTATCACATTAGTTTCAAATTTTGATTTGTAGTTAACTATTGGCCGTAATGAAACATATAAAAATAAAATAGAACTAATGATGACAACCAAGCTGTTTCAAATATAGCTGGTAAAAGATAGCTTGTGTCTTGGCTAATGCTTCTAAAAGAGATGGCTACTCTTCTCAGTATTGTAATAGTCTTGTAATGGTAAAAAGGTAAAGGACCCCTGAGAGTTAAGTCCAGTCACGAACGACTCTGGGGTTGCAGCGCTCATCTAGCTTTACTGGCCAAGGGAGCTGACGTTTGTCTGCAGACAGTTTTTCTGCGTCATGTGGCCAGCATGACTAAACTGCTACCAGCGCAGAGAAACACTGTTTACCTTCCTACTTGCACTTTGACATGCTTTCAAACTGCTAGGTGGGCAGAAGCTGGGACCAAGCAATGGGAGCTCACCCCATCACGGGGATTCGAACCTCCGACCTTCCGATCGGCAAGCCCTAGGCTCAGTGGTTTAGACCACAGCGCCACCCACGTCCCAGTCTTGTAATAAGTACCCAGCTATTTCTGTCTGATTGATTATATCTGATGGTGCAGAGAGTAAATGGGAACCATATTGTTGTAGGCCACCCCAATCTCTGAGCAGTGTGAGATTCCAGGGGTTTCAGGCACCTACCCAGGGTTAGTGTTTCCTTTTGGCATGAGGCACAGCAGAGACTATAGTGTCTTTAGGATATGTGGTTTATTAATGCATATATACAACCTCAGCCTGCGATAGAGGGGTTAACAGCATTAATACCCCAAAGTGTATTGTTTCTCCCATAGTCACAGCCCTGGATTCAAACAGATGTGAAACATTGCTCTCTGACCCTCTCTCCAGCTTGCTGCTTTACTTCTAGGTCACATTAATCCTACCTTTGATCCAAACTCTGGCTTTTTTTCTGTTGAGACTCATTTGCCATCTTACACCAAGCCCCTTAATGGTTTATCACCCAGGCTATCACTTTACCAGGAGGCTAGCTTGGCTATTCCACCAATTAGAAGCCTTGATTAAATTCTAACACTTGCTGGATTCAGGGATTAGAGGGGGTCTGGCACATATCTTAACACCCCAAACTCATAACAATATGCATTCACTGTTATTACAATATGTATATTTTTGCTTCGTTTCATTGGTGGAAGAGAACTTTGCTGTTGTGCCAAAGTGTTCACAATAAATATACATTTTGAGATACGACTTTATGGAAGACCTGAAAGAAGTCCACCATATGGCAGTCAGAGAAGGAGAGGTGCCAGACATGACGGGCATCAAGGGAGAAAAACGAGCCATTTAAGGAAGCAGGAGAGGGCTGATATTATTACCAATTACAATAAAACAGATAGTTGAAAATAAGCCAGCTACCATGAAACACAGTTTAAAACACAACCAAGCCTAGAAAACTTCGATAAAATCTGGCAATAGTACATATAATAAAGCATTTCAGTTAAAAGTGAGAGAAAACACAAACTACTTTGAAGTTCTCTTTAAAACCAGAAGTAATGGGAGTCAGCTGTATTACCCCTCTTGGGAGGAGATTCCATAGGATTCCACCACCGACATGACTTGCCTGGAAGGGAGACAGAGGAATCAAAGATAAAGGCAAGGCTGTCTGTCCCTGATCAAGAGGATGGATGGTGGTGTCAGTGGAGATGGAGTATGTACTAGGAGAGGAAGGCTTGTGGGGGGAAAAGATAAGAAGTCTAGCCTTGACTATGCTGAGACTGAGACAGCAATAAAACTTTGAACTATCAGACAAGCAGCTGTAGATATAGGACTGGATGGAGACACAACGTTCTGAGGTGAAGCTGGATATCATTATTGTATAGATGGTACTGAAATCCCATAAAATTTGATGCGCTATTTTTACATTTATACCTCCTCCTTTCCTCTGAGGAACTCAAGATGGTGGGCCTGGTTCTCCTATTTTGTCCTCATAACAACCCTGTGAGGCAGGTTACACTGAGGTTGCTTCCAGACCATTGCTATTTCCAGGTGGGATTCAACCACATGCCAGCAAATCAAGGCTGCCCAATTAAAATTGATTTGGAGCCCTTGCACAACAAAGCCACTTCCCAAAAGATCTGACTTCTCGCGATAAGGGAAGTGTGGGTCAACACTTGCATGAAGCAGCATCTCCTTACCTCAAGATCACCTAGTGAGTTCTGTTGGTGTTTGAATTTGGTCCTAGCCTGAACCTCTAGCCACTAGGCCACACTGCTTCTTGATGAGGTCACCCAGAGAGTGTAAGGCAGTAAGGGTGTGTGTGTGTGTGTGCTGTTCTCCACATCCCAGTGGTCAGGGATGATGGGAGTTTTAGTCCAACAACATCTGGAAAGTCACAGGTTCCCTGTTTGGGGGGGGGGGCAGGCTGAGGAGAGTTTCCTGAGAAGCCTAAGCAGCGCTGAGAAGGGTACACAGTGCAGGATCCCCAACGGGAAGTAGCGCCTTGTAGCTGCTTGCCACCAATGAAGCCACAGCACCAGTGCTATCGTTAGGCCAGCTAGGCAGCCTTCTGGGGCGCAGACTTCAGTTTTTGTTATATCTTATAAATTTTTGATAATTTTTTACTTTTATTTTATAATTTGAAGAAACTTACCATTCCTACAATACACCTGTTTTTTGAAAATTTGAACTTAGCAAATTTTGGAGGGCGGTGTAATTAGCTAGGGCCTTGCCTGGGGTGCAAGACAGCCTAGCACTGTACCAACCTAGGGAGCTGCTCCCCAAAACTAATCAGCGAACCTAGAGCACTGAAAAGCCCTTCCTTGCCAGCCCTGCGTTTCCAGGGGCGGGGCGCGCCCAGGTGCACAACCGGCCTCCCTCTCCCTCTGCGCCCAATCGCTGCAGGGCAATCCTGTCTTCGCCCCGCCCCCGCCCCATTTCAAAGGACTTGGTTGGCCGAGCGGGCGCAGCCACCGCCCAAGATCTTCGCAGAAGTTTAGTTCCGGCTGAGTTTGCGCCTCTCCGCCCCTTGCGCCAGGTGAGGTGACAGCAAGTTCCAAGGCAGCCTCGCCAGGCGCCTCGACTCAGTCCCGGAGGAGGAGGAAGAGGAGGAGGAGCTCCAGGCCCCGCCCCGGCCCGGGCGGAGTCGCCGCGGCTGCTGACATGTTTCCCCGGGACGGAGTCACGCGCGCTTTTCCTCGGGGCTGCTTTCGTGGAGCCCCTTCGGGACAGGATCGCCCAGCAGCCTGCGCGGTTCCCGCCCGCTGCGTCTGATTCCGGGGAACCGCCTTGCTCGCCGGCGACTTGCCTGGAAGGGGGTCTCTGGAGCGGGGAAGGTAGGGCTGTCGGCGCGGGCCCGGAGGCGCCCCCTCGCCTTCCGTGGGGGGCGGGGAGGGCGATCTCCGTGGGATCTTGGCACTTCGCAGCCAACGGGGCTTCCTCCCCCTCGCTTGCTCCCGCTTCCATTTCCTGCAGCGAACAGTGGACTTGCCTGAATTTCCTCTTTCCACCCCAAGTTTTGGGGGAAATGGTTTTGTTTCGTTGCACCTGGCTATTGGGAAAGGAGGCTTGGATCAGGCCCGGGTAGCCCACGACGATTCCTTAAGAGAGCTTCCTTTCTTTTGCGCCGCCCCACTACTAAAGTAACCCAGTTTTCCGTTCAAAGCAACAGCAGCCCTTGTTTTACACGCTGCGTTTTGCTCAGCTTGCAGTCGCCCCATCTGCAACAAAACATGTCTCTACTGTATGGGATTTTACAGCCACAACAGGCGCTGTAACTCTCCAACGGTTTGACTCTGCCACCAAAGGCACACTCCTCCATTGTCTCTGTAGACAAATGGATGCCAAAAAAAGTTGGTTCAGTGCTTTTGGATGGTCATCTTGTCCCTTTTATATTTATCTTTAATTTATGCAATACACAATAGGGAAGAAAATTCTACCATTTCATACCTGCAGAGAATTAAATACAAACACAGTTGTTCCAATTGCCCAATAGCACAACAATGCCTGTAGGTTTGTGAGCAGTAGGGGAGATGCACGCTATTGGAAATGTAAGCCTCCAAGCTCATCTATTGGCAGGGGGAGACAAGGAGTGTTTGTCAAAGGCAAAGAAGCCAGGACATGTATTACTGTGGTGTGGGGAGTGGTTCCAGGGTCTCCTGCGCAGTGATAACCCTCAGCTTTTACAAATGAGCTTACAAGCCTATGTTGTGTTCCTCAGCCGCCTCCTTCCCCCACTCTCCAAGAAAGGTCACCTCCAGACTGTCAGAATTTTGCAGGACGGATTCACATGCATACTGAAAATGCATCATAGGACTGAGCTGAGCAAAATGGACTCTCCTCCCTCTGTTAACTCTAAATTTGTTCTGGTGTTCCCTCTAGTCCTCTAGAGCAGGTCTGGGGACATGGTGGGGAATCCCATTGTGCTAGTGTTAATCTTTCTGCCAGTGCAACTATTTAGTTGAATACCAGCTTGGGTTGACATTTGGACCAGGAAGCTAAGGAGGGGCCTTGTACCAGGGGCCTAGGTGATGCATTAATACATATATTTATTTGCAGATGAAGTGTGTGCTGATTACTAGTGAGGTGGCAGAGGTCCTGTTCTACTGGGCTGACCCAGAATTCATGGCGATTCTGCACCAGCGCTTTGGGGGCCATGATCAAGGTGGTGGTGAGGTGAGATTTAAAGGGATGGAGGGAAACAGACCAGAGTAAATGGATGCAGGGCCAAAATGACATTGCTGGCATTGCGTTCAGCGCTCGAGAAAGATGTTCTGCAAAGTTCCTGGAGTGATGGGGGAAAGTGTACTGAAGGTGGAAGTGTGTATGCTTATAAAAGCTTTGGGGCTTGTCTGAACAGGATCAGGTTATTTTTTCCTGTTCTGGTTTTGCTTTCGTATTTGCTTTTATTATTTTAAAAATGAATGCTATGTTTTAATTGTTTTCAACAGTACACTGCCCAGAAAACCCAAGTTCTTAGATAGCTAATGGATATGATATATAGATATGTAGCTGGGAGGCAACTGGGTTATGGCCTGTCCATGGGTGTCCATGCATATGCGCATGGGATGTGGCGGGACTTGGCAGGGCTCAGTGACAGCTGCTTTTCCCTCTTTTTCTTTCCACAGGCCCCCGCTCTGGAAGACAGCATCAACACATTGTTTGCCCCCATGATCATCTCCTGCACAACACTGCTAGAGAAACTAGGGGACACATACACTTGCTTCTCCTCTGAAAATGACGAACACCTCTATGTGTTACATATGGTAACCGAATGGGCCACGTGCTTAGAAATGTATAGACGTTGATGGGAATTTAGTGGACAGACTAAGTCACCTTGAGACATTCATTAGCAGTGGAGGGTGGAGGCTAGCCAATGCAGCTACATGAGGCCTCCCATATTATTTAAATTGGGGTGGGTGTCATCCAAGCACCTTTTCTTTGTTCCTGCAGTCACAGGGAGGTCATCTTCTTTGGCGATCACTTGTAGCTGAGTAAGATTGTCTTCCATGAACATGGTCTTAACAGGGAGTCCATAAGTGACTGTGGAGGCCAGTTCTGGATCCACACATCCTTCCACAGTGGGGACATAGGTTTCTGGTTGGGAGTTGATACGGTGAGGGTTTGCCAAACGTGCCTTCCTATTAGTGAGTTTCTCCCTTTTTTCCTGAGTTTGAGTGTCTTCCAAGTCCATGACACCTTTGGTAAAAGCTGTTCTCCATTTGGAGTGCTCTCAGGCCAGTGTTTCCCAGTTGTTGCTGTTTATACTACATTTTTTTAAGATTTGCCTTGAGTCGTTTTGTTGACAACCAGCATTGCGCTTTCAATTTTTCAGCTCGGAATAGAGTAGTTGTTTTGGAAGACAATAATCAGGCATCGCACCCGAACAATATGACATTGCGCAGATCTGTTTTATTTAAATAAACACCAAAGGGGACTTTAGATATTTCCATGATCATTTTACATCTGTGTTCATCTTCCTTGTAATGACTGAGATAGCAATCCTCTTGCTGCTTCTACAGTTTGGTGAGTGCCTGTACATTGCTGTGAACGGCGATGGCTCCGAGAGTGAGGATGACTTGCGCCGTAAGCTGTATGTGCTCAGGAGACTGGCTGAAGCTCACTTTGGACTAGTCACGCTCGACAGCCACCTCTTCCGCAGAGAGTGAGTTACCGTGCCAAAGCGGGGATTTCCTTGCTTCCTTTATTGTGATGAGCTTGTTTTCCTCCATCCCTGGATGGGATGTTTTGTTCACAGCATATGGGACCTGCTTTCCATGTGGTCTTCTCAGGCCCCTGTAGCACTAAAGTCCCAGTGTGCTGAGCCACAGGAAAGCAGCTTCTCCTTGGTGCTGTTCCACACAGCTGGCGCATGTGAAACTAGTTTGTATGGAACTGTCATACTTCCTGGGCACATAACCTCCTGTGCATGAAGGAAAGGGAAGCCTTAACGCGACAACCTTGCCCATGTGAGAGCAGTATTGTTGGAACACTGAGCAGTAGCTGCATGGGATGTCACCATAGTGCAAATTATGGTTTATATGCACATGAAAAGAGCCTGAGGCAGCACAGCCTGCCTTCCCTATAATTTGCAGAAAAGTAACAGCAAAGTAGGATCTGTTTGGGGGTTTGAGTGCAGCTCTCAACAGTGCCTATGTCTGGAGATGGTTACACAGGTGAGATAAGACCAAGGAGAGATGAATTGTATGGCCTCTCTGCTCCACAGGCAGGCAGCTGACTTTGCCCTGGGTGCAATCTGAAGATTATGAATGTAGCCCGAAGAAGTTATCTTTGATTTGACTATGTAGAAATAAATTCTCCGCATAAGTTTTAAAGCCTTATTTGCAGAAACCTTCTTTAAACTTTACAAAAGCAATAAAATATACATTGTCTCAGTTATACATTTCTAGTATTACATACACTGGTCGCAGTATAAGGCTCAATCTTTACCAAAAAAAAGAATCCTCTCTCTTTTCCAGCTTGCTGCATTTTGATTAATGTTCAGGGAGATCTGTGTGTGCTTGAAAAACTACTTGTGCGTGGTATGGGCTACTTCATAAAACTGAACTCACCCCATTTTTGCAGTGGAAAAATACAAACCTTCAGCTGTGTGTTCATTCTTCACAGTAACTTGAATACATAGGACAATTACGCACCATTTTATGTAACATTAAATAATTTTAACACAATCTGTAAGTTTGAGGATTTCTGTCTCTGCCCTGGAGGTAAAGTGTTGGCCTCCACTGATTTTCTGGGTTCTTGCTTTGTAGGCTGCGCCCAGGGGATTCTGAGCAGCGGGCTCACATTTGGGGACTGTTCCAGAGCCTCCTTCAGACCCATCACCAACTCCGCCAGGAGGACCAAAGCTTTGCTGTGGAGGTAAAGTGGGCTGGGGCAGTCGAAAAGTGGTGGTTGGAATGAAGCCAGGGATGCAGTTGTTCTACTGGGTAGCCTAGGATGGATGGAGCAAGCCAGGATATGTGTGTGTTGCTCCCTAGAACAGGGATGAGGCACCTTTTCCAACACACAAACGTTGAGGCAGAAGCAAAAGAACATCGAGCAATGGCTGTGTCTCTTACCATTGTCTACTAGGCTACATTCCAGGCATGCAAAAACCAGAGGCTACAACACACACCCTCAACACCTCTGCATCCAGGGAAGCAAGATGCATTATCAGTATTAAATTGAATTTTTGATCTGTATCCCACCCTTCCTCCCTAAGAAGCCCAGGATGAGGAGGGGCGTGTTTTTGGAAGAGTCCTGGAGGCCAGATAAAGGGCCTCCCAGGCCTGGGTTCCCTACCGCTGAAGTGGGTAGCATTGTGGATATAGTGGTACCTCGGGTTACATACACTTCAGGTTACATACGCTTCAGGTTACAGACTCCACTAACCCAGAAATATTACCTCGGGTTACAAACTTTGCTTCAGGATGAGAACAGAAATCATGCTCCGGCGGCGTGACAGCAGCAGGAGGCCCTATTAGCTAAAGTGGTGCTTCAGGTTAAGAACGGACCGCCAGAACAAATTAAGTACTTAACCCAAGGTACCACTGTAGTTTGTCTAGTCAGGCCTAGAAGGGAATGCATGTCCTGAATCTGCGTAGACTGATGGAGCTGGGGAAGTGGGCTTTTCATGTTGTGTGCCTCACGATAATTGCTTCCTGGGCTCTGCGTAAGGGACCATACATCCCAGGGCTGGGAGGGAAAACTTTGCGCTGCAAACCTGTTCCTCTGCACCACCCTTTTTAGGCCGTGGAGCGACTGATCCACCCTCAGCTGTGTGAGCAGTGCATTGAATTCCTGGAGCGCCAGGTTGTGCAGCACATCAATGGCAGCCCAGATCGGGCTGGGCACGAAGTCGTGCATGCCTTCCTGCTCGTGCACACCAAGCTCCTTGCCTTTTACTCCAGGTAAACCCCCACTTCCTCTCTGCAGTCTCCTCATCCTCCCCTGAGGCACGTCCTGCTCATGCCAGCCCAGCATCTTCCACTGTGCCCGTTGCCTCCTTTGGCACCCTGCACCTCTGCTTCAGTGCCAGCCAGGCCACCCTGGGCCTCTGGTTGTCTCTAGAAGGATACCTCCCTCCTTCCGATATGTGGCTCCCCTAACAGATGGCCGTGTCTTCACCTCTTCTCTTTTACCTGCCTCCTAGCCGGAATGCCAGCTCTCTGCGGCCTGCTGACTTGCTCACACTCCTCCTGATTGTGCAAGATCTGTATCCCAGCAGCGCTTCTGAGGAGCTGCCAGCCTCCCAGGTACCTGCCCAGGTGGGGAAGGAGACGCATTCATACAAGGGGCTCTCTGTTTGTGGAGATTCCTCTTTGGGATCTTCTCAGACAACGACCTTGAGCTGGACTGAGCTGTGTGGAGTTGGGCGTAAGTGAGATTCTGGGAGCTTGGGGGTATTTTACTGTCCCAGAGCTGTCTTCCAAGTGAATTGCACTTGCCTCTGCAATACAGGCCTTCATGCAGACTTTTTAGGATCTGGCTACAGGCTTTGGTAAAAGGTTTAAATTGTGTTTTATGCATTTTGAGGGGTGTATTGACCTATGCTTTATCAGGCTACTGTAACTAGATTTCGCATTTGGATGGTTTTTTTAAAAAATGTACATTATATTTGCAATCTTCACAGAACTCCACCTGACTCCCAATGGTTGCCATCAATTTGATTTGAATTAATTTAGAATTAAATGATTTTAGAATGTTGTATTATTTTATTGTTGTTAGCCGCCCTGAGCCCGGCTTCGGCTGGGGAGGGCAGGATATAAATAAAAATATTATTATTATTATTATTATTATTATTATTAGGTGCATAAGCCACCTTGGGAGGGCTATGACCTAAGTGGCAAGCTTAAAATATTTAAATAAAAATTAATAAAATCTAAACAGGAGCTGGGATGGGTACCCTGGATTAATAAATAATAATAATGATAATTATAGTATTTGTATTTATACCCTTCCCATCTGTCTGGGTTGCCTCAGCTACTCTGGGCGGCTTCCAACACAAAAGCATAATAAAACATCGATTAATCTGTTCCAATATAAAAGTCACAATAACTTTAAAATAAATAAATCCTATCAAAGAAAGCAACATTGATTAAGAAGAAGAAGAAGAGGAGTTTGGATTTGATATCCCGCCTTTCACTCCCCTTCAGGAGTCTCAAAGCGGCTAACATTCTCCTTTCCCTTCCTCCCCCACAACAAACACTCTGTGAGGTGAGTGGGGCTGAGAGACGTCAGAGAAGTGTGACTGGCCCAAGGTCACCCAGGAGCTGCAGGTGGAGGGGCGGAGACTCGAACCCGGTTCCCCAGATTACAAGACTACCGCTCTTAACCACTGCACCACACTGGCTCTCAAAGAGCTGTTGCGCTGTGTGAAGTCTGTCTAGATGCCTGAATAGCTAAATGTCACAGAGAATCATTGTGGATTAATCATTAGAGACCACAGAGACCCAGGTCCAAATTCCCACTGAATGAATTTGGTTCAGTTTCTTATATGCCTCAATAGGCCTCTTAACCACCACTTTAATTTCCCATAATGTCCTACCTGGGCTGACACTGAGTCCAGAGCACTGTGGGAAATTAAAGCAATGGATCGGCACAGGTTCCTTGTTCATTTGTAGGAGGTCCTCAAACACTTCTTTAAAGAAACAATTCAGATCTGGAAAATTTCATGGAGCTCAGTGTTTGCTAATTGTTTGCTGCCATTTTATTTTAATGCTGCCATTTTATTTTAATGTTAGTATTTTTCATGTGCTGCTTTATTAGAAACGTGCTATTTCATAGTATAAGGAATGAGTCTGCAAGCTGCCTTGTGAGGACAGAGACACTATCAAAGGCAAGATTTTTATTAATAAATGGGCAGGAAGGAGCATGGCCTACATTGGTGGGTGAGTCCTGGCAGCTGTCCAAAGATGGCTGAGCCCTGTCTCTTTTAGTTCTCAGAGGATGAGTCAAATCTCCAGAGGCTCCACAGCAGTGAAAACATCCCAATGAACAGTCCTTGTCCCCATGCATCTTCCCAAGAACAGGTGAGTATCTGCTGGGCTTTGGGCCTCCCATCCCAAAGGCCCAACCCTGGGTCCTTGGAATTTGTGGTTGATCAGGAGTTGGGTTGTAGGGGCTTAGCTTTAAAATCTGAGGGAAGCAGGGGAGACTAGGATGTTGCTGTGGCAAATGTTATGCGATTCATTATTTGCTAGGAATGGTGAAACCCCCATCATTGTCCTTCTGGGATCCCATGGTGGAACCTATTTTGGCAGATGGGGAGGGAGCCATCCTGGGCTCATGCTGAGTCTGTTCCCTCCCACACCCTCCCTTACGCCCTCCCTCAGGTAGCAGATGATCTCTCTATGCCCGAGGAGTTCTACACCCCCAAGGCTTCCCCTAGCCAACAGAGCACAGGTGAGTTTGGGGTCAGTGCAGAGGAGTATGAGAAGCGACTGTGGTCTCTAGTAGATGTGGGGAGAGCTGTCAGAATGCAAAGAAACAAAGAAAGAAAGAAAGAAAGAAAGAGAAAGAAAGAAAGGGTGACTTGCACGTCAGCTGGCTTGACTGAGTGGTGACTGCATGGAAATCTGATTTCCCCTTCCCTGTTTTGGAAAGGGGCATTGCCCCACTGCTTGGCTGACACTCAGAAGGTGTGCAAGTGTGGCTCTAAAAGCAGTTTCCTATAGCGCCTGCCAAGGGATGGGGTTAAGCGCAGGTGCTGCCCCAGCTAGGAGGTACCTGGATCAAAATGATGTTCTGAGTCTTTTGTTAGTTGCTGTTGGCAGCCACCTTAACTGTTCCCACCTGTGGTGCTGGGGGTATCTGGTGTCTCTTCTCTCTGTTGCCTGAAGGAAGCACAGCCTGGGCTGATGGTGTGGACTTTCAGGGTGAGGGGGAGACGAATTCTGCTGACATCCAGGTATGTGCTTGGTCTTGGGATCACAGCTCTGGCTTTTTCTGCTGGGCCTCCCTTTCTGCTCTCTCCATTTCCACTTCACATTCTCTTCTGGGTTTTTTTTGTTTTGTTTTTGGCCACCTGTACTTCTCTTGTAGCCAAATCATATAATTGTTTTTTTCACCACCCGCATAGCTTTTTGTGATCGCCAGCCTTGCAGCTTGTGGTTCTGTCCCCCACAAATGGGGAAATGAACGGAAGCAGCTTTCTCAGAATTGTGCAAAGCACCACATGTGATGAGAAACGACAAGAAAGAAACTCCGATAATGAAAGCTGGACAAAGAGGATCCATTCCACAAGGATTTTAGGGCAGCAGGCATTAGGGATCCCTTATGATCACATTTCCCAGTTTGCTTGATAGAGGTGTTGCTTTCTCTCTGTATACTTAAATGTTTCTATACTTTCTATACTTCCCAGTACTGTGAAATCTGGGACAACCTTCCCCACCACCTGAACCATTAACATACCATAAATGCAACCTTTGTGGTGTCATTGAAATTGCATATAAAGCTCACTGAAGCACATTGTAGTAAAGTTAACATTCCCTATGCTGGCAGACCAGGGTGTCTGTGGGTGGATGATCTTGGGGCTTAAATGAGCCAGCTGGGACTGGGAGCTAGGCATGTCCTGTTTTTCATGTCTGTAGTCCCTAATCCCACTCCCTACCTCAGCCAGGATCCCATCAACAGTGAAGGGGGCTCTCCCCTTCCAGCTGAAGGGATCCTGGTGGTGGTTGAGGGCAAGGAGGAATGGAATTGGGCTCTGAGGCTGCATGTTCTTTGAACCCAGGACCATAAGCCCGTGACCCTCCAGATGTTGGGATACAGACAAATGGTTTTGCTGACTGGGGCTGATGGGGAGTGGAAGTCCAAGGACATCTGGAAGGCCACAGGTTTCCTCGTCCCTGCTTTAAACTAGGTGGGGCGCTGTCCCGCCTTGGCTTAAAGGATGATGGGGGGTGAGGTGGGTGGACTAATTTGACTCTGGAGGCCTCTTTTGCTCTGAGCTCCTTTTCCCTCCCCACTTCCTTCGCCTGTGGAATTGAGTCGCTCTGCTTGTTTCCTAGAATTGGCACTAGATGGAGCTATTGCTTCACTTTCCTGTTAAAGGAGCAGCCGTTTAGTTCCTAAAATTGTGGAAAACTGAGTCCTTGAGGAACTTCACCCAAGAATGCTCTATGTCCGGTCAGACAGATCCCAGTTCTGTGACAACGGCATGCTAATCTTTTCTCCAGATGGCTGAGGATTCGCTGCAGTTTCTGGCACCTCCAGCACCAGAGGCTACCAATCCACGGAGAATTTTCCTGGACGCCAACTTGAAGGAAGGCTACTGCCCCATGATGCCCCACATGATGTACTGCCTGCCTCTCTGGCCAGGAATCTCGCTGGTGCTCCTCACTAAGGTGAGCCAGCTCTCCTGAGAGGTGTTTATGATGCCCAGCCTGCCTGGATCTCACTGAATGTCCCCTCTGCCTCACAGAGCCCCAGTTCCCACGTGGCACATTCCATCTACCAGCTGCTGGATGGATTTCTGGTGCTGGAGAAGAAGCTGAAAGACGGGCAGGAGATCAGGCCTCACCTGCGTTCTCAGCCGGTCCTCGTGGAACTCCGGCATCGGATGGACAACTTTGTTAGGAGGTTGGGTGGGCAAGAGCCACAGGTGAGATTTGGCCGATTTACACAGGAGCTGCCCAGGCACAAGGGTGCTGGAGTGAGCACCCTTTCCCAGAACACACTGCTAAGAGGGGCTGGGTGATGTAGTGTCTAGTGGGGCAGAGCTGGGCAGGCATGAACAGGCCTGAGCTATGGGTGAGTTCCCATTTACAGGAGTAGGAAGGACAATAGAATTGCTGGGTAAGAGCAGACCCTGCAAAGAGATGAAAAGGTGCTGCACCTAGGAGCACATCTCCCTCTCTCTCTCTCTCTCTCTCTCTCTCTCTCTCTCTCAGTTGCAGAATACCTGGCTGGAATTCAAGAACAGAGCTTTCTCTCGGAACGAGACTGGGAGTTCCTGCGAGTGAGTTTCTGTTCGGGCTGGGCTGAAGTGAGGGAGATGAGAATACAGGGTTGGGATAAGAATTTGGGGGTAGCATCCTGGGGACCAGTTACTATACTTTGGCCTCATCTGAGGATAAAATGGAAAGGTGGCAATGGTGCAGCCATGCATGGGGCCTTCGCAGATGCAAATGTAGTGATGAAAACGATGAATGGAGGTCTGTAAAGCTTAAGGGCTCTTTGGACTGTGAGTGTTGTAGTCCTGGGACAAGGAAGCAGCTGGCTGGACATGCTGTGAGGAAAGGAGAACGTTCCTGGTCTTGCTGAATCTGAGCAACGAACAGACTCCTTTGCTGTCAGATTTTTATTTGTGTGAGGGGGTGCGTGTGTGTGCATGTATGCCGCAGCAATTCTCTTTCAACAGCTATGAGACACGGTTGCAGACAAATCTGGAAGAGCAAAAAATATGAGGTAAAAATAGGAACCAATTTACAGAACAGCCAGTTGTATAGCCCTCCCGGGACTGTAACACTTACGAATGTGTGTTTGAATCTCCCCTGTGCGTGTACAATCAAACAAAGCTTCCTCTGCACATAGTGAAGAGAGAGAAGGCTTGAGTTCAAACCCTTCTCCTCCTTCCAGACATGCAATAGACTACCGTGTACTGAGTTCAAACTTCGGCAGGGGCCAAAGGAGGCCTGGCTGGTAGCTGAAGGGGGAAGATTTGGGGCGCATTTGGAAAAGGCTGGAGGGACAGGGGAAAAGAAAAAGATTCTGATTGAATAGAGTGGGGGAGAAATGTCCGAAAGGACCAGTCTGGCCTTTTCACCTATTGATTTGTACTTGGGACACTAATGGAGTTACCAGCTGAATGGATTTAGCAGTCTTGCATCTTGGGGAAAATGTTAACAATACCAAGTTAACCTCTATAGGTTAACGAAGATGATGTATTGACAGAGACCGCGTACAAATGAAACACAGTTTGAACTCTGGGGCCATTCCTACTGCTTTCTGCTTAAAAGAAGCCATTTTCTCTGCATGCCTGTTGCAGATATTCCCTTTACACAGGTGTTTTGTGGCGGGTGTGTCCTGCAACATGTTTTTGACAGCAGTCCTAGTGCACTAGTAGTGAGTTGGTTCTGCAATGCCTCCCTAATGCTACCACGTTATTGCTGTCCAGAGCAGCTGTAGCACAACAAAAGGGGGGGGGTAACTGAATTCCAGAACATCTGTGGTATGAAATGTTGCAGGATTTCAGCAGGAATCTGTGGAATCTGTGCTCATTGGAAATGAAGCCATGTGACAGACACACACACACCAATAGCATAATGTGCACAAATAATCGTGAACGCACAAAAAAGGGACATGGGGGTGTGATCCTGAATGCCCTTCATAGGTGACAAAATTCAGATAATGCTTCTGGCTTGCCTGGATGGGGGACAGAGGTGGGTGTGAAAACTGGCATTTCTGTACAGAGGTAAATTTTGCATTTGTTGCTCTGGCTTCTTTTGCCTCTGGCCCCACCATCGCTCCTGCCATGTGGCCCCTGGGAAGGGAATGTGGCCCTCAGTCTGAAACAAGTCCTCCCACTGCTTCAGAAGCACACTGATCTCTCTTTGGCGCAGGCTACTGCAGGCCTTCTGCCGCATCCGGAGGCAGCTGTGCGCCGTGTATTGGCAGCTCTTTCTCGGATCCTCTGGGACGCAGGGCCTGCCGCAGAACTTGCTGGACCAGGTGCAGCAGCTGACGCGGTGAGTGGGATGGAGTGCAGTGGCAAAACCACACGGGAAAGGGTGGCGGTGGCATATCTGAACTTGTACGCATTTGAGAGTTTGCACCTTATGCTGGATATCCCGTAAGGCAGTATTGGTCTGTTGTTGTTGGACTACAGCTCCCATCATCCTTGGCCACTTGGGGACCTGACATTGAGGAACGTTGCTGGAAGGTCACCCTGAAGTTCCCTTGAGCACAGCTCTCTTCCACTCTTATTTCTGTTCAGTTCTGTTCAGGAGAAGCTGGTACACCCCAGTCATTCTCCACTCCTTGTGGCGGCTGCTAAGAGGCTTCTTGGACCCTCCACCTGAATGCCCATCTCTTCCTACGCCTGCACTTTAGGGTCTAGTGCCTGCTTCTCCCCATGATAGTGGCCAACCAAGGGAGGAACATCGGGGAATTGAAAGGCTTGCTGTCTTTTCCCCCCAAGGTGGGGCTGGAAACTCCGGCTCTTAAACCAAGCACCACTTGCTGTGAGGGCAGGAAGGCAACATGTGCCCCGAGCTCTCAGCCCTTGTAGTTTATTCCTGGTTCCTTTTTGTTGGCAGGGACAAGCTGCAAGACTGGAGAGATTTCCTGCTGGTGAAGAGCAAGCGCAATGTTACCATAGTGTCATATCCTTCCATGCTTTTCTCTGGTCCCATTCACTTCTTTTCTCCCGGAGAACTTTTGAGCATCCCCAACCAACACCAGGAGGAGGAGAGCTTCCTAGAGAAGTGATTGTGAAGTACTCCCCCTCCCTGGCTGAAGATACCTTGGTCTTGTGGAAGAGTACTCCCTGCCCCCGCCCCACTTTGCATAGCAACCTTTGGGACAAGAAACTCAGCTCCCACCCCCACCTGTAGCCCAGCTGGTAGAGCCTGAGACTCTTAATCTCAGGGTCATAGGTGGGAGCCACACCAAGGGCAAAAGATTCTTGCATTGCAGGGGGTTGGACTAGTTGACCCTCACAGTCCCTTCCAATTCTATGATTCTGCAGTGGCACAGAGCTGGAGCAGGTGAATGTTGAGGTTAGTTCTTTCCTGGGCTCCACCGGTGTTGGGAACAGGCTGGCGAAAGTTCTCAGGTTGTACCAGGAAAGTACACTGTCCTTGGACAAATGTGAAGGTCTGGAGGTGGGGGGTGAGACGTTGGAGGATTTCCATCGCTCACTTGGGTCAAGAACCCCATCCCTGTTCCTTGAGAGGTTTTTGTGGGGAGGATCCTAGTGGGGCAGGCACCCAAGTTGAGAGGGGGCAGCTGCCTTCTCCCCAGCCACAGGCCCTTAACTGGCTGCCATCCACATATCTGGAGGAATTCCCAGGGCTGGTGCACTTCATCTACGTGGACCGCACAGTGGGGCAGATGGTGGCTCCATCCCTTGGTGCTGCAGAGGACTCTGCTTCAGAGCTAGGCAAGGGGCCTTTGCCTGCCTTCATCAAGCAGAAGGTAAATGCTCCCCAGCCTATGCAAGAGCCCCAGCTCCTGCTCCCTTCCTGCCTGCAAAGTTTTCGCTGCAGCTCCCAGTAACGTGAGCATGTGATGGGAGTTGGAGGAGAGACCAAGATTGGTGATTCGGGGCTCAGAAAGGGAGGTCTTGGGGTGCCAGGTTTCTCTTTGTCTTCCCTGTCTCTTCCTCCCCAGGTGTGGTCCTTGGTGGCGCTAGCAAGAAGCTACTTGCAGAAGGGCTATACCACGGTGACAGTCCGGGACGGAGACTACTATTGCACCTACTTTCTTTGGTTTGAGAACGAGATGGTAGGTGCAGGAGCTTTGGGGGAGAGGGAGGGTGGGCTTGGGATGCAGAGATCTCCTGCAACTTCCTAAGACGTCAAGGTGATGCCCTGTCCTGAGTGCTTACTCTGGATGGAAGAATCCCAGCACCAAATGATCAGTCAGCTGCACTCAGACATCCTAACTTGTTCAGAGCTGATTTGAGGCTACAAATGATGCATTCAGGAGGAAGGATAGGATATTGACATGGTGCATAAACCGTGTCCTCTGCTATGGTGTGGATAGTATGGGATGAAGACATTTGCCTCTACATAACCTAAGAATGCCTGCAGTGGTCCCTAAGCTACCAGCCTGTCCCTGAACTCTCCTTTCTGCTGCCATGCCTTGCAGGGTTACAGGCTGGAGGTTACGGAAGTGCCAGTGCTTTCAGATGATTCAGCCCCCATTGGGACATTGGCTGGTGACTATTACAGGTGAGCAAGGATTCCAGTGCCCCAGATACTATTGGATACATGAAGGGCTTGGAGGGAGACTTCAGAAGATCCACGTTGGAGAAGGGCAATCCTTTTACAGCTTGGCCATTACCCAGCCTCTTCCTCATCCTGGCACCTGTATACAGTTCTGCAGAGTGCTGCCTACAACCTCATAGGAATTTCTATTGCATATAGTATAGTATATTTTTATGAACCGCCTTATTTCTGTGGCTGTAAGTTGTTTTTAATTATTTTTAATGTTCTTACTTGCCCTGGGATGGGATAGGGTGGGTGGTAATATTATTTATCCTCATTATCCCATGTTTCGGGATTTCCTAAGCTGGGGGTGGAAAACCTGTGACTCTTCAGATGATGTTGGCACTACAAACCCCATCATCCCTTGACAATTGGTCCTGCTGGCTGAGATTGGTGGGGAGTTGGAAACTCAATATAAGCCAGGGAGGAGCAACACAAGCCTTCAGCTTGCCTTGGATTACATGGATGGGCTTCAGCTGTTCCCCATCCTGTCTCTAGTTTAGCAGTGCATCCTCTGCTGGCTGGGCTGGGGAAGCTATTTGGAATCCTCCTTGTCCCAGCAGCCCTGGCTCTTCCCCATTTCCTGACTACCGTCTCTCCCCTGCAGGAAGCTGCTCCGTTACTGCAGCAGGACCCATGCGAACGAAGTGGTAAAGTGCTATGAACTCCTCACCATCCACCTGGGTGTTGTGCCAACTGAGTTTGTGATCCAGCAGGCGTGTGACTTGGCCCGGCGACTTTGGGAGCCAACCCGCATCCCCTTGCTCTAGGGGTTTCATTTGCTGCCTCAGCACCATGCTAGGGACTCCACTTTCTGGACTCTGCACCTCAGATCTCTATGTCTCTGCTTCTTTTGGGTTCTGTTCTGCCTGCCTGCCAGGCAGAACCCAATATCCTTGTCTCAAAGGAACAGTGGCTTTCCTCAGGACACTGAGACTAATGGGACCAAATTGCTTTCAAGGTAATGCTAGAGACACGTAGCACACTGACACGATGTGTGAAGTTTGACTTGAGCAGCTCCATCTCCTTGCACACACATCCCCATACAGTCTTCTCCATCTGCGAGAGTGAGGTTCGTAAGCCAGAAAGGTCAACCTGTGGCATGAGATACCCACAACCAATTTCCCCCTGAAGCAGCTAGGAATAATCGGGAGCAAAACTTTTCTTGAGACCATCACTTGTGGAAGGGTTTTTGAGAATGGGCTCTCAAACCTGGTGCCTGGTACATCATCAAACTTGCTCCGCTGTTGGAAGTTTGTTTTTGTTGCCATTGGGGAATCTCATCTTCCCATAGTAGAGAAGGAGAAGTGTGAGGGGAGCCAACTGCATTTAACCCTCCCCATAAGTGGGGTTTCAGCTGAACAACCCCATCAGTGACAGGTTTCAGCTGAACAATTCTGTAGGCTTGAGTGCCTTCAGAAATGTGTGATCTAACATAAAAGATGGAGAGTTATCAGCAAATTAAACCCTGCACTTGTTCTTCTGAGATTGAAGTTTGGTTTGGAGGGTGTGGGATACTTTCCCACAGCACAGATAAATGCAAAGTGTCCTTTTCAAGGAAGCAGCCCCTGGAAAGAGGGAGGTGAATAAACACAAATAAACCTTTAACTGAAAGCATCTTGCATACCAAAAAAAAAACACCATTGACTGTCTGCAGTGCAGGGTTGTAGGACAGAAATCTCTCTTGCAATTGGTATGCAAGTTTGCTACAAACTCTAGTAGCATTTTTAATTGTATGTTTAGGGAACTGGAGTAAGCTAAACGTTTTATAAATGTACTGTATTAGCCATCTTAAAATAAATGTTACCCCTAGGTCACTATTTCTCTCTCTTGCGATATTCATGTCCCAGATACAATACAAATTCAGTAGCAAAAAGGAGAGCTTTTATGTCTGTGAAGAATTATAATTTCTTATAAAATGTTGCAAAGGAGAATAATGGGGTGTAGTATGAAAATACCTAACATAATCTACATTACAAAGCTTTACGAAAGATTGTGTCCTTATTGCAGTGCTTTCTGAATAGTGACTCAGACTCATGAATAACTTCAGAGCAAGCTCTGCTCTTAGGAAACAAAGAAACAGGAGGTTGGACTAGGTCAGGGAAGGGGAACCATGCTGCCTTCCAGACATTGTTGGGCTCCATCAGACTCTGCCAACTGTCAGAGATGGTGGCCAGTCGTAGCCACAGGTTTCCTTTCAGTAGACTGGGGTTGTTGATCAGTTGCCATAAAGCTCTTGTTTGATATAGTATTTATACTGCTGAACTCCCAGCTGAGGTTGCCACCTTTTACTCTAAGCAAGCCCTGTGTTCTTAACAGCTGCACGATGGACAGATTTTCCAAATGGGATGGCAATAAAAGGAAGGGAGGGCTGTGCTTGCTGAATTTCTGCCTGCTGTGCAACTATTTATTCATTTTGTCTAGTATTTATATCCTCCTCTTCTTCTGAGGATAGCTTTCAGCGGAATAAAGCATTTGTCAGGAAAAGGTTGGCTGCTGTTCTTCCAAGGGTGATGGGCATAGAGCAAAGAGGACCTCAGCACCAGACTTTTATTAAAGGTTCTATATATACTAATAGTGGACTCCTAATCCAAGTGTGGGTGTTTGTTTAGCAAAAAAGATACCAACCATGTGCCAAGAGGCTCTGAGAAACTCCAAGCATTGAATTAAATACTAAAAAGTCTTCAGAAACAAAAACTGTTAAAATGGGCAGGCGAGACCAACAACAGCCAAATGAGGACCGAGCATACTTGGTGACCGTACAGTGCTGCTATTTTGTTACAAGGTGGAGGTTAAAAGTGTAAAGTGGGAAAGAGGGAAGGTGGAATGGGGTACCATGGATTTGGGGCATGGCTGGCTACTTGGAACCCTGAATCGGGCACAATGTTTTGCTGCAGGTCCCACTTGTGAAATAATCAAAAGTATGCTTCCATTTCATCAAAGATTGGTTTTCTAGGCTGAAAAGAGTGACAAACAGTATAAAGCTGTGCCTTTCTACATTGCCATTTCCTCCTTCAGATGGAAACCAATCTGTTTAAAAATTAAGTCACATGGTCACATTCTCATTAAAATGCTAAGCAGAAATATTCTTTAATCTCTGAGAGATCCCTATTTGCAAAGGGATGGTTTGGAACCAAAAACATTGTATAAGATAGTGGATATATCAGCCTAGTGTAGTATATAATTATACCAATAGATATCAGAGGTTAATTATTTCTTTAAACGCTTGACTGGAAACCCTTCTCATCTCGGCTGCCTGCCTGCGTTGGCATTCAGCAAGGGGAAAATACTCTGCAGTGCTCTGAGCACAGTTCCTTGATTTGGTTTAAAGTCCTGTGTCACTTTTCCAATATCATACTTGAGCTCAAAGTGCACCATAACATTTTAAAAGTAAAATATGCCAATCTATATCCACATCGGCATAATACCCAAACACAATAGATGAAACCTGCAAAAACAGTAAACAATTCAATACACAATATAGTTCCATATGCTTAAGTTCCTCTGGGGGCTTTTATTTAGAAGGCGGGGTATAAATAAAATCTAAACTTAATGTATCAGAAAAAAATATATATTATTTGTATTACATTTATATCTCACTTTTCCTACAAGGTGGACAAAGTGGTATGCAGAATTCTCTCCATTTTATCCTCAAAACAACCCTGTGAGGTAGGACAGGCTGAGAGATTGTGACTTATCCCAGCTCACCCAGCAAGCTTCATGGCTGAATAGAGATTTGTCTCCCAGGTCCTAGCCCAAGACACCAATAAGTAAGCCTGACCGATGACAGTGGTTTACCCCTGAGTAAACGTGCATAGAATTTCACTGTTGAGTCTGACTGACTGCTGATCCCTGCCTGGAAATAAGAAATCTAACAACACAAAACACTGTGGCCAAGCCAAGGAAGCCTTCGTGTCTTTGTAGGTGGATTTCACGCCTATCTTTTTTTAACCGAGGGTCGTTTTGAGTCGCCTCTTGCAGCCCAGACACAGATTTAACGCCTCGGTGAGCGCCAGATTAGCCTTCCTCATGCTTCAAGCTGATCATTGACGTTGACAAGTTCTAAGGCTGACTCTTGATCAAGACAAATAGGCAGCTCGCCTGGAGCCGCATTAGCGAGGCTTTGCTTGTCTCTGTCCCTGGCTGAGGAGCTGCTTTGCGCTCTCACTTCGCAGCTCGGGCCCTCTTGCACTTACAGTTTAGTACTCCCCACAACTCTCTCCATATGTCTCTTTGGCCAGATAAGGGCCCCTCTTCGTGCATCGGATGAAGGCAGCTGCAACTTGCAGCCCAGGAAAGCACATGTGTCCCCCAATAAACTTAACGCGCGCCTTCTCTCTTCTCCTTCCTTCCTCCCTTCCCTGCGGACCTTTGCATTTGGGGCGGTTCACTGCCCTCCCTCTTCCTCTCGGCCCCTCCTTCCTTGCAAGCTCCCCGCCCCACGCCCCTTCTCCCTGGGACTGGACTGGAAGCGCCAGGCGAATGGCAAAGTCCTTCCAGGCGTCATGATGGCCGCGAGGCCCCGTCGGTGGCTGCGCGCTGCTGCTGCTGCTGCTCTCCTGAGGATCCCGGGGGGCTGCAGAGGGTGCCACGTCGGGGCTGCTGCCTCCCTGAAGCGGGAGTACGACGCCGTCGTGATAGGGGCAGGTGGGTGGCTCTGGCAGAAAAAGCAAGGGCCCGGCGCCCAGGCGGGAAACATAAAAGTGGGGGTCACTCCGTGCCCCCCCAACAAGATGCCCAGGGCGATCTAGCAGGGGGGCCAGTACTAATGAATGCTTCCCACGAGGAAGAGGAAAGCCAGCTTTCCTGCAGGAGAAGAATTGCGAGTAAGTGGGCAAAGAATGGTCTTAGGCTGGAAAAGAACAGAAAGTTGGTTTTTTAAGACGAGTGGCCAAATATAGCAAGGAAAAGACTTGTTCGAAGCATCTAGCTGTGATGGCTATGCTCATCCTCCACAGTCGAGGCAGTCTGCTGGATGGGCCACTGACCTGATGCCTCAGGTTCTTTATCTATCATCTATCTATCATCTATCTATATCTATCTATCTATCTATCTATCTATCTATCTATCTATCTATCTATCTATCTATCTATCATCTATCTATCTATCTATCTATCTATCTCTATATTGCCTTTATATCCCACCTTTTTCTCCAAGGAGCTCAAGGTGGCATACATGGTTCTCCCCATCCACAACAACCCTGTGAGGTAGGATAGGCCAAGAGGCAGTGACCGACCCAAGGCGAGCTTCATGGCCAAGTGGGGATTTCAACCTTGGTGCCTTAGGTCTGGGTCCAGCAGGACATACTGGCTTACTGGTTTGGTGGTGCTATGCAAAGGGAGGACGCTTTAAACTGGAGGAAGGGTGGCTGGGATTGCCCATTTATTTGACAGAAAGCTCCAGGGAACTCAGCAGGGTTGACTTCTGAGTAAACATGCTCCACTTCAGACTGTGGGACACAGTTTTGGAAAAGAACAACTTTAAAGAAGCCTTTAAAAAAGAAGAAGTGCATTGTGGCCAAGTAAATTGTGGGAGGAAGAGGTGGCCCAAATCAGTGGCGTAGCGTGGGGGGTGCAGGGGGGGCCAGGCACAACATCTGGGGGTTAGGGGGCGCAAATCCACGGGTTAGGGGGTGCAAATTACTTGCCTTGCCCCGGGTGCTGATAACCCACGCTACGCCACTGGCCCAAATCAAAGCTGTTCATCTTGTCTCTTTGCAGGACACAATGGACTGGTGGCTGTGAGTACTGAGAACTCCTGAGGGGACATGGCGTCAGGCCTTTTGGCCCTCTGGGAAGAGATTGGCTCGGAGGGAGGGGGCTGCTGGTCCCTACCTGGCTTGTCATCTGGGGAAGACCATCTTCTTGCCTGGTGATTGTTAAGCTCAGCAAAAGGCACGGGGTAAGCAGCTGGGACTTCTTCATGGCTAAGGGGATGCTCCTTGCATCTTCAGGCTGCCTACCTGCAGAAAGGTGGTTTGACGACAGCTGTGCTGGAGAGAAGACACCTGGTGGGAGGTGCAGCAGTCACCGAGGAGATTATCCCAGGTAAGAGCTGTACTTCCAGGTTGCTGCCCTCATGCTTCTCCAGGGAGCATCTGATCGCTGCTCCTCAGTGCACCTGACATGTCTTGTTCTACAGGGTTTCGCTTCTCCAGAGCCTCCTACCTGCTCAGTCTGTTGAGACCCCAGATTTACTCAGAGCTGGAGTTAAAGGTATGGGCTGTTTGCTTGTGCTGGTGGGGCAGGGTGAGCAATGGCAGTGGGAATTGCTGGGGTCCTGCATGGTTTCTGGCCATTTTTGCTTGTCATTTTTGGGACACCCCTGAAACTAAACCCCTGCCAAATTCTCTTCCCTTCCTTCCAAAAATAAAGAGTTCTGATTTGCTGAACAGACCTTGTATCTTCCCAATTATCCAAAGTTACGATGTAACAAAGACCAGGGCAGTCTCTTTTCACTCTGTTTCCCCCCCCCCCCCTTTTTAATCTTTAGCCAGCAATTTTAATCCAGGAAGTCAGTCATAGTTCTACCATAGGCCCAGGGGCGTAGGAAAGGGGGGGTGCCCCAGGTGCCATCATGGAGGGGAGTAACAAATTATCAAAGAACAATTACTGCCCTACTAGGGTGGTTCATAAAAAACTTTTTTAAAAAAATGCCTGCTCCAAAGGTCTTATCTTACCATACTAGGGATTATATAGCTATACATAAAATTTAATGCATATCAGTTAATATCTTGACCCTACCCTCCACAAAAATAGCTGTTTACTTGGCCGTTTTCCTATGTCATGAAGGCTGAAATTTCAAATCACTGGAGCCACCCTACTGCCCTACCCTCCGCTGGACTTCCTGGGTCCTGGAAAGTCGGCCTATGTGAAGAAAATGAGACTAGGCTGAGTATATTGGGCCTTGCCTTGCCTTCGCCTCGCCCCCTTGCACGCAGCCAATTTTTCTTGATTTTACTGCTGTGGTGTATTTTGTTTGTTTGTTTTGGTAAACCACTTTGCAGGTTTTTAAAAATAAATTTTATGAAATAAATAAACAATAAATATAAATAAAATAACACAAGCCAAAACACAATCCATCCTGTAGATTTAAGTATCTGTCCATAGTCGCCTACTTGCTATCAGAGGCCCAGAATCCACATTCCTTTGTAAGAAAATATGAAATAACATAGAACCATTTTTTGCAGGCAAAAACAAAACAACACAATGGGGGGGGGTGGACAAGAAATTTTCTGCACCGGGTACCACCTGACCTTCCTATGCCTCTGCATAGGCCCAGCCCTGTAGAATCCTATGCCAGAGGCCTCTAAACTCATACTGAAAATTACTCTATTCTACTAGGCTTATGTAGACAATTAAAAATACATCTTTCCATAATAACTAATTTGATGATCTCTGGTTTAAAATTTTGTACATGTTGTTATATATCAATACTGTGGCAAACCACTTTGATATTTTAATGATATAGTGGTACACACATCTTTTAATATTTTTTTAAAATAATTTTTTAAAAAGTATAAACAAAAAACAAGTTAGGTAGGTGCATGTGGGACTGCAGCCTTAATTGGCTCATGACACAGTGCATAAAATTCTGAATGATATGACCAATGGGCACAAATTCTAAGGCCAGTGTTCACAACTTGGTCTTGGTTGAGGCCCGTGGACCTGTGACAGTGAAGCCTCTCCTAAAATCCAAGGACCCAGCGGTTTATATCTGTATCTGCCTCACCTCATGTGTGTGATATAATTCAGCATGTTCTGTGTCCAGGCCTAGAGCCCATGCTGCGTTCTGTCTTCCAGAGACATGGTTTAAAAGTGCTTCCGCGTGACCCTTATTCCTACACACCGCTGCTGGAGGATGCTCGAGGCAGAAAAGCTCCCCGCTCACTCCTGCTGGGGAACAACATGGCTGACACACAGAGCCAGATTGCTCAGTTCTCTGTAAAGGATGCCCAGGTATTGTGGGGAAAACTTCCTCAGGTATGGAGGGGTGAGAAACAGGCCCAGCCCAAGACATTTTGTTGCTGGAGGGGGGAATGGTCAAACACAGCCTCCCGCCCAGCCAAGTAATTTTGGCCCCTGCAGGGAAATCGCCCAAAGCATCCCTCTGACAGTAAAAAATACAATAGTAATAATCATAGAAACGGCTTGCTGGGTGGGCCAAAATCAATGTGCTAGCTTCCCAGCAGGTGAGTTGCTGTCGCTTACCAAGATGGGGAGCGGGGAGGCAGAGGGAACTCAGCACGTTGCAAACACTCTGGCAGGAGTGTTGGATTGGCTTCGCCATTGTGTTTGCACCATCCTCCCTGCAACTTCTTGTAACCCAGCTGCCGGGAGACTATTCTAGCATCTCCACCCCACTTGGTGAGTTGCTTCTGAATATTAAAGTAAATAATTTGCTTTCATGACAGCTAAAATCATCTGCCTTAGGTAGCTTCCTCATTCTGCCTAATGGTAGCATCGGCCTGGGCAAAAGTGTTAAATGAGTCAGGGCCACGGAGCACAGGAAACTGGGCCCAAAGACCTGCAGGGACTGACTGGGCCCCAAACAATCACGACTGGCCTGTGAGAAAACATTCCCTTGGCAAATGGAAGTTGTTGTCTTGGGAGAATCGCTGCTTGACATGGCTGATAGAACAGCACACAGCAGTTTTCTTTTTCTTTTGTAGGCCTTTCCCAAGTATGAGGCGTTCATGAACCGCTTGGTGTCAGCCATAGACCCTCTTCTTGATACCTGCCCTTTGGACGTGGCTGGTTTCAGCCAGGGCTCCCTTCTTCAGAAACTAAATGCCTTACGAGGCTTACGGGCCCTGATCCGTGCAGGTAAAGGATGGAGGGGCTAGATCAACATTCTTGGGCTCAGGGTGGCCTTAAATCAAGAATGTGTGCCCACTGGATTTCCCCTCATGGGCCATTTTGTGTGTGTCTGTGTGTGCGACTGAACCTCTGACCTAACTACTTAAACAGGGGTAGCTAACCTTGTTGGTGTCAGACACACATTTGGAAATCTAGGGAACTGTTATGGGCACCACAAAATAACCATTTCACAAAAGATAAATTGGCAATGCGCAGCCTTCCCCTTCAAACAAATGGAAAAATTGCACTCCCCAAACAACTAAAACAACTAAATACGAGCCAAAACAGCAGGCCCCACCCCCTCAAAAGGGTATCCTAAATAAACAGCCGATGAAAGCAACACTCAGTTGTTAAAAAATAAAAATTGGGAGGAGTAGGGAGATTGACGGGCATCAGGGGGTGTCTGTAGCTCCTGTGGTGCTCATGAGTGCCACATTGGAGACCCCAGATGTTGACGGTGTGTCAGAACCTCTATATGTATTACTCTATGCTGGTGATGGAGCAACCTGTGGGCCCATAATCCCTGCCCATTGGTCATGGTGCCTGGGCCTGATGGGAATTAGAGTTCAATGATGTCTGAAGTTTAGCAGGTTTCTCAACCCTACCCTTCATTTATCTCTCTTATCAGCCCTTTGTTGCTCTAAGCACAGGTTGTTTACAACCGCAACAACCCCCCAGGCAGTGTGCTTGGAGGAGCAATAGTGGCAGAGGGCTACTGTTACTGTGGGTGAGGGCTTCTCAGAGACATCTGGTTGTCCACTGTGACAAAGGTGATGCTGAATTTGATAGACCATTTGTTTGTTCCAGCAAGGCTCATTCTTTGACTTGGCTCAGCTGCTTGCCTGACCAGCGGGAGAAGCAATGCTCACCTGGTTAAACCTTTTGTTAGGGACTGACAGAGGTTCAGGGATGCTTTTTAACCTCTGGCTCTGTATTTGAACTACACCGGACCCCTGTTTTCCTTTTTGCCAGGCTTTACTCTGGGGAAACAGCTTCCGCAATATTATCAGGTTCTGACGGCCCCCATTTCCAAGGTAAAAACCACTTCATGACCCAGTCAGAATCCCTCCTTCTCATCAGAATGGTTTCTGCTCCTTCTACAATCAATTGGCAGGTTCCTTTAGACGTTCCATACTGAGCCTGTTCCTCTTTCACCTTGTTGCAGATCTTGGATTTGTGGTTTGAGTCAGAGCCCCTGAAAGCAACACTGGCAACAGATGCGGTGATCGGTGCCATGGCTGGTCCCCACACACCGGGCAGTGGGTAAGGTTCTGTTCAGGTGCACACAGCCTTTGGTTTTTGCCCATCCTGCCTCTGTGCACACCCTTCCCACTCCCCGTTTCAGGTCTGGCCCCAAACTCTGTTGCTTATGTGAATACCCAGAGCAGAAGTGGGGAACCTGGGGCTCTCCAGATGTTGTTGGACTCCAGCTCCCATCAGTTCCAGCTGGTGTGGTCAGAGGTCGGGAATGAAGGGAGCTGTGGTCCAGCCACATCTGAAGAGCCTCAGGTTCCCCATCCCTTGTCCACCAGAGCCATCAGAGGTCTGCAGATGGGCAATGCTCAACACAAGCAGAGATGAGTTATACCATACTTAAGAACTTCGTGGGCCAGGTTCAACTAACTAGTTGCACTAGCAGACGGCAGCACAATGAGTCCCGCCAGCACAATGGGACTCCCCACCTTCCCAGTGCTGTTGTGCCCAGGTCCTGCTTGTAGGATTCCCAAAGGCATTGGGGATGCTGGACTAGATGGGCCAGTGGTCTGGTCTAGCCTAGCAGAGAGCCAGTGTGGTGTAGTGGTTAAGAGCAGTAGACTTGTAATCTGGGGAACCGGATTTGCGTCTCCACTCCTCCACATGCAGCTGCTGGGTGACCTTGGGCCAGTCACACTTCTTTGAAGTCTCTCAGCCCCATTCACCTCACAGAGTGTTTGTTGTGGGGGAGGAAGGGAAAGGAGAATGTTAGCCGCTTTGAGACTCCTTCGGGCAATGATAAAGCGGGATATATCAAACCTAAACTCTTCTTCTTCTTCAGGTGCTTCTTGCACTCTTACCTTATGTTCCTTCCCTGCCCCCCCCCACCTTCTCATCAGCTCTGGCTGATCAGGAGAACCACCCCCTCTCTGGGAGGAGAGAGGAGATTGTTCCATCAGACAAGCAGAAATGCTTGCGCCGACAGAGCGATCTCCTTAGCGCTGCTTTGAATTCCGCCCCAGGCTTTTAATTTTTTTGTCGGTCCTTCGGGACTGAAAATGTAGGGCATTAAATATTGTAATAAATAAAGTCATTAATGATAACAACGTGCACGAAGGGGAAAGTGCCGTGCATTGTAACAGAACCCTGCTTAGATGAATGCAAGCAGGAGGTAAAGAAAGCTGAAATGGCGCCAAGCCTGTCAAGCACGCCTGGCCAGCTTCTGCCGGGGAGATGCTGCATCTTTTGCCATGCTCTGGGAGCTCGGAGCCCTGCCCGTGGCAGCCCCTAACTCTTGGTCTTTCTCGTAGGTATGTGCTGCTGCACCATGTGATGGGTGAGCTGGAGGGGCGCCAGGGGGCCTGGGGCTATGTGGCTGGGGGCATGGGAGCACTTTCCCAGGCCCTGGCCAATGCTGCAACTGCACTTGGGGCTGAGATCTTCACGGAGAAGGTGGGTGGATCCAGTGAAGGGCGAGCAGTGCAGTGCGAGGGATACTGACAAAATGGGATGGCACAGGGGAAAGAAGTTATCCTGGCACAATTCCCAGAGGGGTAGCTGTGTTCGTCTGTGTGGCAGCAAAAGCAACCTAGAGTTTTGTGGCACCTTAAAGATGAACAAGTCTGGCAAAGGCTTTTCTGGACCAGAGTCCACTTTATCAGATGCACAAAGCCTAATCCTCAGTCGCAGCGGCATACATATTTACAAATGAAGGCGAGAGCCTTGAAAGCAGCGAGGCCAGAGGGAAATTAAAAGCAGAAAAAGTGCAGGCAGAAGCAATGCAATTATAGCCAGAATGCACACAAGAGTCAGTGCAGTGCCTGTTTGCAACTGCAGTGAGAGGTGACAAAACTCGGTAAAGCTGAGTTAATTAACGTCTGCAGCGGGACAGGAAATCATTGTCTCTATTCAGACCCAAATGGATAGAGGCGAACCTCTCTGTGAATTGTGCTTCAGCAGACTCTGGTCCACAAAATGCCCTAGTGATTTTCCTGGAGCAGTGAATGCAATCGCTTGGTCCCAATGGGATGCCACGTTTGGCATGCAGCAGAAGACAGAGGCAAAATGACACCCTCCAAAATGACAGTGACGTTGGCATCCCTGGAGATTTTGGTGGGGAGGGTGAGAAGCTGAAGCCGGGGTCCTTCCTACCCCTGCTGGTATCTTGTTGATATGGGGCAGGTGAGAATCAGCTTTCTCCACGGACGCATTTATACTCTCGGTTACTTCTCCCTCTTCTCAACCCTGCAGGCTGTTGCCCAGATTCTTCTGAGCTCAGATGGGAAGGCGCAAGGTGTTTGCCTCCAGGACGGAACAGAAGTGAAGAGCCGCCTGGTCCTGTCAAATGCATCTCCGCAGCTCACCTTTCTGGAATTGACTCCTCAGGTGAGTCCTCCTCCTTGGCATAGCATGGGAAGCCTTGGGGGGATTCTCCAGACTTTTCCACTAGCCTTGCTTTTTCCTATCAAGCAGCAGGATGCCCAGAGCTTGCAAAGGATGTAAGGTAGGTCTATTTGCCCTCTGGTCCTTGAGGGACAATACCAGTTTATTACAGTACCCTAGAAGAGTGGGGAGCAGAGACACCCCCTTTAAGGCTAAGCCCTCACCTAGGAATGATCGAGCAAAATATCCTGCTGTTCTGGTCCAGGCTAACTGTGAAAGCCCAGTTTCTACAACTCAGTAGCCAGTTGCACTGTCTTGCTTTCTGTATCTGCAAACCAGAGTGTTGCTGTGAAAGGAGGAACTGAGCTGACCAGAGACTGAAAGCATGGAGAGAGAGGCAGGGAGAGTTGAGGATGAGAGTGAAGAAGCTGAGCCCCAAACAGTGTGCTTCTGGTTTCTCCTACTCTTCCATAATATCAATGAACTATGCATTTTCAGTTACAGATAGGTAGCCGTGTTGGTCTGCCATAGTCAAAACAAAAAAAATTCCTTCCAGTAGCACCTTAAAGACCAACTAAGTCAGTTCTTGGTATGAGCTTTCGTGTGCATGCACACTTCTTCAGATGCATTTTCAGTACAGCTGGGAAACCCTCTCAGATTTAATGTTTACTCTAATATTGGACCACTTTGAGCCACCCTACCTTAAAAACACTTCAGGGCTCTCTGGTCTGCTGTGTTTGGGGGGGGGGGAGGTACTGTCTGGGAGTGCTGCCTTCATAGGTAGATTATTATTATTAGCTTTTAATTTTGATGTTTTGGTGTGTTCCTTTATACTTCATTGGAAGCCGCCCATAGTGGCTGGGGCAACCCAGTCAGATGGGTGGGGTGCAAGAAATGTATTATTATTATTATTGGTGGACTTGTAAAAGGGTAAAAAAGTATTGGAAAATGATAAATAATGAATTGAAAAAAATGTTCAAAAGTACTTTTCAAAAAAAAAACCCCAGTATCTTTTCTGTTGGGGATAATTCAGACTGAAATTCCCAGGTGTCAAAAAAGGTTATTTATGTATGCCACTACTGTGGTCCATGTTTTGTTAGCCCCAAAATGGAAAATGAGCAAGGTCCCAACCAAAGAAGAAGAGCAACTTAAATTGACAGAATATGTGCAGCTTGCAGACTTAACATATGGAATAGGAGAACAAGAATAACATACGTTTAGAGAAGATTGGAAAGTGTTTATTTAATATATGGAAAATAACTGTGTACAGCTGAAAACGCTGGCAGCATTAAGATAAATTCAACAGTGTAGATAAGTTTTGATGGATGTAGTAATGGAATACTGAATGGTATAGTTTTTGTAAAATATGCAGGGATTTATGATATGCAGAATGAACCATGGAAAGAGAAAAAGGGAAGTCATTGATATCTTAAGGATGTAAAAATCAGGACTTTAGTACTTTAAATTGTAAAACAGAAAATTTAATAAAAAATTTATATAATGTGTTTGTGTGTGAAATGTTGAAATATAATAATTATTATTATTATTATTATTATTATTATTATTATTATTATTAGCATTAGCATTGGAATCAGAGGCAATGAACTGGCTACCCAGGATGCTAGGACAGCAACACCCCTTTGGGGGACTGATTACCAGCTGTTAAAGTGTGTGTGTGTGTGTGTGTGTGTGAGAGAGAGAGAGAGAGAGAGAGACAGCACAGTTTAACCACCAGTTTTCTTCCAGATACCAAACTATATCCACAGGATTCTCATTCTGTGTCTGGCTCTTCTCTCTAGGAGCAGCTGCCCCCAGAATTTGTCCAGAGAATCTCCCAGTTCGACTCACGCTCTCCAGTCACCAAGATCAATGGTGAGTATTGCATGGAGGCAAAGTGGGCCAGATGCTTACATGCAAAGGTTCTGCACTTCCACGGTCCTGCAAACAGCAGGCAGGAGAAGAGTCACCCTGTGGATGAATAATTTTACACGCGGAAGAGAGCGGAAGTCTTTCAATGTCTTGCCCATGGGCAGTAGATGCAAACGTGGACCTTGTGATCAAGTGAGGCCAGCAGCACCATGTGTGGCCAGCAGAGGGAGCAGTAACACTACTAATGGGTGGTTTTTTCAAGAAGGTTTCAAGGAGCAGGTTCATTCATTTTTATGCCTCTTCCCTCTGCCCGCCGCCCACCCAAAATCATGCTCAAAGCAGATAATAACAAAGAAAACAGGAATGCATTTCAAGCAAACACTACAAAAACAATTTCATCACAACAGCAAAACAAGAGCAAATGTAATAACATTAAAAAAATGTGTTTTGATACAATAAATATAACAAGATTGCTCAAACAACATGCAACATTCAATAGCAAACATACCAAGGGGGCATCAGTTTCACCTTAGTCCTAGAAACACCCCTTTCCCGGACGTTGCTCAGGGTCCCCCCCCCCCCTGCAGCACTCGCAAGGCTTCCAAGGGCAAGAAGGGGGTGGGGTGGCTGGAAGCATAATTATGTGGTCTGTGTCTTCCCAATAAAATGCTCAGGCCATCTGCTGGGAGAATAGAGGGAAGAATTGGGGAAGCAAGACTCCAGGGCTCCCATATTCTCTTCCATAGGAGCCCTGGGTTCACCCTGCTCTCCCCTCCCCATGAATATTTATGCAGCTTTCTCCTAAAACCTCTTAATAATCAAAGAAGTGGTTGGTAGCCATTTTTTCCTTCCCTGCCCCCTCCCCTGCTGTTTCCTTGCTGATAGTGTGTTGGTGGCAGAGGGGCATATATCCAGCCAGGACGGAGGGACTGGATGCTCCCCTTCTCACAGATGACTGGCCTGCCTGCTCTTTCCCGCTTTCCTGAAGATGCTGTTAATAAATCCAAATACCACTTGGCTATAAAATAACAATGAGTTCATGCAGCTGCACCCGGACGCACTCTAATAAATTAGGTGCAATGTGCTAAAAAGTGCACCTCCCTCTTGCACCAAAAGGCAAGCCACTCTGACACCACAGAGGGTGTTTGTGCTTTATTTGGAAATGGGGACATTGCTTTTAGAACTTGGAAGCAGGTCCACCACACAAATTCTTATGAAGACAGAGCAGGGGTGGGGAATCGCAGGCCCTGAAGGCCTTCTATCAAGCGCCCTTGATACTCTTCCCAGAATGCACCCTCAGCCTTACTTTACATCCTTCTTGCTTTTACCCAGCTGGAATCAAGATCATGAGTGGCTGGGGTCTCACTGGCACTGCACCGCGCAGAGTCCCAGGTGGCCTGAAAGCAAAGTAGTAGTAATAATAATAATAATAATTTATTATTTATACCCTGCCCATCTGGCTGGGTTTCCCCAGCCACTCTGGGCAGCTCCCAACATAATATTAAAAACACGATTAAAGATCAAACATTAAAAACTTCCCTAAACAGAGCCGCTTTCAGATGTCTTCTAAAAGTCAGATAGTTGTTTATTTCCTTGACATCAGATGGGAGGGTGTTCCACAGGGTGGGCGCCACTACTGAGAATTCTTGCAGTGAGGGAACCCCCAGAAGGCCCTCAGAGCTGGACCTCAGTGTCCAGGCTGAACGATGGGGGTGGAGACACTCCTTTAGGTGTACTGGGCCAAGACCGTTTAGGGCTTTGAAGATCAGCACCAACACTTTGAATTGTGCTGGGAAATGTCCTGGGAGCCAATGTAGGTCTTTCAAGTCCAGTGTTATGTGGTCTCGGCGGCCGCTCTCAGTCACCAATCTATCTGCCATATTCTGGATTAATTGTAGTTTCCAGGTCACCTTCAAAGGTAGCCCCTCTCAGAGAGCATTGCAGTATTGACAATGAGGGGGAAGAGGTGGGAGTTGTGGGGCTTAGCACAAAAGACTTGGGCCTTGGGCCCCCTTTGCCCCTCCCCTGACACCACGCCTGTCCAGCCTCACCCTCTGTTCCTTCTGCCCACAGTGGCTGTGGATCGCTTGCCTGATTTCCGAGCGGCCCCCAATGCCAGGGAAGGCTGCCCCTTGCCCCATCACCAGTGCTCCATCCACCTCAACTGTGAAGACATACAGCTCTTGCACCAGGCCTTTGAGGATGCCTGCCAGGGGAGACCATCAAGCAGGTATGAGTGGGAATGCTAATCCCTGCAAGGACTGACTGGCACAGGTGGGCAGGATGGGGAATCCTTTGGCTAAAATTGGCCCCATCCTAGCCAAGGAACAAGAACAGCTAAGGGAAAGAGTGTGCTTAAAACTGAGTTACAAGGGGCTCTTGTCTTGTGTCAAACAGCTGTGAGTGGACCCTGGTTGCTGCTTTCTTGCATCTGTAAAGCCCTGCCAGGCAAGTCCCCGAGTGACCCAGGGCCTTGTGTCCTGTTTCCTAACACTGCACTTGTTTGCGAATCAGAAGAGCCCAGATTTGTCTCCCTCGTTGTTGCCAAAGCCCAAGCGGAGATCAGCTGTAAGAAGGGAGAGAAAATGTAAGAATTGCAGGGGAGAGCTGACCGCTGCAGAAACCAACATTGCTCACAGCAGCCTTGTTTTGGCATAGTTCCTAGTCTCAAGACTTTACCATGATACGATCCTGGTCTAATGAGATAAAACTCCTCTTCTCGAAAAACAAATGGATATTGTCAAGTTCTTCTCCAGCATATTTATAATCCTGTGTGTGCTTTGGGAAGCACTGTTTCCTACACACACAATTAGCTGTTTGAGACGCTGGAGTGTCTGCCAGCCATCTGCCCCAGGGACGAGTGCAGGGCAGACACTTTCATTTAGATGCACCTCCTGCATCGCCGGCTTTTGGCAACCGTTCTGCTCTGCCTTCCATTGCAAACTCCCTAAAACAGCAAAAGGCTCTGCTAGGTGTCTGACCCCCCCCCCCCCCCCCGTGTCGCTCTGGTTATTATCATTTGTTCAGCCCTTTAAGAGCAGAATATAAATTACATTCCCTCTTGCAGTTCACCTTGGAGTTCAACCTCTTATAGTGTCCATTGTACAGAAAACAAATAAACAGGCGTGCATATTTACCTAGAGGTCAGTTCCACTGAGCTTAATTTTACTTACTCCTAGACATATGTGCATAGAATTGCATCCTTGGGCTTTAAGCATCGTGTTCTTAACAACGTGTTAGATTAAGCTGGAAAATGGAAAGCTGCATCTTTCAGATTGAACACTCCCAAGCCCTGGGCCACATCTGTCACAAATACAGTACATGATTCCCTCCTCAATGTTTACTGTATTAGTTTATGGGAATAACCATTGCTCAAAAACTTTTTTTTATTTTTGCAAGATCAGCACCAAGCAAGTAGGAAGTATGCAGCATTGTCCTGCATTGTTATCGCTCTACATACTACGGTCTTTTCAATTAGTTATTTCCAGGCTTGTGGCCATCTTCTCTTCTAAATATGTGTCCCCCTTACATCCCCTTCTACTGCAACAGTGATGGTGGCCCTCCAGAAGTTGCTGGACTCCAACTCCCATCATCTCCAGCCAGCATGGCCAGTAGTCAGGAATGGTGGGAGAGTCCAGCAACATCCACCAGTTCCCCAGCCCTGCATTACGCAATACCTGCAGGTCTACAGCCAGAGTAGAGTCACTGCTGGAAGCTTTGCTGGTGCTAGATGGAAAGTTCAGTAGGGCTGAAGCAGCTGCACTGAGGTTCTTCTGGACTTGTCCCCAAGGATTCCTGCTTGGCCTCTCTCTGCCGTTCTAGGCCCATGATTGAACTATGCATCCCGTCTGCCCTGGACCCCACATTGGCTCCGCCGGGCTGCCATGTGGTCTCTCTCTTCACTCAGTACACCCCCTACACACTGGCCGGAGGGAAGCAATGGGACGACCGTGAGCGTGAGGACTATGCTGACCGAGGTACAGCCTTTGCACGGAGGACTGGCAGGAGCAATGGTAGTTTTGCACTGCCTCTCAGGATAGGAGAGAATTTTCCATTCTTGGGAAGGCTTACCACCACCCCAAATCTTACTCCATTGGGCCATGTCTCCCATTTCCCATTTGCAAATCCTTCTACCCTATGCTTCGCACATGTGTCTGGTCCCCTTTGCTTTTGGAGAGAACCCTCCTGCTGTCTAGCACAGTCTTCTCTAGGTCTAGTTGAGCCACTTCCGCCCTGCAGAGGAGGTGGGATTGCGGGCCTCACGGCCCCACAACGTGCACTGTGGCTGGAGCCCAGCCCCCACTTGATTGGGGGAATCCCTGGCCACATCACCCCCTGGCCAACCAATTGGCTGCCTTTGGGGGCGTGGCCCGCCCAATTTAAATGCAATTTAAATCTCCCTCTTTTCCCGTATACCAGCTGTTCCTGTTGCCCACTAGCCCACAAACTGCTCTTCCATGAGTCTCAGGGGTGGCTGGAGACCAATGCCCAGGGTCAGCTGAGAAGGGTGCCTAAGTGTGATTGTCTAGTCTTAGTGACTCTTGGGAGCTGAAATTCCAGTGGAATTCCTGTCAGAAAACCAGGTGTTTTTTTGGGGGGGTGGATCCTGGGTGACTAATACTTAGCCTTCCTTGAGGCGACTCTCAGTCTTTCCCATGTGGCATCTCTTCCCCTTGTAGTCTTTGATTGTGTTGAAGCCTACGCCCCTGGGTTCAAGGCCTCTGTCGTCGGCAGGGATGTCCTGACGCCTCCAGACCTTGAGCAGATCTTTGGCCTACCTGGTGGGGTATGTATTGGCTGAGAATCTCTGCCCATAGACTCTCCTCCCCAGCTTTGCCTTGCCATGCCCTTCCAGGCCAACCTCCACAAACTGACTGATATGGCTTAGATGTTGCAGATGAGTTTTAACACCCACACAGACTTCTGCCCCAGCTGCCTCCCATCTCCCAGCCTCCACTTCTCGACTCCCTTTGTACTGGGAAGCAGAGACAGGGCGCTGCTGCTTCCCAGCTACCTTGTCTGATGCCGCCTCTGGTTTTCAGAACATATTCCATGGAGCGATGTCTCTGGACCAGCTGTATTTTGCCCGGCCAGTGCCTTCCTATTCCAGCTACCGCTCTCCAGTGGAAGGCCTCTACCTCTGTGGAAGTGGCGCCCATCCTGGTACGTATCTGGTGGGGGCTGCAAGGCCAGACGAGGCGTGTCTGTGCTGCTGCTGCAACAACGAGGGAGAGAGCCTGGCCTCGGTGGGAAGGGGGTGGCTAGAGAGGACCAGGGAGGAGGGTGGGGCGTCTGGTTGCGTTCCTGGTCCACATTTCCCTAAAAGCCCACTGGACACAGCATTGCTGTGGGGTGAGTTTGCCATGCTCCTCTAAGGAGCTGGGTCTCAGGCTGTGCTTCTGGGGAGAGGAGCAGAAGACCTTCTTTGCCCAAGGACAAGAGAGAGAGGGCCCTCCATGGGTGCCCCACCTGTATTTTTACTCTTAAAGATCCTGCCTGTGTATGTAAGCCTGCTTGTTTAATTTTTCAATGTATTTCTTTACGTTTCAGTTTTGCCTTTTGCCCCGCCCACTTCAGCTTTTTTGCCCCTCCCCCTCTTGGAATGTGACCCTCCTCAGAAGGTTGGGCTCAAAGAGGTTTCCCACCCCTGCTGTAAAGGGCAGACATTTGTCTGTGCTGACCTTTCCCCTTGTGCTGCAAATCCCAATGAAACTCCTCCTCTCCTCTCTTTTACTTCACCTCAAGGAGAAGGGGTTTTCCACTGTGACAGGAGAAAGGCTTAGCACCACTTACCCTCTCCCCCATAGCTTCTATTTAAAACAAAACAAGCAAAATTCAACAAGTACATCAAATGCAAGCACACATTTTATGTGCTGTGTCAGTGGCTTTGGCTTGGGTCTGCCTGGGATATGTAGAGCTTTTGGCGTCTGGAAGGATAAATGGAGACATTCCCTGCCTTGTCTTCAGCCTCCTCCCTCCAGGCTAATGCTGGCTTGGGACTGGATTGTGAATCTTCTCTGTGGGGCATTCTTAGGTTGTTTGAATGCTTTCTTACAGTGCAGCTCAGAAGGGGAACAAAAGGAGGTGCTCTCCCTTCTCTGGGTTCTTGCTGTGAGGAATTTTGGTCCCTTCCCATTCCTGCCCTGCTAGGGGGTGAGTGAACTGGGTTCAAGGATTCCCAGTGGCAAATACCCACAAGAGTTCTACCATTTGGCTTGCTGGCTGTGGACCCGGTTAAGCTGCCCACCCTCTTCTTGCAACATCTCCCTTTTCTTCCCAGGAGGAGGTGTCATGGGAGCGTCAGGGCGCAATGCGGCTAGAATGGCTCTGGAGGATTTTAAGAAGCTGTGACTTTCCCAGTAGGATCCTTGGGCTGCCCTGGTTCAGGAAAAGGGGTGGACAGGAAGCCACTCTGCTGCATTCTGTCTCTGGGTCCAGTGCTAGAGAGAGATCTCCGGTCTTTTGCTCTGGGCATTGCACAGCCATGGAGCATGAGGTGGGCACTGCTCTTGGAGATAGATGGACACAAGTGTGCCACAAGCGTGTTTGCAAAATGCTCTTGCTACCACTACCACTCCCAGCTTTATAAATCAGCTAATGCTCTCCTCCTGAATGCTCCTATTGTACCCGAGGCTGCAGTTTCTTGCAAAGGCTCTGGTTTCTGCTTCCTTCCTCCTTGGGCTGGTTGGGAGATGCATCCTGTGCTTCCTACAGGAAAAGGGGCAAAATTTAGAGTCCTGGGTGAGGCTGGCTCCTGAGTAGAGACTGGGTATTTTAGTAGAATAGGGACCCACTGGGTTAAAATGCCCTGCAGCAGCAGCATTTCTTCTGAAAGCCCATCTCTGCTGCCAAACCTAGGAAATAGGAGTCTGCCTTTCAGAGTCTGACCATTGGGTCCATCTAACTCAGGAGTGTCTGCACCGATTGGCTGTAGCTCTCCAGGGTTTCAGGCAGGGATGCTCTCCAAGCTCTACCTGGAGATGCCAGGGATTGAACCTGGGACCTTTTGCATGCAGGCAGATGCTTTGCCGCTGAACTTACATCCCTTCCACCCCAACTTACAAGACAGCATCTTGGCTTCTGTTCCTTAATGCGCTAAAACACAGACATTCTGCAAATGTGGCTTCAAACACTGAACAAAGTGTCCTTAGAAACAGCTTAAGATCTTCACATCTCTGGAAGCTCAGTGTTTCATGCCACCCCAGTCTCAGAGCGGTGCAGGATTCCAGAGTTTCCAGGGTTTGTGTTTCCTTTGGAAATGAGGCAAGGCAGAGACTGTGGTGTCTTTATGATATATGGTTTATTTACACACATATACAACCTGAGCCTGTGATAGAGGGGTTCACAGCATCAACACCCCAAGAAGGTCTTGTTTTTCCTCATAGCCACAGCCTTGGCATCCAGCAGAAATCAATCATTGCTCTGCTTCCCTCCCTTTCCAGCTTGCTGCTTTGCTTCTAGTTCACATCACTACAACTCTCTGCCCTCCACTCTGCCTTTGTCCTTCTAAGTACCCACGAGTTGGGGGGGCACCACCCACTTGCTATCTTGCACAGAACCCCTTTCCTTTGTTCCCCATAATGGTCCATTGCCCATGCTATCGCCTCAAGAGGAAGCTAGTCTGGCTTATCTTTTAACATTTGCTGGGTCCAGGGGTTGGGAGTGTTCTAGCATATAGCCTATTCCCCACCCCCAATTCATAACACAAGAAACAAGGCCAAGTTGTTACAGTGCTGCCTTAGCTAAGGGGCAAGGAGAGTCGGCTGCTGTTCATGTCTGTTGACCTTGTGCTCCCTATCCAAAGCCGGACATGCCTGGCTGAGCCCCAGTCCAAAAGAGCCATATTTCTCACTAGCAAAGAGCAGCTGCTTGCAAACACCTCTCTGCATTTGGACTGCAAATCCAGCTTAGGAAGTGGATGGTAGCCAGCTGTCCTCTCTGGCAAGAGCCACTGTTCGGTTTTGTGCCCGAAGCATTCTGAGGATCCCACGAATCAGTGGGCTTTCATCCAGTTCCATCCCATTGAAATCAATGGGGATAAATCAGCTTAAATCTAAATACTCTGCTTTAATTGGCGGATGGAACCTAGCCAAAGTGTGTTGACACAATAAGGAAAAATCGATAGCTAACTTTCCTCCCTAGCTATGATGGATTGATTTCATGTGAAGAAATGATTGTAAAATCATTGCCAACGGTACACTTAGAAAATATATGTCCAAAGATTAAAGAGTTTTTAAAAGACTGAGAACCCAATCTTCCTTTGTAATAATCTTTCTCACTTTTGGGGGGTGGGGGAGGGGGGGAACTCTGCCACTGACCCCTGGGATGAGAAAGGCAGCCAAAATGCAACAGCTTTGCCGGTGAGGTTGCCAGCAGTCACAAGGTGCTGTTTTCCCAGGTATTCTAGCTGAGCACAATATCCATTCATTCCAATGCGGCACAAAACTCAATTGAAATAAATGGGGGTTGTGTGCAGCAGTTGACGGACTTTCCCAAGGAGAAAAGTCTCATGCTGATGGACGTCTTTGTGTTATGTAATGCTCTGCAACTGATGCCGTTTAAGTTAAGCGTCTTACACAATGAGGGTGTCAGAAAGTTGCTTTGAAGAAACGGAAAGCACGTTCTATACAATAAATAAATGCCAAGAGCTATGAGCAGAGCTCTCTCCTCCCCCCCTCCCCCCCGCCGGAGGGGCTCCCTAAACATTGTCAACTCCAGAATATGCTGGCTCAGTCAAAATGCAACCCACGAAGCTTCTCTTGCTGCACCATTGCCCTGCTGATTCATAATCTGGCATCTTTCCCCTTACAACCTCTCGATTCCTTTCTTCTTAGTGTTTGCTTTTCCAGTGTATGACAGTGACTGGAGTAATAAGTGCAACAGCAATTAATTTTGCCTAATGGCAAATTATAAGCTGATAAATTCTCTGTGCCATGGGTCTCGGCTATGTAATGCTGCCATATTTTGAAGAGAGAGAAAAGAGAGAAAAGAGGACACATTTGCCGACTTCTGCATTTAACTATGGATCGCTATGACAACTCTACCCATGAAAAAGAGGACATATGGCTACCCTAGATGTCTGCCAGTGGATGCTTTCACAGACAGGACTTTCCCCTCTCTGAAAGAGCCACAGCACAGCCTGATGAAAGCGACACAAAACCCACCTTAACTCCTTTGAACGTCCGCTCTGTGCCTGTTGGACCAATCGCTTCCACTAGGTGGAAGCATTGCTCCTTTAGCATAATTTAGCAATGTTTAACAAGCGCAAAGCCAAATACAGCAGCGATAACTACCTTGCTAAGGCAGTTCCATACTTCTCATTGTTTTATGTCATGCCGGCCTTATGTACAGCTATTTTAGCATCGCCAGCAGTAGCTGGCAAGCACTGTGCCCGCTGCATCGAGGTTGACGGAAGGCCTTCCTGCTTGAGATATAGCGAAACGTGGCAGGGATGATGAACGCAGCATTGGAGCAGGGCCCTGGTAGGAGCTGAGAAGGAGGCAGGTCTCCCATGGTCCTCGAGAGCCACAACTCCCCAAAGCAGGAGCTGCTGATCCTGGCTAGTGCCTCTTGACAGTTCAGGTTCCTTAAGTTGGTGGAGCAGGTCACCCGAGGTAATAAGAATACTAACCTCAGCGCTCCCAAGAAGTGGAAACCCTTCTTCACTCAAGGTGTCCCTGCTTTTCCGACACCAGAGGGCAGATGCATGCATCATGATTTCCTGCATGGAAACCAGTATGACTGACGGCCCTTTGTGGACGCTGTCTTCCCGGTCAGCTTACCCAGGAGGAGGAGGAGGAGGAGAGGGCTGAAATGTCATATGCTGCACTTCAGGGTTTCAGACACACCCAGAGCACTGAGGCTTCTTCTCTTGCTCAGCTGTCCATGCCTCCCTGCCCCTCTGCCTCCTCCCTGGCCTCTGCTCACCCATCCTTTATTTGACTTTGGGTTAAGCATCCCTGCAGTCCCAGGGACTGCTCTTTTTGCTCTGCCATTGGCTCACTCCCCACACCCTGGCTGCCTCTGGGCCAATGGGATTGCTAGAAAGCACAGCTTCTGAAATGTTTTTAACTCACCCCCTAAAGGATGAAGTACCTTGCTCAGTTGATCTATACATTTTATATTTGAATTGTTCGCTATGTGCAATTGTTTAAACTGTTTTTCTATATGTAGTAGTTTTATCACGTGTGGACAGTATTGTAAGTCATTCTCAGATGCCGGATAAGGAGAGATTCATAAATGAGAATAATAATACTGGATACATAAATGAAATAATGATGTTCTTGAGGAGCATAGGAAGCTGTTACGATAGTTACACTGTTTTAAAAATACAGTTGAAGCAATTTACAATCAGAAGAATGAGAAGGGTCCTAAGACATCACCTATAAGGAGATTCCGACTAAACATCAGGAAGAACTTTCTGACGGTAAGAGCTGTTTGACAGTGAAATGGTCTCCCTCAGGAGGTTGTGGACTCTCCTTCCTTGCTGGGTTTTTTTTGTAGCAGAGGTTGGATGGCCCTCTGTCATGAATGCTGTAGTTGAGATTCCTGCATTGCAGGGGGTTGGATTAGATGATCCCCAGGGTGCCTTCCAACTCTACAATTCTATGTACTTATCTCAGCTGTAAAAAGCCAGGGTAAAGAAATGCTTCTTTAGCATATGCTGAAAGCTTTGCTAGGTGTACCTCTATGTGGAGGGAATAACGCAGCTTAGGTGCTGCCACAGAGAAGAATCCCTCCCAGATAGCCACCCTCCCACCCCCCAAAAAACCACATTTGGGGGTGGTGGAATTTCCACTAGCACCCCCCAAAAAGAAGCATTGTATGAAGAAGTTCATAGACCTGGCTTGGCACTGACTGCAGGCTTTGCACTCTGGGCAAGGTATGGCTCACAACACAGGCTTCCCTGAAATACCCGTCAGCTTTAAATTTTAATCCAAACCAGGCTACAGGGTGCTTTCTGAAGAGGAGATGGCAGCCTCCAGCTTCCTATTGCACAGCATCTTGCCCTGAGTCTCCCTCCTCCCTGCCATCTTCTCCTTGCCTGCCTTTGTGGGAAGAGGAGAAGCAGGGAGTGTTTGTGTGGCCTAAGGGTGCCCTCCCCATCCCTGCCAGCTCTCGCAGGCCAGCTGTCAGCCTCCGCGGGGAGCTGAATGCTCTTCTATCCGTTGGCTCGGCCTCCGAAACCTCTTCCTCCTGCTGACGCTTCTCCCAATTGAACTCTGCGCCCTGCCTCCCACCGGCCCCTAAATAAAACGTCCCTGGAACGAGGTGCTGCACCTGAGACAGCTATATAAATATTGACGGGATGAGAATAGCTCCAGGCGGAGCTGTTTTTAGTGCTGCCTGAGCTGCTCCCTGGCCTTAACCACAGAACATCCCGGGCCAAGGGCCTGACACGTGCTGAGGGAGCAGCTGGCAGGGAGGACCAGCTCGCCTCCTCCGCTCCGCCTTGTGCCACGTTGGACTGGCAAACGGGCGTGCCCAGCCCAGGCAGTCAATGACACAACAGCTTCCCAGCCTTGAGCTGCAATGGCAGCAGGGCTGAGTGCTCTGTGGGCAGGTCAGAGGAGGAAGAGGAAACACAACAAGCAGGTGCAGGGGGAAAGGATGCTCTTATTGCCATGGGCAAAAGGCCTGCAAGGGATCTAGGGAAGGAAACTCTGCAGCTTAGTAGGAAATGGTGGGTTTTTATTTATTATGTATACAGTCCTGGGTTTAATTTCCCATTGAAGATTTCAAGTATTGGGGCTGGGAGGGTATTCCCCCCCCCCCAGAGACCCACAAAGAGATGCAGCCAGTCAGCCCTGGGCTTGATGGGTCTTTGGGAAAGCAATAAGTAAACACGTGTCCAGAGGAGGGCAACCAAAATGGTCAAAGGCCTGGAAACGATGCCTTATGAAGAACGGCTAAGGGAGCTGGGCATGTTTAGCCTGGAGAAGAGGAGGTTAAGGGGTGATATGATAGCCATGTTCAAATATATAAAAGGATGTCACATAGAGGAGGGAGAAAGGTTGTTTTCTGCTGCTCCAGAGAAGCGGACACAGAGCAATGGATCCAAACTACAAGAAAGAAGATTCCACCTAAACATTAGGAAGAACTTCCTGACAGTAAGAGCTGTTTGACAGTGGAATTTGCTGCCAAGGAGTGTGGTGGAGTCTCCTTCTTTGGAGGTCTTTAAGCAGAGGCTTGACAACCATATGTCAGGAGTGCTCTGATGGTGTTTCCTGCTTGGCAGGGGGTTGGACTCGATGGCCCTTGTGGTCTCTTCCAACTCTATGATTCTATGAAACACAAGAGGGATTAATTCCTGCCCGTCCAAGGTGGGCCATTTGACAAATATGGATGAGGGTAAAGCAGGTGGCATTCCTTTCTACTTTCGAGATTCTCCAATCATTCGTCCTGCTTTGTGTGCCATGTCTGAAGTGAGCTGCGCTAAATCAGTGGGGTGACAGGGTCCCATTAGAAGCCATGTGGGGCCCCGAGATATTTCCTTTGCACATGCATCTGCACAGGCAGGTCTGGCTCTTGATGGATGAGTCCGAAGGAAGCGGCCCAGCTGGACTGGGGTGGAGAAGATGGATCTATGCTTCTCTGCAATCCTTTGGAGAGTCTTCTTGAGCAAAGCAGAGCCATTTTCAAACTGGCCAGCCTGCTATATTTGCAGGCTAAGCTGTGAATCGGCTTGTTCTCCTTTTCTTATGCAGGTTGTATAGGTTACACATATATTTCCTGATGTATTAACCACTTTCCATTGAACAACAGGTTTATTTCCTTGCTGTATGATTCACTGCTTTGAATTCATTGCTTTGAATCATAACCAGCATCCATTCTGTTCTTGGCTAAACCACACAGGTCCGTGGTGTCACCAGATTCTCTGTCTCAGGTCCAAAGCAGATGTGATGTGAGTCACCTGTTATCAACCACCCAACACCCTTTTCTTGGGTTAAATGCACCTGTAAGGGAAGGAGTCATTTGAAAGCAGGCCATGATGGCTCTTGAGGAGGGGGCTAACATTTCCCCACACACCACAGCCCCAGTAAAAACCCATCCCCGCAATTGCAGTTGGCTGTGAGCAGCAGGTAGGGGCAGAAAAACTGATACCCATGTATTTCCTGTCTCTCCTTCTCCCACCCCCATGGCTAATAGCAGGTTGGGGGGATTGAGATCAGAGGTGCTACATGTGGGAATCTGGTTAAGCCCCTTACCTTGCACTATGGCTCTGCTTCACCCTTTCAGCTGTGTTTAATAAATGGGAGGCCTGATCAAGAATCTCCCTAATCATGTTTAAATTGGTCCTCGGTGCATGTAGGTTTGTGTAGTATTTTTGTTGTAATACTATTGGATGGCACTCAGCTAAGTTTTAGTCAGAGTAGACCTTTTCAAATTAATGGACATAACTTAGTCATGTTCATTAATATTCAGTTAATGATTGAATATGTCCATTAAAGATGACATACTGTAAAAAAATTTTTTTTTTAAAATAATATCAGTGGGTCTATTCTGAGCAAAACACAGCAGAATACCACCCAATGTGTACTGTTTTTATGTTGCATGCTTCCTAGTGCTCTTTTAAAAATATTAAGCTTGTGAGTTTATAAATGTTTTAAATAAATAAAACAACAGCAAATCTATTTTCCATTAAAAAAAAATGCTACCTTTTGACCTCAGTGTGTATCTCTGAATTGCATTACTGTGGCAATGAGGCATGTGTGTAAAGCTGGAGCAAAAAAAGAGAAGTTAATGCCGATCTGCATTCATAAATTTATTATACCTTCTTGTAACTCAGAGCATGAGTATCAGCCCATATTATTCTGGCATGTTCTTTTGTCTCTGAAACTAATTTGATGCATAGCTAAGCTAGAATGTGTTTTTAATGCTTCCTTCATCTTATATACATGGTTTTATGTTCTCTTCTGTTGTTCCTAAATAACCATTTTTGTTTCGTTTGTGTGATTTGCCTTGGTTATACAAAAGCTCCGTCTTCCCGCGCAGCCCTGGATTTAGACCTGCGGCTGGGGCGACGTGGATTCAGATTCCCAGTTAGCTGCAAAACTTTTCTGAGTGACCTTGGGCCAGACACTGTCTCTCAGCTTAACCTACCTCACAGGGTCTGTGTGAGGATGAAAGAGGGACTAAACTCCTTTAGAGTAAAGGCAAGATAGAAGTGCTACAGAAACAACAGCATTAGGAGTAAGTATGAAAGTTGAGCTTGGAATCTCCAATGTTGCAAAGAAATAGATGCTGCTGTGATTGAGTTAACCAGATTTACCTGTGTTGAGTTAAAATGGATGGTAAAGTGGTGGCAGCTTGGTTGAGATGCCATTGAGGAATTGGTTCAGCTCACTCCTTTTTTTCTATGCTATGACAAGTCACTCAGGAGAGTGGATCTGATTGTACGAAATGTGCAAAGCATCTGAGCTGGATCAAGACAAGCATCCCTGATATTTGCAGATACTTGGCCAATGACGTGTCCTGGCAAATCTTCCCAAAGCTGGCAAGACGGGCAGGGAAACAAATGATCGTCAGCCCACGTGGCAGGAAGAGTGTCCCTTTCTGGTTCAATGATGCTTAGGATGGGCAGAGCCTCCCTTTGATTCACCCCAGCCAGCAATCCAAAGGTCATCTATCTTGCCTATTCTCCCCATGTTTTGCACAGAGCAGCTGCCCTGCTGCTGACAGCTCTAGGTCAAAGGGAGTCATTTTTGGAAAGATCTGGTATTTTGGCAGTTGCTCGTGCCTTGACATCATATAGCCAGAAGCCACATGCTGGGCAGAGATGCAGAAAGTGTGCCACTGCCAGCCTCTTGGTTGACCAAGCTGGGCACAAGTGGGTAGCCACAGGACTCTGCCAACAGACACGGGAGGATGCTCCCCTGTGCCCTCCTCATAAGAAATAGGGGCATGATTTTTTTCTTCCGTGGTCTCGGTCTTTCCCTGCAAAGGATTGCCAGAATGGTGAGCTCACAGGGGTATTTGGGGCCATGCTTTTTCTGGCTCCTCATGCCAGGAACCTACTCCTTAAACTCTAAGCAAACAGCCTGTAGCCACTGGCACATTCCTGCCTGGGATGTGGACTACAGCATGGGCAACGCTACTTCCTGTTTATTTCCAGCCTTGTAACGGGGCTAGTTGCTGCTAGGCGGAGGCCACAGACCGTGATGGGCAGGGCCAGGATGAGTCCCAAGAAAGTGTTGCATGGGGAAGGCAGCAGCCCAAGGAGACACCTTGCAGGAGTACAGCTGTGGACCGTGGTTAAGGTGCCTTGGCAGAGCTGTCAGAATAATCCCAGGAGCGAGAAGAGCAGAGCTAAATTAAAGCTGGCTGCAACTGATGAGTCGTGCATCTGCTGATGGCGTCCATCTGTCTTGGGAGACAATGGAGGAGTGTGCCTTTGGGGTGGGGTGAGATCAAGCTGTTGGACAGTTGCAGCTTCTGCTGTGGTTGTAGAGACCAATGCAGGAGAGACATGTTTTGTTGCAGCTGGGGCAAATGAAGTTGTGCTGCTGCAGATGCACCATGGTGTTTCTTCTCTCTGTGCTCCACCCAGCAGTCATTTCTCCTCTGGCCACTGCTGTTGATACAAGACCTGACCGTCTGTTTCCAGGCACAGCAAGGGATTCCCACTGGGTGGGGTTGATGTTGCCAGCCTTCATGTCACGTTTGCAGACATCTTTGCAACACAGAGTTGGTCTGCCAACTGGCCTGGGGCCAGAGGCCAGCTCCCTGCAGAGCACATCCTTGCTCTACATGGAGTTCAGAAGTGATCAACAATCAGGGAAACGAGGTCTGTTTTCTGCTCCCATGTTTCTTTCTGTTTTGGAGTGGTGCCTGTGTCTGTGTGACCCTTAATAGAGCCTATTTTAATGCATTTGTGCACACATCATACACCCACGGTCATGACCTGCAAATATCCTCACATGTTGCACAAGTGCCCATAGGCTCACTCTTTTTTTAAGCCCATAAAATTGACACACACATTGAAAACAAAGCATGCATCTTTTTTCACGCAGCGAGCCATTAATCTTCGCAGCTTGCAGCTAGAGGGCCAGCATTCCTAAACACGGTTAAAAGACATGACTAGGCAAAACGAGGAGGAAATGGGAATATCGGTGGCTATTATTAAGCAAGACAGATGGGAGAGAGTTGCCCCCGTTGATGGTGTCCCCAGTCAATCAGCTTCTTGAAGGTGGAAATGATTGACACAGAGAAGAGCTCTCTATTAGTATCTTGAGCTGTTATCCTCTAAAAGCCTTTGCTGGAGAGAGCAAGGAATACCCCGAAGGGACAAATGGTCACAACCTGTAAAGATGAAAGTTTACCCTGAAGCCATTTTGCAAGCAGAAGAGGAGGTCTTTTCTCTCCCCCCCCCCAATATAATAGCACTTTAATAGTTGCTACTAGGGAGTTTACTGGGAATTTGGGGAGCAGATTTATATGGAGACAGATCATTGGCCCATCTAGTTCAGCATTGTTTACATCAGGGCTGGGGAAACTTCTCTATCGAGAGTTGAATTGCCACAGGCAATGCCAGAGTATGAGCTGTCTGGGCCCACGTGTCAGAGATGGATGGGGCTGGAGCCAGTGTTAGGTGGGGCTGGAGTCAAAAGGTGGTGGATCACCCACTCTTGCCCTCCCTTTCTTGCCATCAGCATGGTATTAGGTCAAGGGCTGCACGTGGCCCTCAAGCTGACCCTTGGTCTACACAAGCCGCTATCAGCGGTTCTCAACCTGTAGGTCCCCAGATGTTGTTCGACTACAATTCCCATCATCCCTGAGCGCTGGCCTTGCTAGCTAGGGGTGATGGGAGTAGTAGTCCAACAACATCTGGGGACCCACAGGTTGAGAATGGTTCTCCAGGGTTTTGGTCAGGAATATCTCCCAGTCCTTCCTGGAGATGTCAAGAATTGAATAGGTATAGGACCTTTCTACAGCCAAAGCCTGCACTTTGCCACTGACCCACAGCCCCTTCTCTGGCATTTCATTGGTGCATTCCTCTGTCAAGTGGAAGCATGTCCCTAAGAGCAGAGGGGGCTCTGCCCCCCCAACCTCAGCCTGCCTTCTAACCAAGCAGGGGCATCTCTGCTTGTCACTGGTTCTGGCTCCGCCTACTGTTGGTCTCATGACGCCTGCCCCACCAATCCCAATGGGCACTGCACCAGCCACCGCAGCCTATTTGCACATAGTGGAAGAGGGCAGAACTAACCTTGTTGCTAAGGAATTACATGCTGCAGATGGGGTATCCTTAAAAAAATGCACCAGAGAAGTAGAATTCTGAATCTCCAGTGGAACAATAACAGCAAGAAAAACTGGAAGAAAGTAGTTTATATTGGCACAGCATTCACAATGTCTTGGGGACCATTTTCTCTCTCTCCCCTACCCCAACAACAAGCTGTTTCAAAGATGGGAAAGGAACCTAGCTTGGGGAGAAGGCCTGGGGGAAAGGTTACAAAAGAAATACTGCCGGATGAATCTATTGATTCTCCTTGCAAATGCCTCCACATTATAATTAGACAACAAACACATTTGCTGAAGTAATGCACAGTTCCTCCCTGTGGTGGATAATGTGAAAAATAAGTATGTTTAAGATTAGTCACAAAGCAAACATTCCTCACAAGGAATGAAATTATCCCTTGAATGAGCATCATTGCAGGCTTTTTTGTTTGCATAAATGCCATTGGATCTCTCAGTTCTACAAGTGGGCTCATCTTCCATCAGGTCTTCCCGGATAAATGAAACAGAATCACCGCCTCAGTTCCTCTTTTTCCTCTATTCAGCCTGAATGCATCTGTGATTTTCTTGAATATCCTAAAAGGAGAGGCGTCTAGTCTGTGGACTGGTGAATTCCTTTGTATCACCAGTTCTGTTATTATAGAGGACGTTCGTGGGAGAATTACATTTTGCAATCAAAGGGCATATCTAGACTGTTGCTATTTTCGGGTGGGATTCCATCACACACCTGCAAATTCAGGCTGTACAATTAAAGTTGACTGGGAGGTCTTGTGCGACAAACCCACATCCTCAAATGGTCAGACTTTTTGTGATAAAGGGAAGTACTGGTAAATACTCTGGAAAGTGTGGAATAACACTTGCTTTGATGCAACATCATCTAACTGCCCTGAAAACAAATAAGAGCGGATGCTCATTAAATAGCTGATACTGTCTAATATCCCCACAAGAAACCAGGCTGGTAGTTTTTTCTTTTAAAGGGTTGTGTGAAAGTGCCCTTAGAAGATTCTTGGTCCTGCGATCTTTTGAAGGGAAGGGTTGTGTGAATAACCAGCAGCAAGCTGTTTTGGAGATTTGCAATTTTGTTGAGCAGACAATTGTTGTAGGTACAACCTTAGGTGAGAATAATTATGCAGATGAGGACACTGTGTTGAGATGTAATTTGGTGCCGACCCTACCATTAGGCAGAGTCAGGCAGATGCTCAGGAGTGTGGAACAGACAGAGGTGTGCAGAAGGCCACATGACCAGCCCTGCACCCCACCCTCAGGCTAGCCTGGTACCGTCAGATTCAGTTGAGGGCATTGCCATGTTGCCAGTGTGGAAGAGTCAACTGCCAATATAGCTGGTTTCCATGCACTGACTAGGAGAAGGCACCATCTTGTCTTTCCTCAGGCAGAAAAATGTCTTAGGCAGGCTTTGATGTAAGCTGACTCCACATCCAAGGCCTGAGCATTTGAACCCTGCATTTCATTCTTTTCACAGCCTTCGCTCTCTTGTGATTAGGCAGACTCTCACATGAAAGGGAGCAGAGAGGCAAAGATCCTCTTCCTTTGTTGGAGAGAGAGAAAGAGAGACAGAGAGAATCAGAACTGCTACCTGTGAAACCTAATGTGAGATCCATCATCCGTAGCCTTTGAAACACAGGCTTCTTATTTCCTTTGGAGAACAATTTTGGGGAAACAACTGCCTACCAGGAATCTTGCTTGGTTTTGTCTGAAATCTAAAGATTTCAAAACTTGAGATGGCAGAGCCTTCAAGCTTCTGCTTAGTGAAGTTAAGGAAGATGGTGAGACTTGGCTGTGGCCACGTGGGCATTCTGGGACAGAGCTAAGGTTTCCCAGGGATGTTGATGGGATCAATGCAGGAAAAGTTTACTCAGATTCCAATCCTGCTCCAGGAGCGATGCCAACTATTAGGGTGTATCAGGAGCAAGTCTGTATTGCTGCTGCTTTAGCTTCCTCTACCCTTCTTCAAAAGAGAAACCTTCCACACACACCCAACAGGCCAGAGAGCCTCTTGGGTTTCCCCTTAAATATGTGGCATAGCTTCTCTCTCCAGCCCTGGTCATCCAACAGGGTCACAGGATGCCCATGCACTTTGGGCCAACTCAATCCTGGACACGTAAGGTTTGGAGAGGCACAAACACAAGCATTCAACTGGCAGCATCCTGGCAGGGACTTCCCCATCCTCCCTGCAAATCACATTGCCCTTTTCTCTGCCCAGATGCCCTTTCAGGAGGATATCCAACAGGTGAAGTCTACCCCAGATGCATCAATGCTTCAGCTGTTGAATTCTTCTCTTGGCAGCTTTCAAGACTGGGCTGGTGAACCTGTGAATCATAGAATCGTAGAATTGGATGGGACCCCATGGGCCATCTATTCCAACCCCTGGGCAAGCAGGAATCTTCTTATTGGACTCTGGCTCCCAAAAGCCGGAGTCAGCAAGAGCGATGGTCAGGAATGATGGAAAAAGCCCTCCAACACCATCTGGAGAACCACCAGTTCCCCAGCCCTGATTTAAACGCAAAGGGACCTGCCCAAAGTGTCCCCCCCCCCCCTGAGATGGAGAAAGCAGCGGCAGGCTGCGGCCACCCTATTCGTGGGCACTTTCTGAAGGCCCCCCCTCCCTCTTGAACATCCAGGCAGTCGAGGCTCCGTCCTGCCCTGCCCCTTCTCGGATCTGTCCGAGAGCCAGAGGGGGCGGCCGCCACGATAAAAAGGCTGGACGGGACGGGCTGCGGACAGAGCGGACGAGAGGCGGCAGCGCGGAGACAGGCTCGTCTCACCTCTCGCTCTCTGCTCCGCGTGGACATCCTTGTCGGGATCGACGCCGCCTGAGCGCCCGCAGCCCCTGCGCTTCTCCTCTCCGGCTCCGTCGCTCGTGGCCGCCAGCATCGCTCACTTGTTGCCCCGTCTCTCCTTCTCCTGGACTGGCTGAGCCGCGCGTGCACGTGAGTATTCAGACGGAAAGTCTCGCTGGGGAGAGAGGTTTTGCGGGACTGGCTCTGGATTTCTGGGGAGATTTATTATTTTGGGGGTGGGGGAGAGGGGGTGTCCCCTGCAACTCTTTTCCCAAAAAATTGGGCGCGTCAGTTATTTTGCAAGACAGAACCCCCCCCCCCCCAAAAAAAAACACACCAGGTGGTAGAAAGTAATGGAACATGGATCTCAACAGCAAGTGCATTCTGTTGATTTTGAGGGGGGGGTGTATTGGGAAAATAGCGATAAAAGAGGGGAGGGTCCAGCAATGTTTCCTTTTCTCTCCCATGAGGGGCTTGAACTAGATCGGAGTCTCTTCTGATTCTGTGAGCTCTGCATTCTCAGGTGAAAACACTGACAACCGCAACCCCCGCCCCCCCCAAAAAAACCACCCAAGGCAGCGTCTAAATAAAGGAAAAGCAGACAAACAAACATCTCAGCTCTCTGAATTGGAGGTATTCAGCAGAAGATTATAAGTCACCATCCCGCGCGTGTGGGTGGCTGGAATGTTCTTGCCTCAACCTGTTCACATCTGTCTCTCTGTCCCTCCACATCTGTCTGTCGGCCATCCATTCATCCTGGAGGAACGGGCTGTGCGTTTTTTTGTTTTGTTTAAACCCTGTACGGTATCAGTGTTAGGTGCTTCGCGTGGGATAACTATCATCATTTCCTGGTCCTGAATTTTTTGTTTTGGCTGTTTTCACACACACACTCTCCCAAACGAGTGTTGGTTTTTAAAATACTGTGTTACAAGTCACCTTGAAAGTCTCCAGTGGAAAAGCAGGATATAAATGTTTTAAAAAATCAGTCGCAGTAACTAACAATAGAAACCATTTAACTGCATAGTTTTATTCTGTCTTCATTTGTTCCTAGCATGATGGCATGGGAATAGGATGGGAAAAACTAACGTGATGACTCTGGACTACAACTCCCATCATCCCTAGCCATTGGCTGTGCTGACTAGGGCTGATGGGAGATGGAGTCCAACAGCAACTGGAGGACCCTGTTGTAGTACAATATCCAGTCTTTTGGGAAGGACCAACCCTGTTAGACTTGCCCAGCCGCTTTCCTTCTCACGCTGTAACTTTGTGTGTCTGTAATGATACCTGATCAAACATGGTTTCATTGTAGCAGGGAGTTCCGCTGACCTTGTTCCTTACCCAGAAAACTATGTTTCCACTAATCAGGTTTCTCATATTTCCCAGGTCTTCCAGTCATCCTTGGACCCACGATGCTTTCTCATCTCACCTTCCTCCTGCTGGCATCCCTGGCTGGGCCCAGCTGGGCCCAGCGTCCACAGATTCAGCTGCGGCTGGTGGGGCCCAGGAGCCAAGTAGGCGAAGGGCGGCTGGAAGTGTTGTACAATGAGCAGTGGGGCACCGTGTGTGACGACGACTTCAACATCCATGTGGCGGGCGTGGCTTGCAGGGAGCTGGGCTACGAAGGTGCCGTGAACTGGGCGCACAGTGCCAAGTACGGCCCAGGAGATGGTAAGGAGGAACTGGAATGGGGGGACATGGGGTGCTGCTGCTGCTGGGCTCAGATTTAGATGGGTTTCATAATAGAATCATGGAATTGTAGAGCTGGAAGGAACACGAGGGTCATCTAGTCCAACCTCCTGCAATGCAGGAATCTTTTTGCCCAATGTTGGGCTTGAACCTACGACCATGAGATTAAGAGTCTTGTGCTCTACTGACTGAGCTATCCTGCAGATGTCAGCCTTCTGACCTATTCCCAGTTTCCAAGCTGAGGACCTGCAAAGAGAACCTCTGAGCAGGTACAGAGAGCACTGTCTTCACTGTCAAGTAACCACAGTCCACATTAAGATCATGGGCCCTTGTTTTCAGGATCTGAAATGCTGCTTCCAGGCCAGTCTGAGCTGTACAGAACATTTCCTTTTTAGAAACGAGTGCTTTGGTCAGGCTCTAGCCTTCTTATAGCTCCAGTGTCACCAAGGGCTCTCAGTGGGTGCAAGATTTGGTTTGGCACACCTCAGTTAAACTGCTCTTGGCAAGGGGCACCATAAAGAGCAGGGCAAGTGTGCCACCTGGAGTTTTTTAGAAGGACCTCCCTGCTAATGGTTCACTTCAACCCTGCTCAGTGTTCCAAAGTGCTGGCTGCCTTGCCAAGGGCACAGAGATGCCAACCTGGAGTGGCACCAAAGGTGGAGAAATTGCTTTTGAAAATGTGCTTGTCTGTTGGCACGCACATCTGAAATGTACGTCACCTCTTGAACCTATGCATCCAGGTCTAGGGGGCTGTGAAATGCCAGACCCCCTCTATGATGCAGTGTATTTCGTTCAGGCTAATTTATATCCATGGTGCTTTTTTCTTTTCTTTTCGGTCAGGTAATTCTACTGAAAATATCTCAGGTCTGAAAATATCTCATGTTGCCGCAGATAGGCTGGCATCCGATTAGCACAGTCAATCTGCCCAGAGAAATCTGCATGATAAATTAAGTCCTTGTTCTAATGTCAAATGCCTTGGTGTTGTGCTAATGGGAAGATTTACCTTAGCAGGGATGGGAAAAACACCCCCCCTCCAAACTTGAACCCCAACGTTCACCATCCAGAACCAGGTACAAAATAGTGGCTCCAAAGAGGCAGATATTTATTTATAAGCAGCACAGAAATCTGGTTTTGGTACCCAAACTGAACTCAGGGGTCTTTTTGCTCCAAAATCATCTCCATCTTTCCACCCACCCTCAGCAGCCTCATTTAGAAAAAGATAGGTGCTTTTCTTTTACAGTACAATCCTATACATGTTAACTCAGAAATAGCTCAGTGGGACTTGCTCCCAGAGAAGTGGGTACAGGAATATGGCGTTATCATTCCTGTTTCCAAGCAACTAAAATTGGGAGCCAATAAACCCTTGATCACCTGCTGAAGATCACCCAGGGGTCTCCTACCGGTAGGTTTTTGTCTGCTTTCTGCCTACCCCTGCCTTACAGTATAAATCAGAGAGTATGGGTTTTCCTAGGAAAGTGGCACCTACCTGGAGGAAATCAGGCTGTGACAGCCATGCTTGGAAAAAGAATAGCTAGGAATCCTTGTTCTGTCTATCCATAGGCCCCATCTGGCTGGACAACATGCGCTGCTCTGGCACAGAAAGTTCCTTGGCTGAGTGTGAATCCAATGGCTGGGGTGTGACAGACTGCAACCACAACGAGGACACGGGCGTGATCTGCACAGGTCTACGCCGATCCAACCCAGCTACGGCACGCATCCAGGTGAGGAGCTCTGCAAGAGGGGCTTGGAACAGGTGTGGACAGCCTTTGACCCGCTGAACGATAACTCCTATCAGTCATGGCCAGTTGGCCAATGGGTAGGGATGATGGGACTCGGAGTTCAGCAACATCTGGAGAGCTAAAGGTTCTCCACATCTGGCTTAGACCCACATCTCAGGCCTATTTGCTTAGATGTGAGCCGAACTGAGTTTCATAGTACATATTCCTCAGTAACTGGCCATAAATCTGCAGCCTAATGGGAGACAAACCCAACCTTGGAACATGTCTCCCCTCATCTGTGGACGGGTGAAGTAACACGTACCATTTCTTTTCTTTTGCGCAGGACTCCAGAGTGGAAGAGGTGCGTATCAAGCCAATCCTGGCCAGGGCCAAGTTGGCTTCCCCCATCACAGAAGGCGCCCTGGAAGTGAAAATCCACGGGCGTTGGCGCCAGGTGTGTGATGCCGGCTGGACGCGCAACAACACTCGAGTGGTGTGTGGGATGCTGGGCTTCCCCAAGGAAGGACGAGTTGCCACAGGCTTCTACAGGTCAGAGCTGGTGGGGGCTGCCCAGGTGGAAGGGCAAGTTGCCTTGTCAGGGCGCAGTGGTGCAGATGCGGCTGAGAAAGCGACAGAGGGCACCCATGATGGGAGACAGCTTGATGTGCATGCACAAAGGGTGCATATGCATCAGTGCAGGATGTTTGGTGGGAAAGCATTTCGTGCATAGGAACACCGGAAGCTGTTTAAGTCAGATGATTAGGTCTGCCTTGCTTGCTATTGTTACAGAAACCTGGCACCTGTCCCACACGGGATCTCAGGCGCCCACACAGATTCTGTGTCCCTTTTGAGAATAGAAGACACAGCAGAGGATGTTATGCTTTAAGAAATAGCATTTATTCGCCTGTTTACACCTTCCATCTGCATGGAGGAGGTTCAGATCCTACAGCATGGTCCCCAGCAGTGCAGGCAGTCTTTCCTTCACCCTCACCAATATTTTCCCTTCCTCCTCTTTCTTCTTCCCAGAAACCCCTTGCCCTCCCCTGAGCTGTTACCCTGGCAACCTTCCAAATCTCCAGTCTCTGGTCACACCTGGGACAAGGAGTTGTTGATGACCCTCAATGGCTCTCTAACTTTTATTATTTTTCTTTTTTTATAACACAAAATATAACAACTTTTCAAACAGAAATCAAATACTTTTGCTCCACCGAGCACACAACTTCCCTCCTTCCCTTCAACTGGCTTCCCAATTTCTAATAAATTGCATGCGCATTTCAACTGCCAGTTTCTGTCCTTCAGTATACATCAAGTTATTTTTTGGTCCATGATCAGCTACTATTTTTACGTTACGTTACAAGATTTATTTCAGTCCTGCTAGTGTCTTCACATTTTTGCAATAATCTTTCAAGTACTCAATAAATTTACTCCAATCTCTTTGGAATTTCTGGCCGCCTTGGTTCCAGATCCTAAAAGTCAGCTTGGCTAACTCCACATAGTCCATCATCTTCGTCTGCCACCCTTCAATCGTTGATAATTCTTGTGACTTCCACCTTTGGGCTAACAAAATTCTTGCTGCTGTTGTGGCATACATGAATAGTCTTTGATCTACTTTTGCAATTTTGCAAAAATTGCAAAATGGTTCTCTCTTGTAATGCTCACAGCTCTGCTCTTCTCTCAGCCAGCCAGGAACCCCCTTGCAGCTTATATTCTCCCTTCTTATCACAAAGAACCCCAAATCCTAGCATGTCTTAACTTCTAGGGTCGACTCCACATCTCTAACACTATTGTCTATGCTGACTGACAGTTTCGGGGAGGGAAACTTTCCCAGCCCTACCTTAGAGATGCTGGGGCTTGAACTGGGGAGCTTCTGCTGCAAAGCAGGTGCTCTACCATTGAGCTATGGCTGTTCTCACATAGAATCATAGAACTGTAGAATTGGAAGGGACCACGAGGGTCATCTAGTCCAGCCGCCTGCAATGCAGGAATCTTTTGCCCAACCTGGGACTTGAACCCACAACCCTGAGATTGAGAGTCTCCTGTTCTACCAACTGAGCTACCCCAGAGTCTTATGAAGTATGTGATTTGGGTTTTTTTTTTAAAAAAAAAACACCATTTTCACAATAGTCCTGCATACACAGGTGACTGGTGCACATGAGTGGCTTTCTGGGACACAATGGCCTCTCTATGTCTTGCCTCAGTGTCCATTTTTGTCTCTCACGACTGTCCTGTCCCATTCCTGTGGCTTTGTGGGATCTGACCATGCCCCCCCTCACGTGCTGGTAGTCCCACGTGCCCCTGTTTTCTTCTGCTCATCTTCCATGCTCCACCCACCATTCTCTCTATAAATATAGCCCTGCAATGAGCAGGTGTGGGTGCCAGGGCCATCTCTCTGGCGGGATGAGCCAAACCGCAGTGGGGTAATTACAGAGAAGGCTGGGGCTGGCCCAGGCAGCTTCTCACAGAGGAGAAGGACCTGCTGTTTCTGGCTCTGAGCCTGGGAGGCTTCCTCCCCAGACCAACCTATTTCTTGCGGGCTGTGGAGAGACTAAGGCCCATCTTCCCAGACCATGAGGGTGAGGATTCAGCTAAAGATGCCAAGGTCCTTGGTACAGCTGCACAATCTTGATTTAGATTACCCAACCTTTTCTGTGGCTGCTGGCACTCTTGTACCATTTGCCACAGCTCTGGAATTTGTTTACAGGAGAAACCGTGCAGCTTTCCAGGACTCCGGTGGTGGTGAGGGCATGACAACAGTAGCAGCATCCAGTTGCTCTTTGAAATGTGGGCAGCTCCCCCAGAGGGAAAAAGTGGGAGAAAGGATGGGCAGTTGGATGAATAAGGCACTGGCAGGGGTTTTTACTTTGTATTGTGTCTTTTAAATTTACTGCTGTTTTCTGTGTTGTTGGTTTTTTTAAATATTTTTATTACATGTCATACATTGCTTTGAGATGTGTGAGAAAGGTGATAAATAAATAAATTGTTATGACTATTAGTAATAGCAGTAGAATAAGTGTTTAGAATCTATGATGATTAACTTTTTGATAAAGAACCCACCCAAACAAAAAGTCAGTGCTTTTTTTCTTAAAAAATGTTTAGGGGTACTCTAATTTTGACTCCAAAAATAAATAAATCACCATTTTATAGTTCAAATCGGGAAAAATAAATACAGTAAATGGACAAAAGTACAAAGATACACAAGATGTTTAGAGGTGTGCGTACCACTGCGTCCCCCCAGAAAAAAAGCACTGCAAAAAGTGTCAATAGAAAGCACATTTGGGTCTCTATAGAAGTGGTAACTCCAGTCACACACCATGTGCTTGGTGTTCTCAATACCACTCTCCTGATGCACTGATATTCAATCTTCTCACCCTTCAGGAAACTCTGGAATCAGAAGCTGAAGGATCCACGGTCCAGGTGAGGATTTCTACTAGTCTTGCTCTTCTGTTCAGCAGTGCACAATCAAAATGTGATAAGAGGAGACTTGGAAATGCTAGGAAGGAGAAGCATCATCTCTAGAGGCCAGAATATGAGATCTCTGCACAAGGCTGACCCCTCTCACCCACCCTGTCCAAAAGTCAGGGTGGGCAACATCTGCCACAGGCTCAGAGCCAGAAGTGAGATGTGGGTCTCAGGGATTCCTTTGCCCCCCTCCCCTTTCCCTGCTTGCTCCCAAGAGTTCGTAGCATCAAATTTTTGAAGCACCAGCAAAGGTTGTGAGAGGAAAGATCATTTGGGATGGGGTCCACGCACCTCCCTATCAGCTCCGCCTTTTAATTTTACAGTTTAAAGAGCCTGACCGCGAACAACACATTTTGGATCCACCGGATCAAGTGCCTGGGCACAGAGGCCCATCTGGGTGAATGCAAGCTGCAGGTGCCTTCCCCAGCTAGGAACCAACCTTCCTGTCCCGGGGGCATGCATGCCCTGGTCAGCTGTATAGCAGGACCACAGGTCCAGCCGAGCAGAGCCAAACTGCCTGGCCAGGCCAAGCCCAAAGAGGTAAGCAGAAGGGGGCACATTTCCCACTGGGCAGAGTCGGTGTCAGACACACCTTGCAAAAAGGATTCCTTTATTTATTTCATAAAATTTAAACACCACTTGGTTGTAAAGGGGGGAAAAACATCTCAAAGCGGTTTACAAAAGATAAGACTATAAAATCAAGAACTAGACCAAAGGCTTCCTATCAAGCGTGGGAGAACTGATGGTGCAGTGGAACTGCAGAATCCACCAGCAATTGCACTGTCATGGCAAAAAACCCATTATTTTCCTCTTGGTCTTCCCTGCCATTGCTACTTTATAAGTCACCCAGTCCTATCAGCCAACGCCTGGGGGGCAACGTCCCTTCGGCCCCCCAATAAAATATTTGAGGGGGCTGCTGCCCCAAAGTTGATGGGCATTGCCATTCAAATGGTGTGCATGTGCCACATCCTGTGATAAGCTATGTGGGGTGGGGCTTACCCGCCCATACCAATATTTTATTCAAGTTGCAGTTTTGTCAAGACAGGCAGGTGCCCTCGTGCCTGCTTTGTCTCATATCCGCTTTTCCACTCCTGCAGGAGCAGCAGGTTCGTCTCCGTGCGGGCGCACAAGTAGGCGAAGGGCGTGTGGAAGTGCTGGTGGGTGGCCAGTGGGGCACCGTGTGTGATGAAGACTGGGACCTGCCTGCCGCCAGTGTGGTGTGCCGGCAGCTGGGATATGGCACGGCACGAGAAGCTCTTTCCAGGGCTCAGCTGGGCCAAGGTGAGTGGAGGATGAGGCTATGCAAGCATTACAGGGGCGCTTCCCTCGTCCTATGGGGGAAGGAGAGACAAGGAAAGGACCAGTTCTGGGCCGGGTGTCCCTCCCTCTAGAAGACGCCACAAAGCCACACAGTTTGGAAGGGGAAAGGGAGACCCATGGAGGGTGGCAGAAGGAATCTTTGGTGATGGAGAGTGTGGGTTGGGGAGAGAGATCCAAGGGACTGTTGAGGCAGGGGAGGAAGAAGAAGAAGCAGGGAGAGGAAGAGCCAAGCAAAACATCCTGCTGGGATAGCTCAGTTGGTAGAGCATGAGTGAGACTCTTAATCTCAGGGTCGTGGGTTTGAGCCCCACGTCGAGCAAAGGATTCCTGCATTGTAGGGGGTTGAACTGGGTGGCCCTCATGGTCCCTCCCGACTCTACAATTCCATGAAAACAGAGGTTGGGGAAGCAGTGAGGCCAGTCTGGTGACTGTCCATCCCTACTAAAAGCGGCTCCTGTTACAGGCCTGGGTCCCATCCACTGGACAAGAGTGCGGTGCAGGGGCTACGAGCGCTCGCTGGCAGAGTGCCGCTCCCAAGGGGCGATGCAGACGGGGTGCCGTCACGAAGCAGATGCAGCTGTTCGCTGTAATGTGCCCCGGACAGAAGCTCGGAGCCAGGTAAGACCCGATTCCTTGGGGGCACACAGGGAGTGAGACAAATAACACGAGGAGGGGAATCAGGTGTTATTCTTTTGGACTCTGGTAGCTGAAATGACACTTGCTGGGCCCAACGTTCAGGGCTGGGGGGCTGGAAAGAGGCTGAGGCCCATCTCAAGCCCATGTGAAGACAAACAGCTGCCACTTGGTTCATCCAAGAGGTGAGGTGCTCTCAAGCCTGCATCCCTTAGTCACTGGGCCCTTTCCTTCTCTGAATTCTTAGCAGCGTTCGTAGGTACACCTGTGACCCAGACCTTACTACACTGGAATGATCTAGCCCATTAATCCATTTCCCTCTTCCAGGTACGCCTGGCCGGTGGGCGCACTCCAGAGGAAGGCGTGGTTGAGATCCTGGTTTCCAAGGGAGGTGCCTTGCGCTGGGGTGCCATCTGCGGGGAACACTGGGGACTCCAGGAAGCCATGGTCGTGTGCCGGCAACTGGGGCTGGGCTTTGCCAGCCATGCTCTCCAGGTGAGTTCTTGCACCCAGAGCCAGGTTCTGATCCTGCCTTGAGCAGTCAGCTGCACGTGGCTCACTTCCTCAGTCGCACGGATGGAGGCTGAGGCTTTCTGTCCAAGCATCCAGAGCCGGGGAGGAGTTGAACAGGGCGCCCTGGAGCTTGTGCGAAGAAGAAGGTCTGCTTTGCACCCAGCGCTCCCAGGGTCGTGTGGGGTTTTGCTCAACAGAATTGCCCTTGTTCTCTTTCCAGGAGACGTGGTACTGGCAGGGAAACTCTGACGCTGCCAAGGTGGTGCTGAGCGGCGTGCGCTGCAAAGGCACCGAACTCTCTATCCTGGAGTGCCAGCACCATGGGCCTGTGCACTGCCCGTCCGGAGGGGGGCGCTTTTCTGCCGGAGTCACCTGCACCAGCAGTGAGTGGAAAGGGAAACAGACCAGCATCGGTGACAGCGCATGACGTGATATGGCAGCTACATCTGCAGGGATGTAGCAGCCATGTAGAGAGTTAGTGTGGCATAATGGTTAGAGTCTTGGACCAGGACCTGGGGGAGCAGGGTTCGAATCCCTACTCGGCCATGAAGCTCTTTGGGTGACCTTGGGCCAGTTGCCTTCTATCTCTTCGCCTAGCCTACCTCACAGGGTGGTTGTGATGATTAAATGGAGAAGAGGAGAACCATGAGATCCTTGGAAGATAAAATTGGCATATAAACATAAAAAAAGAGAGAGAAGCATAGTTCTGTCCTGGGGGAAGGCAGATGGATTCATCTCTGGCCAGGCCCAGACAGAGGGGGGGCCATATGGGCCACTTGGCCTGGGCCTCCGATTCCAAAGGGGGCCTCGGTCAGCATATTCATAATCACAAGAGGCCTTGAAATAAAATTATTTGTCAGCATAACTTTTGTGAAAACTATTTATATACTTATGTATTTATAAGACTTCAGTCATCCCCAGGGTAAAAAAAAGGGGAGGGCACATTATCTACCTGGTCCGGGCTTCTGCCTGGCTCTGCAAGGCCCTGTCTCTGGCCATATGCCAAAGCTGAGCCAAGGACTGCAGCGCTGAGTTCAAAGGATACAGCTATTAGGGAGGTGCTTGGGAGGGAGCAGTATGGCAGATCAGGGTTGTCTGTCCTCAGAGTTTAACCTCCCACTACACACACAGTCGGGACAGCGGGACACCTCGTGTAACTTTGGACCTCTCTTTGCAGCTGCCCCAGATCTGGTGATGAGTGCCCAAATGGTGCAGGAGACTGCCTATCTAGAGGACCGCCCACTGAGCATGCTGTCCTGTGCGCACGAGGAAGGCTGCCTTTCTGCCTCTGCCGATCGCATGGAGTGGCCCTACGGCCATCGGCGCCTGCTGCGCTTCTCCTCGCAGATCCACAACCTCGGCCGGGCTGACTTCCTTCCAAAAACCGGGCGCCACGCCTGGATCTGGCACCAGTGCCACAGGTAGGGGGTTCCCTCTTGACGCAGCGCTGCCACTCCTGCCATATTCACCGCTAGCAGAGGGATGCAGGTGCCCTATGGAGCACGTGCAGGATTTGGAGCTGGATGCCAGAAACTGATTGTCAGGTTCTCCCTGCTATGCATATGCGGTCCAGACTTCCTTTCCTCTCCCCAAACCCAGTGGCTTCCTCTCCTTGTGAGATGAGGCTCACGTGTCCCAAAGAGTAGCATTTACCCCCGGCGAGATGTTTTGTGGTGCAAGCGGAGTTTGTTGCATCTGGGAAAATAGCAACGTTGACACCAGGCTTGTCATTATGGGTGAGCGGGGTTGCAGAGCTGTAATAGTAGCTCAGCCGACAGCCCCGCCTAATCCTCCTGCACTGACGGGCTTCATGGATCAGCAGATTTCTGCTCCCCACTCCAAAAAAGGGCTCCAGTGGCCGCTGCCCAGCCCAGCCCAGCCCACTTTCTCCCCAACCCTCGCCTTCCCCTGATTGCACAGCAGGCTCCTGATGGCCCTTCCTCCCACAGGCACTACCACAGCATAGAGGTTTTCACCCACTATGACTTACTGACTCTCAATGGCTCCAGGGTGGCTCAAGGACACAAAGCCAGCTTCTGCCTGGAGGACACCAACTGCCCAGATGGTAAGTGCCAAGAGGGTGCAGGGGAAAAGCCAGAATCTGGGGTTGCCTCTACAGCTGGGGTCCCCCAACTTTGTTCCGAGCCACTTCCGCCCCCGCCCCGTTCCATAAAGTCGTCTCTAGTGCCCTCTAGGTAAAGGGTAAAGGGACCCCTGACCATTAGGTCCAGTTGTGACTGACTCTGGGGTTGCGGCGCTCATCTCGCTTTATTGGCCGAGGGAGCCGGAGTACAGCTTCTGGGTCATGTGGCCAGCATGACTAAGCCGCTTCTGGCAAACCAGAGCTGCGTACAGAAACACCGTTTACCTTCCTGCCAGAGCTGTACTTATTTCTCTACTTGCACTTTGACGTGCTTTTGAACTGCTAGGTTGGCAGGAGCAGGGACCGAACAACGGGAGCTCACCCCTTCGCAGGGATTCGAACTGCCGACCTTCTGATCGGCAAGCCCTAGGCTCTGTGGTTTAACCCACAGTGCCACCCGCGTCCCTCCAGTGCCCTCTACCTTACCCTTAAAAAACATTATCCAGAACTGAGGTTTGCATGACCCACTAAGGAAGACAATAGCACAACAAAGTTCAAAGGCTTAAGTCAGCAGGATAGCTCAGTCGGTAGAGCATGAGGCTCTTCATCTTAAGGTTGTGGGTTCAAGCCCCACGTTGGGCAAAAGATTCCTGCATTGCAGGGGCTTGGACTAGATGACTCTCATTGTCCCTTCCAATTCTATGATTCTAAGTTATGCAGGCAAGCAGCCCCTGAAAGCAGAGGACCTCGGTAGTGATGCAGGGCAGGCCTTATTCTGTATCAGTGCATTGAGAACCCAGCCTATGGTCATTCCCATACAGGACAGCAGCGGCGCTTTGCCTGTGCCAACTTTGGAGAGCAGGGTGTCAGCGTAGGCTGCTGGGACACGTACAGACACGACATTGACTGCCAGTGGGTGGACATCACCGATGTGCCAAGTGGGAGTTACATTTTCCAGGTAAGTGGTGGCAAGTGACAGGGATGGGCAGGTGGACCGATCTGGACACACAACATCCCCTTCCCACGATAGCTCTCTGAGCCACGCTTACAGCAGTCTCTGCCCTCTGCCCTACCAGGTGGTTGTGAATCCGAAACACGAGGTAGCTGAGTCGGATTTCTCCAACAATGTCCTTCGCTGCCAGTGCCAGTATGATGGACACCGCATCTGGGTACACGGGTGCCACACGGGTAAGAAGAGAACAGCGAGGGAGCCTTGGCTATGGCCAAAGCTGGGTGGGGGAGATGCGCACTGCAACAGCACTGCAGAACATGCATAGTGTTATGATCTGGGGTTGTATGACAGCAAAAGGTGTGGGCAGAATTTGGGTCCTCAATGGGAATGTAAATGCCCCAAAATACATTCAAATGAAGGAAAGCTACTGCATATCAACCCAAGCAAGTTGTGTTTCCTTTTTCTGGTTAATTGGCTATAACTTTTTATAGAATACAGATAATTTTACAAACTTTGTTGCATTACATTCTTCATTTAATTATCTTTCCATTGATATATATTTTATGGTATTACAAAAAATAAAAGTGATGTTATGAGCCATCAAACCTTGGAAATACACTTTTTCCAAAAGGTTTCCAAAAATTTGGCCACTAATGTATTATTATTATTATTATTATTATTATTATTATTATTATTATTTACCACCCATCTGATTGGGTTGCCCCAGCCACTCTGGGTGGCTTCCAGCAAACTATAAAACACCATAAAACATCAAACATTAAAAACCTCCCTATGCATGGCTGCCTTCAGATGTCCTCTAAAAGTCAGATAGTTGTTTATTTCATTGAGATAGGATGGGAAGGTGTTTCACAGGGTGGGCGCCACTACCGAGAATGCCCTCTGCCTGGTTCCCTGTAGCTTCAATTCTTAAAGTGAGGGAACCGCCAGAAGGCCCTCAGAGGAGAATCTCAGTGTCTGGGCTGAATGACAGGGGTGGAGGTGCTCCTTCAGGTATACAGAGCCGAGGCCATTTAGGGCTTTAAAGGTCAGCACCAACACTTTGAATTGTGCTTGGAAACATCCTGGGAGCCTTTAGGATTGGTGTTATATGGTTCCAGCGGTTGCTCCCTGTCACCAGTCTGGCTGCCTTATTCTGGACTAGTTGTAGTTTCTGAGTCACCGACAAAAGTAACCCAAAGCCACTGTTTCTTCCTCTCACTTGTAGGCGATGAATATGGAGCCAACATAGAATGGGATGAAGAGGCACAGCAGAGACTAGCCAGCAACTTGGTTTGAGGCAAATGCGGTGCAAGGAATTCAGGTTCTCAACTGTTCCTGGGCCCAGAACCTGCTCAAAACTCAGAGCAAACAGCAGATACCAGCTGGCACAAAAATGATAGCTGAAAGGATTGTCTCCCTGCCTCCCTGCCTCACCACCAGCCTTGGGGTGACATGCAGCAGCAGCAGCAGCAACAACAACTATCCTTGCAGTGCCTGTTGCCCCTTGCCTGCTTATCACAGCCCAGCCTGCACGGTCCGCTTCCTATTTTTACAGAGGTTGGCAGCTATGGACAAAAATGGGGCTGAAATGAGCTGGGAGGCTATAGAGTCTTCTCTCTCCACCCCCACCCCTACCCCACCCAGGCCAAGAAAGTAGCACTGCTCAGAAGAGGCCCTTTCCTCTTGCCTCTCTGGCAGATGGGCACGGGAGCAGCCCAGCCCAGAGCGACTACCTCAACCAGCTCCACCCGCTGAAGAATTCTGCCTCAGGAACCCACGTATTTGGGGGCGGCCCTGTTTGCTGGCTAGTCCCACAGGCATCCCCACCTCTACCACTGGCACGGAGGAGCCACCTTCCTGCCCACGGGCACAGAACCCTGTGACGTATCTCTGAGTCCGAAGGAAACCAGGCGTCTGGGCCCTTGCCTGCTACACGCTCCAGCCGGGACGTTCTTGAGGCTTAAACTTTAAGGGATTGGGGAAGAGGGTCTGGTGCTATCTGTGGAGTTATTTAATGTGCAATGGACTGTGATGGCCAACAGCATGGAGGGCAAAGGCCCTGTGTAGGGGGGGGTCACTTGGTCACCTCAGGGAAAGGTCCTTGACCCCACTCCACCAGCCCAAGCGCCAAGGGCTCTCCGTCTCCACATTTCATAGAGCTTGTTCCTGCCAATAAAGGTTGTTGTGTTTTGTTTTTTTAAAAAACTAGGCAATGGTGTTTGTGTGACTGAGTCATAGAGTGGAGTAAAAACACAGAGGTATGCAGTGCCTCCATTGGGGGTTGCTGCTTCTTTGCTCTTCCTGCAGGAGGCAAGACCACAGGGCAAGCAGAGAAATAGCAGAGGAAGGCAGAGGGGTGGGGGACTCTGATGGCAATCTTTCAGGGGGTCACATGCCCAGAAGTGGGTGGGGCCAGAGGTAAAAGTGGGTGGGGCAATGAATGTAAACATCACCTATGGCATCCCTCTCCTCCATCCACACAAGAGTTCCAGGACACATTCCAGCCACTGAAAACCTCAAGGAGCAAAGTGAGAGAAGGTTGTGGCCTGAGAGTCCAAAGGGCCAAACAGAGAGGGCTGGGGGTTGCAACTAACTGCTGGGCCTAACATTCCCCATGCCTGGAGAAGCACTTCAGGGTTTCCCAAATTCCAGCTGTTTTTGGACTACAATTCCCATCATCCCTGACCACTGGCCCTGCTAGCTAGGGATGATGGGAGCTGTAGTCCAAAAACAGCTAGAGATTCAAGCTTGGGAAACCCTGCCCTACTTCACGAGCCACAGCATTTATAGGACAATCCCTGAGAAGGCTCTTTTTCTCTATGCGAGTGCAGCAGAGGATGGGAACAGCTGGTGACTATGAAGCCAGATGGAGCACACACCTTGCAGGAGGAGTGAGGCTGCTGTCCTATGATCAAGGACGACAATGTAGATAGCTAACGATGTGTGGTCACAAGTGGAGTCTTCATGTGATGTTTAAAGAAGTCAGGCTGAAAGTTCGGGTCATAGCAAAGTGGGATCTCTCCCCTCACTCAGCGCTGACTCCATTGCAGTGCTCCCCCTCCCCAGGCAATGAGCAAAGCCTGGAGAAATGGCAGATGGACAGCAGCTGCTTGCAATCCATCAGGTCTTGTGGGTTGGGGAGGGGGGTAGCCCTCAGGCCTGTGTCAAGGCATGAAGAGGAATGGGTGGGAGTGATTTATGCCTGCCTGCAGCAAAGGCAAGACCCTGCGGCCTTATTGATTCCCCAGCACCGCAGTGGAGCCATATACCAAGACCAGCAGCTTCACTCTTACCTCTTGTCCTTCCTTGCCTCGCTACTTAACTCAAATAAAAGGGCATGTTCCTGTTCCTAAGCCTGGCTTGCAAGAGATCAATAAATACCCGAAGTTCTGCTAGCGTTCCAAAGCCCTTCTGGCAGCCAGCCCCACCCATTTCAGGGTGCATCTTGACCTAAGGAAGAGGAAGAGTGGAGGGCACAGAACCACTCCACAAATATATGCCTCTGTTCCACCTCCAGAGCAGAGCGAAGGGAGCAGAGAGGTCAGCTTGACCAAGGCACTCCTGAAGCATTTGGCTAGACAGGAAATTACAGAAAAAGCAAAGGCATATAAAGGGCCAAGCCAAAGAGTTGCACCCCCCAAATTAAGCAGCACCTGCTACATTCCTCTGTAGAGGGTGTCTCACTACCCCTTCTAGCCAGCATCCAAAGTGTGAGCCAACTCCAGGGGAATTTAAAAATCCTCTGTGCCCCTTTTGTCCAGCAGATGTTAGGATAATCTGGAAGGGCTCCATGCTTTGACAGATCTGGACGTCCTGCTCCGTGGCTTGACCAGAAGAGCTAATGGCAACCAGGGACACCTTGTGCAGCCTTGTTCATGTCTGGCTAAAGGCAGAGAGTATGAAATGGGTTTTGAAGAGAGCCTCTTCATAGCACGAAGCCCCAGGAGGGTGAGGCAGCAGAAGGTAATCACTCCTGGAGCCTGGGTGGGACAGAGAGAGCAAGGAGGAGTGTTCAAAACAGGAAGACTTTATGATGTAATAAAGCCCTTGTGTGGAATTTAGCATCATTTTCAGTTCCCAAGGTGTTTTTGTGAAAAGTGTTTTTTTTTTTCCCCCTTCTTGCTCCCTTTTCACATTTGGCCGCCTGCCTCTCCTCCATTTCTTCCACTTCCAAAGTTTGCACATTCTTATGAATTATACTTCCTTTGGCATCCTACACCCACTGGCACCCTCCTCGCTTGGGTGGGGTTCCTTGTTTTTAGCTGCTTCCTGAACTTTCGGTGCCACAACATTGCTTTGAAGATCTGCCCGGTTCCTCCGTTCCCAATAGCTCCCATGCTCTTGCTTTGACTACAACCTCCTCTCTGATCTTGCATTAAACCATTTCCACCTGTTTACCACCCTCTTTTTACGCTATACTAAGATTAGCCAGCTCACCTTCCACACAGCACTTCAAGTGAGAGAGAAAAGGGAAGTGGGAAGCTTTCATTTCAAAATAGACCAGACTCGATTTAGCCTGTGGTCCATTCACTTCAATGCTGGGATTAAAAGGATGTGGGACACCTTCATGTTCCTCCCTCCCCATCCTGAGTATTACTGCTGTCCAATATTCACTGGTTTCCTTTGGAGCCCAATACAAAGCCAGTGTTGTTGCCTTCCTTCCCTGGGTGCACTTGCGTCCTGCCCAGTTTCATCTCCTGCTCTCCATGGTCTTGTGCCCCTGATCTCTCTGCTCTTCTGACCCAGGACATCCCTACCTGAGATTTCTGCTCCTCCAAGCTCAGTCATCTGTTCTCTCAAAAGAAGGACAAGGGAACCTTCTTCATTCTCAGGGCCCTATCTCCTCATAGGCAACTCTCTTGGCGATACGTTTCGATGGTGGACAGGGCTGGAGACAAAAGCAGGTGTAGCCACAGACAGGACACACACTTTGTGGTGTAGGCGACATTCCAGCCACAAGCAAGCACCTCTTTGCTGCCACCCAAGCAAGCAAGAGGGGCTCACGGTTGAGCGGCACATTCCAGCCTGGCAAAAGCACTCAGAGAGGGTGCAGAGCAGGGCTGGTGGGGTGTGTGGGCTGAAGAGAGTGCAAGGGCCAAGTAGAGAGGCCTAGAGGGCTGCGTTTGGCAGGCCCTGGACCTGAGGCACCTCAGCTCCTTCATTTTTGTCTTATACACTCATTCACAACCTTGAAAGGCTGCTTCGAAGATCAGGAAAGGTGTACTTTGGGAGATCCAATCCAAATCAGACATTGAAGCTACTATAAGCTCAGTGTGTGTGTGTTGGGGGGGGGATGACAGGTACTGAAGCTGTACTTGTCATCTTCGTTTCCTTTGTAATGTTGCAGAGATAGTAGCGAGTTTGGGAGGCTGGGGAAATTAGATTGGTAAAACAAGGGCAGAAGGAATTAAAAGCACTCTCCCAGTCTGCCAGTTCCCACATCTCTGAAGCAACCATATGGGGTTGCTAATTAGTAATAATACTTTTTTTTTTAATTTAAAGCATATTTCTCCAGCATCCTATATAGCTTGGCAGTGTAAGGCAGCCAATTCAGAGGGCATGTGAAAGGTAAACATTAAACTAGCTTGATGGTTCAGTTCTGCTCTCTTAAAATTCTCTTTCAAGTTGAAACCCACTCAGTGCAGGCTCCGGGCAATTTCTGATGTTGGGAAGCCAGGAGATACACATTGGGACCTGGTCTCTGGCTTCTGGGGCTACTTCAGCTGCTTCCCTGGATATTAAATCGGTCTTCAAAGTCTTGGTCTCAGTCCCAGTGGACCTGGGTTCAGAGTTCAGGCAAAACATTCCTTCCTGTAGAAGACAGCCTCTACCATGAACTTGAATTCCCATTGATACGCATCCATAGTCACAATATATGTCGATGTTTTCAAGCTCATTGCACAGGGAGCTGTTTTTTAAAACTCTTTATTGCCATCTATATTGCCATAACCAGAGTCTGCCTGACCACGATCTTCCAAGCTCTTGTCATTACCAACAAGTCCTATCCTACAGTTGTTTGCTGCTACCAAGGTTTGTCTGGTAATGTGCTATGCTGTCCTCTTGCAGAACGCACATTTTACAAGAGGATGGTGGCCTTAAAAAAACCCAAAAAACCCACATATTATCCTTCTGTACAATTTGGCCATTGTGTACTAATGCACTTCTTTCCTCTCTCCCCGAGGTGTAATATAGACTCAAAACACGGTTGCCAACTATCAGCGCTGAAGAGGAATAAAGCAACTGCTGCCACAGCTATAGGTCTGGGCTTCTGAGCTTCTCAAAGAGGGAAGGGCATTTCACAAGCATCAGATGCCAAAGCTGGGCTTTGGTAAAAGGTTGTTTAGCCAGACCCAGAGGACGCAAGGCAAGGGCATTTGTACTTTTTGGCTGAATGACATCTGATGCCCTTTCAAATGTGTTGTGTGTGGGGGGGGATAATTATTGTTTTGTTGTTATTTTTACTATGTTGTGAACCACCCTGAGTTCTACAGGTGTAGGGTGGTATACTAACTAACTAAATGTATGTATGTGTGTATGTATGTATTGTTTTTTTGGGGGGTGTACATACACACAGTGCTTTTTTCTGTGGGGACACAGGGGTATGTATACCTCTAAAAATTTTGTGAATCTCTGTACTTATGTCCATTTACTGTATTTATTTTCTCCAATTTGAACTATAAAATGGTGATTTTCTTGAGTCAAAACGAGAGTACCCCTAAACATTTTTTAAAAGAAAAAAAGCACTGTACACACTCACACCCGGTCCCTACATATTATTCTGAAGGCCTTCAAAACAATGGTTAGCTGCGTGTGTGGCACAAATTCTGTCAATCTAACACAAAGGCAATGAGGAGGAGAAGAGAGACTGAATCAAGGTCCATCAGGATGGAGGTGCAGAAACAGCCACCCAACACAGGACTTGAGGCACAAATTCATGAGGAATGCTCTGCATTGGGGCATTAAGGTGGCTTTGACTAGAGAGTAAGTCCCACTGAACTTTTACTTCTGAGCAACACGCCTAGGACTGCATAAAGTCTCCTGATCAAGGAACAAAAGAAACAAGCCAAGCATTTCTGAGGGAAAGAGTAGCCTGAGCAGAGACATTTCCAGCCCTCGTGCTGATGGAAACTCCCTCTCAAGTTGCTCACAAGGCACAGATGGCTCATGGCTGCTGGCCTTTCATGTCGGCAGCCTCCGCAGGCTGCCAGAAGCTATAAACAGGGGTGGGACACAGTTTAGCCGCTGCGCTGTATCAGTATTTAGAGTATTTAATTGGCCCAAATAGACGGGGCTTGTTTTCGGGGAGCAGCTGGCAGGCCGGAGCAAGCCAGGCCTCACCAGGGGGTTAGAGACTACTGGAACTGCCAGGAAAAGCAGTGAGCACCCATCCGCCTCCCCTTCCAGAACGCTGCCCACATCAGAGTCCCGGGCTCCACCCTGCCCAAGAGGAGACACAAGAGAGAGCTGTTCCAGGCAGGGAGATGCCTGCGAGCTTGGCTGGCCAGTAAACACTCGGCCTGCCAGCACATTCCAGGCTTGAGAGCTGTCTTGGCCTACCTTGACCTGACCCCGGGCAAAGCTAAACAGGACTGGATGCTTCTGAGACAATATTTCCCATGCAGCGTCTCCCCAGGCTCTGACAAGGCGGCTCCAGTCTCCCTTTGCCCTCTCTGACCGGAAATCAGGCCATGTGGTGCCACAGACACCCTTTCAAACAGGCTGGGAACGTTTTGCAGCCTGGGGGCCACGTGTCCTCTTTGGCAGCCTTCAGGGGGCCACATACCAAAGGCGGGTGGGGCAAGAAGCAAAAGGGACTGGAGCAACAAGTGCCGATTTGCTCATCTCTCTGTATTTGCCATCCAGGAAGTGCAAGGATACAGGCTGGGCAGGAAAAAAAACACTCAAGGAGGCTGCAATGCAGGGCCAGCGAGGGGCGTGGCCAGTGGAGGAGGGGTGTGGCCTGGGGAGAGTTCCAAGGGCCAAGCAGAGAGTTCTGGAGGGCCATAGAGTGGTACCTCGGGTTAAGAACTTAATTCGTTCTGGAGGTCTGTTCTTAACCTGAAACTGTTCTTAACATGAGGTACCACTTTAGCTAATGGGGCCTCCCGCTGCCGCTGCACGATTTCTGTTCTCATCCTGAAGCAAAGTTCTTAACCCGAGGTACTATTTCTGGGTTAGCGGAGTCTGTAACCTGAAGCGTCTGTAACCTGAAGCATCTGTAAACCAAGGTACCACGGTATTTGCTCCCCCCCCATCCCTACCTTGAAGCATCAGCCAAGAGGACTCTGCCTCCCCACTCCCATTCAGTCCTCCTGAGCACCACTCCCATTCTTACGGCCTGTGAATCCCAAGTCTCTACCCGCTGCTGGGCCTGGGACCCGTTGTGCTGCATTTGGGCTGCAGTGGTGCCTGCTCCCTCTGTGCTGTTGTCCTTGGGTCTCGAACTCTGGGGCAAGCAGGCAGCGGCAGCCGCTACTCAGGGAGCCAAGTTGCTCCCAGGGTGTTGACCCCAAACACAGCTGGGAGAGTCTGACCACAGGAATCTCCGGCATGGCCTAGCAGGGGCGTGTTGTCGATGTCAGTTTACAAGGAAGTGGCCAATCTGCCTGCAGCTCGGGCGTTTGTAATCAGGCTACCTGGAACAGAGAGGACTTTGTCTGCTGCCCCTGGGGAGGCATTCCTGAGGGGGTCGGTGCCCGTAAAGCGAAATCCAACCTTTCCTGCAAGCTGGCCAGAGCAAGCATGTTTGTGCTGTGACCTGGGTCCGGATGCTATTACAAGCCCTATATTCACAAGGTGGGAATGACATGCCGCAGGGGCCTCTGCCAAAGCATTCCTGCTATGAGGAGGGGAATCCCAGCAGCAGCAGCAACAATATCCCAGTAGGGCCAGGGATCTTGCATACAGCTTGGGTGGCAAAGGCCTCCCGTAAACATGCCAGCTTCCCAGCACGCACAAGGGAAAAGAGCATCTCAACACCAGCTCTTTACTGGAACTTAGCTCTATCAGGATTCTGCTAACATACAAGAGTTGCTGTTTTCTGTGCATCTGAGGCTGACTTCCGGTCAGCATTTAGACATCCTGAGGAGCTGGGAGGAGGTCTGGTTCAGCTGCAGCGTTGGCAACCCATTGGCTGCCACCACTGGCTGTTGCTGAATCCACAAGGTTGCAGAGGTTAATTCAAGAGCAACTTGGAAGTAGTGAGGCTGCGTTGCACACTGCACCACGTGAATTGTTTAAAAAATAAAAAAGCCTTTAATAAGAAACTCAATGGCGGGCACTTGATCATCCTGGAGGGCCCATTGTAAAAGCTGCCACAGCTCAGTCCAGTCCCACAGAACCCAAGGGCACCACACTGCTCAGTGGTCTTCCTGCTGCCCACAGTGGAGGACGCAGCGCATCCAAGATGGGCCGAGCCAACGTCATTTGGATATTGAGGGTTATGTTTCCATGGCACAACAAGTGGAACAGTGCCAAGTCTTTGGGCCGGGTGCCCCGTGGCAGCTCTTGCAGAGGCACTGCCAACCCCAGCTCCACTGTTTCAGGGTCCCAGGGCAAGGCTTGCTGGGGCTCATTTGAGCACGTTTTCGCTGCTCAGGAGTGCCCATGTTCTTGCTGCTTAGCCCAAAGGGAGCGGCAGAACTTTCCCCAGCGCTGCCGAGCACAACCTGCCCGCCTGCACCCAAGCCCCAGTCCTGCTCAGGTGAAGTCTCAAGGCATCTCTCCCCTTTCTCCTTGAGATGGTGCGGCCTCACTCACGTCCTTCCCAGGCATCTTCTCGTTGTTTCATCTCCAAGCGCTTCCGCTCTGCGAGGAGAAAAGGGGCAGGTGAAACCATGGGGGATGCACTCTGCCAACGTAGGAAAGTGCCACACTTGGAATGTGCAGGGGACTGCAGCCTGTTAGAATTCCTGCTCCATGATTGCAGTCATGGGATTGCTGTCTATCACATGACAGTATATGTTTTGACTCCACAGAGTGGCGCTTCTCCGCAGCCTTGGCGCTTCCTCTCCCTCCTTCCTCCATCACCTCCCGCCCTTCCCAGCGCACCAGGCTCTGCTCCTATGACACAGCACAACCACTTTCCTCAGCAAACTGTGGTTGCCTACCATGCTGGCACTCAGAAAGCGTGTGCCCTGTGCTGACCTTGCTTCACGCCGCCGTCTCCTTCCTCCCATCTCAGCCGCACTGTGCCTGCCCCTTGACCAGCCTCTATCGGCAGTGCCATGCCATGTTCCAATGGGCTGCGTCTCACCTGTGCTAGGATCAGAAAGCCTGCCTGGTGACCCGAGGGAAAGGCTAGCGAGCGGAGAAGAGCAGGGAGACTGCAGAGTTGGCAGCTTCAATTAAAACAAATCACCTATTCCTATGCATGACTTACACTGCCTCCTGCAGCTGGCACTGGCTCCCAGTTCCGCATCCTGGAGCAGTAATCAGGACTGGAGCACCACCTAGTGCCCAAACCTGAGGATCACAGACCTGATGCCCCTCATTTTACCATATAGCATTTTGGGAGAGCAATTGAGGAACGGGGCCAAGTATATGGGAGCGCCGCTGCTGGTGCCTCCTGTCTCATAAGCATCTGGCCAAAGCCATAAACTAATCTTCCAGCTTTTGTCCCTCGCAGCACCATGGCAGAAAAATGGGCAAAAAAGAAAAAGAAAAGAATCACTACTCTAATGTGGTCACAAAGAGGACATCTGCAAGGACAGTACAGTAAAAATATGAGAGCAGGGGGAGGCCTGGGCTGAACGAGGCTACAGTAACCTGGACATCATATGTATACAATGAGAAATCTGTTGCAGGAATTAGTCCAAAATGCTGTGTTCACAGGGCACACGCCATCATTGGCAGGGGTAATAGCGGTGGAAACGCTGCAGTGATTATTGGATTCAGATCCTATTCAAAATGCTAAAGTGAAAGCTATGAAGAAAAACAATTTTTAACAGCTTCTGATTATGCTGGGAATGTCAGAGAGACCCAGAGTAATCCATGCTCATACTCCAGTTTCAAAAAGAATGACAGAAGGTAATAGAGTCATTGTATGAGAGAAGCTTCCTCAGAAAACTCCATAAGAAGGGGCCGGGTTTGGGGGTGTGTGGAGTGGGGGCTGGAGAGGAGCAGGTGTAGGGGGGGAAAAGAGGCTATATTAGAAACAGGAAAATCACGGGGAAATTTATCACCTGAACTGACAAACAACTATCAACACTTTTTTTTAATGTGCAAAAAGCTTGTTGTTAAAGACATATACCTACAGCGACTAAAATATTTGCATTGTTAATTACCTGCACCCTCTTCTCCTGATTTTCACTGCTGCCTGAAGGGTCTTTGCAAGCTTAAAATACTGCATTTTGTTTCAAAAAGAGCAGCAGGATTTTTTTTTAAAAGGCAGAGCCTAACTTGACCTCTCTAGGATGTACGGTGTGCTTCTTTGAGATCAGAGGCTATTCAGCTTCCCTCTTCAAGCCCAATCTTTGACCGTCTCTAGGGGGCATGATCCATCAGCTCTGCCCCCATCCTCCACCTGCTTCAATGAGAGGCCCTGCCTCATCCCACTTCCCTGAAATCTCTTCTTCCTTCCACATTTTAGGGCAGGGGTGAGTAGCCAGCAGCCCAAGGAATGCATGTGTCTGAAGCAGATGGCAAGGTGGGGCAGGAGGACCAGGAGGAAAGAAAGTGGCAGAAAGAGAAAAGTGGGAGAGAATGAAAGAAAGAGAAAGAGAAAGAGAAAGAGAAAGAGAAAGAGAAAGAGAAAGAGAAAGAGAAAGAGAGAGAAAGAGAGAAAGAGAGATAGAGAGATAGAGATAGAGATAGAGATAGAGATAGAGATAGAGATAGAGATAGAAGTGGTGCTCCCCACTTTTGGGTCAGGCTGCCTCCACTGCTGGCACACAGTCCCCAACAGATCATCCCCAAGAGAATGTGGCTCTCAAAAGAAATAAAAGGTCCTTGTCTCCCTACAGCATATAATCCTGCAACAAAATCAGAGGCTCTGGATAAACTGAAAATGAACATGGGAACCAAAGAGCTGCCAGCTCCTTTGCCCAACCTGCCAATCTGGAATACAAGACAGATCTGAACATCTTCTAGACTACCTGCCCTGCAAGGCCCATAGGCCTACTGTCAGGTTCCACTATATACAAAAGACTTTACTGACGTAATAGAATCAACTCAGCCCAGAGGGAGCCCTTGCCTGTGACTTTCAGTACCAACTAACCCTTTCACACCCTCCCCACCCCAATTCAATCCAGTTGTATCTTCCATAAAACTCCTCCACTTCTGAGCCAAGTCTGTGATCCTTGGTTCCACCTACTGCTACCCCTAGGACAAATACTCGGCCGAATCAAAAGTCACATATCCATCAGTGTTATGGGCCATACACCATAGGTACAACATGTGTGTGAATTTTAGTTTGGGCAACCACTGGGGAGAGTGGGAGCTTTGTGGATTCCCATGAAGACTGGAGATGTCAAAATATCCCAACCCAGAGGACTAGGACATTGGGAGCTGGTACCTGGACAGACAAGGTACTCCCTAACTACTCCTTTCTTAACAAAGGATGCTGAAGATGCAACTGACAGCTGTAGGACAGGAGCATAGCATCCTCAGGCTCCTGCAAGATGCTCTGCAGTGGCCAGCCCCTGCTACCCAATAGAGCCCTCCCAGTCCTAACAGGAAATAACAGACATGTGGGGAATCTGAAAGGACCTCACTGATCTCATTACAGTTTCCAAACAAGTATGGCAAACAGCTAGGCGGGCATGCTCCACCGCTGTTATCTAGCTGGTGCAGCTGAAGCACAGGCAGAGAGCCAGCTGCCATCGCCCTGGGAAGAGACAGGGCCCTTAATGGATACAATAAGCCCAGGACAGCAGCATGGCTGAGGTGGCAGCTCATCTGACCATGGGTCTCCTGTTGCCCTGGAGAAAGCTGGTAGCGGTGGGGAAAGGGGGAAACAACCCCTTTCCCCAGCCAGGCCACCTGGTTCCCCCTTTGTTGTGCAGAGGATGCACAACACCGTTCTGCCTTAGCAGCAGAAAGTGGAAGGAGAGGGGAGGGCTACGAGGGAACCCTTTCCCAGAATGCAACCTGACACCAAGGGTGATCCCCTCTCCTGTATCCCTGTATGTTTCCATGACCTAGACATTGGCTGCCTAACAGACTCCCTCAGGTCCTCAGGCAGGCAGAGCTGTCTGTGTGACAGCAAGGAGAGTGAGCGAGCACGTGGTTGGTGTAGCTTACTTGCAACCCTGCCTGGAAGCAGAGAGCCAGACTCCCCAGAGACTCCCAGGACGTGGGTAGTGAGTGAGAGCAGGGAGGCCTGAGGCGGAGACATCGAGAAATCCCCCAGCATCCCTCGCCTGCACTCCACAGCACCGCAGCCTGGGCCACCTCCGTCTCCAACACACTTCCTGCCTCTACAACACAACAGCGTCAGTTCACGTCTTTCCCCGCACCCTTAGGCTTACCTCGGGCTGCTTGCAGCTGCCTGCGTTCAGCTTCCCGCTCGGCCTTGCTTTGGTTGCTCCGCACGCCCAGGGCGCCTGTCACCAGTCTCCTGGCCAGAGCGGCTGAGGTCTCGGGGCGCTCTTTGGCTGGCTGCAGGAATTCTAGAGGAATTGGCAGAGGGAAGAGAACAGTCTCAGTGCTCAGAGTCAGGACTCCCATTGCTGGAAGATGAGAGTATTTACATCAGCAGATGAGTCCTTTTCCAAAAGCACATATTAAAGGAAAAGAGATAAGGCAGGGAAGAGCATCACCCACAGCCTTGGTGCTGCCCTCTATCACATACAAAGGAGGATAGCAGAGGAGCTGAGAGCACCTCTAATGGTCAGGAAAACGGGAGTGGAAGCAGCTGTCAAAGGGATCTGCCATGGGCAAGAGACACGTGGGAGCAATGGGGCGGCAGTGAGTGTGTGGGAAACACTGGCTGGATGGGGTATGCAGGGCTGCACTGTTGCCTGCCTGACTCTTCTCTCCTGTGTGTCACACACCCACAAAGCTACATTGCAAACAGGCCATGTGACACCGGAACGTTTCGAATTGTTTTAAATATCTGCTTCTAATGTTATCTTCTATTGACGATTTTAATATTTGTTTAATTTTCTGCACTTTTTTGTAAACCGTGTTGCAGATTCTACCTTCAATATTAATTTTGTTACTTTTTTTTAAATGCACCTTTTCAATTCCCTAGGCGTTGCCCTAGGAAGCCAACCAGACTTCTTGTTATTCTCAGCCCCGATGAGATGCAAGGGTGCTCAGGGACTAGGGCAGCCAGGAGGAACCCAAAGGGGGGCAACCCATTTTTTTGATTCCACTGTTACAGTTAACAAGCCCTGTTCGGTGCTAGCAGGAGAACTTCCACTGCTTTAAACTGCAGCTGCTTCCCTGGAAAGGTGGTTGTAGGATCTGGGAAGCCCAATGTTCATGTGAGAGAGACTTCCAGCAGACCAGGTTTCATAAGCAGTTGTGCTGAAGAACCAGTGCTCATCAGGATCTGAGAGGAGCAGAGAGGAGCAGGTGGGTGGGTGGGGCTGTTGAAGTCCTACTACTATGGCTACCTACAATGATCTGGGATAATCTCTGCAAGGTAGTGCAGCTATGAGCTACAGGCTGGAAGATGCTCAGCATCCCAGGCACTTAATCTCTCTCTTCTGGACTCACCAGAAAAGGCTCGGGCCTTGGTCTTTGCGGCTCGCGTGGCCTGGGACAGCGGACGGGTTTTCACCATCAGGTGCTTGGTGCTGAGAGCATCTCGGGCTGCGAGAAGAGGAGCAGGTATCATACGGGGAAGTAGACTCCCTTCGCAGTGAATGCATTAGACAGGCCATCCCCACCAGGTAGCAAGACAGCCGCTTCCTGTTGCCCGGTCAAGCCCTGCTCAAAAGCAAGCCTCACCTGTGATGGGGCTGGAGAAGATCCCCAGGGCGTGTGTGTCATCCACCCATTTAATGTCCAAGCCTTTCTTCCTGGAGAGCAGAAAAGAGAAATATGGGGACACCAGGGTTCTTGTGGGGGTGTTCAGAGGAAGAAAATAGCAATTGTGTGCAGTCCTGGGGGGAGCTCAAGAGGGGGTGCAGGGCTAGGGAGAGTTGGAAGGATGCCTGGTGGGTAGTGATGCCAGAGCATGCCGGGGCATCTTTGGAACAAGACTGGCCTTTGCATCTCTGAGCCAGGGGGCACATCTGGATCCAGGTCTAAGGACTCAGAGAAGTCAGGAGGCCATGGAAGGGAAAGCTCTAGGTGAAGAGAGCCATCACCCCCAGCCCTGCCTGCTGGGGGTGATCCACACCCAAGGAGAAGGTGTGACATGGGACATAGAATCGCAGAGTTGGAAGGAGCAACAAGGGTCCTCTAGTCCAACACAACGGGGACAAATGGCTCACTGGTAGATGCAGAAGACGCGCAGCAGATCCTCAGTGCGAAACTCCGCTGGGAAGTCGTAGATCTCAATGACGTGGGGCAGCTCAGAGTCACTCAAGTCCAGGTCAGCCGGGGTGTAGTTGTAGTAGTCAAAGCGTGGCTCCTGTAGCCCCGCAGGGTGTGGTCTGTGGGGAGAAAGCTGGAGGGAGGAGAGAGGAAAGCAGTGAGGGGTGGCGAGCTGTAGCAGCAGCAGTGCAAGGCCCTCGGCCTCTTGCCCCTTCCCCCAAAGCAGCCCAGGCCACCGGTGGACCCCCACCCCAATGCCATTTCAGGGAGCTCATCCTGATCCCCCCCACACCACCTTTGAAACGACAGCCAGGCGCTGCCTCTGACTGCTGAGCACCGTGGTGCATCTCAGCCCCTGAGCCCTTCTGGCAGCCCTGGAGCGGGTGCGCTGGCTGATTGATGAAGCCGTGGGCTCGTGTTGCGGAGAAGGATTGATGGCCCACGGGAGATTGGGAGTTATTGATCAGGTGCCTCCTGCTGCTTGCATACTTTCCCCATTAACCGTTTCGCCAGGCTCCCTCGTTCTTTTCAGGGGAGGAAGCTGGAGTGGGCGCCCAGTTCCCCAGCAGCTGTCTTCCTGCCTGCTCCGCACTCCGTGGAAGGGCGTTGGCGGTACCCAAACCAAGGAAGCTGCAAAACCCAGCTTACAGAGCAGGCGTGGCAGCCTCCACTCCCCATGGCTAAGCAGGTGAAGCTAGAAGAAGTGTGGGACAGAAATAAAAGGGGTGATTGGGTTCAGACACAGGTGGGAGAAGACCTGGACCCATGTTTTACTTGCGATAGCTATTGCCCCAGTAAACTCTGGGCCAGAAAAATATATGAATTGCGGAACAGTTGGGAATAACGATAGACAGCAGCCAGAGATTTTTTATTCTTTTTAAGACAGGCTCAGGGAGGAGACAGGTGTGCTGGGACCCGGCTCCTGGGATGCTGTGCACACCTGCACCCCAAAATCAAAGAAGAGAGCGGGAGAATGAAGCAGGCTGATCTCACACTGCTCCTAAGGGAAACAAATTACGCTGCGTTTATTAACACACTCTAGATGTGAGGTTGCCCTTGAAAACTTTTCAGAAACCACAGCTGGTGCAAAATGCTGAAGCCAGAATAATGTCTGGTGTCTGCTTTTCTGGCCATATTACACTGGCCTTGTTTAAATTGCACCGGCTTTCAATTCATTTTCAGACCCAATTCAAGGAGCTGGTTATTATCAATAAAGCCCTAAATGGCTTTGGGCCAGGATATATGAAGGCTTGCCTCCCCTCACATGAACTTGCCCATCAGTTGTAGTCATCTTCCGAGGCCCTGTTTTGTATTCCACTGACAACATATGTGCATTTATTTATTTAGAGCTTTTATTTTCATCCCATTCTTTGGCTATAAAAAGCTCCCAGAACAGCTTATAAGTCGCTAAACAAAGATTTCTCTGCACTCAAGACACATCACAAAAGGGAAATGGATTGGGAGGGATGAGAAAATAAGCAAACTCAGGGTCAACTTCTTTGTTTACAAGCAGTTCCAATTGTGGAGGACATTGTCTTTTAGATGGGCAGTTAAGAAGGTTTTATTTCATCTGGATTTTAGTGTATATCCTATTCTGGATGTTTTATTTTGGCTTTTTAAATGCTTACTAGTTTTAACTGCAGCGAGATTTTAACAACTGTAAACCACCTTGGAGGATTTGCAAGAACCAAAAGCCAAAATGCAAACACGGCTCCTTCCCTTGCAAAAGCAGGAAGGGAAGAGACTCAGGCCTCTGGGAACACCGCAAAATGCTGGCAGATCTCATGTCTCCAGGTCTGCAACATCATGGCCTAATGAACAATGACCCTTCACTGAATTGCTTAGCCTGACCACTCAGCTCCCCTCCATACATGTGCCTTGGCAAACCTTTACCCCCAAAGTCAACCATCATAGCTGCTGGGAGACTGAAAGCTGGATGCAGCTCTCCTAGGGAAACGCACTTGTGCTAGGTCCCTAAGCGGCACAGCTCCGCGCACATCCTGTGGGCAAGGGAGTCTATAATTCAGCCAGACTCTGTCTGCTTCCCCAAGTACCTGTACCAACAGAAGCCACGGCTGTACAGGGAAAGTCTATAAATTCCAGCTACTTCGGTCAATAAAAGACAGCAATTCAGATAATTTCTTCGGGAAAGTGAATTTGTGGGTGGGTGGAGCACGGAAGAACGAGCTGGCGAATCAGGGAGGAAGAGGTGGATCTGCAGCAAGAGGGACAGGATGGAGTGTGTGCCTCGGTGGATTTAACAGGATCCAAGCTATTAACTTGATCATTAAGGAACCTAAGCGAACTACACTTGGTTGCAGGGGGAGCTGGCCAAGAAATGCTTGAGGGAGCAGCCTCTCATAACATTAAATGGCATGGCAGATCTTCAGAGACGATGGAGAGCACACTGCATGAGCACCCCTGACCTTCACAAACCACTGGGTGCAGCAGAAAGCACACTGAGGGCCAGGAGCTGCCTGCCTCACAAGCATGGTGACCATCCATGAACAATGCACAACATGTACAAACCTGCCCACAAAGCCTGCTTGTCTCTGCACACAACTTCAGGCTTGACTGATGTCAGCCTGCTCTGCAGCGACAAAGCGCACGCATGTTTAGCGGGGAACACGGCACCGCATTCTTACAAATATGCTTGCAATGGTTCGCGCAGGGAAAAAGCGAGCCCATTAATGGGCTTCCTGTCTTGGGTTGCTTACAGGAACCGTGCGCCCTCGTGCCGCATTAACACAGTCCCAGCCTCCTGCTCGCAGTCTCCTTCCCAGAGATCGCTAATGTTCAGATGTTGTCCTGTGCTGGGAAAGCTTCTGCCGGCGGATGCACAGGCAGCAAGGAGCAAGAGGACACAGGAAATGAAGACTGTCTGCCACGGCTCAACGCTCTCCAAAGATTTATCCACGCTGCTGCGCTGACTCTCGCTCGCTCGCTCGCTCAGCTTTTGAGACTGAGAAGACAGTCAACATGCGGCGGGGGGAGAGTGAAGCACAGTGGCAGAGGCCGGAGGAGCCTTATAGAGATAAAAGCGTGTAAGGCAAGAGGCAGAAATGTGTGTACCATGACAGCCTGCGCTAGCACACTCCTCCCTTTTGCAGACAGGGCTGGCTAGTTACAATCTCTCCAACAGAATTGGCCAGTTTAGCCAAAAGTAATCCTCCCAGAAACACTGTATTACCAGCTATGGCATATTTTCCGCCGAAGACTGAAAAAAGCACATCACACGGCACACGCATTGGTCTCTCGGGTGCTCAGTCTGCAAGGACAGCTGGGTTGCTGGTCAGTGCTGGGCACCCAAACTAGACAAGTAATGGCCTTCAAAACAACAGAATGAATTATTTTCACATTTTCCATTGCATGTTAAAGTTTTCGTTCTGATTTGGGAAGGATCATATTTTCTTCTTCTTCTTCTTTTGAGTGAAGGGAGACAGGTTGGACTGGACCAAAAGAAACAGGAGGGATGGATCGAATAGCCTTTTGGTGGTCCCTTCCAACTTTGTGAAATGAAAATGAAAGAATCGACTCTAGACTTCAGGGCCACGAGGATCAAGGGCCCGGCCCCAGAGCAAGACCACCCCCCCCCCCCAGTCATTGAAAACAGGGTGTTCCAAAAAGGCTTCGCAGATTCCCAAACAGGAACCAGCAGCAGTGGTTTCTAGGTAGTGAGGAAATGCCCAAGGCCTGTGTCAGAAGAAGGCAACTCTCAAAGATCTGCACAGGGCCTGAACATAAGCCCTTCCCCTGATCCCCAGGCAAGCCTTCACTGAAGCATTTACTCCCAACGCTGCCACTCTTACACACAGAGAATTAAGCAAACACATCTCACCTGCAGCTCAGCACCGACACACAAGCCATAACATCAACTCATGCAAAGCACCCTCTTTTGTGTATGCCAAGATCTGATCGCTCTCATTCTAAATCCCACTTCCACACACCCGAATCTCAGCGCAACACTCCTCCTATGCAACGAAATGAGTTATACTGACCTTGGTATGAGAAACTAGAGTAAGTTTTTCACCAGGGAAAGCAATAGCAGAGGAACAGCTTTATATAGTCACAAGCTGTTTTCCCCCTCCTTCCATTTTTATCTCACCATATTCTTCTTTTCTTAAAACACAAGCAGGAGGATATAGATATGTGCATATCTGCATCAGCACAGTCACTAGGCTGGAGCTGCAGAAAGGAAGCCAGAGTCTGAGCTTTGCAGGAATCTTGCCTGTGAATTTTCACTGCCACATTTCTCCAGCGCCCGAAGATCTTCTGATACCCGGACTCTGGGGACATTCATAGTTTAAAGGAGAAGCATTTTCACCAAGGACAGGATCTTACTGTAGTATTTTAAAAACACTCCAGGGAACAATTTACTGCAGGACAGGTGCAAGTTGACCCAAAGCAGGGGCATGTCCCAAAGTAAATATTATTAAACGCTCAGGAGAAATTGCTAATGTGGATGGACCCTCCATTAGAGATATTGGCCGGCATCACCCACAAATTCTGCTGCTGATATTCACACAAGGAGGAACACAGCTCACACCACATCCCAGAATCTGTCACTGTAGGCAACCCAAGTCCTGCCTTATCCACACAAAATCTTGTACCTCATTAAAGCGATACAAGCTTTTGTGTAATTGGTCTTGACAAAAGTCTCATGCTGTCCCTTGTCCCAGCCATCGTCCCGCCTTCTCTCTTTCATTATCAGAACTCTTTTCTTCCTCAAGGTGAATTTCCAGCACTGTGCCCATTTGCCAGGGCATTCTTCAGCTATATCAACTCATTTTTCTTAGCAGACAGTAAATCTTGTGTCGGAACTATGTGATTCTAGAGAGTCCAGCTATTTCACAAGGTTCTCAGCTTTTTAGGGCCGGGAGGAATCAAAGCTGATAAATGGACTGGGTGAAAAATATATGTGAGCATATTTGTGCGATCACACGTAGTTCAGTGCTCATTAAGATAAATATGACAAGCCCGGTGTTCATTAAGATAAATATGAAAAGCCCAAACTACAATTCTAGGAGGGAAATGAATATACTTAAGAACATAAAAAGAGCCTCCTGGATCAGGCCAATGGCCCATTTAGTCCAGCATCCTCTTCTCACAGAGGCCAACCAGATGCCCATGGGAAACCCAAGCACAAGAACGCTCTCCCCTCCTGCAGTTTATTCTGAAGCTTTATTGCCTCTGACTGTGGGTGGAGAGTCAAAGGTTTGATCTAGTACAGTGAAAAGAGACTGCTGAAACGAACTGCAGTATGGACACGGCGCTCCACAAAGGAACTGCAGTATGGACTTTTGCTCCACAAAGGTTTTGAACTACAGCTTCCACCAGCCAGTATGCTTGCGCTGGCTGAGGCTTAAAGGAGTTGTAGTTCTAAGCATCTGAAGGACATCAGGCTGGGGAAATCAATGCCTCCACAATTATTACATGATATTCTGCATCACCACTCCATCTACTTTTTTGGGGTTTTTTGCCCGCAAGTACAAAACAAAATTGCGTCTCCATTTTTTTTTTTTTTTAAATGGCTAAAAGCCAACTGCTCAAGTTCATTCCTCACTGTGGCAAATGGAAATTCTGGGGTTCTCCGAGCGTGGCACTGCTACAAAAGAGGCAGCTGCAATTGTGTTTAAGAAATATGTAAACCCCATTAAGACCCCCTCACCCCGCCCTAGAGAGCCTAAGTCATTCCCTTAGCCTGCCCTAATGCAACACTGAGCCTTTCGCCAGAGTATCGACTCCCGAGACCTCACCTTCATTCTCTCAACTCTGCAGTCTACACCTTCCTCCAAGTGGTTACTTGTGAGATAATTGAAAGGAAATTATCCCTGACTTTTCTAAAATTAGTGCTTTCTAATGCAGGCAGTTTACTGGTATCAGCTCTCTGATGAAAGCAGGCGCAGAGTTTGTTTAAACAAAGCAAAGCGATTTCATAATGCAGAATTCACAATGCTACAAATAGGTCATGCCCACAACTAGGCACGCATCCATGCGGTCAGGCCTTTGGGATCGGAGGCGACAGCACAGAGAAGCTCTCTGGCCACAGGACTCATCCCCTGGTTGCCCCTCCACTTCTGTCCAAGCCCAGCCATGCTATTGCCCTACTGCTCTCCCTCTGGCGACACCAGTGCAGCAGATCCAGCCTTACAGAAGAAGGAAAGCAGACCTAAAGTAGATCATCTAGATTCCTTCCTCACCACACCCGCTTTCCTTGTGACTTTCAGGATACAAACATTTCCACCCAGCAGTATCCCGAGCATCTTAGCTGCAGAAACATGTGAACATCCAGTAAACCCTGCAAATTTTCCTTTGCAGAAGGATTCGTTTATATGAGCCTGGGAGTAGGTGGAGGTTATCTATGCACCTTGATGTGCAAGACCAGCACCATACAGACACTGAGCCACACATGTGTAGCAAAATCGGTTTGGAGGCAATTCTGTTTGTGCTGCACCTTCAGCACCTATTAAGACAAGTTCTGCTTGGTGTGCTGTCACTTCTGCACAGAGGCACAATGGGTAGCCTGTGCACCGATTGCACGATCCAGCCTCACTTTCAACTGGCCGGTCACCTGCCAGAAAGGGAGATTTAATTTCCTTGCCGTTAACTGACTGGAATAAGCAGCAGTGAACCCAAAGCTACTTCCTGTAAAAGCTGCCCCCATGGAGTTTTAACAGCTTCCATTACCAGGAGTTTAGGATGGTTTATGAGCTAACCCTTGGTAATGAGCCTGCTTAGTTAATTTCAATGGTTCGCCGGAGCTATTAGCAAGCCGAATCCATTCAGATCAACCCCCGGCTCCTAAGCAGGCCTGAATGCACATCGCAGCAATATTAGGACACTTTGTTACTTTAGGTACTATTGTGTCACTCCAAAAGTACAGGGTTTATGGTATTGATTTAAGCTTTAATAAGGGGCTCTCAGCCATCCAGCCGACACAGTGCTTTCCTCATAAACGGAAGGCAAGGCTGCACGCTCCCCGTGCTGAGCTACTCATCGCAACACATTTCGCGCTATTCTTGCAGGGCGATATGCTAACAAGCCAGAGCCAATTAAAAACCTGCCATTTCCATGAAACTTCACGGTACGTCTCTGCACGCCTCGTGGTCATCATGAAGGCTCTGCTTCGTAGCAACGCAGCCGTCATGCAGAGGAACTTCCGCCTGCCTTATTTTATGCATTTTATTATATCCAGTCAGCCAAGAGAGTTTGGCATGCGTTGCGGAGTTCAAGGTGTTGGGGAGTTCTCAAGCCAATTGCTGTGCTCCTCTTCTTTAATGATTTCTCAAGCACCACTTCTGTTGGAGACTTCCACGGACTACTAAGCCGTTCGTGGTGTTTCTTTTGAGTCCTCCTCTAGCCTCATGACAGAATACATGCGACCATCTCCCCACAATCATCAAAGGGGAAAGAAATTGGCTCAACCCAGAAAGTGTCATTATCATGCGTTAACTTTGCAAAAGCTTTCTCCAAACCCTCTCACTCTCATCATGACTTCATAAAGAAACAACTTAGTAGCTCCCATGCCTCTGGTGAAAAGCTTCAAAGTGTGCAGGCCATCTGTACTAAATGCTCAAAAAACAGAGTAGAACTCGGGCTCTCTGTCTCTGCTCATCACCAGTTTCCCGTCCCTGTAGATACAGAGACCCAATGTGGCTTCTCTCTCCTCTCCCTCCAAAAGAATGGAAATGTTTCAATAAATGGAATCTAAAAACTGAAATCAGGACAACCTACAGATTTAAACTGGGGTGTGTGTGTGTAAAAATCCGTTTACTCCAAGAATAGAGGTTTGGATTTTCCAACAGAAAATTTTAAATCTCTTGCTTATGGTATGACCTTCTGGGAAAGGGCATCGGATAAATATTGAGATTGAAGGAGAAAGAGAAGGCGAGGAATAAAGCGCATCTACAGATTAAAGGCATTGCAGACACACCAGCTCAGCCAGCCATACAGGACCTCAAAACTAAAAATGCATTCTCCGTAAACCGGCTGTGTCACATGCTCCCAACATGCAAATATCTCCCGCCACCATGTCTCATGACACCCAGCTCCAGGAAAAGTCCACAGAGAGTACTCACCCCCGCCAGTAAATGCGGATCCAGGCAGTCACCATCGTCATTAAACAGAGCATCCCAGCTCTCATCTGCCACGCCGTCATCCTCATTGCCGGTTGCTGGATCAATGCTGGTTCCAGCAGGCTCCTCGCTCCATCCAGCTTCTTCGCCTGCCTTGGCTTCAGACGGATGCCACCACCTCATGCCCACATCCCCATGGCTTGGCTTTTGCACTGAGGTGTCCCCTGAGAGAGCTCCTGCTCCCTCCATGACTCTCTCTGCACTGCACGCCGCCTTCTTTGAGGCACATCCCAGTGACTGGCCAGCAGCCTCCCTTCCTTCAGTGCTTTGCTCTCCCACGCCCAAAGTCGCTTCTCCTGTTGCCGGTGCAGCCTCAGCCCCAGAGACATCGCCTTTGTACCGACAGGTGTGATGGGAAATGCTGCCTCCCTCCTCGTGTTCCCTGCCACACCCTTGCCCCACTTCATCCTCCAAGACACAACTGGGGTGACAGTCCTTTGTCCCATAGTCACTATCTGAACAGTTACAGCCTGCAGCCACCCCTGAACCACCTGCCTCAATTAAAGGGCTCTCATCCCTGTTTCCAGACACATTATCAAAGCTCACTCCAATCTGATCAGACATGTGTTCAACTGCATGACTGGGCACGCTACTCTCATTCTCCTCGCCATGCTCTAGCGTGCTCTGCTTGTTGGCTTCTGCCTTAGCAGCGACGCTCCTGTTTGCGTCTTTGATGCCACTGCCTTCCTTTGGTTCTGTCTGATCTGGAACTTTATTGGCTGTATAGTCCAACATGCTACCGTCACTCATCTCTGTCGGATTGGAGTTGCTCTTATCAGTGCCTTCACGTCTACCAGGCTCAACTGTCTCAGGGCAAACCAATGTGTTTCCCTTGCCTGCATCTGTTGGATCAGACACTCCCTCACCTGCACATGCCAAGAGGCAATCCTCATGTGCCCCTGGGCCACCTGGAACCCCCTCAGCTAAACTTCTAGACACATCACCCTCACTTACTCCAGCTGGTTCTGAGTCACCTTGGCTCGCAGGCGCTATTGTGCTTTCCCTGCTGGCCAACAGGCCACCGTCACCCACCTCTCCCTCATCCGAGAGCCTCTCGCTACTGGATGTCTGCACACTCCCTTCACTCAGCCCTACCTGGTCTGTGAGGAGTGTTCCTGCCTGCTTGCTCACGCCAGTGTGGGGAGTCCTTTGCAAAGAGAAAGCATCCTGCTCTGCTGACGGACACACGTGCTGCTCCTCCCAAGAGCAGTCTACCTCGTTACGCCTTGGCTGAAGCTGGAGCTCGGCCATCCTCCACAATAGATTAGTATGAGAGAGGGCAGTGCAGGACTCTGCCTGACGGTTGGGCAGTGCAGAGGGAGTTGTGGCTAGGAAGCTGGAGGAAGCGGGCAGTCTGTGTGACTCAGCCTTCTGCTGGGACTCTTTCCGAGCCTTTGGCCTTGTGCAGAAGGCACTGCTATAGCTCCCGCCTTGGGATGAGGTTCCTCTTGGTTCTCTGGGCGCATCCACTCCATCCCGGTCCTCGTGAAACAGGCCTCTCCCAGCTCTGGGACTCGGCCTTCCCTCACATCCTTTGGTGATCTCCTTCCCTGAGGAGCAGGAGAGGCTCCCCTCGCTCCCGTGTCTGGTGGCTAATGAGGTGCTGGTTTTTGAGCCGGCCGTCTCGCGTAGAGCTCTGGGGACGTACAGGGCCTTGTCTGGCTTCTTGGGCCGTATCCGAGTCCTCTCCATATCTGGCTGCATAGTGCTGCCAAGATCTGTAAGAGAGGAAAGCAATCAGTCGAGTGAGCAGCAGAGCAATGTAGCCCCACGTAGGTGTTTGGGGAAGCAGGGAGGGGAGGATAACCTGGAAACAGCAGCACAATCTGTGTCCCACCTGCTGCCTTTTACAGAGCAGAAATAGTCTACAGCCAGGGGAAGGCAGAGGTGGAACTAGATCAGTAACTCATTTCCTGGCCAAAGGACGGGTGGATTTGGGCATTCAGTTATGCACAGTTACAATAGCCTCATAACCATGGCTGCATTCTAAGCGCAGGGTACAGCTGTTTTGTCTTACTTTATTTTGCTTTCATGATTCAAATTTTCAGTGATTGTACCAGATCTCTTTCAACTTAAAAGAAAAATGGTACAGGAGTTGGCTAGGGTTGAGGCATGTGAGGCAGAAAGGCACAAAGACAGAGTTGGGAATTGGGATGCAGCCCAGAGGGTCTCAAAGTTTTTTCTCTGGTTCACACTTTAATAACAAAAATTTGCTCGTGCCATGCCAAATTTTTGAAAGTAAGAAACACTGGAAAACACAACTAGGAATGTCATTAGTATCACTTGAGGCTCCTGCTCTCATTTGGAAAAGATATCTATCTATATTCTTCAAATAAAAAATATTATTTTGATATTATACTTGTACTATACTATATAACATTGAAATGTTTAAATGTTTCTTTGATTGTCCTTGGTTTTCCCCACGACACTTGCAATCCTCTCCTGCCACACTCTTTGAGAACCACTGATGTAGCCAGTTATAGAGCAGGAAGGGGGAGCTGAAATACTATCCACTGACATTTGACAACCTTGTGTAGCCTCTCCCCTCTACAATCTTTGCCAACGTGTTTCCAAACTTCTCTTTGCAACCATGAGGACTAAAAACATGCTCCAAGCACCAGTAATTTCATAACGGTGTGGAACTTCTAAAACCGAGGCAGCTTTATTGATTTGTTATTTCCTTAAACAGAGCTACACCTGGAATCAAACATTCTTCCTAAAAAGCTCTATATACCCGCTATTACTCTGTGTTTTGATTATTCTTTTGGCTCGAGGAACTACCCATGCGTCTCTTATGTGCCTCGCACTAGGATTTAATGGCACCCGGCCCTCTTTGTGGCTTTCACTCTCCCCCTAAACACTTTCAGAAGCAGCTCTCTAGAAAGCAGGGCAACCATGTCCCAGGAAGTCACGGTGACTTTGCTCTGGATGTGAGAGAGATCTAATGTTACATGGCTTTTTCATATGCTAGACCTACAGCTACCTTGCTATTTCCAAGAAACTGGTAGAAGCAAGCTCCCACCTGCACATCAGCATCCTGACCCCAGATGCTTCAAGCCCTAACCAAGATGCTCTAAGGCTTTTATCGGCTTTGCCTCAATCCGGCACAGAGAACCACAGCAGTGCTTGTCGTTGACTCAGAGCACTTCAAAGTGCATGAAAGCTAGAAAAGAGATTGCTGCCTTTAAAATGCCAGAGCCATCCTCTCAATTTGACTGTTTCCGTGTCCAACTTATCCATGTCTACTGGACAGTGTTAAGTACAGGACTGAACAAGCAAAACAAGTCAAAATAATAATAATGTAGTTTTAGCCTACACTTGCAACAGTTACCTCCCAGTCTCTCAGCTGGGGCAGGGTAGGGATGGGGGTCGGACGGACCAATGGTTCCCAAACCATCCACCCCCCTATGGACCACTTGAAAACTGCTGAGAGTCTTGCAGAACCACTTAATGGGTTTGCTTGTTTTTTTGGCCTGCCATAGCAGTTGATGTGCTAGTTGCTGTCTGCTTTTTAAGTATGCTTTTAATTGCTTCTTTTATTTCTACGGCATTGTATTTTATGGTATTACAATTTTAATTCCACAGAATTAAAACTGCACTATAATAAAATACAATATAAGAAATAAAAGATAATTAAAATACACTTAAAATCAACATATTTAATTTAAGGATGTGCCATTTCCTGTATTCAATCCAAAAACCACAGACACACCATGGTCCACCTGAATGGAGTTCATAGACCATGGATGATCTATGGAACCCCTGCTCCAGGCCTTTCTTTTACACTCAGACTTCCTAATCCATGCCCCACAGAATTGGCAATGGCCTTCTCTATCTTTTGGGTGGGGGTGGAGATCCACTATCAAGATTAGTCAAGCCAAGCCATCTCTTCCATACGTCTCCCCTCAAATTAACAAGCCAAATCCACAGCTAGGTCCCCTAATAAGGTGAAGTCCAGATGCTAACTTCATCTCACTTTTAATAAACTGGGCATTAGCTGGCAAGACAGATTAACACACGGGGGGGGGGGAGCTGTTCTTATCTAATTAGTAAGATAGGACGCATTTCTGGGCAATTAATGTTCGGAAGCAAGGTTAGCCCTAGAGGGTGACAAGGGAAGATTTTTGCTGCGATCCCAAGAAATGCAAAATGCCCATTGCCTAAGAACGTGGCCATTCTTATTTTGCATAGAGCACCAGAAAGTACAGAAGCTGTGTGAAAGAACCCAGCAAGCAGAGGTCTCTAGGAGAGGTACCCACTATGATGCTCTGCATATGTTACTGGACTACAATTCCCATCATCCTTGATCACTGGCCAGCTGGCTAGTCCATCAACACCTGGAGGGCACCATGTTGCCTCCCTCTGATCTAGAGGTATTAAAGGTAGGTAAAATCTAGAGGTATTATTCTTGCTCAGGGAATGAGAGGTCCTGTGTTAAATCTAGAAGAAGCTGAAAAACCAATGCTCAGTGGCAGCGCACATGCATTACATGCAGAAGATATCTAGTCTGATCCCTGGCATCCTTTAAAAAAAGGATAAGGCAGCAGATGGTGAGAAAGACCTCTGTCTGAGACCCTGGAGAGCTATTATCACTCAGTGCAGACAGTTGCTGGGGTAGGTGGACAGATAGTTTGGCCAAGTTGTCTTGCCCAAAGACCTCCCAAATTCTGGATCCAGAACTGTTAAGGAGAAATAAATAACAACATGAGGAGTCCAAGCCACCAAGGTTGCGTGCAAACTTTGAACACCCAGAGATTTGGGTGAAATTTAAAGAGTCTATGATGACCCATTTGCCTGCATCCATCTGGACGGGAACCTAGGCTTTCAGCTGATCCAGGAAGCAGCCCGTCCTGCTTCCTAATGCAAAACAACACCAAACCCCTGCTAAGTCCCAATCTTGCTGCCTCCAGGCGGAAATGATACAGACACTCATCAAAGTCTCCAGTGCTTAGATAAGAAGGCCAGAGTGTTGCTTTGTACACTCTTCCCCCACCCCTAATGGCAAGGGGAGGGGGCTGTGGTGTGCCATCTCCTCCTTGCAATTGCATTCCCATGGATATGCAATAAGTGCAGCATATAAATCCTAAACCGCCAAGCACCTAAGGGACAGATTTAAGCTTCTGCAAACCAGAGATCTACAGAATATGCTAAACACGTTGTATCTCCTGTTAGCTAAACTTCTGAAAATATATAGCGTGTGCTGTATTAAATTAAGGTCCACACATTAATAAAGCAGCAGCAAAAGATGTTGCCGTGAACATATCACATGTCTGCAACAAGATCGGCTTTGTCCTATCTTCCCCTTCCTACTGACACTCTCTAGTCACCTCCACACACCTTCCTGTGAAACCTATATGCTGAACCTGCCCCGTTTAATGTACGGTGACACCCAATCCCCCACCTCAATAGACACACTCAAGTGACAACTAAGGAGATTCACGCCCCATCTCTTCTCTCACTTCAGATAAGAGAAGCCCATCAGACTATGAGGCTTATGGGAATGACTGCTGCCACGCCAAGCCCATCTTACATGTGCATGAGGGGTCTAACTACTAGTTACGCTAGTAAGGGATAAATGAGTTATGGAGAAAGCTGGTTATTAGGACTAGCAAGAGGAAGGAGTGCTCTTGTACCTATGGAGGTGAATGTCTAGGTTTGGCCTTAGTCAGCCCAGCTGCTACCAACCCGAAGCTTCAAAAGATACCGAGAGGATCAGAAGCATTCAGAAGTGCTAGAAATAAGCCTAACATGTAGTGCAAGAACCCCCACATTTTTGCTCCCTTGCCACTCACCAACTAGAACACCACTTGATGTTACCAACGCAGGATCAGTGATGCGCTGGCCCTTCTGTGCTTGCTTAGACAGAGCAGGTAGAGACAGAATCCCCAGGACCTCTGCCTCTATCAAAGACCAGCCAGCACCCCACATGCTCAGTGTTTCAGAAATGTAAGGGACAGCAAAAACCAAAATGCACAGGCTTTCCTCCTACCAGGACAACTTGTTCCTTTGGGAGCACAATGCAGTTTTCTACACTCGCAGATAGCACAAGCCACACTGAAAACAGGCACTCAGCCTCATGCCACTTTGGTAAAGGGTCTCACGTGCATTCTGCAAGTGGGAAAACTACATGACTGGCCAAGTTCACACATGCAGCCTATTAGGAACAGGGCTGTGAAACGCACGTGGAAATCCTGGCTTGTAGGGCTTCCATTTCAGCTGATCTAGTGTCAGGAGCAAGTGTGCGGCACACACACGAGCCCACTAGGCCATACTGCCCTCCATGAGCCCTGCATCGGTGCTCTAATCACCAACGGCGCCTACTTCTTTCTCAACAGCAGGAGCGCAGTCCAGGAATCCTGGCTCACAGACCTATTGATGGCTGCTAGGCCACGTTCTCTTCCTCTCGCTCAAGCCCCCTTGACCCTTTCCTCAAACCCCAGACCACACAGCCTTCAAGGCTAACCACCACCCTGAGGCCCCAGGTACTTGCGGCCCCCCTCTTGCCAGAGAGATTTATTTTTCATAAGCTTTGGCACAAACAGCAAGGCTGCTATCTGCCAGGCCCCAGGCCCCTATAAATATGCATCAGGCCACATTTATGGAGACGGATGGCTCGGGGGTCTGTCCTGTGGTTGTGGGGGAAAGGAAGAGTTGGGGAAGGGTGTGGCCGCAAGATTAATCACTGCCCACTCCGTTTAGGGGTATTCATCATGGCCCACTGTCAGGTAAATCACTGGAAAAACACCTCTCTAGTAATTAATGGGAAGTGACGGATGGACAGCCCCTGGGCCCATTAATCTGGACCATCAGAAGCAGACCAAGATTATGAATGTCAGGATGCATAAACTGTATACCAATCAATAGGGCCAGGAATTCATCCAAGGTTCTCATTTCCGAGGCACCTCCGGTGCATTAGGCTCCGCTCACCTTCCCCGCCCCTGCTTCTCTCTCCCCTTTCTTCTCCCCTCTGCTGATTTGAATTGAAAACAGATCCCTCCCCAGCCAAGCAGGCAGTATGTACAGCCCAGAGCCTGGAGGGGCAGGAACGCCGCCAGAGAGCCACGCTGAAGTCTCAGACAGGGCAATGGAAGAAAACACCCCCAAATGAAAACACAGGCATGGCGGTCGGATCATTCATGCCGCACCTTCCATCTGCCTGCACTTCAATCTGCTTCATTCCATCGCAAGTGCACACATCTAAGGGGTTAAAAAAAAGTGGGCCTTGCACCAAATAGTCACTGATCGTACTGGTAATGGGAACCCTTGCCAAACGCCAGTCTCTACTCCAGTGAGATTCTGCCATGGTTGAAATGCAGTGCCCGGGATTTGGGGCAAACTGTTGTACCCAGAATGCAGCACGAGGCTCTTACTTCACCTGTTCCCACAGTTGTCTTCACTGTCTGCTGACTCAACCTTAGGTGGGAACTAAGTAGGGCTGGGTGATATATTGATCGATCTTCCAAAACTAGTTTGAAGTCCATATCGTGATATCAGTTTCATAATTTCAGACCTGGCAATATATTGCAAATCATGATGTGTGCGTGTGCGTGCACTATGCAAAAATCACGATGCAGGAAAAAGCCAGAGCTCTTGCCTTATTTCAGACACATATATCAGTGCTATATCGTGATGTTTAGCTGGTGATATATTGCAGTGTTGAAAACCAGATATTGTCCAGCCCTAGAACCAAGAGAGCATTCACAGGGCAAGGTGCCTGCTCTACACTTGAAGGCAACTTGTGCTCAAATTCTTGTTGGACAGGTGTCGGATCAAACTGCTAGTAGACACAGTGACAAAGATGGTGGACACGGTCCTTTTCTGCTGTCTCCTGAGTTGCACAGGACCTTCACTCTAAAGCAGAGATGGGGCCCTCCAGATGCTGTTGGACTACCACTCCAATCATCCCTGACCATCAGCCATGCATCTGGGGCTGATCAGAGACTAACAACATCTGGAAGGTCACAGTGTCCTCATGCCTGATGTGCAGCCTAACCAACTCTTCAGAAAACTAGAAGGACAGCGAGGATTCCCTAGATGGTGAACAAAATGGTTTTCACGCCGCACAAGTTAGCACAGGTTCAGGTAGTCAAGCTGCTAAAACATTATCCCCTGCACCCGGGGGCAAACTTTTTACACAGACTGTAAGGAGTCTAGCAAAGAGACCAATCCATTTCCTCACCAAGAAGCAGGCAGAGCTCTTGGAACTTTTCCATTCTCCAATAAGCTAATTTCACCTGCAGAATAGTCCCCTTCATCTTTATTGACTCGGTGAGAAAAGAACGTATCATTAAGACAGCTTCAGCCCAGAGGAGTCATTTTTCAGCACAAAATATAATCTATTTCTTTCCGAACAGCCACACCCACTGTGAACAAGGAGCTGTGCTCAGCTAACTGGGTGCTCTGGGGGTCTCTCATGGCAACAAAGCCTGCTACTGCTAGGTAGGGGCAACGCCACACAAAAGCCCTGCTCATAACCACGTTGGAAAAACCATTTGGGTGGCAGACACAGAACCGGGCACCCTGCAGAGCAGAGGCAGCCTTGCGGAAACCCAAACATTTAACCAAAGAGGCCATAAGAGCCCCAGAAAAGTGAAGATGGGAGGGCTGAAAGAAGAAAGGCAGAGTTCCCCACCTAAAAACATAATGGCGGCTTTTAGGATTGAAAGTCTACTGGGCTTGCTCTCAGGCCAGCCATATTCCAACATCAAGATGGCAAAGTGAATCTGGGGACATTTATTATCTTAGAGCTGCTGACATTTGCTGATTCCAGTGCTTCCTTACAGTCACAGTTGCTGAAACAAAGGGGGTCTCAGGTTCTCTTCAATGCTTTTTAGGCCTGATGATCATGGAGATAAAGAAAAGACGTGACTGCAATGCATCCGAGAGCTCAAGACTCAGTACCAGGAAGTCTGGAAACAAAAACCCCAAAGAATACAATACGTATTTTAAGGAGTGGGGGCTCTGGAACAGAGTCAATTTTTTTTTTAAATCAACAGTATTAGTGACCCTCCCATCACCTAGACCAGGAATAGCTAACTGGCAGCCTGCCTCTGGCCCCCAAAGCAACTTAATAAGGTCCAATAATGCTACCAAATTTTAAACTGCATTGTTAGAAAGAAAACCACACAGCTTTACTCATCAGGAAAAAGAAGCATTGAGTCTACGTCTGTTTCACTGCCAACCTGCCACTTGTTTAGGAAAGTTTTTAATGTTTGATTCTATTTTAATATTCTGTTGGGAGCTGCCCAGAGTGGCTGGGGAAACCCAGCCAGATGGGCAGGGTATATTATTATTATTATTATTATTATTATTATTATTATTATTATTAAAAGAATCAGCTCCAGTTCCCATTCCCTATTAATAATCCTGTATCATCTGATCACATGCTATCCGCATCTACAAAGCCAAATTAACTACAGAATCTGGACAGGCATGAGGTCAGGTTGTTCCAGCTCTGGACAACGTACAGTCCAAGGAATAGAGTAGTCCTGAGAACAAGGAGGTTGGCTTTCCCTGACCTACACTCCACTGATGCAACAAGTCTTGTGCAGAGCCAACACTTTCAGATAGCCCAAACTTAGCCTGCAAATTGTAAGCCTTCCTGAAAACGGCTTATCTGTCTATCTCCTCCCACCCCACCACTGCTCATCTGACTGGAGAGTCGTCCATCATCTGTGCTGAGACAGCCCTGCCACCATCTCTCATCACAAAGCAGCACAACCTGCACCTTGCTATGGTCTGAAGAGCCACAGCCGGTCGTGCCTCCCATTAAAACCCTACGGAAGTCAGAATTTGTAGCCTTTTCAAGCACCTCTGGTTCTCCTTGTTGCACCCTCTATAGGAACGTCTACCCTTTATGCGGCAAATACACCTATTAGACGTACACTGATGGACATGTACACAGTGTGGACATCACATAAAATGTGGAGATAGATTTGGGAGCCCTGCCCCAAGTTCCCAGACCCATCCTGATGGTATGCAACATTCATTTATTACTTGGAAATACTAGCGTAACATCAATGTACACACAGCAGTTGTGCTTGTTGTGTCACGTGTGAAAGCAAGAGCATTTGTCAAGCTGCCCTTTCCAGGCAATCAAATGAAATCCAGCTCACAGGATGGCAAAGCTGTACAGCCCAGGTTACTCCATCTCTAAAATGATACTGTCGAGCTGAAAAAGGTACAGAGAAGGACAACTTAAGAGTGGAGACACAGAATCATAGAATTGCAGAGTTGGAGGGGACCCCTGAGGGTCATGCTAAAAGGGGGTTCGGCCACCCTTTAAAATGCAAATGGTAGGGAGAAAGTGAATATTTCCTCCCTCTCTGACAACACAAGAACTCAGATCACACAATTAAAACTAATTAGCAGTAGATTCAGGACACACAAAAGGAAGCTCTTATTCACCCAACGCATAATTAACTGGAAATTGACTGCCACAAAGGACATAGTGATGACCACTGGCTTAGAGGGCTTCAAAAGGAGATTAGAGAAATTTCAGAGGAGTAGGAGGAAGTCCGTCAGCAGCTATTTCACCAGGATTGCTAAATGGAATTTACAGCTTTAGAGGCAACATGCCCCTGAATCACTGCCACTTGGGGACCTTAAAGAATGGGGAAGAGCTGAGGCCTTGACGCCTGGGCTTGCAGGTGCCCCAGAAGAAACTGGGTGGCCACACTTAGAAACAGCATGCTGGACTAGATGAACACTTGGCCTCATCAACATATATTTAAACTATGGGACGGACTCACACAGTGATAGCAACCTCCTTTAAAAGAGGATTGAACAAATTCATTGAGGATGTGGCTGTCAATGGCTACTAGCCATGGCAGGTAGGCTCTGTCTCCACGGCTGGAGGCAGTAATGCTTCTGAATTATGGAAACAGGAGAGGAGAGTGCGCTTGCACTTGGCTCCTGCTTGCAGATTTCCCACAGGCATCTGGTTGGTCACTGTGAGAACAGGATGTTGGAGTAGATGGGCCATTCGCCTGGACCAGCAGGGCTTTTGAAAATTATTATTTCAAGCACCCTGCCCTGTGCTGCAGGAAGCCTAGCTAGGCCATGGCTACCGCATCAGCCTCTGCAGAGATTTGTTTTGTTCTGTTTGTTTTTTAAGGGCAGGGAGAGAAACTGCAGCCCACAAATTCCATTCCTTTGGATCCTGTATCTCCCTTGCATCCGCAGTCTATTACACACTCCATCAGACGCCCCCCGCCACGCCTCGGCACCAACCCATTTCATGCTCAAGAGGGTCGAATCAGTGTCCCTTGGCGTGTCTCCTTTTCACACTACACCGAGCAACGTAACTTCCAACTTGCTGCACTAACTTCTGCGCTAAAGCCCTCCGTCCGCAACAAGGGGCAAGGCAGGAGCTGAAGAACTGCAGAAGCAACAAGGCAGCTCCCAGGCTGAGTCAGCCGTTGTGCCAAAACTGAAAGAATGGTGTTGGTTCTCAAGCAGACGAAGGTACGCACCTCAGCTTACTCTGAGGGAGACTTTTCCCGCTAACCACATGAGTGTTTTTCTTCTCATTTTAACTGTGTTTTCTTTTTAATCCATTCTCTATTATGTTTTTCTCTCTCTGCATCCCATCGCAAGCGCGATCCTCTCCCTGCACCATTACATCTCTCTCAAAAGTATTCTGTGAACCCTCCACTCCTTCTTTCTCTCTCCAAATGCTCTTATCTAGCTCTCAGTTACCCCATTTTCCTGCAGCCTCCATGACTTTTACTCCCTGTTTTCTCTCTGTACCTTAAATGCTCTTCATTTTCTGGATCACATCAAGTCTCTTAGGGTCCTCACCTCTTTCACTCCATGTTCTTTCCTATCAGCACCCTATGGCCCTCTTCTCTGGCCTCTGTTCATTAACCAGTCATTTCCTCTTTTCTCACCCTATAAGACTTTCTGTGAGCCCATTCACCTGCCCTCCCTTTTCTTCCTCCACTGCCTTTCTTTGCTTCTGTTCCTCTGCTTGCAACACCTACTCTTCCCTTCTTGGAATTCAGTGGCAACAGAGTGGCTTTCATTCTGCCAGCAACAGGCACCTTGAGGCAGGCCAAGTGACACAGCAAGCCGACTGGAAAAGCTGGTGCCAGCTCCTTCACATGCCTCTGAGATGGAGTGTAGGCAAAGCGACACTGAAAGCTCAGGTCCTAGTAGATTTTTGGTGGGATTTCCTATGCAGCAGGGGAAAGGACCACCACTAAGGGGCATCTGGAATTCTCCCAGGTGGTCACAACTAAGCTGCCACCAGTCCTCAGGCATCAGGTTGTACGGGGCTGATCTAAGGAAAAACATAAGACAAAAGACAAAGCCCACTGGGCCTGCTGAGCAACAGGAGCCCAGATTGCCATAGTGACCCAAGCTTAGCAAAATAAATAAATATATATTTAAATCACCCAGAAACTGCATCAAAGAAAACCTAAGCAGATGTGCCACATGAAAATGCACACAAACAGGCTTCTCTACAAGCCATCCTCAGAATATAATTCCATTGGCGCACCTGTCTTGGCAAAAAGCAAGCGATATCCTGTAAAAGGAACACAGCCAGGATGAGCGACTGGGACCTGAAGCCACTGCTATTTGGAACAGAGAGCTCGTTTGTTTATCGGAAAAACAGGGGAAGCCTACTGTGTAATCAGGACACCCCTAGAGCAGAAATCCATCCACCACACCAGCTGCAGCACAGGCTGAAGTGGCACCCCAGCAGCTCCCAGCAGCCTATATTGTTTCCTGGCAGCAAACTGTATTTTTAGCCTTTGAGGTTTCCGATTCCACTCAATCCATAATTCCATCAATAGAATATTTAACCTTAGAGCCTTGATCACAGGAGAGAAACGGCAACCTCTTGGACCGGGCAGTGAACGGAAGGCAGTGCTAAATCTCCCTTGCCCCAGAGCACTGAGGAAGCAAAGCTCACGCTGGCTCCTTTACCAGCCCGAGGGATTTGGCTGCTGCCCTCCCTGGGCTCAGCAGTGACCAGAACTCCATCTGCCCACCCGCCTCCTTCCTGGGAGAGGCTCTTGATCGGTGCTTGGGGAACAGCAAAGTGCCCTTGAGGGACAGCACCAGGTGTCACTCAGCGCTCGCACATGCACAATGTCACTCTTTATGGCGTGCTGCAGAACGGGTGCTTCTTCCAAAATAATAACGCCAATAAAAGAGAGAGAAGTGCAAGGAGACTCCAAACAGCCCAAATTAGAAAGCCCTTTGGACGCCGCCACTCATTTAGTCTCCAGGCACATGGCAAGAGTGCCTCCCCCTCCCCAGCAAGGAAACCTTGGCAAAGGAATGACGAGGCTGCGCAGAATCTTTTCCTCCAAGTTCCTTACTATAGGCCACAGGTACAATACAAGCTAAATATAATCTCTCACACACCAAAAAAATCCCACCTACCTGCTCTCAGCAATAAATAAAGTAGCAGTGGGCCAACCCCCAATATCAGGGTCCCATTCCCCCACCTTTTATTTTAAAGCCCACCTTTTATTTTATTTTCTTCCCTTCCCCTCCCCTTTTATGAAGATCACCCGCACTGAGACTCCACAGCTAATTCTCTCCTGGCCTCCTCGTGGGCCCAATTCAGCCAGCTAGCCCTGGGGATTATCTAATTGATTTTGATTTTTGAATTTTATTGTTATTCATGTTTTTTACAGTATTTTATGCTGTTTTTATAATTAAGTGTTTTAAATTTGTTGATGGCCGCCCTGAGCCTGGTTTTTGAACGGGTAAGGGCGGGATATAAATAAAAAATTATTATTCTTATTATTATTGTAGACCAGGGGAATGCCTATGAACAGCTAACAAAAGTCTAGCAGTTGAGACAATGGGCTGTGTGCATTAACGCAAATCCTAGCACTCAGATCTGCTGTACAGGAAAAAAGAAATGTTGGTTCTAGACAGGTATGAAGCTTCCTTAAAAGCAGTATCCAACAGTCTAATAAAAGCCAAAGCCAGCAACATTCAAAACTCAGCGGTCAGGAACCAGTTAATGCCATGGGGAGGGGTGGGGGTAGGGAATGGGAACAATCCAATGAAAAATACAAAAAAAAAAGCAGGAGAACCAATCTCAGGATGCTGAAGAATATTGCACTAGTCATTGATGCCCAATGTGCTTTGGCCAGAACACGGCTTCCTCGGGGGCTTTTATGCTTCCCTACAGGCAGCTCAAAAACCTCTGTTTTGAAATCCCTGCAAGGCAAAGCTGCCCTGCACCACTCCGACCATTCCTGCCCCTTCCCCAGTCTTCCTGGGCAGAGGGTGATGTATCTTCTGTGGTGGGGAGGGCTACCACACTTGCAGGGTCTTTCATACAGTGGTCTGAGGGAAGGCTATAAATACCGTATCATTTACGCTTGCTGTTGGAGCAAGAGTGTAAAGCTTCCCATTCAGCAGCAAAAGACTGAGCTGACAGCCATCAGGAAGCAGCCTGCAAAGCAGAAGCGGAAAAACATTGCTGGGGGCTCAGTCATGCTCCCTTGCACCTTAGGAACACTTGCAACACTTGTCATAAAGCCAGTAAGTAGCTCTGAATCCAGCCAGCTGGATGGCAGGAGATCCATATCCCACCCCTGCCCTGATTCTCAATCACCTTTTGGAGTCATACAATTTCACATCTATATTATTCTACATTCTTTTCTTTTATAACAGGGAAAAACCCTCTTGCCCTCCATACTTGATTCCCCAATGAACTATAAAGACCCACACAAAGAACAGGGAATCAATTGCACTTCACGAGGCAATTCCAAACATGCAAAGACAAATCTCTTTAAAAATAATAAGACACAACAGAGGAAGCGGTTCATTTTCTGCCCGTTGCCCATCTCCTGAGTTAAGCACTAACACCAGTCGGACATAAGAATGGGGTCTGGAGTCAATGGCATTCCTTTAAGGCTGCATGGAAAAGACAATGCAACCACGGAGGAAAGTGAATTAATGTCTGACCAAAAGAACTAAGGGAATTAGGCAGGATTGTACAGATATATCAAGGGCAGAGGCCCAGCCAGAGAGCACATCAATAAAAAGGGAGAGAGATGAAAATAACAAGGAGTCCAACAGGAATAAGATTATTTAAAAAGATGAAAGGAATGACCTTGTGAAAAAAATATCCAGCACATATACATCTAAAACCAGCACCTCCTGATAACATGCACACCAGGCCAAATCAGGTTTAGCTAATGAGCTGACTGAACCCCAGATAAGCTATTGCTAATGGCAAGAGGGGGGGGGTCTAAGCAAGAGGCAACTTGCATTGCTGGTTCTTGCGTTCCCCACCTAGCTGCTTTTTATTATTATTATTGCCCTCTAAATGCAGCTTCTCCCTAAGCATGGCTGGGTTTCCGGCAGAGGAAAGGGACGTGCAATTTCTAAAATGTCTGCTGCCAAGCATAGCATCAATACAGGGTATAGGAAAAGGGGGAGACAAAGAACGAGTGACAGTGATGGGATCAGGGGCACCCAGGATTAAAAGAGCACAAGACCAACTCCGTCAGAATTGCCATAAAAAGATACTGAGTGGAGAAACAGCATTAAAATTCGATGCAACTGAACTTCAGGGAAAGTTTCCTCAATTTTTATTTCCCAAATGCCTGACAATTACATTTGCAGATGACACTAAAGGGGAATTTGCGGCAAAGAGCTGAGAGAACAAGGAAATAATTCAAAGGAAGTGAGGGAGGCTAGAAATAAGACGCGATTCAGCCGGGCAAGGCACAGCTTGCAGAGACGGGAAATGCAGGCGCTGAGCAGGGACAGAAACCTGGAAAGAGACACAGGGTGAGAGCAAATTGGAGATGAGCTGACAATGATGAAAGAGCTGCTGCTATTTCAGGCTGCAGAAACATCACACCCCAGAGGAAGGGGGGATGACAGGCAAGATGCACCCACAATCAGGAAGATCAGCTTTGCCCAAAGGAACCCGGCAAAGTGGATGGAATTGGTGGGGTAGACCTGGCAGATTAAAAGAGGCAGAGGCCAAAGTGACATTCTCAGTGGTGGGTGGGCCTTTGATCTCCCATGCGCAAGATGCCCCTCCATGAATCCCTTAGGCAAGCTCCTCCTTTCCTTCAGTTCTGTGCTCAGACAGCCATATTCAACACTCAGTATGTCCTTCTCCCACAAGAAGCAGCCTTTCTGTTGTACAGGGTCCGTATAGGCTCACCAAGACTGCAAAGCCTAAACAGGGATGGCAATGGGCCTCAAGCCATCCCTAGTGGCAGCTCTTGCAGGACAGCTGACGGGCTTCACAGTGAGAGGCTGGCTGTACTGCCTGCCCTTCCTGACCCAGCCTTAGTACCCACACTCCTGAGAATAATTCATGCCCACTAAGCCAAAGGATGCCTGCTTGGCCCTTCCCACACCCATCCACTTGAAGCCCACACAGCAAACGTGAAGCCCACAATTCCTCAAACATGGGCTGCAGCTTCAACAGCTTCGCCCATTAGAAAACTGAGTTCACTGGTCAGAAGTTGGAATCCACAGAATTCTATTTTTGCAAAGGACAATAGGTGCTGAGTCTCCTAGGCTGCAGAGGCAATCTTGAAAACCTGGGAGGGAGACAGTTGTCTAACTTGTTTGCTGCTCTCTTTGCAATTTCCCCCCAGTCACTTTGTGCTCCCCCAGAACCTCTATGCTTACATCTCACTCTCTTAATTGTGTGAATTTCTTCCCCCAAGTAGGAACTGAGCGTTTTAACAGGAGTGGAGAAACACAGTTGATTTGGTTTGGGACACATAATGGAAATAGGGTTTCACAACTTTAAAAAACAGAGTTCAGAGAGAGAGAAGAGAAAGAGAAAATGAAATTGAGCCCAAAGGTTATAACATGATACATTAAATGCTATTCAGAAAATGGATTCAACTAGGGGCCTTCAACCTTCTGGAGCCAGGGACACATTTGGAAATCTAAGAAACTGTAGTGGGCACCCCAAAATGCCCATTTCACAAAAGAAGAACTGGGGATGACCAGAGACATGCTCCTAAAACAAGTGGATCCCAAAGAAAACAACACACTGGGGAGGAAAACAGGGAAACGCCCCCCAAATCACAAATGGCCAAAAAAGGCAGGTGCTCAGAAGGGTGTCTGAGGACACCATGATGCTCACAGCTGCCATATTGAGGATTCATTAATGTACTCAACAGCAGAGTCCTAAGTTTTTTTTTATTTTGATTGTAATCTGAAATGACAAAAGGATCTAAATCACAGAAAAGCAGCACACAGCCAGGCATAGGTTACTGGCATCCACCTTAAATAACATAATTTATACACTGCTCAGGCTTAGTAGTTGCTACATGTGCTTGCCTAATGAAAGAATCTGCAAAGTTCAAAAGCATGGCCATGTACACACCAACTTGTCAGCAAAACCACGTTTATGCCCCTAACTAAATTCTGGCCTCTCCTTACCAAAGGACTAGCCAACACGTCTCCCCATCTGAATTCCAGCACAAGCACTGTTCTTGCCAGAAAATGATCCACCACACAGCTGGTCACCAGCCGCCGCCTGTGAACAAGACAAGAGAGCTGAAAACACCACAATGAAAAATGGCACTTATGGCATGCACTAGCAGGAGACAGTGAAAAACACAGCCTGGTGGCTGGGAGCGAAGGGATGTGTGTTTTATGAGGCATCGAGTGCCTGGGACTATGAGTGCGTCAGGAGGTACGCCGCAGCTCTTCTGAGGGACACCATATAACTTCCCTCCTGCAGTGGCTCTGACAAACAGAATTTCTTTCTAATTCAATAAAGGCCCGGCGGTTACCATGGCTCATCCATTGTACCCAAAAGGGTTATAGCTGCTGCTCACATAATTTTCCCCTGTCCAAAATGCACAGGAAAAGGCCTCACCTGGTGGGTGAGGGGCAGTGATGACCTTCCCAAAATGCAGCACCAGTTAAAAGGCAGGGAGGACACAAAGCACTGCCAGAACTCAGAGCAGGAGACCCACGTAAGGTAAGGAGCACAAAGTCTCTGAGACTGCTGCAGGCAAGAGGGTTCCTAGGACCAGGAGTCTGGATGTGTGGTGGGGGGAAATCTGGTACAAGGAGTTTCAAAGACAGTTCATTGTACCAGGATGGGTAACCTGTCCAGTTATTGCTGGACTCCAGTTCCCCTCAACGAACAGCCGATGGTTAGGAATCATGGGAGTTGTAGTCTATTGAAGGCCCCCCCCCCCCCACTGCCACAGCATTAATCTAATCTATTCCAGGGCTAGTCATGGATACTTTCACATCCCACACAAAACTATAGGCAGAGATAACTGAATACCATGCAGGGCAGTGGGGGATAACTGAAATTCTTTTATCACTCTTACACAAAGGAAATTTACCCAGATGCATATATTTGTACTGGCTTCTATTATCTTCCAGGCATCAGGCTGGTTGTGAACTAGAAGGCTTTAAGAAACCGAGCCAATGTATGTAAGGGGCTACTTCTTCTCCTATGACTTGTTGCAAAATTAACTAAGATCTCTTAGTGGACAGTTGCTATTTGCCCACTAAAAAGGATGTTAAAATTTACATAAGCATCTTGAATCCTTTCACCACAGCTTTTAAATGCCTTTTCCATTGAGATATGATACATAGGATTTCAGCCATAGAATAGACTTGCTGCTGGTGGGGAAAATACCACGTTGATTTGGGGGGTGAGTAGGAGCACCAATTTTTTTAAAAAATAACAAGCAACAGAAACCTCGTGGATCTGGGGGGTGTGTGTGTGTGTTCCAGTAGAAGCAGTCAGCATTTAAGCAACTATCAAGACAACACGTATCTGGAATCACACCATCTTCCCGATTAAAAAAGCAATGAAAGGCAAATATGACTTTAAAAAGAGTTCTCTAAAACGGCACAAACATCAGGAAGAGTTGTGATCCTCAGTGCCACTGATGTCACAGGCATTATCCAACCGAAGCTCATCATAACTGCAAAACTGTATTTCACGAGGTAACTCAAAAGCTTCTACTAAGGAAAGAAAGATTTACCCAGTGACAAAGCGCTGCATGCGCGATGGGGAAATGCAATAACCCCACGGCAGAAGTGTGAACTTGAAGGAAGAGAACAACTGCCCTTGTGATGCGCAAACACGACGCCCGTCTGGAAAAGTTCTAACACAAGGCTGAATCTCCCTGGACAGCAACCACAGCACGACCCGGCCCCCACCTGAACCACGGGGCAAGGTTTTCCAGTCAGCGTGGGGCTTCCAGGTAAAAATACAACCCGCCTGTCCTATTGCTTTATATGGATAAAAGTGATCTTGGATATTACATGCAGAGACGACTCATCTATCTAAAGTTCAAGCCCCAGCCGCTTCCTTCGTGGAAATAAACTGCTCCCCGCCTGTTGCTCGAGTGCAATAAGCTTCTGCGGGGAGGACGCAGTAATACCCCCCGTCACATTATGGGATGGAGGAACACCGCGGGGTGCGGGGGAGGACCAACAGCAAAAGGTGTCGATATTAGGAGAGTCCAGTCCTAAAGTGGGAAAAGGGCAGCAGGAGGAAGGCAAATAAACTGTTTTTAGGACCCGATATAGGAAAGTTTGGGGGGTGGGGAAGAGACAAGTTACCGGGCGCACGGCAGGGTCGTGCTGGCTCTGTTGCTTCCGCCTTCGCCGCTTCCGCCCGCCCCCAGCCTGGCCCCGCCCCTCCATGGCGAGGAATGCTGGGAAATGTAGTCCGTAGGGGGGGTATAGGAGTGCCTGCTCCGCAAGCGTGTTCTCATTCCATCGCGTTCTATCTCTTTGCCATGGCGGATGCCGTTCACAGCGCCCACGAAACGACCCAGTGGCATTCGCGCAGTCGGCTCTCCGTGCTGCCATCGACTGCAGTGCTGGGGTGTAACGCGGCTGGCAAGAGGCGCCTTGTGACTGTCCGGAACCTATAAAGCATTCCCACACACCCGCTCCCCGTGAATCACACGTGCGTTTCTGTCATCAGCGGGGGAAAGCATCTGCATCTGTTCACGCGTACTCTTTGCCATCCCCGAGGAAGCAGAAGGCGCGCTTCCGGGTATAGATTTGAGGAAAACTTGGTGTGCCCTCAGCACCCAAAGACAATCAAGGTATTTGGGTCGTGTGAAAGGTCCCACGTGGGTAAATCCTGAAGATGGGAGTTGTCATCTGGGCAGCCCAGGACCTCCATACGTTACCCAGACTTGTACCCAGGGAGGTCACTTTGGTGCTAATAACACAGTGGTTTTGACTTCACCCCCGGAGGCACACTCCATTGTCTATTGAGACAGATATATGCCAACAATAGGCTTCTAAAAGCACTAGCTTGGGGGATCATCACAAAGTAAATTCAACCCCCCCCCAAAAAAAAAACCTGCTATGAAGCTGTTGCAGCAAAAAGCAACACTCCTGTGGCATCTTAAAGACTGACAGGTTTATTGTGACATACAGTAAACATGTTAGACTGTAAGACGCCACAAGTCTCTTTTTATATATATAAAGAGTCGGTAGGTCCTCATGGGCTCACTTTCACCTGCTGCAGGTGACAGAATTGGAGTGGAGGCGGAGAACCTTCAACTCAATCAATAGGCCATAACTTCAGTAAAAACATATTTAGGATTATTGTGAAATTTAGGGAATGCGTAATCGAGAGGAAAATATGGATGATTGGCAGAGAAGCTGAAGGAAGTCCAAAAAGAGATAATTTGTGAAAATTTGGATAAAATTGTATATTTGTGTTGAAAAGTAATAAAAAAATATTATTTTAAAAAGGATTATCGTGAAATTGTGATTTCTCTTTCAGAAATCTAAGTTGCAGGACAAAAGCCACACCTTCTGTGCCATTCCAATATTCTTCAGTGGTGTCTCTACTATGCACCCAGCCAACTCCATTGGCAACTGCTGCTGAATAAATCACACCACTCCAGGCTACCTCACTGGTCTGTAAGGAGGGCAAATGCCACAAACCGGAACAGCTGCAGCAGTAGAATTTATTGTTCCAGAGTTAAGTCCTACTAAGCCATGTCTCCATTCAACCAAAGTTCAAAGTACAAGACTAATTTCAACTGACAACTCCAGATACAACTCCCCCCCAGTTAAATCTTATTCTGACATTAGCCATGGGACAGGGTCTTCTACAGCACCTGAGGACAGAAGGGTTGGGGTGGGGCAGGATGGGCCACATGCCACACCTAGGTCTATAGGCTCCCTTTGTTTCAGTTGAGGTGACTCACTATTTCCTGGTAGAGCTGGCCATGGGTGTAAAGCCATCTAGGAGACCTACCTGAAACCTCCAACAATGGCCTTGCTTTGACTGTGACAAAATGTAGCATCTAGACCATAGCTGTCAACTTTCAGATTTGAAAATAAGGGATCAGCAGCCTCAAAAATAAGGGATCAGCAGCCTCACCTGTGCTGGGGACAGTCTACAGGATATCTAACAATCCGGGATAGCAGCAGGAAGCAGTGGGAAACGGCGCTGGAATAAGGGGATTTCCCACCAAAAAAAGGGAAGGTTGACAGCTATGGTCTAGACACGTTATTGCCCCACCAATATTGCCACAAAAGATATTATGTTCCCTAGTCCATGTCAACGATTAGTACTGAGGGTCAATTAAATAAGCCAATTGTAACTGGGATTCCATCACATCCATGGGCCTGGCACTGTCACAATAAATAAATAAGTTGTTTGCTGTAATTGAATGATATAGGGACTAGCTGCTTATCATATATGGGCCAGGAAGTAGTCCACTCTGCAAAAGGGGGCCTGGCATATTAGCTTGAGTCTTCTTGAGCTATTTATCTTATAGGCTCCCATCTGTGATGCATCCACAGCTGGTTTGTGGCACATTGTAAGCTGATTTTCTGGAGGCTGGTGGTTCTGCCTTTTACTGAAGCTTGTACCGGAAGCTTTTTTGATGTTTTATGATGTGACGGAGATCTAGGGCATAAAAGACTGACCCATGTGGAATGCTAAGTCCCCCAGGTATTCAGGCTAAAAGGAGACTACCTTTTTCTCCTGAACTTCTTTTCTCTCTGAACACTTCTGTTTGACGCTGCTTATCTGATTCTGGTGAGCGTGTTCATGTGTAACTGAAGAATGGCAATGCCACATTGCAGTGTCACACAAGCACCAACCGGCAGGATCTCTTGAGAACTGCCAAAGCGGAAGGCTGATGCTGATAACAAGACACTGACAACACTGAAAATGTACATGTTTTGAGTAAAACTGGAGCCAACAGGGAGTGCGGCTGGGAGGCACACGTAGCCAAGATTTATGGGATTGTCAGGATCAAGCTCTGGGTTAAGACTCTGCGCAGAAGAGTTGCGTCTTTAACTTCCTTGGACCTTACCCGATTATTAGCTGAGAACCTCTGGGAGTTACAAATTACTGTGCTAAAGCCATCAGACCCATATTGTAGTTGGCTCACCAACAAATTGGTTTTTCTGGACCTTGGTAGAAGCATGCTGACATCTCCCAGTTGACATGCGCTTGGATCTACATGTTTCTTTTTGAGTCTAGAATCTCTGGAGTCTCCCTTTCCTGGAGATTTCAGCCATGCTAGGATTTCCCCTTGGTACCATAACACCTGGCTCCCTCTGAATCCACAAGATACAGTAGTTTTGTTCCTACAATTTCTACCTTTTTTGTTCTATTATTTCTTCTTCTGTGATGTCGCTGGGCAAGCATACCTCGTGTGGACGAGAGATGTCCTACTGCTCCACAATCTTTTGTATCTTAATCATATAACTTCTCTTATCAAACTCTGTTCCCGCCTCTACTGTCTCATATCCCGATGCTAGACCAGCCTCCCCATTTTGAACAAGGAGTTTCCCTTTTCCCATTCCTCATCTTGAACACCATCTTTGCCCTGACTTCCAAGGTTCAACAAAACCAGGGAACTGCCAGCTAATTGTACACACCTGGTGAAATGCAGAGTGCCACTTTTTATGGCCCAGGTCAACCAGTCAAGCCATACCTCAGGCCAGCAAACAAGGAGGGTGTTGGTGTTGTTCCTGCACCACTGCTGTCTCTACGGCCTTCTGTTCCTTTGCCATGCAGACTCCCCAGGATTCCAGTTCTGATACTGTAATAACCTCCCTCTCTGTGACAGAGTGTTTATACATATAAGGTCCCAGGTTCCATTTCTCACTGTCTTCTCCAGTTAAAGCCAATCATTAGAAGAGTCTGAAGGAAGACTTTCCTGTCTGAGACCCTGTCTGGTGAACTGTGTAGGTTGGTCTGGACCATTTGGAATTAGGTCTTGTGTTATCACCTTTCGGTTTCTGTCTCAGCGTCAGAGGCCAGCCCTGGCCTATGTCTCTATGATTGAATCTCTGCCAGGCCGGGTGTCCCCAGTCCTTTCAGGAAAGGAGGTAAGGTAGATGGGCTGACATCTTCATCACACAAGGAGGAGGCTGTGGAAGTGCCATTAAATCATGATTCATTAACTCCCACTTCCTGGCATGCCATGGCCCAGCTCTGAGGGACTCTACTTCAGCTTCTGGGGTCAATGCCTGCCATGACAAGGCATTTTCCCACACTGAGGCAAGGGTGCCAACAGGATTTTCTGGGCCCTGGACACAGCCAAGGGGCCAGTCGTGGGGCCTTGCTTACAGTGGATTTTCTGCACCAGTGTCCTCTGTAACCACCTATCAGCAGCCCTTTCTTCAGTGCCAGAAGAATCAGAAGGACTAAACAAAGTGTCTATGGGAGAAGGACATACACAGATTGCCTTTTGAAATCTGGACTCTTCTCACCCCCAGCTCCCCCCAGAGTCAGTATAGGTCTTTTGGGTCCTTGTTTCCTCACCTCTTCACTTCCTACAACTTCAGTGCCCATGGGAAACTGCAAATCACTTGAACTCTCCTAGAAATGTAAAGTAGGGATGTTGATATTCCAGTGTATTTATTTATTGAATAAATGTATGGATAAAAAAGTATAGCTTTAAAAGGCCTTTCTTTTGATATTTTTTGAATTGGACTCAGAAGTGTATAGACATTTTCATTTCTTTTCCAGTGTGTATTTGTTCCTTATTTGCTTACCTCCACCCTCAGAAAACTACTGCTCTGGTTTTCCATAATTGAGACTTGGTATGTTCTGTAGTGAAAAGGTGAGGAACTGTGGTGAACTGGTCAGCTCTGGTGGTCATCTTCACAGAGGTAGTGGTGCTAGCCTCCTTTGCACTATGCCCTCTGGAGCATCCTGGGTTTGGGATGAGCATCACTGCCATTCCTCAGGGAGGAATGGACAGGTGGAGGATGGCAAATGCCTGAGAGAAACTTGCATGTTTCTCACATTGCCTGGGGCTCAGAATCCTGCATGGAGGAAGGGTCAGTGGTGGATCATTCCTGTCCATTTGGAGAAGGGCTGTAGCTCAGCAATAGAGCATCTCTCCTTTGAATGCAGAATTCCCCAGCTTCAGTCCCTGGCATCTCCAGTTAGAACTGGGAATGTCCCCTGCCTGAAACCTTGGAGAGCCTCTGCCAGTCAGTGTAGATAACCCTGGGCTAGATGGATAGTCTGACTTGGTATAAAGTGGCTTCCTACTTTTCTTGCAGTGGGGATCACCTGAACTCTTAAGTGCTGAAGAGCTGTGTGATTACCAGCATCATATGCAAATCTAGGGAGGGCATAAAAGTCCTCAGAGGAGCCTGGTTTTCTTACTGATGGAACAGATTCAAGGTGGGCATCTACATCACCCAGATTCCCATTCGCATAGGCTGTCATGCTGGAAGAGAACTACTACATCTGTATGCTAGGCAAGGGGCAGGCTGGGTTTTTATTTCATTTTGCAGTGTAAGTTAATCTTGTTTCTCCCTTATCCTATCCAATTATCTCTTCTATCATCAATAAACAAATTTTAATTTAGCATAATTGGACACGAGTGTGGTATGATTGAGGGCTGGGATATAGATTTGAAATAATCAACTTGGGAGGGTTTTGTCTCATCAGAGGCAGCCTGCAGTCCAGTGTCAGGAGTCCCATGGAGGTGTCATGGAAGGGGGTGGTCAGACCCTGAAGAGGAGTGGCGGGATCTTGGGGAATTAGATCCAGAGGTAGGAGGGTTGGGTTGCAGATTCCAATCCCCAAAAGATGTTTGATTCTAGGGAGGCTCTTCATGGGTTAGGGGGTCATTCACCATCCAGAGGAGACTCAGGCATGCTCTCAGAAGTGCTTCCCATTGTCTCAACTCCAGACATGCAATCTTCAGCTTCTCCAGCCAAAGTGCTGCCTCTAGTGACTTCTCCTGTTACACAGGAGCTTCTCACTTCCAGGGAAGCAACTGGGAGTAAATCTGATGCTGAGCCAGCTCCAACCCCATCTCCATTGCCTAAGATGTGGAGACACGAGTGCTGCCATGCACAAAAGAAACATCCACAAATAGATGTGGAAATGAGCAAACTGCACTTAAGGTTGGAAACATGAGCGACCCAGATCAACAGGTTCGTCCACCTTACTCGTAAACTACCATCATGGTTTTGGCTTAGCAGCTTATCCATTGTAGGCTCATTTAAAGAGCTTAGATGTTGTTATTTTTTTTGGCTAAGAGACCCCCTACCACCGTCACAGGACTACAAGGCTTGTGGCGGATTTTCTCTTCAGCACAGTTTGTCTGCTTGGACTAAGGGTGCAGTTAGACTATTTCAGACTCTGGGTTTGTTGAGTCTTCTTTAGATGGCAATGTTGTTTGCTTGACTTCCTTCGAAATGGGAAAGCAGCCAGGCTTGCTGCATTTCTGGGCCCTCCTGAATATTCTGCTGCGTGGGGTCCTAGACCTCTGTCCCAAAGTCCTGTCCTGAGTACACTACTGGTTTTGACCACCTCAGTGAGAAGGTGCTGACAAGACTAGATCAGAACTAGTCTTTTGGTGGGGGGCGGGGAGAGAAAGAGAAGGAGAGATTGTAATTGTTGTGATGAAAGACATATGCCCACGGTTACATGGTGATGTCCTTGAAGCCAGCACAAACAAGCTCCACATCTGCTTACGGGGAGCAGGCAGCAGCCAAGATTCCTGTGTTGCTTAAAAACAATAATCTTAAAGAGGGAGTGTACGGAAGAACCTTGGTGACATGCCTTCAATGTATATTCCACACCTTTGACATTTCCCCCAACATGGTCATGGTAAAAGCCATATGCAAAACATGTGCTTTACAATTGATGAGGAAAAATACACACTTCGTTATGCGTGCTTGGAAGCAGCAGCAAAAACTAGAACAATTCCCTCCATAATCAGTGAGCAGAGTGCCACACCTAGTACCAGTTGCTCCCCGCCTATGGAACAAACACGCCCCAATAAAGCAGCTCTGGATTTCTCAGACCAGAATAAAGATAGGTTTGCCATCTTGCTCTGTTTTAATGGGTTTGCTTTGAAGTAGCATGGGGTGGTGAGGGGGGGGCACTGTTTTGTCTTTATTCAACCTTACCAATATGCCTGGGTGTTTCTTTCCCCCCAAAATGCACATATGTTTAAGTAAATTAAAACATGCAGTTGAGCAATGACTTTGTTCCCCTGCGAAACGTAGCAGTGCTCATTAGGACAGCTGTGCCAGCTGTTGTGTCTCTGGGGGCCCCTGCTGTGGCCAATTTGAAGCGGTTGGGGAACAGGAGGAAGAACGTGCAGGATTCACTCCCTTACTGGATCACTCCCAAGTCGAGGGACCTGAGTCTAGGGAGCTGGAGATGTTTGTGTATTAGGTTTTTTCCCCCCCCTGCAGGCAGTAAAGTTAATTATTATTTGATTAATCTGTCTCTCGGGTAATGAAAGAGCAGTTATCGCAGCCTTGAGCACACAGCACCCTCCACCTGCTCAACACTTCCCTGCAGCCACACCTTGTCTCTTCACCTCACTCACCCCAACCCCCCAGGACTCTAACCAAGCCCCCAGATCTGGTGTACGGTGCAAGCAGAGGTATTGCTTCTGAGCAAATTCCCCTTGACTGAGATCCTACGTTGGGGGGCCCATAAAAGTTTGCTTGGAAGCCAGGGTCAAATTGTGAGGGAGGGGGAGAGTGGGAGGCTGCATCCAAACCAGCAGCATGAATTCACTCCAGGAGGGACAGGTCGCTCTGGAGCAAAGGATTACGAAATGCAACAAAGAGGGTTCCATTATGATCCATTCAGAGGCTTCCATTGAGTTGCCAGCTTGGCATCATCATTAGAGAATACACAGAACGCCTGCGGTGGGGGGAACTCCATGCCACACACTCTGCAGCACAGACACCAGGTGCCCTGTTGTGCATTCCGGCAGCAGCTAGCACAGGTGATCCTGGCCTGTGTGCTGTTTTGTGCTGTGTTTAATTTACTAAGCAGGGAAGTTTTACTGATGGAGGCGATAAGCTTCCATTTCTCTAGCAGAGAGAGGATGTAATAACGGCGATAACTCCTGCCCTTCGCTCCTGGGATATGAATGCCTCTTCAGCTCTTAATAACTCAACCTTGCATTTGCACATGCACGTCAGGGCACAGACACGCATGCATATACACACAAACATACACTCCTTTCATCCACCCACAGTAGTTTCAAATTCCAGCTCCAAATTCAACCCTCTTCTTGGTTCTTCTCATTACCGATCAAAGGAGTTTTGAGTTATTTGGGGCTGATGCTGCCAGCACCAGTTCCTTTGGAGGCTTCACTGAAGATGTTCCCAAATCCCATGGGGTACACAACTATCGTTCCCTCTACCTGTCTCTATCCCACCTCACTCTTTGCCAGAATGATACCTGGATTCAGATACAGAACACTCAATGTAGGGGGTGATCTGGTCTCCCTTCGTAGAATCATAGAATTGGAAGGGACCACGAGGGTCAACTAGTCCAACCCCCTGCAACTCAGAAGTCTTTCACCCGACATAGTGCTCAAACCCATGACCTTGAGATTAAGAGACTCATGCTCTACTGACTGAGCTATCCAGCTTGCATGCATGCCCTGCTTGTGGACTCTTCCCACAGGCATCATACATGGAGGAGAGGGCTATCAAAGGCTACTCACCAGGATGGCTACACTCTGCCTCCACAGTTGGAGGCCATAATGCTTCTGAATACCAATTGCTGGAAACCACACGAGGGGAGAGTGCTCTTGTGCCTCACCTTGTGTGTTCTTAACCTGTCAGTTGGAGCCACTGGGAACTACGATAAAGTCGGCACAAGGCTAATGGAGCCAACACAATACCTTTGTAAGCCGCAGGAACCCCTGGCACCAGGCACCAGACAGCAGCAGTTAGGGTGGGTGTCTATGTCATAACTGCTAAGCTGGGTTTCAACAGCCCAGGATCCTCACTTGGGCAGTAGCCAGAATTGCAAAGTCCCCAGCTCCCTGCTATTGGAGCTCAGGGACATCTTGCATCCAAAATACCCATGCACACACACTTTCCTGGGCATTATTTAGGACGGCACGATGCAAATAGTTGGAAGTAACAACAGGTGACGCTTCGTACAAAAACAGCTGCGCCGAGGAGAATTGCAAACCTCGAGATCTCTATTCTCCTTGTATGGTGCTTCAATTATTCAACATTTAAAATGGGAGCCGCTGCCAAATGAATATCCCGCGACTTGTCACAACACATGAAACCCTGGCACAGCGTGAGGCGTGCAGCACCTGACACCTCCAGCTCCCCTGGCACTGCCAAACAAATACGGCTGGTGCCTTTGTTGCACTTGCTGTGGAGGGAACCCTGCTGTTGCTGGGATTGATTTTCCCATTACCTTTTAATGTCGCATATTAAAGCCATATGGATTCACTCCGTTACTCCTCTGCTTTATGAGCTTCCGGCAGGGCTGAACTGGCATTGCTGCGACTTTCCAGGGCTGCGTGTAGGCAAGGGTGCTGTGGGGGAGGGGGTGAACACGGGGCTGGAGGGACAGTGAAGGGACCGGGGCTAGTGCCAGACAGGTCCAGAACCCATGCAAGGCAGGTAGCACTCTCCTGGGCAGACAGACTTAGGTAGCTGGACCAACAGACTGAAACTTAGGGCCAAACCAAAAAAGACGTGAGGGGGGATTCTGCTTAATTTTTTTCCCCCTAACCCCAAAATGAATGGGGAGCATAGGCACCAGTTCCTGGGGCCTGAGGCAGTTTCAGGCCCCCCCCAATGTTTTTCTTGAGGGCGCTGAACCCCCTCAATGTTCAGAGGTTGTCTGGCTCCGTCCCCTGGTGGGCAGTACTGATGGAGAAACTCATTCATCTACCTCACCCCTGCTTTTATCCTGAAACCATCTCTCTCTCTCTCTCTCTCTCTCTCTCTCTCTCTCTCTCTCTTTCTCTCTTTCTCTCTTTCTCTCTTTCTCTTTCTTTTTCTCTGTACACACTATACAGTACCTTTAAAGAACATTTCCCTCCTCAAAGAATTATGGGCACTGTAGTTTTCCCCTCACAGTTACACTTCCCACCAACACTTAACAAACTACAGTTCTCCATGAGAATCCAGAAGTGATCTCTCTAGATGATGGAATGACTCTTATCTCTGCAGCTGTGATCTCCTGGGTGAGGCAGACACTGTTAGGCAGTTGAATGCACAGGTGTACTCCGTCCATTTCCTTTGCACCCACCCACCTCCTCCATGCAACCCCGGGCACTGACAACCCACGCTATGCCACTGCTTAGCCAAGGAGAGTCAGAAACTGTTCTGATCCATTATGCAACCCCTTCCCAAGAACAGCAGCTCCCAAAGAGATGGCAGTCTGGAAACAGTAGTCCCACCTTTAGTTGGTGAGAGCGGATAACATGGTGAGTGAGGCCCATGCATCTGCAATGGGAGCAGCCCAAGCTGAACGCATTCCTGCATACCAGCAGTGCCTCTGCTTCCAAAGAGTGGCCACACAGAGCACACACCATTTGCCGGGCATTGACCTTTCTATTCCCTGCCCCCCAGAATTTACAGAAGATCTCGCCCAGAAACATTTGGGTGGGTTATTGTGGTGCTACAGCTCATAAGGCAGATTGAGAAACTCATAGGATTGTGAGAAATATGAGATTAGATGCTCTCTCCCAGGAAAGTTCTGAAACTGATTTAAAAAAAGCCATTAGCAGCTAGTGCACAATTGCCTGTGGAACCTGCCACATTGAGAGCTGCAATGCAAATGGGGAAACTATGTGGAAAAAAGAAAGAAGCAGTCAATGAGGCAACTGTCTGTGTCTGCAGTCCTTTAAGCACACTTGCATACGTTAGAATGAGATCAATAGGATATGCTGCCTGCCGTGCATTTTTCACACGATTCTTCCTTTACCGGGGATCTTAACTCAGGCTCCTTCAAGCATGTTGTGGTTCCATGTGGTCTTGGTTCCTCTTCATCCATCCACTTCTCCCTGCGTGGGTATGAGAAAAGAATAAACGCTGCTGGGAAACCATATGTATTTTGCCTTTCCAACAATGGGGAGGTTCAGACAGCTGCTTTGTTGCTTTAGGGAGCCTCGCAGTGATGATTCTAAATGTCTAGGGTGGGGAAAGATTCGAAGTAACCACTTTAGTGGGCAGAAAACAAGGCATTTCTTCTGCAACGTGCATCATCCCTGCAGCCAGCACGTTACTGTGAAGCATCCAGCTCTTAACAGAGGACGGCCACTTATGCCTCGCAAAAAAGAGGACGAAAGATGGCACAGATTTGCATAGGTTAATTTATATATATAGATGCAGATTTAGAAATAATTACTGACCAGGTGACCTGATGGATCTGCTGTCCAGGTGCTGAATGTTAATAGGCAACTTCAAGTGGCCTCCTGCTCTCCTTTATTTATCTTTAAACTGGGCTTTAAAGAAGGGGTGATGAAGCTACAGCCCTTCAGATGGTGCAGGGCAACTCCAGTCTTTTTTGACCATTGGACATGCTGGCTGGGGCTGACTAAAGCCTGTGTATTTATTGCATCAATACCCCACGTTCTTCTGCCAGGAGCTCCAGGTGGCCTATGTGGTTCTCCCTGTCCTCATCAATCCCCACAACAACCCTGTGAGGTAGGTTAGGCTGAGAGGTAGTAACTGGCCCCAGGTCGCCCATTGACCTTCATGGTCGAGTAGGGAATTGAACCATGGTCTCCCAGGGCCTCATCTACGCCACACTATCTATGTCTGGCGAGCCAGCATTTCCTTAACTGTGAAATAGAGGACGCCCTCAAATGAAGACTGTCCTCTGTAAAATGGACCACATGGCCACTCTAGCTCTTAGCCGTTGTTAAGAAAGGATAATGGTGCAGGTGCATGAATTTGATGATGATGATGACAACGACGATGAAAGCAGCAGCAGCAGCAGCAACAACAACAACAACAACAATGTAATCAGGGCCCATTTTCACTGCCAGATTTTGTCCCACATATATTGGAAGTACCGTATTTTTTGTTCCATAAGATGCACTTTTTTCCTCCTAAAAAGTAAGGGGAAATGTCTGTGCGTCTTATGGAGTGAATGTGTGGTCCCTGGAGCTGAATTGCCCAGGGGCAAAAAGCAGATTGTGCTTTTTTTTTTAGAAAGAGGAGATGGGGTGTTGAAACATAGCCACTGAGCAGCTGATCGGCAAGTGATCGGGAGGGGAGAAAAGGGAGTCTAGCGATAAAGGAGGCTGCCTGGGAAGGGGGGAGGTAAAGACAGCAAACTTGCAAGGAGAGGAGACAGGGAGATTAAAGCAATGAGGAGAGAAATTAGAAGAAAAGGAGAAGCAAAAAACTGCTCCAGCTAAGGAAAAGACACTAAGGCAAACAAGAGGGAAGGGGGTGTTGAAACGAAGCCGCTGAGCAGCTGATCGGCAAGGGATCGGGAGGGAGATAAGGGACTCTTATCTCTAAAGGAGGTTGCCTGGGAGGGGGGAGGTAAAAGCACACGGATCCTCAGGATTTTTTCACTGAGTCACCCAAATTCAACATCAGATCACATAGCATGTCCATAACTACAGCCTGCACCAAAAAAATCACATATCCAATGTTTCATGGAGCCGCAATGGCGCAAAAACCTGGTTACAAAGCACGGATCCACATGGAGCCTCAGGATTTTTGCACTGGGCCACCCCAAACTCACCGTCAAATCACATGTGTCTGTGGCCACAGCATGAACCACAAAAATCATACATCCACTGTTTCATTCAGAATAATTTTTTTCTTGTTTTCCTCCTCTAAAAACTAGGTGTGTCTTATGGTCAGGTGCATCTTATGGAGCGAAAAATACGGTATAATGAATGGAAAAAATGTTTAAAATAACTTTTGTAAAAACAAACAAACCCAGAAGCCTTTTATTAGGAATTGTAGGTACTGACATTCAAAGGAACAGAAAAGACTTTTCATGTATGTGACAACAGCAATGCGGATGCTACTAGCCCAGAGATGGAAAGAAGACAAAGTCCCTACCAGAGAGGAATGGCAAACCAAGTTGTTGGACCAGGCCGAAATGACAAAACTGACCCGAAGGCTCAGGAACCAAGAAGACCAAAACTTCAATGAAGAATGGGGGGAAATAATAATTTATCTAGGAGACCACTCCTAGTAAGCAGATGAAAACCTTAGCAGGATTTGAATAACATTTTAATAACATTTGTAATGTAGCGAATATTATGGATAATATGGAAAGATATAAAATATGAACTATGAAATAATATGCAGATGAGAAGGTGGACAATAGGATCCATGGAGGGGAAGTCCAGAGATTTGGAGAAATCTCTAAAAAGGGATATGTAATTTGGATTGTTATAATTCTATATTTGTAAAATCAAATAAAAAATATTATATATGTAAAAAGGGAGGGTTGGGCGGTGTGAGTTGGGGCGGCACCTTCCCATTTCATACTGGTTGACGAAATAGGATGGCACTGTCCTTGCCCGTCCCTCAAAAATGCCATCTAAGAAGAGGAAATGAATTCCTGCAGCAGGGCACTTTCCCTCCCCTCCCCTTCTTGAATGTACACTCTGTAAAATGGAAGACCCTGCAGTATGAGGAGACCAATCTTATAGCACACAGTCAACCCAAGTGGAGGTGACGATCTTCTTCTCATTGCCCCAGTCCCATCCTTGAAACTACAGTCTGTAAAGAGGAAAGAAGGAGACACTCTAAGCAGAACAGGAGGAGAGAACTGCCTTCTACTGAGCTCATTCACAGGGCCGTCTTAAGCATATTTGACTCCTAGTAAGCTCCAAAGCTTGGAGGAGACTCTTGAGAGTCCCATGGACTGCAAGAAGATCAAACCTATCCATTCTTAAGGAAATCAGCCCTGAGTGCTCACTGGAAGGACAGATCGTGAAGCTGAGGCTCCAATACTTTGGCCACCTCATGAGAAGAGAAGACTCCCTGGAAAAGACCCTGATGTTGGGAAAGATGGAGGGCAAAAGGAGAAGGGGACGACAGAGGACGAGATGGTTGGATAGTGTCTTCGAAGCTACAAACATGAGTTTGACCAAACTGCGGGAGGCAGTGGAAGACAGAGGTGCCTGGCGTGCTCTGGTCCATGGGGTCACGAAGAGTCGGACACGACTAAATGAGTAGAGGTTGGCTGGCCATCTGTCATGGATGCTTCTGTTGGGATTCCTGCATTGGGGGGGGGGGCTGGACTAGATGCTCCTCAGGGTCCCTTCCAACTCTACAATTCCATGATTCTATGTGTAGAGTGCCTTTCCATCAAAAATGAGTCACAAGCTCTCCACAAACATTTGCGATTACAGGGCAGTGTGCGTGTGTCTGATTTCCAAGCAGAATCGCACCCAGACGTTGCTCCTTTTGTAAACCGACACCTCAAAATGAAGCCCGAGCAAATGATATTATTTTGACCCTGTAGAGCATGACAGAGCCCATCTCCAAAGCCAAACATTTCCCATGATAAAATGTCCGAATAATACTGTTCCACAAACCTGTCCTTCCCATAGTTCTGTAAGAGGTCTGTTTATCTGCTATTCTCTGCAAGGGAATGAATCCAGCAAAGCTCATTGAGCTGGGGTAGCTCAGTTGGTAGAGCATGAGACTTCTTAATCTCAGGTTTGTGGGTTTGAGCCCCACATTGGGCCAAAAAAACTCCTGCATTGTAGGGATTGAACTAGATGACTCTTGGGGTCCCTTCGAACTCCACAGTTCTATGATTCTATGATAAATTATGCTAACATCCCTTGAAAATCATGCCCCACGTGGCCTAACCATAGGGAGAGTCCTTGCCCGGCTCAGTTAGCAGCACTGCAAAGAAGCGTTAGAGCATGAATCGTGGGCAAGTGGCCCTCTGCACAGGTAATCAATAGAGGGAGCCCCGGTCTCTCCACCGAAGGATTATTATTATTTTCTTATGCATGTGTGCACAGGAGATTTATCGCCGAGGCTGCCACGGCAAAATCAATTATTCATGTTATAAATTAGAAAATGATTTATGGCACCAGGAGGCTAAGGGAGTGGCAGGGAGCCCAGACCCTGTACAAGATACAGCTGAGTTCAGACAACCTTGTGCTCCTATGCGTTCCTTGGACGACCTTCTGCCAAAACAAAAAGGGTTCCTAATTTTGGAACACCCAGTTGTGCACAGTGCCTTCTGGTGGCTAAAATATGGAATTGCACTTTTTTTTGCTCTACGACACCTGATTCTGCAATGTTGGACAGCTGCAGAAAATGTTGGCTTTGTGGCATTCTGTGCAGCCAACACCTTGGATAAGCTGGGTTGCCTCACATATTCGTGTAACGTTAATCACAGAACCATAGATTTGCAGAGCTGGAAAGGACCATGAGGGTCAAAGAGTCCAACTTCCTGCATTGCAGGAATCTTTTGCTCAGCGTGAACCCACAACCCTGGGATTAAGAGCCTCCTGCTCTACAAACTGAGCTGTCCCAGAAGTTTTAACCATGCCAGGGATTTATGGACTGGACAGTTGGTGCTCTAGTGATGCACCCATAGGAACTGAAGGTTTGTTTTAAGTGAGATGGCCCACTGTGCTAGTACTCCTTCCCCTTATATGTCAGTGTCACATTTAAATCAGTCTTGAGCCATTATGTTTGTGGACAGGAACATCACGCGCACGCGCACACACACACACTTTTAAGATTTATACATTTCACTGATTTTACAATCATTTTGACATTTCAAAACTTGACTCCCTTCCCCCTCTTTCTGCAGTTCCTTAAATTTATTTTTAATATCTTCTGCGTATCCAAATTAACTTAATTTGCTCATTTATTTATCTTCTTTAAATATATACTCTTATGAAACTGCAGCTTATTACAATAATCCTGCCAGTGGTTTTTTCCCCCCGGTTTACAATTTCCATTCTTTTATAAAAAGTTTGTTATCTTGATTTCTTATTTTTCCGGTAAGATTTGCCATTTCTGCATATTCCATAAGTTTCTGTGTCCATTCTTCCATTGCTGGGACTTCTTTCCATTTTTGGGCAAGTAACGTTCTTGCCGCTGTAGTCACATACATGAATAATTTTCGATACCGTTTAGGTAGTTCTGTCCCTATAATTCCCAAGAGAAAAGCTTCTGGGTTTTTTTTTGTTTTTTCCAAATGTTATTTTAAACATCCTTTTCATTTCATTGTACAGTGGTACCTTAGGTTACATACGCTTCTGGTTACATACGCTTCAGGTTACAGACTCCGCTAACCCAGAAATTGTGCTTCAGGTTAAGAACTTTGCTTTAGGATGAGAACAGAAATCGGGCTCCGGCGGCGCAGCGGCAGCAGGAGGCCCCATTAGCTAAAGTGGTGCTTCAGATTAAGAACAGTTTCAGGTTAAGTACAGACCTCTGGAACGAATTAAGTACTTAACCTGAGGTACCACTGTATATCATTTCCCAGTTTGAAATTTGCATGTGCTAATTTGCATGTATAGGTGCACATTTAGAAATATTTACAAGAATCTAAATGGAGACACAATGCATCTCACCAGATAACCTGTGTGCACCTGCTGCCCGGATGTTAACTATGCATGAGTTTCAATTCCTCTGCTCTCCCTCCCTATGATTATTTATCTTTAAACTGGGCAGATTTTAAAATAGAGGACTCCTTCGAATAAAGGGCTGATCTCTGTAAAGCAGGTCACATAGAGCCAGTGTGGTGTAGTGGTTAAAAGCAGTGGACTCGTAATCTGGTGAACTGGGTTCGCGTCTCCGCTTCTCCACATGCAGCTGCTGGGCTAGTCACACTTCTTTGAAGTCTCTCAGCCCCACTCACCTCACAGAGTGTTTGTTGTGGGGGAGGAAAGGAAAAGGAGAATGTTAGCCGCTTTGAGACTCCTTCGGGTAGTGATAAAGCGGGATATCAAATCCAAACTACTCCTCCCCCTCCCCCCTCCGCTGCTGCTGCTGCTGCTGCTTCTTCTTCTTCTTCTTCTTCTTCTTCTTCTTCTTCTTCTTCTTCTTCTTCTTCTTCTTCTTCTTCTTCTTTTTTTTCTTCTTCTATTCTCTCCCTAGCTGTGTGAACAGCTCCATCCAGGAGGAGGTAGTGATGGCCACAACTAGGTAAAGTTAAAGGGACCCCTGACCATTAGGTCCAGTCGTGTCCGACTCTGGGGTTGCGGCGCTCATCTCGCTTTATTGGCCAAGGGAGCTGACGTACAGCTTCCAGGTCATGTGGCCAGCATGACTAAGCCGCTTCTGGTGAACCAGAGCAGTGCACGGAAACACTGTTTACCTTCCCGCCGGATTTATCCTTTTTATCTACTTGCGCTTCAATGTGCTTTTGAACTGCTAGGTTGGCAGGAGCAGGGACCGAGCAACGGGAGCTCACCCCGTCACAGGGATTTGAACCGCCGACCTTCTGATCGGCAAGTCCTAGGCTCTGTGGTTTAACCCGCAGCACTACCCACGTCCCTTCATGGCCACAACTAGGATGACTTTAAAAGAGGACTGGGCAAATTCATTTAGGATAAGGCTATCAGTGGCTACTAGCCAAGGTGGCTATGCTTCCTCCACAATTCGAGGCAGCAATGTTTCTGAATATTAGTTGCTGGAGAGTGTTTTTATGCTTGAATCCTGCTTGGCCACTGTGAGAATAGGATGCTGGACTAGGGTCTGTTCCAGACTCCCTTCTCTTCCTATGTACTCCAAAACAGCACCTGCCTGAGGTGTGTTAGCACCTTACATGAAATATTAAAATGCGGCAATTGCAATGTCTTTCTGATATCCCAAGTTCCAGTTGGTCTTGCTGATTCTCAGACTGACACAAACAAATCCCAGTTATTATCTCTGGTCAGAAATCTGACCCAAGGAGCTCAGCGCATGCAGATGACTTCTCTAGCTGTCCTATTTGAATTTTGCTTCCTGGAGGACCCCAGCCATGCCTCCTCCCCTGATCTCAGGTCTCTTCAGGATTTATAAAAAGCCCCAAAGCATGTTGTGCTTTACATTTCCACTGAGATCTGTTTGGTATAAAAGAATATGGTCTATCACTCTGATGTCAAAGTTGACTTACTTAATAAGGAATCATTCAGGGGAACAAACTAAGCAATTTATTCAGAAATGCTTCATGTTTGTAATGTACTGGAACATCACATTTCACGATATTGTCTATCCATATGCATTTGTCATCTGTGTTTTTGGAATTTATGTACAATTTTATTCTGCACCTTATTAAAAATGGCTTTAAAAAATGTTTCAGATAATAGATTTTTGTCTCCATGGAGAGGCCATGCGTGCGTGCGTGCCTGTGTGTGTGCATGCACACACACACACACACACATCAAATTGATGAATTTAGGTCAGTTCCCCACACATTTACCACAAAACATTTTGTGCCCAATTAGAATGAATCAGATGAGTTTACTGAAGATGGAACAGTGATAAACAGAGGATGAGGAACAAGATTCACAGCCAAATGAGGATACTGCTCCTAGATCACCCTTTGGCAGAAGGTCCCTTTGGAAGGGCTAAAACAGATCTTTCGTGGACAGGCCAGATCAGTGACTGAAGATGGAAAGACTATCTGCTGTAGCTAAGAGTCTAGGCATGTGCCCTGGACTCCACCCTCGCAGTGTTGCTCTTTGTCCCTTTCTCAGACCCTTCTCTTATTCAACCCTCCCTAAACCAGTTCCTGATGGTATGTCCCCCAAGCCCCCAGTGTGGCAGTGGAAAAATATGCCTCATCTCTATGTCAGTTGCTGGCATACATTGGCTTCCATGTGCACTTTCTTGCTGGTGGGGGGATTTATCTGAGAAGGAAGACAGGCTTGTTCCACATCCAGCTGCTGAAGAACTGGGTTTGAACTGATGACCACTTTTGGGAAAGACAGAAAAACATGTTGGGGAGCCTTAGATATTCGGTCACGACGGCTCTTTCCCTGAGCTGAATTGCTCCCCTTTACATAATGTGGCTAACATGGGCGTTTGCTGGATCCTGAGCAGGGATCCTGAGCAGCTCTCCATTCTAGCAAGGCCCACTCTGACTCTGTCACAAGGGTTTTTTAGGCCACACTTGCACCATACAGTTAAGGATCTGTGATACCGCTTTAATCAGTCGTGGCTTCCTGCAAAGAATTCTGGGAGCTGTCATTTGTCCAGGGGACTGAGAGTTATAGTATAAAGTTATACGTTTAAAGCATGGTGCTAGCACTTTAAACAGTTTTAAAGTGCTAGCGCCATGCTTTAAACGTATGCTGTGAATGTGGCCACAGCGAAGCCTGAGCCATGGTCCCCTTTAGGCTGCTGCTTCTGTACCACATCAGGTGCACTGGCGCCCTCCTCCTTGTGATTCTTTGCTTGTTGCCCAGCCCAACCTTGCTTCTCTATAAGATCTCCATCCTTCATTTGCCCCTTCTCCGCTACTTTTTAACAGCAGCAGCAAGACACCCACCAGGGTGGCTACAGTTCAGTGATGGAGCATCTCTGAGGTTCAGCCCCCGACGTATCCAGGTAGAGCTGAGAGAGCCCCTCATCTGAAATCCTGGAGAGCTGCTGCCAGTCAGTGCAGACAACATGGAGCTGGATGGACCAGTGCTCTGATTCAGGATAAGGCAGCTACTTATGTTCCTGCACATTGTGCCAAGGCACAATGCATTGCTCCCTTCCACAGTGCTGCCCTACTGACCTTTCTAGATCAGCAAACTTTTTCAGCAGGGGGCTTGTCCACTGTCCCTCAAATCTTGTGGGGGGACTGGACTATATTTTTTGGGGGGAAATGAATGAATTCCTATGCCCCACAAATAACTCAGAAATGCATTTTAAATAAAAGGGCACATTCTACTCAATGCTGATTCCCGGACCGTCTGCAAGCCGGATTTAGAAGGTGATTGAGCTGCATCCGGCCCCCAGGCCTTAGTTTGCCTACCCCATGTTCTAGGATATCCTAGCAGTAAGCTCAGCTCTGCTCTGTAATACTGCTGCAGCTCCTGGATAGTGACCACTGGTATGCAGGAGGAGGAAGGCCCATCCACCATTCTCTGAAACCAGTAGAGAATGGACCTAGCTGAACCAGCCCATCTAGAACACCTGACACCTGACATGGAAGGGATTTGGGAGTCTCCTTATTATTATTATCCCTATTACTGTAGAAATTGGAAGTGTCACAGAAGGCAGGGTGCCTCAAGCCCCCAGAGAAGCCCAAGCAATTTTGCCTGCACCTTGGGACCTCCTGTCAGTCCAGCCGTGGACCTTACCCTGGTTTTAGCAACTGTTTCCATAGCAGCAGCAGCAGCAGCAGCAGCAGCAAATCAGGTTGTAACCGAGTTTCTGAGTCAAATCCTCCATTCCAGCTCCTCAACATGCCGAGCCCTGAACAGCTGGGGATGGAGGCAATAGCAGCCCCAGCGAAATCTTCACTGTACCTTCCTTTGCTGGCCCTTATGCATCCTTGCCTGACTCATCCTGCTCATTCACCAGCACTCCTTCGCCTCTGCAGAATCCCAGCGAAAGTTCTGCATTAATCAGCATCCGGCCCCAAAGAGGAGACAGGAGTGAGCACGAGAATTCCAAAAGCTAAATGACCACTTCGGTGCAGGATGACACTACAAATCCTATCACTCTCCCTGCCTTCCTCCCTGCCCCCCACATCCCAGGCTGAATTGCACAATTGCTTTCTGGCACTGGGACTGGCATTGTGGAAATGCCCTGTGTGACAGAAGGCTCTGGGGAGGAAAGGGTTTTAGTTTCAAACCCCCCCCCCCCCGCCTCTGCCCTCTTACCTTCATCAGACTGGTGACAGCCATACTTAGCTGTGGACCCTTCTGAGAAATGCATTGGGGAAGCCCTCCCACTTAAGTTTGATTATATACCAGCATCCAATTACATACCTTCTGATTGGAGATGAAACATTATCATGACAGGAGGAGATTTAATTAAATATGAAGTAATTTGTCAGAGAGAAAAATAAAAGCAAACTGAATGATTGTATAACCCACTGTGTACCACAAAAAACAACCTTTCTTATGTGGTATATATCATATACCGCTATGTGATGGATAATCAGTTTATATGCTATATGATGATGTATACGATATGCAATGATTGGAGAGGATTTCTGGGTTTCTTGGGTCTTCTAGTGCTTGTGGGCCCTCATGCCCCACACCTCTGTGTTGCCCTATATGGCAGCAACTGCATCAGACCCAGAAGAGAGCTCTGCTTAGGTTTCCGGGGCTCTTTCATCCCATCTGCAGCATCTCCTGTTATAAGCAGAGCTTTGAATTGGGGGGTGGCAGACAATGTCACCTATTCTACCCATTGGTTTGCCAGGGCTCCTGAGCTTTGCCGAGTTGCACAGAAGATCCCACCCAACGTGTCTTCTTCCCCGCAAGGGATCTGTAACAATAGGGACAGGTGTGGGTTTTTCTCTTTCATGAACCCCAATCCTAAATACGTTAGGAGCAGCTCCCGTGGATTTCAAAGGACTTATGTCCATAAAGCATGCTTAGGATTGCAGCCACAAAGGTTTCAGAAACCTGCCAGCGTCTTGCCTCTCTCAACGTTGCTTCCCCACGGAGACTTCACCAAATGCAAGATTCTTTAAGCCCTATGCATGCTGACATCTAGGGTGTTTTGCACCCTAAGGTGGCCACATGCTGGCTCCCTTGGATGTCTCATCTCTGTGACGGCCTCCATACTGAATGAAGCTGAATGTTGAAAGATGCAGGACACATAAAAGGAAGGACTTCTTTATGCAGCACATAGTTAAACAATGGAATTCCCTCCCGTAGGAGGTGAGGTTGGCCAGCAAGCTAGATGGCTTTAAAGGAGGGTTAGAGGAAAGGGCTATCAATGACTATGAGCCATGATGGTTGTGCAATACCTCCACAGCTGGAGGCAGCAATGATTCTGAATCCCAGTTGCTTGGAAACCCCAGGAGGGGAGAATGCTCTTGCGCTCGACTCCTGATCGGCCACTGTGAGAACAGGATGCTGGACTAGACGGGCCATTCGCCTGACCCAGCAGGCTCTTCTCGTGTCCTGAATATTTCCAAGTTGTGCAGAAGACCTTCTGCTCAGCAGCACATGGTGCTCGAATCAGCTTTGACGTGGCTGCCGGCTGCCTGTCTCTCCCCTTGTCTGTTGATCTGTAACTGCTGTTGGAAAGACCACAGGGACCCTGTGAGTGAAAGGGTGAGCAGCAGAGAGAAAGGAGCTGTCAAGAGTCTCACAACGCTGTTTGAGAAGGCCTTTCATGGCCAGCCGTCGCCCCACAATGCAACTGTTTCTGGAGAAAGTTCAGCCCCAAGAAGATTGCCAGATCGAAAGAGTCCGAAAGAAGAAACTCTTTAGGGTTGTGGGGTTGACTATGCAGCTTGACAAACTAAAGGGTGCCCTGTGTGGCGAGTGTGGGATGTCAGGTCTGTAACAGAAACTCCTCTCTCTGGGTATAGCTTCCTCTAGAGCTCAGTGAGAGCTAGTTGGACCCATATAGCCTTGCCGGGGTAGCACGTTCTAGCTGCTGTGTTGAGTTGCTGTTCTATCGTTCATAAATAAACACAACTCTTGAAGCAGATAGGTAGCCGTGTTGGTCTGCCATAGTCAAAACAAAAAAAATTTTCCTTCCAGTAGCACCTTAAAGACCAACTAAGTTAGTTCTTGGTATGAGCTTTCGTGTGCATGCACACTTGTGTATCTGAAGAAGTGTGCATGCACACGAAAGCTCATACCAAGAACTAACTTAGTTGGTCTTTAAGGTGCTACTGGAAGGGAAAAAAAATTTGTTACAACTCTTGAAGTGTGCTGCTTTCTGGGATGAGGGCAGACCCATTGCAAAGGTTTTCTCAACACAGAGTACTCTTCCCAGACTCACAGGATACAACTCCCAGGAACAGACATTGACAGGTATGGAGCAGTTGTGTCCAACACAAGAAGGTGCTCCTGCTCAAATTCAGGTAATATCTTAAAATAGGGGACACCTCACAGATCCACATATTACTCCATTAGTAGTGCTGTGTAAATGACCGTATGGGAGCAGGCTGCTTGCCTCCTCTGTCCATTGCATGCCTCATATCAAGAGCCTGTCTTTGTCCCCTCTACAGGGCAGAGAGGTAGCGTAAGAATCAGAGCAGCAGAGCAGCAACAGCATCACTTGAAACTGCAACCTAAGGTTTTTAGCCTAGGATCAAGCACTCAATAAAGAGGGCAGTTCATCATCTGCTGTGTTGGATCTGATGAAGTAGGCTCTAGCCTATACAAAGTCATGCCACCACAATAAATCTGATACTCTTTAAGGTGCCACAGGGCTTGCAATTGTTTCTGTCACCTGCGGTTTGCTTCTGAAACTACTGTATTTTTCGCTCCATAAGATGCGCCTGGGCAGGCCATCGGCAACCTAGGGGCGCCGGGTGGATCTTTGCACCCCGGCGCCACATATGCTTAAGACGGCCCTGTGAATGAGGTGGCCAAAGTATTGGAGCCTCAGCTTCACGATCTGTCCTTCCAGTGAGCACTCAGGGCTGATTTCCTTAAGAATGGATAGGTTTGATCTTCTTGCAGTCCATGGGACTCTCAAGAGTCTCCTCCAAGCTTTGGAGCTTACTAGGAGTTAAATATGCTTAAGACGGCCCTGTGAATGAGCTCAGTAGAAGGCAGTTGTCTCCTCCTATTCTGCTTAGAGTGTCTCCTTCTTTCCTCTTTACAGACTGTAGTTTCAAGGATGGGACTGCGGCAATGAGAAGAAGATCGTCACCTCCACTTGGGTTGACTGTGTGCTATAAGACTGGTCTCCTCAGACTGCAGGGTCTTCCATTTTACAGAGTATACATTCAAGAAGGGGAGGGGAGGGAAAGTGCCCTGCTGCAGGAATTCATTTCCTCTTCTTAGATGGCATTGTTGAGGGACGGGCAAGGACAGTGCCATCCTATTTCGTCAACCAGTATGAAATGGGAAGGTGCCGCCCCAACTCACACTGCCCAAGCCTCCCTTTTTACATATATAATATTTTTTATTTGATTTTACAAATATAGAATTATAACAATCCAAATTACATATCCCTATTTAGAGATTTCTCCAAATCTCTGGACTTCCCACCTTCCCCTCCATGGGTCCTATTGTCCCCCATCTCATCTGCATATTATTTCATAGTCCATGTTTTATATCTTTCCATATTATCCATAATATTCGCTACATTACAAATGTTATTAAAATGTTATTAAAATCCTGCTAAGGTTTTCATCTGCTTACAGTGGTCTCCTAGATAAATTATAAATTTTTCCCATTCTTCATTGAAGTTTTGGTCTTCTTGGTTCCTGAGTCTTCCGGTCAGCTGTCGTCATAGTCCAACAGCTTGGTTTGCCATTCCTCTCTGGTAGGGACTTTGTCTTCTTTCCATCTCTGGGCTAGTAGAATCCGCATTGCTGTTGTCACATACATGGAAAGTCTTTTCTGTTCCTTTGGAATGTCAGTACCTACAATTCCTAATAAAAGGCTTCTGGGTTTGTTTGTTTTTACAAAAGTTATTTTAAACATTTTTTTTCAATTCATTATACTGGTAGGTGGAATTTCCTTCAGCGTTTTGATCCCTGACAATCATAGCTTTCATTTATTTTTAAGGTACTAGCCCTCATGGTTATGGAGATCACACATTCAAAGAAACATGAAATATCTGGGAAATCTCTCTGTGCCTTCCCCAAAGCTGTCCCTAAGTATGTGGCCTGTAGGGTTCATGAGAGCACCCATTAGTCTTCAGGCTTGGGGAGGCTTTCTTTTGGCGCTCCTATATTGCAATTTTGTTATCTTATATAGATTTCTTTGCTAATTGACTTATGGCATTGTACTGAACTCTGTTGTATACCGGTATATTTTTAATACACTGTTTACCACTTGGGGGGCCTTTGGGCCAAAAGATAGTACATAGGGATTAGAAACCTGAACAATACGGGTCCCCAGTGCACCAGCAGGATGCACCAGTGCTTACAGCAGGTCTGGACCCTCAATGGCAGGGAGCTGGATCTGCAAGAATCGATTTTAATTTCCTACAATGCCATAGAAGGACATAATAATGGGTGTTCTGGAGCATTGTGGGAAACTAAAACGGCAGCTTCAGGTCAACTTTGGAATGCTGCTGCTTGCTACACTACTACCAAGTCTGAGAGGAGCTGGTCATGGGTGTTTTCAGTATATATATATATATATATATATATATATATATATATATATATATAATCATTGTTGGTTACAAGACCTAATCACATACATTTGTTCCCCTGCTAGTGCAAACTGTGAGCTCGGGGCTTAGCCCTCTTTCCTCTCCAACACAGAGCTGTATTTGGGGGCTCCAGGGGGGTTGGTGCCAACCAGTGGAGCTTGAGCAGAAATCTGTGAGCAAGGCTCCCCGGCAGCGTCTCCAAGTAACGTCACGGCCAGCACATCCCCAGGGCTTCCTGGCGGATACAAACGTGATGCTGCCAAGCAAATTCAAATTGTGCGTCTGACCTTGCTGCTGAAAGGGTTAACTCCAGAGCTCCCAGCACATGGGCAGACGGGAGCAGCAGCTGCATGGAACAACACCAACAGGATGCATTTTAGCATCTCTGGGTTCAGGCTTCATGTCTCCAAACAGCCCCTTAGCAAAGACTGGGCAGAGGACAGCCAGCAACAGGCTCTTGGAGAGAATCTTTTTCCCAGCACACCAAGAGTGACAGCTGTCGTGAAGCTCTGCTGGGGACTGTACAGCACACCATGACCATGTACCCATTAACCTGCTTGTAGCACAGAAATGTAGTTTGTCTCAATCCATAATTGTTCATACTTGCACCCAACATGCTGTTTTCAGGCTAGATGTATTCCACATCCTGCTGTCCACAAGGGTGGGTGTGGTTAGCTGATACACCTTCGAAAACCTTCTCCTGATTTAGGTTACCTAAGCCTTCCCCCCCCCCCCACAGGTGAATAAGAAGGAAGTACAGTGGTACCTCGGGTTACAGACGCTTCAGGTTACAGACTCCGCTAACCCAGAAATAGTACCTCAGGTTAAGAACTTTGCTTCAGGATGAGAACAGAAATTGCATGATGGTGGCACGGCAGCAGCGGGAGGCCCCATTAGCTAAAGTGGCACCTCAGGTTAAGAACAGTTTCAGGTTAAGAACAGACCTCCGGTCTTAACCCGAGGCACCACTGTAGCAATTGCAATCTTGGCATATACTCACCCACAACATCATTGGACAGGAGTAGATCCACTCTTCTTCTGCCACACTGCTGGGTAATGGAGAATCAATTGGCAATTAAACCAGTTTCTCAAGAAGCACTTTGCAGGGGGCAAAAACTATGATCTGGATTGTGTGTGGACTCTGTAGGAAAAAAACAAGTACTTGGTCTCCATTGATTCTAGAATAGAATGGAAGCCGATGTTGTAGGCAGACTGCAGAGAGATATGGTAGCAATTACAATCTTCCATCGATACCTGTTTCTCAGCTGGGGCCACCTGAAATTTGTCGCTTGGAAGGCAGACTTTCAGGCAGTCACCCTGACTATAAGATGATCGCTGATCAACCAGCCAACTGGTTCTGAGCCCAGAGCTATTCTTGCCTTGCAGATGGTAAACGGCGATCTTCAGATTCCACCTTCTGGGAGAGCGTGGCTTGAATTGTTACAATGAATACACGGTGTGCCTGGAGTTTGGCTTAACCAAAGAGAAATAGCTCCTTTCAGCCCATGCAGTAGTCGAGAGAGGCTCCTTATCAGTGAGCACCGGCTCCTAGTGGGCGGGGCTGTGGTGTCATCCATTTGGAACCCAAATGGTCCTGATAGACAATGACTGGAACTGATTAGTCAGCAAGATCCATTGGGCGCTAATCAATCTTTCATGAGGGTCAATAGGCGGGTAGCTGGGCTGGTCCATTCCCTCTCGCTCTGCATGCTGCTCACAAGTCACCTGGCTGTGCCACACTCCAGGGGTTTCTGAAAGCTACAAAATGTGCAGCTTGTGCCCTGCATTTCCGCTTTGGTCACCGCAGGCAATGCTGGCAATCTCCAAGGAGCAGGAGGCCCTAAATGTCAGGGGGGAACTGGGTTTTGGAACCGGCTGAAAATACAGCCTCAGCTTGCTCTCTCAGTAGAGGTTTTTCCCCCTGCATTGATGCAAATAACACTCTCCCCACAATCCAGGGTAGCCTCCTCTGGTTTGCAGATGCTTCTAAGTAAGAACCCTATGCAGCTGGCTAAAGTTATTGCCACCCCTGCTCCCACTTGTTTCCCCACAGAGCACAGTGGCGCAGTTAGGTCATTTTAGACACTGGACTTCATGGTGCTCTTTATATGGGAAGTGGCATTCCCTCAAGGCATTCCCTTAGTAAGCCAGCCTTGCTCCTTCTGCTGAGTGGGCCCCTGGACTTTGGCCCCAATATCCTGCCCCGATGGCACCACTGAGGAAGTGGCAAGACTCTTTGCTGAGTCTAGGCTGTAGGAAACGCCAGCTGTGAAATAGCAGGCAGCATGCACATGGCTTGGTCCATTCTTTTGGTACCCAGATCTCGATGGGGAAGTCGAGTTGTGGCTCCAGAGCTCCCCGGAGTCTGATATTTGGAGCAGCACCAGAGTTACTTCCAATGCTTTGTATCTGTTCTGATTCTTGAGCAGCGAAGCAGCCTGGCCTCAGCCAGCCCTGATTTCTAATGCCCTGGCATGCATCTGCTGTCTCTGGTACCACCTCACCTTGTGGTCTTGTCTGTAAGGAGATTTCATAATGAACAGTCTCCACAATGGATCAGTAGCCCGCACCAGCTCACAATTAATCCTGTTATGGAGCGATCTCAGTTTTAGAGCCCACAATGACACCTGGTTTCTGTTACGTTTTCACTGCAAATAGGATATGGGGCAGCCAGACCAGGACACAGAATAGACAGATCAGAAATTAAGAATCACTGGGCTATTCTGGAACACAAGATGGTAAGACATTGCCTGTCACCTCTCCTGCTGCTGCCACCTCCGCCTCCCTGCCCACTCCCTTTTCTCCCTCTGACCACTTATAATGGTCCCACCACCATGGTGGGCTCTGAGACTTCTTCCCCTGGGGGTTCCCTTGAGGGAGGGGTTCCCTGGCTGCTGCCTCCCACCACTGCTCTGCATCTAGCCAGTCCATGACATTGCCCCTCTGGAAAACTTGAGGGAAAGACTTTGGGACATCAGCAGCCCCCCCCCCCCCCGTTTCATTAATTTATGAAGAGGAAGGGAAGCGGCTGCAATTGGAAAACCCCTGAGAAGGGAACCCAACTCAACCCCCAGAACACAAAAGATGCACAGTGGAGGCAAGAAAAATAATGTTCACACAGGATAGCAATATAACTTGACCTAGCCCTGCATAGAGTTTCGATACAGATGTCCAGCTGTTACACGGAATGTGTGTGCAGCCAGTTTAAAACTGTTTGTTTACTTAAGTGACAATCACTGTTAAAAAAATCCATTTTGTTTTATGTCTTCAGTCCATGTAATTAGGCATTCAGATACGAGATAGAAATAGGCATGCAAGAAATGTTTCAAAATGCTATTGGTCAGCAGCTGAGCTGAGTGAAAAGCTGAGCACCTCCCCAATATATTCAAGTTCTCCTGTGCCTCTGCAATTTCGGTATAAACGAGCACATGCACATTCATTCTTAGAACCACTTGCATGTGTACACACAACATGAACATGAGCCCAAGTGTCTTGCACAAGATTTGAGCCTCCAGGGGTCTGGGGACATTTCAAAGTACAGTGATTGGGCGGCTCCATTGTTCTTCCTCCCTCTGCTATCTTGTTGCCAGTGCCTCTTCTTTCTTATCTTTATTTCCTGGACTCAATAGTTACACCAGCTCAGAATCCACCTCGTGAGAAACAATGGTTTTGGACGTCCCTCCTCTCCGCAGAAAAAGCCTGCAGCAGAAACCACACTAGACTTCTAGTGCCCTCTCCTCTTGGCACGCTTGCTGCTTTCACAGACCTGGTATGGGGCATGTTCCATCCAGGAATGGCAGAAAAGCAAACAGGCACTAGGATGGTGGCTCTTCTTTATTTCAACCAAACCATGTGCTCCATCTGCAGGGAAACTTTGGCCTTCCTGATATTGCTGAACTACAACTCCCATCCTCTTAGCCTTTTTTTTGGTGGGAGTTGTAGTTCAGCAACATCTGGAGGGCCAGAGATTCTCCATACTCTGAATGCTTTAAGAAAGACCCATCAGGGTAAGAGCCATCAAGGCTGCTAACTGTAAGAGACACTATAACAAAGTGGCTTTGGTTTTATGAGAAAGGACACCTGTCTTGAAAAAAGTCCCCCAGGATCTAGATTAGACTTTCAGAACCTGGTGCCTTACAGATGTTCAGGACTACAACTCCCATCATACCCAGCCAGCTTCTCCTGACGCACCTCTGCAATGGCAGGAAAAGCAGCAGCGGGCAAAATTCCCCTTTCACTATCACTACTAAGAAGTCAGGAGCCTGATTACTCTTCCACTCCTGCCCAAGCTTCCCTCCCTTGCATTTTGTCCTTCTGCTCTCCCTGCCCCTCTTTGCATGACATCCCTCCTTGCCGTTCCCTTGGTGGACCAGGCCCCAGGGACCTATTTGGACTCTTCCTGTCGCCAGGACATTGCTCAAAATGTGAATTATTCATTCTCACTAAAAGCCCTTTTTGCTGTCTTGCTGTTCTCAAGCACTTGCTCTTGCTATGTAACCGGAGCTACTGCCACGCAGTCCCCTTCACTGCGGTCACCTCCCCACCTGCTGCCAGCACACAAGGGTTAGGGGCTGAGAGTATCAGGCCAGGAACCAATGCGTGTTCCTGCCCAGTAGAGCTTTGTGGTGCTTCTTTAGCTCGGCCTTCCCCAACCCGGTACCCTTCAGATGATTTGGACTACAACTCCCATCAGCCCCAGACAGCATGATCAATGGTCAGGAATAATGAAAGTTGAAGTCCAGAAAACCTGGAGGGCACCAGGATGGGAAAGGCTGCTTAAAACATTGTGGCCTTGGGATTTTCCATCATTCGTTCTGAGTCTGCAGACAGAGCGATAGAATTACAAGGTAATCCACAGATGGGAAATGGCTAATTGTTTTTCTGTTCAAGTTATCAGAGATCCCTCTTTGCTTGGCTCCGCTCCTCAGCTTGCTAGCCTTCCTTGGAGTACCAAGACTAGCAGGGTGCTCCAGGTGAATATTTGTGACGAAGGTACAGAAGGGGTCTTTCTTAGATCAATTTGTTTTAAAATGGCCTGCGTATCAGATGGCTGAGGTCGTGAGTTAGAAAGGCAGGCATGCAGCTTTGCTTTAAGCAAAACAATGCTTGTCTTGGAAGCTGCAGCCGCGGAAAAGAAAGATCAGAACAATCTGAGCTTTGAAGAACCATTGCAAACTTAATATTTAATCTTCCGAAACATGTGTCTTGCCATACCTTTATTCAGTGCTTTTTTTTCTTAAAAAAATGTTTAGGAGTGCTCTCATTTTGACTCAAGAAAATCACCATTTTACAGTTCAAATCGGGAGAAATAAATACAGTAAATGGACAAGAGTATAAAGATTCACAAAATGTTTAGGGGTATGTGTACCCCTGTGTTCCCCCCAGAAAAAAAAAGAACTGCCTTTATTTCTGACTTCGTAGTGAATCTGAAGGTGTGAGACACAGCTTTGAGAACAATTCGGAGCTGCTGTTTCACAATGTTTTTGTTACATTCGATTCATTTAGATCGTACAAAGCTCTGCACATAGCTCTACAACTATGCCAGTGATGAGGCCTGTAACATTTAGACTTTTTTGCCGCAGTTGGACTGACAGTGGAACACAAAACTCTCTCTCTCTCACACACACACACACACACACACACCCCTCCAGTCCCCTCTGCACTGCCATTCTTTGCCATATCTCACTGCCAGCTCTTCTCTAATATCCTGTCCATTGTTCCCAGCTCCCTGGGCTGCTGCTGCCCCCTCTCCACAGCCTCTATTCCTTGCAGAGTCACTTGCTGCCGCTTTCTGCCCCACCCACCTTTGCCACTCTCTCCCCACTGCCAGCCCCCATTCCTGTTGCTGTTCTCCTTGCTGTTTCGACACCTCCCGATTTAGTATAAACTGCCAATATCATTAGCACTCTTTATTCTTTTTGCATTGTTAATGGGGAGAAGACAACAACTCGAGCAGGAGGCATCAGGGCATCATTTTTCATATCCCGGATTCCCGCTGCCTTTTCGCCCTTCATTGTGTCTATTCAGCCAGACGCAGACCAGGGATAGGCAATACAGAGCAATTCAGTGAGCACAGCCAAGGCCAAGCAAGGGCTCCACGCAACAGAATGCCTTCTCTATTATTCAGAGATCTCGCCAATAACAACAGTGGCTTAAAGTGGCATCGCCGGAGATGTCCTTTCTGTTGTACCTTCATGGTTATTTGTGCTCATGGTGGCATTTGGGGCGGTTATATGGGATCCTGCTTTTAAAACTGCTACACTAATCTCTGAGATGTGAGAGAACTCAGGGTTCCAGCACTTGTGGGCATTCGTCTTTCTGGAGTGACAGCAGATGTCATGGATGCTTTCGCTGACATTCCTGCATTGCAGGGAGCTGGACTAGGCAAACCTCGAGTCCCTTCCAACTCTAGGATTCTAAAAGAAGAAAAGGCTAAGGAGTAAACCCTACATAAATCTGGAGTCTCTACGATGGCACCTTGTATGCCTCCTTCCAGCAGCTCCTGCAGGCAAGCTGGTGCCAAGTGTATTGCTCTGCTTTCCTTTGGACCACATCAGTGAGGCCAAGAGAAGGGTATTGTCATTTGGGCAGCTTGCGCTCTGTGGGGTTACTTCAGCACTGTTAATGCAGTGGTTTAACTTCACCCCCAGAGGCACACTCCATTGTCTGTTGAGACAGACAAATGGCAACAGTAGCCTTCTAAAAGCAGTAGCTCAGGGGGTCATCACCAAAGGTAAAGACTCCCACTCCCAACCCAACTGTTAGGAGCCCATTCCAAGATCTGTCATTCCTGCTACCCTTCATGGTCCTCTGGATGGTGACAGTATCCCCCTAATTAAAACAGGAGGTCCTCCCTAAATGTGTGGTGTGAGCAGATGGCATTGGAAGATGACGCCCCCCCCCCCCACAGGCCAGCCACTGGTTGGCTGAGAATGATTATTATTATTTATTAAAACTGTATACCACTCTTCATCCGAAGACCTTCATCTGTGGAGAATGCACACGTGGGTTTCTTTGGGCTTCTTTGTTTTCCTTGTCTTATCTCTTAGGGGAATGAAACAGGAGCAGAGCCGTCAGGACACCAGAATAAGTTAAGGAACCTCTGGATGGATGCGGCAAAACAAGTTGGAAATTAGGCAGTAAAGTCCTCAAGATACGACTTCAGACTGTGCATGGAAAACACCCCTTTGAATGACTGCCCTCTGTAAACCAGCAAGCAGCAGCAGAAACTCCCTGCAAGTAGAAAACTAGGACAGTGGGGAAATGGCTGAGCTAGAAACTGCCTCCCTGATGTGCTAGTTTTCCACTTGCAGGGATTTTTAAATTTTGTTTAAGGTAGAGTGTACTTGGAATTTATATTGCCTGTCTTCAGTCTGAAGTGGTGCAGCCAATTCTATTCTACCACCTCATTCTACTGCATGCATCAATCTAGTCCTGTCACTGTTTGAGATTGTACAAGTGCATGCTCATTCACATGCATATATGTGGTGGCTGTGGTGTAATTATATGTGCAAGCATCCGACAAAGTGTATGGATATGTCTGCTTCTATACCAGTTCATGTGTCTCGATACACATATTTGTTATTGTGACAATATCTCCTAATTGGTGGCTCTGCGTGGTTTTCAGGTATCCTATCAGGCAGGAAAAATGAGGGCCGCTTCACACAAGATTTATTTATTTGTTTGTTTCGAAAACTAATTAGTCACATAGTCTGCTTTCAAAGCACGTGAGGTGACACACAAACCAGGGTTTAAAAAGAGAGAGGCATTTCCTACTCAGAAATCACTGCTGTGTAAGAAATTGTGCGAATCCTACCTGTGGTTTGACAAACATGTCTATTTCACCACTGTAAGTGTACCTCATTCCCTCCTATGCACGCACACGTGTGTGTGATGTATTAACTTTTCACTTTTCCCTTTAGCAACTTTCATATTATATGAAGCAACCCTAATTCTCCCAAGCGGATGAGAAGTCATCACCATGCTTGTACTCTAATATGCTTAGCTACAAGGAAGAAGCTCATAAATTTGTCCCCTAAAAGCAGCTGTTTGACATCCTGGGAAAATATTCCCTTCTCTAGTACCTCAACTAAAATGGAGTGAGCCATTATGTTTGCAACTCCGGTTATAGGTGTAGAAAACATGAGAAGTAAGTGTCTATGTTTGACTACCTATTGAATATAAATTATACCTGTGCCTTGGCTCGAATATTGGTTTCATTTTTTGCTTTAGTCTTTGCCAATCTTAGCTCCACTGTTACTTTCTGGGGGAGTGGGTGTTCTAGGTATATACACAGCACAAAATCCACTCACACCAATGCAATCTTCTATTGCCTTTGAAGAGATAAAAGTTCCAGGCTCACACTGCGCACTTGTCTATGAAACTCACATACCGATTCCAGTCACATTGATAATAAAGAGTCCTGTGGCATGTTAAAGACTCACAGATTTATTGTAGCATGAGCTTTCGGGGACTAGTGCCCACTTCATCAGATGCATGAGGTGTAGTAGTCAATAGGCAGGTGTAGAGACATAGACATTGATATACATTTAGAGAGAAGAATGTAAGCAGTGGAGTCAAATGGCAATGACAGGACAATTTCCCACTGTTCTCATGCATATGATGAACTGAACTCTAGTCCATGAATGATCATGCCCAGACACATTTGGAATTATAGGGGGAAGAGCCATAGCATAGTGGTAGAAGATCTGCATTGCAAGCAAAAAGTCACAGGTTCAATCCCCTGCATCTCCAGGAGGGACTGGGAGAGGGTCCTGCCAGAAATCCTGGATAGCTACTGCCAGTCAGTACTGAGCTAGTTGGGTCAATGGTTTGACTCGGTATAAGGCAGCTTCCTATATTCCTGTGCCTGAGCACATTGGAAATTTTGAGGAAGTGCCATGAGTGGCAGTCACAAAACAGCTACTGTGTGAATGCAGCATAATGGTTACCATAACTAAAAGAGCAGAAAAAGAGAAAGGGCCACAAAATGGGCATGTAGGCATGTTCCCCATTAGCTACCCCATCATTGGGGGGAGGGGTACACCAGCATCAGCTACCACTAGGCTTGCTTACAGAGAAAAGCTCTTTGCATCTCCCCATTGTGTAGCACAGAACGAAGGGAGAGTGTTGAATCCGGGCATCCAGTTCACATGTTTGATGTAGGAGAGGCTGAGTGCTAGTAGGAACTGAAAGTGTCTGAAGAAAGTTTTCTGGTTTTAACGTTACTTTTAACGAATTATATAGTTCCTGTATCCTTCTAACCTTAATGTACACTGCTTAGAGACTACCACAGTGTTAAGCGGTATATGATTTGTTGAAATAAATTAATAAGTAAAAGAGCAAAGAACCCCTCATGTGTTCTGAATTTTAAAAGAGGATATTTGCGAAGACATTTCAAGGGCATCATAGGAGGTTCTGGCAGGCACACATGCTCATGGGCGCCCTGTTGGCAACCCTTGTTAGTCTTTAATGTGCCACAAGACTCTTTCCTCTTTCACCTTCTTCAGACTAACACAGCTACACTCCTGATACATAGGCTTCGACCATATTAGAGATCAGGGTGGATTATTATGAAAAGATGAGTAATTATTCCTGTGGTTAAAGCAGGGGGATTTGGAAGAGTTTTGACGTGCAAGGGTTAAGATCTGGCCTATTGGAAGACCTGTTACACATGTGTGTGACTGCTTGGGTTGTTCTGTTGTTTTTCTGTTAAAATATGCCACCACCACCACCACCCCAATTAGGGTAAAATGATTGCTAGGCGCAGGTCATTGTAAGCTTGCTCAATACAGTATGCAAGAGAAGAAGCAAATGCATGCAAATTAGCACTGGCAAATACTGACTCTGCTGTGGCTGGACCAACTTGAAAATGAAATTGCACTATAGAAGAGGGCACTGGGTACATCTCACACGGATGTTTCCAGTATTGGATTGCTTTGGAGATGCATGAAATATTACAATCTCCAGTGTATGATGTATTCAACCACTCACATATTGCCTGCCTGATCAATGTACTTGTGATGCAAAGAATCCCCACTCATGCCATACTTGAAACGTCAAAGCGTACATGCTTTTATCTACATGGAGATATATGTGGGGAATTAGAATACATAAAGCAGCCCTTACAGTTTCTGATGGTGTGTGTGACTTGAGCTGAAGAAGCACCCATTAACTTTGCTTTGCTGTTAGGGAAGTGGGGTTTTATAATTAACCCCCTTGCTTAAGCTCAACACCTGCTTTAGAGGGATCTGCAGCTGTATGGTTAATGATGTGGCTGAGTAGCAAAGCTATGGATCTCACCTGCAAGGGGGTCTAAGGGGTCTTCTGTTTTATATCTTGGCCAATTTTTTTGACTGATTTCTTTGTATTCTGCAGCCACAGCACTTTGTGGTTGTTTGCAGAATAGGCAGGGGTCTTGGGTGACACTGGAAAGGATTGTTAGTTCATGGGTGCGAGATGCACCCTAAATTACTAGGTTCAGTAGGTGTTAGATGTAATGAAGGCTTAGAATGCTAAAACTGTGAACTATATGATCAGGGGGGACCAGCTGGTGAAAGGAGTTCAGGTCGGAGCCAGACATTATAAACTGAAGGCTTTTGCAGATGACTTAGTACTGACTCTGCAAGAGCCAGACACTAGTACAAAAAGAGTCCTAGAATTAATTTGAATCTTTGGTCAGGTCGCAGGATTCAAGCTGAATAAACAAAAAACTAAGGTGCTGGAAAAAAATCTAACAAATGGTGAAAGAGAGAGATATTCCAAGAGGAAACTGGGTTAAAAGTGGCTAAAAAAGTAAAATACCTGGGGGTTAATATGACATCTAAGAATGTAAACCTATTTAAAGACAACTATGACAAGTGCTGGACAGAGATAAAGAAAGATCTAGAAATATGGTCGAACCTGAAGCTTTCCTTGTTAGGTCGAATTGCAGTGATTAAAATGAATGTATTGCCTAGAATGTTATTTTTGTTTCAGACATTACAAATTGTGGATAAACTAGACTGTTTCAAGAAGTGGCAGAAAGATATATCCAAATTTGTCTGGCAGGGCAAAAAGCCCAGAATAAATTTTAAGATACTTACTGACTCTAAAGAACGAGGGGGGTTTGCCCTGCCGGACTTGAAACTGTACTATGAAGCGGCAGCTTTCTGCTGGTTGAAAGACTGGCTACTTCTTGAAAATGCAGACATTCTAGATTTGGAAGGATTTGATAATAGGTTCGGTTGGCATGCATATATTTGGTATGACAAGGTCAAAGCGCACAAGGGTTTTAAAAATCATATTGTCAGGAAAGCACTGTTTAATGTTTGGATTCGGTATAAGGACTTATTGGAAAATAAAACTCCCAGGTGGCTCTCACCAATGGAGGCTAAGGAGGTGAAGAAACTTAATATGAAAACTAATTGGCCAAAATATTGGGAAATTTTAGAACAAGAAAGTGGTGAACTTAAATTACAAAGTTTTGAGAAAATAAAGTCCAAGGTACGAGATTGGCTCCATTATTTTCAAATAATGGAGGTTTATAAACAAGACAGGAAAATTGGTTTCCAGGTGGAAAAATCGAAATTAGAAACAGAATTGTTAGAACCCAATACTAAGAATTTATCAAGGATGTATAACTTGCTGCTGAAGTGGAGCACAATAGATGAGACAGTGAAATCAGCCATGATTAGATGGGCACAGGACATAGGTCATGACATTATGTTTGCTGACTGGGAGCAGTTATGGACCACAGATATTAAATTCACGGCATGTAATGCCTTAAGAGAAAACATTATGAAAATGATTTATAGGTGGTACATGACCCCAGTCAAGCTTGTGAAGATTTATCATCTGCCCAATAATAAATGTTGGAAATGTAAAGAGACTGAAGGCACCTTCTTCCACCTTTGGTGGACCTGCCCGAAGATTAAGGCCTTCTGGGAAATGATTTATAATGAGATTAAGAAAGTACTTAGATGCACCTTTCATAAAAAACCAGAGGCTTTTCTCTTGGGTATGGTTGGCCAATTGGTGCCAAGGAAGGACAAGAATTTTTTTTTGTATGCTACTACGGCAGCAAGGGTTCTTCTAGCAAAGTATTGGAAGACACAAGAGCTACCCACGCTGGAGGAGTGGCAGGCGAAAGTGATTGACTTCATGGGACTGGCAGAAATGACCGGCAGAATCCGCGACCAAGAGAAAGAGACTGTGGAGGAAGATTGGAAGAAGTTTAAAATATATCTTAAGAACTGCTATAAAATTGAAGAGTGCTAAAATGTTAAGGGAAAGGAAGAGGTATAATTGCAGCGGAAATTTTTTTTTTATGATTTAGGGTGAAATTGAAAAGGAGAACAAATTTAAAATTTAATTGATTAAAAGGGTTGCTGAATAATTGTAAAATAAGGATGCAAAAAGGGGAAGGTATGGGGAAGTCCGAGAAAAGAGGCTTATGAAAATGAGGTTACGAAAATATGATTTTATGTGTTTGTTTGTCTGTTGTTGTTGTTTTGTCTTTTAAAGATGGAAAATTTAATAAAAAATTTATTAAAAAAAATAGAATGCTAAAACTGTGCTAGACCAGTGTATTAGATGCTTCTAAATCCTCTGGAATTAACATGTGTTAAGGGCTAATTAAGATAGACTAAGCTTCCTTTGTTGAGGCAGTCACCAGAGGGATGGAGCATTAAGGACTACAATGGACCAAAGGAACTCACCATAGACTGCAAAGAGGTGGGGCAACTTTCACTCAAGAGATAAAGCCAAGAGCTTAGAGAAGAGGGGGAGGAAGCAATATGGGCCAGAAGCTTAGAGTGTAGGAGTTATGTGGCAAACAGATAACAGAGAAATGGCTGGCAGCTGTTTGAATCCAGGACTGTGCCTAGGGAAGAAGCAAGACTCTTGGGGTACGATGCTGGGAACACCTTCATCATAGGCTCAAGCTGCATATATATGTGTAAATAAACCATATATCATAAAGACACCACAGTATACAAGGTGCCTATTTTTTTCCTAATGGAAATACAGACTCTGAAACCCCCGGAATCTCACACTGCTGTGGAGTACTTGCCCCAAAACTGGATCTTGGCATCCAGGAAATTCTCCTTTTATGCCTTTTTTTCCCCCTTTGCCACCAACAGTCTTAAGGGCCAGATAGAGGTCTAGAGGGCCACGTGTCTTTCCACCCCTTGACATCTGGACCATGCTAAGGTGGTACTAGTTGCCTGTACACACAGACACATCCAGCCTAAGCCCTCACTGATCCTGTGATTATGCTACCCTGGCTGAACTGGCTCCCAAGTGCTACGTTCATACGGAAGGACTCTCCTCAACGCGACTCATTTTAAAAAAACAAACAAACAAAAAGAAACCCCTTAAGACCAACACGCGCGCTTACATCTGCAGCCAGACTAGAGAAATAAAGAGTAATTTCCTTTACAAGACCATAGTGTAATCTCCCTAGTAACAGCGCGCAAAGGGCTTGGCGCCCTCCTGATACCGCGAAGAACTCAGCAGCCCAGGAAGCGCCCAAAGTAGTCGAAGTCCAAGCAAGTGACGCTCAGCCATTGGGGGTCTCAGGTGCAACGTGCTCTAGGACCTAGCAGCCCTTCCTTAAGGGAGGGAGTGGGTTGGTCAAGCCAGAGCCAGAACTTGATGGGACTGGGACGGCTAGCGGAAGTGTGAATGAGCTTTGGCAAGGACCGGATGTTGCCACGACCCTGTCCTCGCTTGCCCGATGCCACCTCCAGCATCCGACACGGGATGCACCGGAGATGCACTGGCACAGCACCAGTTGCCGGGGAGCACAAACAATGCTTGCTTGTCTGCTTGCGCTCCTGCCATGCTGGCGAGCATCTGCTTGGCCGCTGTGAGAACAGGATGCTGGAGAGGATCCGGCTCCTCTTGGGCTTTTGCTCGTCTCTCCCACCCCCCCACCCCGCCACGTTTAGTTAGTGGTGGTCGGGGGCGTATCTGCTGTCCACATCTTCCACCAAAGTTGGAGGGCTTAAGAGAGGAGGCTCATCACTAGGCAGACACGAGCTTATGGGTAAACGGAGGAGTCGCACGAGGCGTTGGTACGGGTGAAGGAGGAAAAGCGGCGGGGTGTGTGTGCAAGAGCCTAAGAGAAAAGGGTGCCAGCCCAGGGTGGTGTGGTGGCTGCTATTTGGCAGAAGAGAGTGCAATGGAAAGGGCTGTTGCTGCCCGGATGAGAAGCGAATACCACATTTTCCAAGGCTACAGCTCAAGTGTACAGTCCGGCTCCCCCCCCCCCCGCCATATCTCCAAGTATCCCTGCTGCTCCAGTCCGTTCATCCTTTGCTTCCCTAGGCAAAGCCGCCGCTGCCGCTCCTATCTTCACCGGAAAGGAAGAGTATGGAGCGTGTCACACGGCAGTATATATATATATATACTGTACTGTACGTATATGCATCCTGCCGGCCAAGATCAGCTTCGGGGAGGCGGGCGAACTGGAGGTGGAGTGGGTGGGAGGTTTGGTGGGAGGGGGCGGAACATCTCCCTGCCCTCCGCTTGCCTCGGGGTCTCCCCGGGAGCCCATCTAGGGGTGCGCGTCGTTGGGGCTGCTGGGCTCGATTCCAGCTCTTGCCACCCGGATCCGGCAAGCCCCGCTCCCTCGCGAAGGTTACCAGCTGTGCTCTTGAAAGAGGCTGCACCCCCCCTCTTCCCGCCTCGCCCTCCACACACCCCAGACCTCCGCCCCCCAACATCCTCCCCGCCCGTCACAGTTTGGCTCCGTATTGATCGGCGCTGCCTGGCCGCGCTTCCCCTGCAATTCCAGGTAGTAAATCAGTGCCAGGCGGCCCAACCTCCCGGCGTCGCCATTGGGTGCCCGGCTCCGCTCGGGCCGCACTGATTGGCCGCCTGCCGGGCACAAGGCTTTACATAAAGAGGCGCTCGCGCTCCGCTGGACTTGCCCAAGCGCGAGAAGAGGCGGAGGAGCTGCACGCCGGGAGCCAGGGAGACGCGCCAGCAGCGGAGGCGCCAGCGAGCGAGCGGGCAGGCAGGCAGCACCAGCTGCGGACATTGGGGCAGCCCGCCCGGGATGCTCCGTGGCCAGCTGGGCGGCATGGCCCTGCCACGGGCCCCCGCCGCCGGCCCGGTGAGTAGAGCTGGCCGCGACCCGGCCGACGGGGCGAAGTTTCCCAAAGAGCCGGAGAAGAAAAGTTGGGCGCTTGCGAGTGAGCCGGAGAAGCGGGAAGGGCGCACAGGGCGCGCGCGCTTGCGCCCCGCTTCCCCGGACGCCAAGCGGCGCCAGCGAGCCGGGCGGGCGGAAATGGGGGCTGAGGGTGGGACTCGGAGGAGAGCCTGGGGAGCCCGGAAAGCTGGGGAAGTGGAGTGGAAGGGGTGGCCCAGAGAGGTGGGGTCTAACTAAGGGAAGAGGTTCTGGCTTTGAGGAGGACTAAAGTGGGGTGGGGGCACCCTTCCCGTTCAGGTCAGCTTCAGCTCTTGCCTGAGGAAGGACTTAGCCTCTCTGGTTGCCGCGCCCCCCGACAGCATCCCAAGGGTGCCAAGGTCTGCTTGCTGTTAAGGTGACTGCTTTTGTCTCCACACTGCACCGGCGGCAGCTGCTGGCTGTGCCCCAGCTTGGGGCAGGCAGGCCACCCTGCAGTGTGGCAACAGGGGAAACAAGGGGGGCAACTCTGAAGAACAACTCCCTAGGCACTAGGTGGGAGGCGGGGAGAGGTATCTCTGGCTGCTTCCCGAACACCCTGGGGGGTGATCCCTGTCGCTTTTGCAGGGAAGGTCTCCTGCAGCATTAATGCAGGTTGTGGGCTGGTATTTAGTGGGCTTAAGGAAGACAGCAGTGCAGCCCAGGACAGGGACATTTTTCTTCTTGTTCTCAGCAGCGGTTCCAGAAAAATAGAATTTGAAGGAAAAGCAGCCCTGAAAGACTTGAGCAGGACCTGAACCCTAATGTGGTGATGATGCCACACATTAGTCTTGCTGGATTTGTTTGTGCTCAGATTGCTTGAATTAGTAGCACTTTGGAAGATAATGTGGTGGTTTGGGCCAGTGGGGGGGGGGGGGAGACAGAGGAGGTGTCTCGTGATGTTTCCAGGCTATTTTGATGCTACCACAATTGATTGGCTGTTCATTTGTGATGTCACCGAGGAAAATGTGGGAATGCATTTGGATAATGACATTGTGAGCTAGTGATGTCACTAGTCCACAGTAGCGCAGGCAGTGTTATCTCACTGCGAGGTTGCTGGAGGGCCGTGCTTTATAACAGAGATGGCGGTGCCACGGGGGCTATGAAGTCATTTAGGATAAATAGCAGGAACTGTGTACAACGGCAGCTGCTTGCTGGTGCAGAGCAACAATACAATTAAATTTTTGCTTCTGTTGCATCCTCTCTCTGGATGTCCAGAATTCTCCAAAGAACCTGTCTTGGCCTTGTCGCCTTGGAGCGAATGGGACACAGCTCCCTCTCTCTCCATGATAGGAAATAAAGCAGTGCCTTCACTTGGGAATTATCAAATGCCCATGCTAGCATGTCATGCAGATCCCGCTGTCTGCCCCCAGCATGCAGAGGCCCTGCTGTGTCACTAGCAGGACCAGCTACCTTCCTGTAAGCCTCTAGTGCCATCTGCTCCTTGGGGCAAGGTCTACTGAGTTAAGTGTATCTCCGTCCATTTGTATAAATGGGTGCAAATTGCAGTGTAATCAACCACACCCTGTAGGAGCAAGCAAGACATGGAACTGCGCAGCTGCTTCCATGGCCAGAGAGGTGCTTTCTCCTTTGCCCGGTGGAGAATCATCACTGCCCATTTGAGAAACTTTTCACCTCCTTGGTGCCATATCACCACCTTAACGTCAGAGTTGGGCAGGCAACACAGAATGCAGAGAAAGGGGATCTGTCTATGACCACAGCAAGCTGTCCAGGGCAAATTTACTGCAGTGCGGGCACTGAGTGGGCATTCTTGTACACATTGCATCCTTTACTCAAGAGCTGGCCTGTTTAGTGGGACAGAAAATGGTGGTGTGCAGGGCACAGAGTCATGGAGAGGACTTCCATCAATGTCCACATTCGGAACAAGATGGCGACCAACTGCTTTTTTTTCCTTCCCCAGTTGCCAAGGGCATCTCTAAAAGCAAATCTATACCGTGGATCCCCCTAGCAGGCGACTGCCAAGATGCCTGACCCCAGTTCTGAGCCTAAGCTTGGTCCAAGGACAGACTGGATCGGAGCCTGGATGTATGCCTTCTTACCTATTCTGTACTGCCTCCATTCCAAGAGCTGCCCATAAGAGATAAGGGAAGGGATTATTAAATAACCCAGCAATGAGCAGGCAAAGGCCCGGCTCTCCTTCTTTGCTTGTGCACAGTTTCCTCCCTTGTTCAGAGTGAAGACTGTCTCCCTGGTCTTTGGGAGGGTCCCTTTTTCCTGCTCAGGTGCCTGATACTCATGTAGTATTCTGCTGCCTTTCCCTGCACCATCCTACATTTAATGCCATGGGCACATCGCACTTGGTGGGGCTGGACTCTTGCTGCATCCAAAACAAGAGACTAGCATCCTGAGAATAGAAGCAGCCATCAGCCGCTCTGGGACTAGATCATTCATTTTTGTCTCCCGCCGCCAATTCAGTTCCTTTTTGGATGCTCTCCAGGCTCCAGGAAGAAGGTGTTAATCAGTTAATCAAGTGAAGGGATCAGACAAAATCTTCTCTCATCACACAATTCATGCCTGGTAAAGACTTTCATATAGGAATCTCTGGGGAATGTGTGGTCATTGTGCCTCTGGGAGTTTTCTTTGCTGTTTGCATGTCCTGGGAAGTTGTGGTTTGCTAGTGTGAATACAAAGTTGTGGGGCTGGGGAGTAGAGACTTCCAGGGCTGTAGTTCAGTGACGGAGAATCTGCTTTGCATGCAGAAAATCCTAGGTTCAATTCATGACATCTCCAGATAGAGCTGAGAGAGAGTCCTGTCTGAAATTTTGGAGAGCACCTTACATTCAGGGTAGATGATAGGTACCAACATGAAGCCACATGGACCAGTGATCTGGCTGAGTATAAGGCAGCTTTCTGTGTTCCTGTGTTCCATGATCTACAACTGGGTTGGGGAATTTGTGGTCCTCCAGGTGTTGTTGAGCTGCAACTTACCCTCATGACCACTGGCCAATGCTGATGGGAGTCCCAACAACATCCAGAAGGCTCATTCCTCATGTAAACAGTTGCCTCCTCCACTCCACATTTCTGTATGGAATACCATCAATGTAAGGGACTCTAATTTGTTAAGCAACTATGTTGTGACGTTATGCTTTTAGAGACCAGGTTGTCCAAGCTCCAGTGGGAAAGTCAAGAGCTCTCGGGAGGAGGAAGAAGGGTTACAAAGATCAAGTTTGTGACTGTCTGCTTGACTGCCTTGTGCACAGGTATAAACGCTTTCTCTGTGTGTAGAGGAAGGCAACTTAATTAATAGCCATTTCCCTAATGATCTATCTGGAGTTCACTGATGTATGGGTTTAATTAGCCCAAACCAAATGCTGGGAGCCTGATGGTAGAACACACCATCTTTGTCACCAGGTACCTGTTACCATCCTGTTCTAATTTGACAACAAGTTAATCTGGGCTTGAACTGGAGGGTGGTGCTAGCACCCAGACTGCCAGCTCTGTGTGATATATTGCTTGCTGTGACCTAACACATGGGAGATGTACCCTATTCTTCGTAAGCTCCTGCCTAATCCCCATGTCTGGAGGAATCTACGGCGCTCTTCAGACTATTTCCATGGTGAGTGGATAGAGGCAAGATCCTATCTGAATAACAGGACTGCACGTGTTGGCTCCTATCATGTTGCACCATGACTGTGAGCAGAATTCTCTTACTCTCTCATATATCAGGCACCCATTGAAGTTTGATCTGAGACGGACTTTTAAACCAGTGGGGTATTTATTAGATAGCCTTCTGGCTACTTGTATGGCAATATTGCCAGCCACACCATGAATCCCACTGCTCTAAACATTATTATATAAAAGGCAATGACCATGTAAGCACCACTTATTCCCCCTTCAGGAAATAACACTGAGCATATGGTGAGTGAGGCTAGGTTTTGGAGCTAGCAGGATCTAGGTGGCTCTGGACCAAGAGCTGAATGGATTTGGGATGTGTCTGCTTCTGGCACTATATGCTGCTGCTGGCCTAAGGTGAATCGGATGCTTCTAAGGATTCTAGCCCACCCTTGTATCATGGGTCCAAGCAGGGAAATTGCTGCAGAAGGTTGAAAACATGCAGAAACACTTGCGTAGCCAAGCCACAACTCAGAGGTGGGTATGGGGAAGTGAACAGCAGATCTGCATGCTGGAGTCTACAACGCAGCCAGGTACTGCCACAGGGGAATGGGGGAGCGCCGAGTGGCTAATAGTGGAGCTAACCAGGTGTTCTCCATAGGAATGATCATAAGACATATTACATGTTTTGCTTTGCACTTTGACCACCCTTTTGTGCACACAATCAGGGTGGATAAAGTATCCCCGAGAGGCTTTAAAGACAGTATTGATCCTAGCCATTGGCTGCATTTATAAGAATGTTCCAAGCTGGCAGCCCCAGAAAAAGAAGAAGCTGCTTATTAGTGTAAGTTGTCAAGTTTCCATATGCACACAATGACAGAATGAGAAAGTGCCTCCCCTGCCAAGCTCCTGGCTACCCTGATTGCATGTACAGATTTGGAAAGGGGTGGCTTTAACTTGTTTTAAGGACTAGCTCCATTAATTATGAAAATGCACCCTCAAGTGCAGGAGGGTAGTTCTGATCTGAGACGCCTGCTAAACAGCCCCTTGAACTGGGAAAGTGTCCTCTGGTGCAGGACACTGTCTCTGCTCTACCTCTGCCTGTGTCACACATCTGATGGATTATCCTGTAGGAGGAGCCAATAAGCAATCTGGATGTGGCTTAATGTTGAGAAGACCCTGCCTTAAGGAGTAGGCTAGATGCTTCTTAATACCTTCCAGCTTTATGATGCTATGAGTCCCTAATTATTGTACAGACGTAGTCAGGGGGCAGGGATTCTTCTAGAGTAGAAGTGTGATCTCACCAAGTCCTTGCACACATGTTTGGATGTTGTTTATATCCCCTAGTGTGTAGTTTTACTGGTGTGCCCATCCTGTACACACTGAAAGGTGCCTTTTCCTTCACTGTGTTTATATACTTCTCATAACAAATAGGAGAGCCCATGACCAGCTTTAGATTCAATCCAGAAGGGTGGGGTATAATTTATTATTTATTTATTTATTTATTTATTTATTTATTTATTTATTATCCTACAGATGTGGTGAAATGGAATAGTATAGTTATTTGTTGCTTGCTTGCTTGCATATGTATCCCACCTCTCCCCATTTAATCCTCAGAACAACCCTGCGAGGTAGGTTAGGTAGGTTAGGCTGAGAGTAGCTGGCCCAAGGTCACCCAGTGAGCTTAACAGGGCCCCAGTCTTAGTCCAACCCACTAACCACTGAGCCACACTGGCTCACCTTGACGCTCCAAATTGAGCCTCCTTGATTAAGGGCAGTATACCTCTGGCTGGCTGTTGGAGGGATTAACCTGCTTACGAGTGTTTCATGGCCTTGGCTGGAAAGAGACCTGAATTAGATGAACCCTTGATCTGATTTAGGAAGGCCACTTATGCTTATGGCTTTAATGAACTTAGATCCCTGTAAGGCCTTTTCCATTATGAGAAATGTTTGTAGTGTCCCACTGGGAGTTTTGGAGTGCAGAAGGCCTTTCCACTTTTGTAGCAATTCTGAATTTCTGTCTATTTCGCCCATGCATCATACAGTGTGTTAATTCTCTATGAGTGCTAATTTAATTTCACGGTCACCAGCAAACGTCTGGCTAGCAAGAAGGCTGTGCATATATACATCTTCCTATAGAAGTGACAGAACTCCAGATTGAAGATAAGCACACAAGTACTGTTTCTGCCTGGCACTCAGTTTATAGCTGCTCCTCTCCTGTCCCTCCCTCCCTCCCAGCCCAGTCCAGTCCAGAGACAGAATCTTCTGTTTCTCTTTGATGCAGTCAAAGGGTAGAGATGGGTCATTCTGCTTGGAGGCACAGGCTAACTCAGGATCTCCCTCTTCCTATCAAAGTCCTGAAGAGGGCAGAGTATCTGTGAGGTCTAATCCACTGTCGTTTTTGTTTGTTTTCTCTTCAACCGTGATGTGGAACTCTGGAGCAAGCCTGGTTTCGCATCTCAATGTGAAATCTGTGCGACAGCTGAATTCACTTTAGGTCAAAAAAATCTCCACCCTAGACTTTTTTCTCTCTCTTTTTTGCATCAATCGTAGTCCTAACACTTCCTGCTTTGGGCACCAGCCCAAGGCTGCCACAGCTTTCACATTCCAGAGCTCTCCCCCAGCAAGCCCAGAGGATTAAGAAACACAACTTCATTGCTTTTCCTTATTCCTGCTTGCGCTGAATTGGGGAGTGTGGGGGATCACTGGCACTTGAGCAATAGGCAACCAGGCCTAAACCCAAAGACTGGGGCTGTTTGCCTGGGATCTGCAATGGCAGGGTGGCTCTCTCCCAACAATAAGGCAGGCTGCATCAGATCGCCTGCCAAATGCAATTATTTGCAGGGTAAGTAGCACTGAAACAGGCAGACTCTCTGCAGGCGCATAGTCTGCCATGGATGGAGACCAGGGGGATTTCTGGAGTACTAACACCATCTGAGCCCAGGCTAGAACAAGGCGGGATTCGTTCACTTCCATATCCAAATGAGAGGCTCATCTCCCTTGGGGAGCAGTCACACACATTGAAAACTGTGACCAGAAATATGGCTCAGAATTTACGCCTGGGGGGAAATTTCCCAGCAGCTGGATGGGTGAGGGCAACAGGACTGACAGTCTCCTGCTTCTCTCCTTGTAGATGTCAAAGTGGCGGCTGTTATTGTTGTGGAGCTTGGTCCTGGCTTGGCCTGGTGAAGGATCTCAGCGAAGCGAGCCCATGTTCACAGCCATCACGGATCAGATCCTCCCGCCTGACTATGACAGCAATCCGACCCAGCTCAATTATGGTGTGGCCGTGACTGATGTGGACCAGGATGGAGACTTTGAGATCATCGTGGCTGGGTGGGTACCATGGATAATACTGGGTGCTGTAAGAGGTATGAGAATGGAGATGGCTGCCAGGAAAGAGGGTGCCATGGTTGGGGTGAGCTTTGACATGATGCAGGTCTAGGCAGGTTCACATACACATTCACAAGTCTAGGCTAGGTATACATGCATCTTTGACATGTGTCAGGCAGTGGGGTGGGGAGATGGCCTGTCTTTCTGGGTTATTGTGGAGATTCTAGGCTGGAGGCAAGTGTGGGCTTGGTGTCATTTGGTGTCCTCAACCTCCCCTTTGTTCTAGAGCAGGGGTGAGAAATCTTTTTGGCTCCTTTGGCCAAATTTGACACCAGGTGATTAGGAGCTTTGAAGTCCTAAAGTCGGGACTTCAAAGCACCATTCACATGCAGTGCAGCAGGCATCATCTGATGGGTGGTAGAGCCAAGTCCTGCTTTATGCAATCATCCAGCAGATTTTGGTTCTAGCCAGCTTTCGCTTTCGCTTTGGCTGAAGCCTGCTTTCCCTTCTCAACGCACAACTGTGGACCCACTTTTAAGACTCCCGATTTGTGCATTGGCAACTGTATCTATACCGGCCCCACATTGATGTCACACTGACATCGAGTGGGGGGCAAGTGTGTGTGGTTTGGCGGAAACAGCCTCACAGGCAAAATCTGAACCCCTGGCATGGGCCAAGTTTGGTCCATGAGCTGGAGGGCGGGTTCTAGAGAGATGAAAAAGGTGCATATTTCTGCTCTTTCATTCTGATGTTCAACATGATGGGGTCAGGCTGTAGCACCTGAAATAAACCTGAAGTAATAACAGTGCAAAGGTACGGATGGAGGCCTGAACGTGCATCTGCAGTAAAGCTTTCCTTTAGCAGCTGTCTTCCCAAGTCGTTTCTCTGACAAACTGTTTCTGCCTGCAGCTGCCTTAGAGCCCCCCTTGCTAGCTGGCCACCCGGGAGTCATGACCTGGTGGATGGGCACTGGAGGGGGGCTGTCCCTTTATACTTGGCCACCACTTGTATAACTTGTCCGGCCCATAAAACATTCTCTGAATTGCACTGAGCTGGGGGAAGGAGTATATATCTGCCGGATAACTTTTATGTCTGGCGTTTCCTGGATCGTATTCACCTCTTCGGCTGAGTTCACTTTCCAAAGAAATCTCATTTCTTCATAGCCTCCCTTGAATTCCTCCTTAGGTGTTGCTCTGTCCTGCCCATCTTTAATACAGCAGCAAGACAAAGTAATAACACGGCTTGTAAAGGCTTGGGGATATTAGGGTCCCAGAATTTTCTCTTGGGCTGCTGCGCTCAGCTGTCCAAAGCCACATTGTGTGTTTTATGGCCACCTATGTCCCCTGCCTCCTTGCCCCACCTTGCTCCATGCAAGCACATTCTGCATTTGCCTTTGTGGAACAGAGCACTCCATCCCAAGCTTCCCCAGTCCAGAATGCTTTAATTCTCTTTGTGCTGCATGAACACAAAAAGAAGCACAATTTCTTTTGCAGTAACAAGTTTAGCTGAGGGGTTGGCTCCTTTACTTTGTGATACAGGGCCCAACTTGTTTTCCAGGCATCGTTATATAAAGTAGATGCACTTCCTTCCATTCAGAAGGATCCTGGGCTCTTGTTCTTTAACATTACAAACAAGTGAGTCATGCAACAAAATGTTGCAACGTGGAGTTCAGGATTCCAGGCACTCATTCCGTTCCTTTTTCCTGCCCCCAAAGTCTGCCCCTCTTCTTTTTTTGCATTCCTCCTTATACCACCTTCATGTGTGTGTTTGGTGCCATATTCACTGAGCAGCTATATCCCATTTGCCCTAATACCCAACGCCCCATATCACCTGTGTTAATGCTGAACTGCTGTGGTGTGTGCCTTGAGCTGGCCATCCACTCAAAGGTGAGGCAAGCCCTCTCTCTTTTCGCCAAGTCCTCTTGCCCAGCTCTAAGGTCAGCAGCCTTTGACACAGCCTATGCAGATGAGCTGACTTCATGCACACTTATCCAGCTCCTTTCCTCCAAGTGGATAGCCATTCTTTTCCAGAGTGTGGTCATCCGCATAGCAGCACACTTCCTGGCTGCAGAAGTTACCCTCGCCCCATCAGCATATCAGGCCAGAGTTTCCACCACATTCTTTATGATGTGGCTGCCATCTTGTAATTTACTTACTTGTTTACTTACTTACCGTATTTCTGTACTGCCCAGTAACAAAAGTCCCTTTCTGTTTGCACTAAAACAAGACAATAATATGTGAAAATATAATAACAGGTAAGCATAAAACCGAAAACAGACTAAACCTGGCAGCAGAATAAATCCAGATTTAAAACCAGCAGTGGAGAACAACAACAGTGGAAAAGATCTTAAAAGTGCTAATAAATTTAAGATAGAACTTTTAAGATAGGGAAGCCTAGGAAAATAAAAAGGGGTTCACCTGGCACCAAAAAGACCACAGCAGAGGCAAGAGGTTTTAGGGAAGGCATTCCAAAACAAAGATGCCCCACTAAAAGGACTCTTTCTTGCCCTCTGGTTGCTACCCACAAAACCTCATTCATGGGAGTACCAGAGAGAGGCCTCATAAACTGACCATAGATAGTGTTTGGCTGTGCATATGTGAGACAAGGCGATTCTTCGCGTATCCTTGTCCCAAGCAGGTTAGGACTTTTGACTTGGAACCCAAACTACCTTACCCTCTCCCTAGTCTTTAGGGTTGAGTATCTGACGGCAGGAAAAAGCAATGTGAAAAAATGGTTTGTACCTAAGGAAAAGCAAAGGTTCCCTTGCTGTGACTCGGCACTCTGGCCAGTGGTATCTCACCTGGGCTGAGCAGCTGCTGGCATTCTCTTGGAGGGAGGGGCAAGCCTTTTCTCTCCAGGTTCTCTCTTGCTGTGCTGACAGGCCTCGGTGTGCACCAATTGACATTGCGTTAATTGGCTGCAGAGCGAGGAAGTGCCCCAGCTCATTATTGGCATACTTGGCTTGCAAAGGTGCACAGCAGCGAGCAAGGCATTCAGCTGTGCGTATCCCCAATCTTCCTAGTTCCAGTTGGCGGGGATGAGGAGCGGAGTTGAAGCTTGGCCAGCTGCTTGAAGAGCCAGCCATCCGGCCCATTCCACATTGTCCTGATAGGGATCCAACAGTTTTGCATCTGGAGGGAGCAGACATCAAAGGAGGTTTCCATGCAAGCATAATAAAGACTCTGTGTGCAGGTCCAGGAGGGCATCCTTGAGAGGACAGCCCCACCCCCTTGAGCCATACTGCAATAGCAACAGGATTTCAGCTGTATCCCAAGGGTCCCCTTAATCTGCTAGCCAAATAGGATGCAGTCCTCAGCAAAGGAAGTGTCAGACAATACACAGATTGCCCTGATTGGACTGTCCCTTGGAGACCTCTGCACATGATCCTTGTGGTCCCTTCCAACTCTACGTTTCTATGATTCTATGTTCTAGACTGTCAGGAAACCGTGTAGGAAAGAAGCCTTTGAGGAACTGCAAGCCACAATACTTTTAACACTGTGAGACAGAAACCCCACACCTCATGAGACAAATCTAGGCTGTGGAGATCTGCTGCTACCATTACTACTAATATTAACATGGATATAGTTATGAAGACTGCTCTCCTCATGACACAAACAATTTGAAGGAACTCTGATTCCAGTGAGTGCTGCTAAATCATGAATTACTGGGATTGCACAATTTCTTTACAGCAGGAATAGCCAACAGGATGCTCTCCAGACTCCAGCTTCCATCAGTCCCAGCCAGCATGGCTGGTGATCAGGGATGATGGGAGTCCAATGACTTCTGGGGGGCTGTGGAAACACCATCCCTGATCTACAGCATCTCTGGCGGGTCTATATCTGATATGACTTCTTAAAGTTTTAGTAAAGGGAAATGTCTGCATCAACTCAGCAAACTTGCTCATTTACCCATATTTGTGTTTAACCTGAATCCATCCATCCTTTTTGTCCCATCGTCCCACTGACCTTTCTTCATGGACTTGCATTCCAAACCTGGCATCTCCATCATTCTGTCCTGAACTGTCACCAATTTGTCAATGTTCTTATTAAAGGAGACGCTACTTCTTCAGCGGTGGCTTGAGCAGTGCTGAACAGAGCAAGTAGGTTCTGCTTCTTAGACACACTGCTTCTGAGAAGGCAGCCTCAAAACAATATTTTGTCTGCTTTTGCCATACTCCTAGCTCACATTTAGTTTATGATCCGCTATAACTCCAGACACTTCTCGGCAGTATTACTGCCAACCTAGCCAAGTTTTTCTGAAGTTCAGTTGGGGTTTTTTCCTTCAAAATGCTTCCTATTTTCCTCTTTTCCCCTGGCTAGGATTTTGATTTGCCAAATTCATTTTTAATTTGACTCCTATCCCCTAAAATGTCCACAGAACTTGCTAGTTTTGTGTCACCTGCAAGATTAATAAGTAGGTTCTCCAGCTTGCTAATAGAAATCAAATAACACCAAATCCAGGTCTGATCTATGTAGAAGAGCTTCAACAATGCATTAAGTGTTCTCTGGGGAGGAATTCCATTATTTCTCCACCCGTCAGATGGTAGCATTTCCCCTTTCATCTTCTGGTTTTGTCATTAGTGCTGGTGCAACTTCAAGAAGCATCCTATAGCAAACACCCCCTCACATGCCCAGTATCTCCTCCAGCGCATAGAATCATAGAATCATAGTTGGAAGAGACCACAAGGGCCATCGAGTCCAACCCCCTGCCAAGCAGGAAACACCATCAGAGCACTCCTGACATATGGTTGTCAAGCCTCTGCTTAAAGACCTCCAAAGAAGGAGACTCCACCACACTCCTTGGCAGCAAATTCCACTGTCGAACAGCTCTTACTGTCAGGAAATTCTTCCTATTGTTTAGGTGGAATCTTCTTTCTTGTAGTTTGGAACCATTGCTCCGTGTCCACTTCTCTGGAGCAGGAGAAAACAACCTTTCTCCCTCCTCTATGTGACATCCTTTTATATATTTGAACATGGCTATCATATCACCCCTTAACCTCCTCTTCTCCAGGCTAAACATGCCCCCTCCCTTAGCCGTTCCTCATAAGGCATCGTTTCCAGGCCTTGGACCATTTTGGTTGCCCTCCTCTGGACACGTTCCAGTTTGTCAGTGTCCTTCTTGAACTGTGGTGCCCAGAACTGGACACAGTACTCCATGTGAGGTCTGACCAGAGCAGAATACAGTGGCACTATTACTTCCCTTGATCAAGATGCTATACTCCTATTGATGCAGCCCAGAATTGCATTGGCTTTTTTAGCTGCCGCGTCACACTGTTGGCTCATGTCAAGTTTGTGGTCAACCAAGACTCCTACATCCTTTTCACACCTGGCTCTCAAGCCAGGTGTCACCCATCTTGTATTTGTGCCTCTCATTTTTTTTGCCCAAGTGCAATACTTTACATTTCTCCCTGTTAAAATTCATCTTGTTTGTTTTGGCCCAGTTCTCTAATCTGTCAAGGTCGTTTTGAAGTGTGATCCTGTCCTCTGGGGTGTTAGCCACCCTCCCTTTGGTGTCATCTGCAAATTTGATCAGGATGCCCTTGAGTCCATCATCCAAGTCGTTGATAAAGATGTTGAATAAGACCGGGCCCAAGACAGAACCCTGTGGCACCCCAATAGTCACTCTTCTCCAGGATGAAGAGGAACCATTGATGAGCACCCTTTGGGTTCGGTCAGTCAGCCAATTACAAATCCACTGAGTGGTAGCATAGTCAAGACCGCATTTTACCAGCTTCTTTACAAGAATATCATGGGGCACCTTGTTAAATGCCTTGCTGAAATCAAGGTAGGCTACATCCACTGCGTTCCCTTCATCTACCAGGCTTGTAATTCTGTCAAAAAATGAGATCAGGTTAGTCTGACATGACTTATTTTTCAGAAGTCCATGCTGACTATTGGTGATCACAGCATTCCTTTCTAGGAATGTTTGCTTAATGATCTGCTCCAGAATCTTCCCTGGTATTGATGTCAGACTGACTGGGTGGTAATTATTTGGGTCCTCTCTTTTCCCCTTTTTTGAAAATAGGGACAGCATGCCAGAGAAGCTTTTGCTGTCCAAGATGTGCTCATACCAGAGACTGGCTGAGTCTTGCTGAAGTGAGACCAGACTGACCTGGCAATCTCTGTTGCAGGTATCTTCCTTCCTCTGCCAATGGAGTGTCTGCCTCCAAGCTGACCATATTCAGCAATGTCAATTCAGATACCACTTCCACATGGTCCATGGCCACATTGTTGATACTTGGAGTCTTAATAGCACAGATGCTGCTGTTGTGCCTAGATGCGAAATGTTAGCACTGGGAGGGGGTGTGCTAAGGAGCTGGATGCATCACATGAAGACAAGTTTGGGCACAAGCAGGTTTGCTGCTGTTGGCTTCTCTTTGATCACTGACACGTGCCAGCTCAAGGGTTTGCTGCCAGTCCCAGAGTAAGTGCTCACTGTGGTCTGAAATGGGATTGTGCCCCTACTCCATTGCTAAGGAGTCTGTTTGGATCACCCATCCCATCTGTGTTCTGTAGTCTTGACAAGGGCGGTGCTCCATATTTTCCTTGTCTAAGAATGAGGAGTGGGTGGGCCAGATGGGAAGGGGGGGGAATTAAAACCCTCCCAGGGAGCTTGGCTGCAACCATCCCATGGAGATGGGGAGGGGAAAAGCAATTATCTGCTTCCCTCCCTCCCGTGCCAGGCCATAACCATAAACAGAGACGGGACATTTCATAACCCAATGACTGCTGCTTGTGTAACTTGTTTATCCGAGGCCAGGGTATAGCGCTTGCTGAGTCAGCCCAGGCAGAAAGCCCTAAGCTGGGAACTGGTGCTCACTCATCTGTGCAAGAGGCACTAGACAACTTTTTAAAAATTGGAAGGGGAAAGGCAACAGAACGCCTTTGCAACTCCTCTTGCATGCGTCCTAAGGAGATCCTCTCAAAATTCAGGCCCCTATCTGGTACAAGTAACTTAGCTGAGATTATTACAAGATCCGAGAGACTTTGAGCATGTTCATACATATCAAAAAGCTACATTTTAAGCTTCATGTACTCCCTTTAATTTTCCGATGTCCAAATGAGTTTTATGGGCCCTAGAACAATGAAATGGTATGTAGCAACAGCGCCCAGCCCTCTGCTCCAACTTGCCTGGCTTTGGGAACAAGGTGGGAGAGCATTTATCTTGCTTCGCCATCTTGGATCTCTTAAAGCCTTTCGCACTGGAGTTGGCAAGTTCACCTGGTTAAGCGGCAAAATACATTTCTCAGCTCTCTTGGGAAAGCTTTTATCGAGAAGAAGTGGTGTTGTGCTGCCTTAACAAGAGAGACTAGAGTTAGAACTTTGCAAAGCCATCTGCAGGCCGAGTTCCTTTCTCATGCCTAGCTACTTCTAATTTGCTTTTGCACTTGTTCCTAATGCGTGTCCAGCTCCTGAGAGAGGGGTGGAACTGTCTTATCCAATAAAGTTTCTTAGCTGCTCAGATCTAGCGCGCTCTGGATCACAGACTGCCACCTTTCCGGAAAGGCCTTCACCACAGCCTAGGCAGCACTGTGCTTTTCAGTGGGGTGCATGTCCAATCAGGCAAAGGCTATGCCAACCACAAAACGTGACAGAAATAAGACTCTGGAGGAACTCAGAGCAGCTGTTAACCCTTTCACACGGCATTCATCACATGAAAGCCTCCTTCCTGTTCATGATTACAGATGGGGAGGAGGGGGAATATTGTAGTCAGTCATATGAGAAAAGCTTCAGATCATCTGGCTATCATGTACTCGTTGAAATCATTGGGAAGCATCTGAATCCATGTTCTGTTTGAGAATGAAGAAATGGACAGTGTGAACATTTATAGGAACTCATTGCTTCTGAGATGGCTTCAGTGATGGTGTGGTAGATTTCCCAAAGCCAGCTTTTTCTTCTCCCAAGTCTCACAGGTGCTAGCACTTTCAGGTGAATCTGGCCAATATATTGATATGTTCACCTGTGATGCACCTCTGATGCTCAGGATTCAGCCTCCGATGCAGCTATGGCTCTTTTTATCAATTGCGCTTCACTATCAGGCCCCAATCCTGATTCCCCTTGGGTGCTAGTGAGCGTTATTTTCTCCAGGGCTTTGTAACATTGTCCTCAAGGTTTCTCCCTCCCTACCTGACCTCCTTCTCCTCTGCTGTATTAATTTTCTCTCTCTAGACTGTGCATTTTCAGCCTTCGCAAACTCCATGCTAACCACATTAGAGTCACACATCATTAGCTGCCAGATGAAACTGCTCAGGCGTTTCTGCAACTTCGCATTGTGTGATGTTAGCATGGATGGATGTCTAAAAGAATCCGGGTCTCATGCTGGATCTGACTATCAGGGTTCTGAGAAGCTGATTGATTGGGCGTTTGGCGTGGGAGGGTGCCACTGGGCCGTAGCCGTCCTGAAGACGGGCAGGTGCCATCCCTGTACTAGAAGTGCCAGCTGTTGCCTGCCAGGGGTTTCCAGGCTAACCCAATGTCGTAAGCCGGTTTGGCATTCAAGCTCCAAGTGGGCTGTGTTGATCCCCAAACTGACAAGGGGAATTTCAACCTGAATCTTCTGGGCATCAGATCTCTGATAGATGTTCAATGCTTTCAAATAAGCACCTCCCTAGCTTGCTTTACCAGCTGGTTTTTATTTCCTGGGAGCCCCAGTACTGCCTTTCTAGATGCCAGAGTCCTTCAATTTGAGTGAAATTAATTAGAAAAAGGAACTCTTCTTCCATAGAGATGGGAGCCCTACAGCCAGAAGCCCACCTCCAAATCCTTATAATTTAACCCTGCAGTTAAATTATAACTGCACCCACCCACCATCTACTGCACGGTGGTCTGAAAATCTTACTGCCCTTTGCACATTTGAACATAGAACCGTAGCATTGTACAGCTGGAGGGGATCCCAGGGGTTATGCAGTCCAACTGCCTGCAGTGCAGGAATGTCAACTAAAGCATCATGTATCAAACAATCATCTGTCTCACTTGGATACCCTTTTGGGCATATGGCTGGATTATATGAATGTGCAATATATGTTTAAATTAGGTATGATAGCTCATTCACACACATATATATATATTTGCTGGGTTGGTGGATTGTTCTTATTGTTCATGGGTGCAGATGGTTTCCCCCTTTTCTTTTATTTACAGTAAAGTAAGAATTTAAAAACCTTTTTGCAGTGCTATCTACCTGATTTGGAACATCTACAGTGCCAGGTTTTACAGCAGGATTATAGTAATAGTAGATACTGTGCTCTGAAACGGAGACGGCCACGAAACCCATGTTATGACCTTGGTCTTGCTGTTATTTTTGTTGTGGGATAGTCCCCTCGTTTGCTGCCCTGAACTGCAGGGAGGAGAAGAATACAAGTGGAATAAATATAGACATTCTGAAGTCTCCTCCATGTTTGGCTTCAAGCTCCATTCTCTTTGTGACACACCCCTCCCTTTCCCCCAGGAATAGCAATGATGGGATGTGCCCTTTGCTGCGTCTCCCGGTAACCCCACAAAATGAGAACGGTGGACTTTGATTTTCTGGAAGAGATCTGGTGGGAAGGGTCACTGCTACCTTGAAGCACCTCCCACATCACATTTCCTGCTCTCCATTCCTTCAGGTACAATGGTCCCAACCTGGTGCTGAAGTATGACAAGATACGGGGCCGGCTGGTGAACCTTGCAGTGGATGAACGTAGCTCCCCATATTATGCACTGCGGGATCGCCAAGGCAATGCGATTGGTGTGACAGCATGCGACATTGATGGGGACGGGCGGGAGGAGATCTACTTCCTCAACACCAATAACGCCTTCTCCGGTGAGTGCGAAAGCTGTTCCTTCCTGACATTTGCCTGCTGGCAACCCAATTAGCATATCCAGCTTCTCCTGTGCCCTATGAACTTTCTTGTCCTTGATATCTATCCATCAAGACCCACCTGCCTCTCAAGAATCACCTTGATCAGTCTTACATCTTTTACCAGGTTCTTGCACCTACCCATTGTCTGCCATGAGCCATCTCCATTCACCTCTGTTGTGACGTGCCCATCCCATAACACCCATTAAACACGTGGTACCCACCCATCAGTCCACATTCACTCACTGATGATGAAAACATGATGTTTTCTTCACAAACGATCCTATCATTAACATTTATCCTGCAAACAGGAGAATGAAAAGAGAATGGGAGTGATCCACAGAGGGGCATGTGGCTGTGGTGGTGATGGCCAGTGGTCACTCTCCTTTCTTGGCTGATGTCCTGGCAGTGCAGGCTCCCCTCCTTCACACCGTTGGCTTTGGGGCTCTTCACCTGCCAGCCCCGAGCCACTGACTCCAGTTCCCTGACCTTCACTGGCCACCAGGGTGGGATGTTTCAAGGCTGGAGTTAATTTCCCAGCTGAGTGATTTTGTCGATTCTCTGGCAGCAGCGGGTGGCGGCGGGGGGGGGGGAGAGGGAGTGGGGGGGGGAGGAGACTTGGCTGCTGACTCAGGGCTTTGCCACATCTCTAGTTGCCAGCAGGGACTGCAGCTCCAGGAGCCCTGGGATCTCTGAGGGACAGGCAAGTATCTCGCTGGGCAAGGAGACATCCTTTGAGACAGCATTGGGGTTACGCAAGGGAGAAAGTAGTGAAACCCCAAAGCATATTCTTTCCCACCCCCACTGGCAATGCTCTACCTCTAATGGTAGAGGGGCTAATATTTTCTTTTCTGGAAAGGTGGTTCCCTAATTCCTAGACTGCTGCTAAGAGACCCTTTGCTGCTTTAGGAGCAGAGGTGATGTTCGGCATGCTTTTGCAATGCCTAGGTGTGACTAACCTCAAAATACACACTGTTGGTTCTGTCCCAAGGCCAAGCCCCTTCCTAGGGGCTAGTTAGGAATTGCACCCAAGTCAACAGACGCTTTGCTTGGATGGCTTCACATGTTCGAATCCTAGAAATATGTTGCTTGATCAGATCTGGCAGCCTGTGACTTGTTCTAGGGCAATGGTGGCCAAACTTGGCCCTCCAGCTGTTTTTGGACTACAATTCCCATCATCCCTGACCACTGGTCCTGTTAGCTAGGGATGATGGGATATGTAGTATACGTCATTTCTAGTCGGAATATATCTGGAAAAGATAAATGCCCTCCCACCACCAATGCTTTTCCTTTGGTCCAAAGCACTGCTTGGGGTCTCCGGAAATCTGCCTAGAAAAGCGACCACTTCCCCATCGCATCCTTCCTGAGAAGGGCTGGGCCCCTCACCTGCAGCATCGACCTGCTCTTGGCTCCACTTATCAGTCTTCCTGACACACCTAATTACTGCTTTGCAGCTGCCAAAGGTTCCCTAAATCAGCCATTCACATTACTCCTGGCATCAGGGCCCAGCCAGTGCCTGCCATTGATTTTCCCCTTTCCCTTTATGATGAACATGGCTCCGCGCTGCTCTGGCACATTTTACCTTAATGAGTTTATTCTTTTGGGCCTCCCTTACCAGCCCTTAAGCTTTGCTGGGGTTGCTGCATTCATTGTCGCACGGTCCTGATCACAACCCTGCAGTACCAGAGAGCAATTAGGCATTGGGCGAGGTCGGCAGAGTAGGGGGAGCCCCAAAAGGCGGATGATCAGGAACAGGCATCTATGGACAGAGGGAATGTGATCCAAATGGGACAGTCGCAAGGGTTCAATCTAGATCAGGATTCGGGGGTGCATTCATCACTTGCAAAGATCTGCATCCATGGGTGTCACACCTGCAGAGTGTAACGCTGCAGTTCGGAGCCAGGCTTGCAGCAAGTCTCTGCACTCCAAACCTGCAGTTGCTGGAGGCTTAGGGTGCCTCTAGACTGTCAGTATTTTGCAAGAGCAATTCAATTTAGATTTGTGCAATTCAAATGGATTAAAGCACTCTGCTGCCCTAGCTCAACAAACCCACTTGCAGGGGACTTTTTGTGGTTTGGAAAGTGACAGCAAAATGCACTAAAGAGTGTGGCATGAAGAAATGATTAATGGGAAGACATGTAAACACCCCAGAAGCAAATCAGGATGCATGTTCATTGGGTCCTTCCAGATGTCTCTTCTCTTGAATATTCATCATTAGTTGTGCTCATGATGGTGTCAGGACAGTTTTATAGGATCCCACTTTCAAGCCTGTTCATTCCTGAAAAGGTTTCAGGACAAACATACTGCTTTGTTTGCAATAGGTGCATGTTGTGTAGCTCAGTGCCGAAATCCTGCAACTTTTCATACCACAGAAGTTCGGGGTCAGTGGGTGATTATCCACTTTTTGTTGCACTAAGCATAAGTTCTTCTTCCGATGGTGATGATGTGCTCCATGGGCATCACAGAACAACTCATAAAGTAGTAGATTTGAGGGTGGTGTAAACCCTCCACTAATGCACAATTATTGCATCAGCGACATTTTGCAGAATATAGCCACAAAAAGCACCAGTCTGAAGGGACCCGTGGTCATATAACCTCCCCATAAACAAATCAGAACGAATGCATAGTCTAACCAGGCAAGATTTGTGCAAGCAAATCAGGATGAATGCTGAACAAACAGATCGTCTGGAGCATCAATTAGGGAGGGCCCGTAGCATAATTACACGGTTAGGGCTCCAGAGAAAGTCATGCACAACCCAGACTGATTTCCTGTCTTGGGAGAGAAGGAGAGAAAGGGAGAGCTGATTCAGCACCTGGCCAGGAGACCCTGAAACATCTTGATACCTTATCTCTCCTTCCCAGGTGTAGCTACCTATACAGACAAACTGTTCAAGTTTCGGAACGGGCGCTGGGAGGACATCTTGAGTGATGAGGTGAACCGGGGTGTGGCAAGCTGGTTTGCTGGGCGCTCCGTGGCCTGCGTGGACAGGACGGTGAGTGTGTGGAACAGCTTGGGGTGGGTTGGCTTGAGGCTGTGATTTCAGGGTTGTGGGTCAGGCCCACGGGGGGTGGGGCCAGCTGGGAGCCGAAGATGCACCAGTGTAGTTGTATGGAGGAGGGGAGGACATGGGCTTAGAGGGGCCTGCTCTCCACCCAACTTCTCAAGGCCGAGCTCTGCCTCCTCCTCCCCCTCCCTCACAGCTGTCAGGGCTCCCATCAGGGACTGCCATGCCAGGCGGGTGCCGTGCTGCTGATAAACACAGCCTGTCTAGGTGATTTATGCCCCTGTCACCTGTGCTTTCTTCTCCCTCTGCCTTGCGTGGCTTATTTTCAAACGATTATTGCTAAATCAGGGTGCCATGAGGGAAACAATGGGGGGACGGACAGGGAGTGGTTGGAAGAGATGTCTGAGGCAAAACAGGGGAGCATGAAGGATGGCACCCCCTGTTTGGGAGGCCATGGCTAGACTACGCCGCTTCTGCTCAGGTGCCTGTGCCTGGCTTTACTTTATAGACTCATCCCTGTCAGGGCCCTGGGCATGGCACCCTCTGCGTCCGTCCTCGTGCTGGGAAGAGAGGGGTCCAGTCCAGTGAAGACTCAGGCCTCTCACCTGCCCCCACATCCCTTCCTACAGGGCTCTGGCCGCTACTCCATCTACATAGCTAACTATGCCAGTATGAGAGTTGGGCCCCATGCCCTCATCGAGATGGACACAGCTGCCAGCGACCTGGAGAATGGCATTGTGGCACTGAATGATGTGGCGGCAGATGCCGGAGTCAACAAATTCACAGGTATGAGGGCAAAGTATTGTTCTCCCAAGAGCTAGCCCAGCATAAGGGGAAAGGCTGTAGCTCAATGGTAGAGCTTCTGCTTTTTGCATGCAGAAAGTTCTAGATTCAGCCCCCAGCATCTTTAGGAAGGGAAAAGAGTTTCCTGTCTGAACTCAGTTGGTAGAGCATGAGACTCTTAATCTCAGAGTTGTAGGTTTGAACCCAGTGTTGGGCAAAGGATTCCTGCTTTGCAGGGGGTTTAACTAGATGACCCTTGTGGTCCCTTCGAACTATACCATTCTATGATTCTATGACTCTAAATACTGAGCTAGATAGGCCTGTGGTTTGGCCCAGTATAAGGTAGCTTCCTATGTTCCTATACGTGGCTGGGCAGTACAAAGAGTGACAGAGCTCCTCTAGCAACAGCCACATACGTCCACCATTTTGTTTTCCCACGATGCCTCAGATGTTCTATTGTTGGAAAAACACACAGATCCCGGATATTAGGAAAACTAAAATAGCAGTCAAAAGCCAAGTTTGGCCAACTAAGCCCAAGCCTCCAATATAGGGAGGTGTCAGGTGGTGAAGAGTGGTGGAAGACACCAGCTGGGAAACCTCTCCCCCCCCCATTGGAAATCCCAGAGAGGGAAGGATCAGAGCCAGGACATTGGTGGTGGGACACTGAGGTGAGATCAGAGGGGCGAAATTGGGAGGAGATGCTAGATACTAAAGGGATAACAGGGTTTAGTGAGCAGGAGGAACCTGTGACAGGCAGCAATTCAGACTAAGACTGAAGCAGAGGAGGGTGGTCAAGAGTCTACTGAAGCATCCTGGGAGTTTCCCTCTCCAGCTGCGACAAGCTCCCATCCCCCCCCACTCCCCAAGAATGTGCAGGATAATAAGGAGGGCAGAACAGAGACCAGAGGTGCACAGACACAATTTGAGGCTGCCTAGGAAACATCCTGGAGAGAAGAAGCCTTAGGAGGGGTGGAAGGCAGGCACCTTCAATCCTGGCAACTGGGAAGTGTTGCTGAGCTATATGCCATTTTTGTCTTGCTCTCAGTCTCTATGGCAGTGAACTGCCACTGACTATTTTTGTAATAATTGTGGTGATCATTGCTGGTGAAGACTGAACCCCAACATTCAAGTGAAGTTCAATAATTGTGAAAAGAGGTGTAAGGGAGCAGGAGAGCGAACCAAGAAGTGGATCTCGACGGGAACCTGTCCCACCTGTAATGCCCATATTGTGCTAACTTCTGGTTTTTGCTGTTCCTCTTCCCAGGGGGCCGGGGCTTGGCTGTGGGGCCCATCCTGAGTGAAGCAGCCTCCGACATATTTTGCGACAACGAGAACGGAGCCAACTTCCTCTTCAAGAACCAGGGTGATGGTACCTTCATAGACGTAGCGCCCTCTGCTGGTGAGTGAGTGGCAAGGGTGAGGGTGTCATCGGAAGCCATTAGCTGTGGGGCAGAACTCACCAGAGCAGCTGCTTGGCCCTCTTTCATCCTGGTGGGGTCCTGCCATTTCCCTGCCCCTCTCCTTGCCTGCCGGTGTGTGTGTGATGACGAGTGCCTGAGGGCTCAGCCACCACCAGTAATTGAGTGTCTGGCTGATCACTGGAGTTTAACGAGGTGTCAGGGTGGCATCCATCACCGTGGTGCTGCTGACGACACCTATTCCCTTTAGAAACACTCCTTCCTTGTCAGCAAGAGAATAGGAGTAGGGGGACCTGCGGGGAGAGGCGGGAAAGATGGGTTAGGTGTCCATGGGAATCTGCAGAGGTCCTCTGGCCCCTGCCTGTGGACTGTCTGCTCCACCAGCCACCCTCTGCCCCCTGTAGCCTGCCCCCCACTGTCCCATCCTTGACAGGCTGAATTTGAGCCACTTGGGGCAAGTGCTGCCTCATAACCTCTGAGCTGCTCAACCTCTAAGGCAGGAGCAGAAGGGAAGGCTCAGTTGAGTCCACAGCGTCCTTTTGCCTTCAGGGGACTCTCAGCCCTGCTGACTTCCTCTGCCGCCTCCCACAGGCCTGGATGACCCCTACCAGCACGGGCGCGGCGTGGCGCTGGCCGACTTCAACCGCGACGGCAAAGTGGACCTGATCTACGGTAACTGGAACGGACCTCACCGGCTCTACCTGCAGATGAGCGCAGGTGGGCGCTTCCGAGTAAGTGTCACGTGGAAGAGGGAGGTCCCAAAATGGTGAAAGGCCTGGGCTGTGAGCAGGGAAGTGGTGGGATCATGGAGGGAGAGTCCAGTCCTTGGAAGTCCCTAAGAAAGAGTGGAACAGAGAAGCCTTACTCAGGCATTCAGTGAACGCTTGGTGTTGGGGAAAGATACAGTGTGTGGGGGGGGTGTTTTTGTGCAAGGCCATGTGAGCCAGCCACACTCCTAGCTCCCCCCCCCCGCCCCCCGCTCCACAAACACTTGCCAGCTTTCATGCATTGACTCCTGAGGTTCTGGAGGAGGAGTCTTTGTGTGTTCAGCTGGATGCGCTTAGGATCAGGAACGTTGTGCAACTGAGAGTTCCCAGTTGCGGGCACACTTCCAAGTGCGCTCAGCTGAATATGCGAACCCTTCCCCTTCAGACCCTTCCTGCTCAATGTGCGAAGGCTGGGCTGGAGCAGGCAGGGATCCCCACTGCCACCACCACTCGGCGCTCCCTCTGTGCTTTATTCCCCCCCCCCCCCCCCCGCATTCTGGAAAGCCAGAGCAGAACTGCAGATCACCAAGGAGACTGCTGCCTTTGCCCCCAGCTGGGCCGCCAGATGTTCCTTGTTTTTAAAGGGTTGCCTCGTCTTTTAGACCCGCGGCTCCGCACCGTTGCTTCTTCCCGCCGTGTCGACCAGGCAGCCTTTTCCTCTCCTTGGTTCCTTCCCCAGCTGCTGCCTTGCAGGAGACTGCAGTCTCTGCGCTGTGCCCAGCTCCTCCAGCTCTGCTCCCCTCTCCACTCCACAGCTCCCCTGTATTCTGGCCCTGCCAGCCACGATGCCTCCTGACCCCTCCCCTCCTTAGACCTGAGCTTCCTCTTGGCCCTGCTCCAGCCCAAGCCCTGCCCCACTAACCCCCGTCCTTCCCCCAGGACATTGCCACGCCCAAACTGTCCATGCCATCACCCGTCCGCACCGTCATCGCTGCTGACTTTGACAATGACCAGGAGTTGGAGGTCTTCTTCAACAACATCGCCTATCGCGGCTCATCCGCCAACCGCCTCTTCCGGTGGGTGAGAGCCACGTGGCCACCAGAGGCTGGGGCAGTGGGCTCCCCATCTTCCCAGGCTCCCGGGCACTGCAGGGAGGGCGACCCCCGCACCAGAGTCTGTGGTGAACCCGCTGTGTCCTTAGGAAGTCCTGCATGCAGAACTTGAGAACATGGGGAGAGGGAGGGGGGGAGGGCTGGATTCTGCACCCAGAATCTAGCGCCTTTTAGTTCCCCCACTGCCGTAACCCACAGGAGGGTGTGTTCTATCCTGCTCTGCCCTCCCTCCGGTCAGCTGACAGAGCTGTGACTGAGCTCCTTCCTACACCGCTACTAATACAGCAGTTCTGTTCCGCCTAGACCACATCCCTGGAGGTTCTGGCTTTCACTAATTAGCACTTATGCACGGTTCCCATTAATTGTAGGCAATCAATGGCTCGTTAAACAGAGCCGCTTACATTTCTCAGGCTAATAAAGTGATAGCAGCAGCATGTGGCAAATCTGGGCAGTCCGTGCGGAAACCTGTTGCTATGCAAGTGGGCAGGGCCCCTTTCTGGGAAGATAAGGATTTGGCAAGAGAGTGTGTGGGCAAAGGGTGGTGCCCACTCAGGAGTAGTGGTGGTAGGCTTGACTGCCCTTTTGTGGGAGGGAAGAGCATCTTCTCTGCACTGGCACACTCCCCTTCTGCCACAGGGTGGTCCGCCGAGAGCATGCTGACCCGGCCATCGAGGAACTGAATCCTGGTGATGCCGTGGAACCCGAGGGGCGTGGCACAGGTGGGTCTCCCCAATGTCTCTTGTGGAACATGATCAGGTGGCTTCGCTTAGCAGGAGTGGGCTTAGTGAACAGAGGGGTTACTCTAGCTACCAGACGGCCTGGGGTGGGGGCTTGTTCCAAAATTCGTATTTATATTCCACCCTGCATATAAATAAGGTAAAGGGACTCCTGACCATTAGGTCCAGTCATGGACGACTCTGGGGTTGCGGCGCTCATCTCGCTTTATTGGCCAAGGGAGCTGGCGTACAGCAGGGATTATCAGCATGGGGATGGATGCAGGGAGCATCTTCTCACTGCAGAGACAGCAGGCACTCAGAAGAGACGGGAGAGGATTGGCAGAGCTGGGGGCTTCGGTATCCCATGAAAAGATCAGAACTTTATGATTTGGTGGGTGGAGGGGAGAGGGACAAAATATCCTCTTGCCCCAAGCCAAAAGGTCTGTAATCTGGTCACACATGCTTGGCCAACTCTTAGAGCAAAGCATGAAAACAAAGTATTATTATTATTTATAATAATAATAATAAATTTCAGCACTTTTTGTGAAACATCTCTAAGTGACCTTCAAAATATTAAAATACAAAACAACTTACCAAGCAGAAAGAATTCATAGCATAAAAATAAAAATAATTAAAGTGTGCCTCCATCAAGAAGAAGCAAGATGACTCCTACCCCACTAAAGGGTGAAACCAAGCCAGGCCAGAATCTTACTTCATGACAATTAAATTAAGATCCAGGGGTTGGCTGTGTGGAATTCCCACCCACCACCAAGACACTGAAATCTTGAGTAACATTCGCAGAAATGATGTTGCCATTTACAAAGCATTTGGCACCAGGAACAGAAACAGTTTCTGGGGTGAACAGACACATGGATGGTCAGTGTCAGTGGAGGCAATTTGGGTGGAACCATGGGGCAGAGATGTATTCCTTGACTCTCCTACTGGTTCTTATTCCAGCCATGCTTGTGGAAGGGGAATATGGTCCTATGGGTACTAAACAAGACCTTTGCTTATGGACGTTGTGTCATTCCAGGGGGGGCAGTGGTGGATTTTGATGGCGATGGAAGGCTGGACCTGATCCTGTCACATGGAGAGTCCATGGCCCAGCCGCTTTCAGTCTTCAAGGTCAACGAGGTGGGTGCTGAGAGGTGCTCCTCACAATGCGCTCAGATCCCAGCCCACATCTGAGCAAGCATGGTCCACTCCTTCCTCCCTTCCGTGCCTGCCCATTCCTTGGCTTAGTCTGTCTGTCCATCTCCACAGGGCGCTGGCAACAACTGGCTGCGAGTGATCCCACGTACGCGCTTCGGGGCATTTGCTCGTGGTGCCAAGGTGGTTCTCTTCACACGTCAGAGTGGTGCCCATCTGCGTATCATTGACGGAGGGTCTGGGTACTTGTGCGAGATGGAGCCCGTTGCCCATTTCGGCTTGGGTGAGTGCGGAGGAGTTGGAAGCAGGGCTTGGAGCCTGAGCGGGGTGTGTGCCCTCCCAGATCTCTTCTCGTCCTGTCCATCTTCACGGCCATCCCAATGATGCTTCTGAGCTTCCTGGATCCCGTCTGCCGCTCATCCCTGATAATACCTGCCCTGCGCTACCAGAACACATTGCAAGCTTTGCAGACATTTGTTTCTGTCCTTCCTCTAACAAACTCCCTTCAGTCTGAAACCTCTGCCTCTAGGCATAATGCCCCATCTTTGAGTCTGCTAATGTTGCTGAAAAACAGTGTAGATTTGGTGAAACCTACCTATCCCCAGTGTGCAGCCAGTGTGGTGTAGTGGTCAAAAGCAGTAGACTCATAATCTGGTAAACCGGGTTTGCGTCTCTGCTCCTCCACATGCAGCTGCTGGGTGACCCTGGGCTAGTCACAATTCTTTGATGTCTCTCAGCCCCACTCACCTTACAGAGTGTTTGTTGTGGGGGAGGAAGGGAAAGGAGAATGTTAGCCGCTTTGAGACTCCTTCGGCTAGTGATAAAGCGGGATATCAAATCCAAACTCCTCCTCCTCCTCCTCGTCCTCGTCCTCCTCCTCCTCCTCCTCCTCCTCCTCCTCCTCCTCCTCCTCCTCCTCTTCTTCTTCTTCTTCTTCTTCTTCTTCTTCTTCTTCTTCTTCTTCTTCTTCTCTTCTTTCAAAACATTTGGAAAGTCTGCTTCCTGTCCTCATTTAAAAAGCAAGTGGCAGGATCTTGCCGTCCTAAAAAGCAGAGCGGACGTGCGTTGCAGCGAGGCCCCTGCCTGCCCCCTCCAGCTGTTCCTGCAGAAGGGACGGCATGTCTCCACACCTCATTACTCTTCCACAGCCCCGAGGTGGCCCAGCTTAGTGGGGCCTGGCCGGGTTAGACCACGCTGTGAGTTGAGAAGCCAAGTGGCACGGGAAGTCAGAGGGCTCGTGCCCCACAATGCCCCACATCCCTGCTCACAGCTGGCCTTGTGCCCAAGAGCCATGCTAGTGTTGGCTCAGAGTGCTTGATGGAAGGACATGACCCTCATCACATCCCAAGTTCTTTCATCTCTGCAGGAAGAAATGGTTGAAAGGGGGAAGAGGGAAAGGAAAGCACAGACCACCGCATGAGAGGAAGATGGTTCTACAGAGCAATTCAGATCCCTGGGTGGGCTGCAGGTTTGTTTGTTTGTTTGTTTGTTTGTTTATCTCTCCCGGGCTCAACCCTTCCTTGCTTTTCTTCCCTGTAGGACAGGATGAGCCTAGCAGCCTGGAGGTGACTTGGCCAGATGGCCGGGTGATCAGCCGGTCGATAGCAAGCAGCGAGATCAATTCGGTGCTGGAGATCCCCTATCCCCAGGACACTCCGGGATCACCCCTTACCATTCTGCCTCTGGAGGTGAGCCCTGCCTTTGCCAGCCATGTGCATCTTACTTAGAATGGGGACCTCCTCAATTTCACCCTTTCCTCTTTGGAACATTTTTCCGTTTTCTCATCTCACTGAGAAAAAGGGCCATGCAAGATCCTGTTGGAGGCTCTGTGCTGACAGAGGTATTATTTCTGTCCCCTTAGAAAGGCAAATTGCAAACCTAAGCTTTGTTTCCCGCAATAAGGCATGTCAAGAATCCTCGTAATAGGGACTCCCTCCAGCAACAAATTCAGTGCCCCCTTGTTGAAAGAAATGGACATCAAAAGAGCCACTGAGGGTGTCTCAGCAGGCAAAGGGGAATCCTGAGCTTCGCAGAAGTGCAAATAAATAAATAAATCTAAAAATAAAATATCAAAAAAGGGCAATTCCCTGTCTCTTAAAAGAAAGTGAAGGCTAAGTGTGTTCACTGGTCTCTAAGATTTGCGGTTCGCAGAGTGTCATATAAAAAAAACAACAGAAAATGGGAGAGAGTGACTTGCTTCAGCTGCTTGTGACTTATAGCATGCTGAAAGAAGATGCACTGCAATATTTTTGTAGGGGCCTCTTCTCCCTTCTTAAGAGTGAACTGTGGTGGTTGAGTGCCTGCCAAGCAAAATGGGGCCACCCAAAATTAAGACAGTGACTTCCAAGTAGTTGGAGGGGGCACTAGATTTGCAGAAAAAGTTATATTTGGGGACTGAAAGAAAAGGACAATCTCACATGCTGCTATTGGGCAAGGTTTTCTCTCTTTTTCAAATGTCATTTTCTTTTAATGGACAAACTTGGTGGTTACTTGCCCTTCCCAGGAGGGTGTCCACTTTCACATACCCCCCCCCCCAAAAAAGAGGACACAAGTTGGCATAACCTTTGCAAATGTCAGGTTATATATATAGATGCAAATTGAAAATTGCTATCATTTAAACAGAAATATATAAACTGGACTTGGACCAACCAGACCTTTGATTAGAGGACTCCTTCAGGCTGATCAGCTGGCCTAATTCCCTACTCCTGTGTTATGCGGTGGCATACAAATGCCACTAATAACATCAGTTATTTGAGTCTGTTCCCTTTGAGTGGTCTGTTTTGGAGCTCCCTGATTTGTGGCAGCAACAGTTCAAGTGATCAGGGAGGCTATAAACCAGCCGAAGGGGCCTTGGTGTGCTAGACAGATAATAACTGAAATGACGTTTCTACAAAATGTGCTTCCGTCAGCTCAGTGAATTTCAACACTAGAGTTGCAGCGGAAGGAGGCACAGAATGGCTAGACAGTCCGTGCCAAAAAGTTCTGCAACACGACTTCTTCAGCTCTGGCTGCAGCAGGAATTGCTGGAGTTATTCCTGATGAAGTGGTCCAGAGCAGACTTTGTCCTTTCCCCTGCTCTGCTTCCTCTGCTGCCATCTGTCAAGTTGACCAATAAAGGCTGCTGAAATTTGCAGAGAGAACCTGAATATTCACTTGCTTTGAAGAAGTCTGGATATGAATTTGTACACCATCATCAGATAGTTGGACCAGTCATGTTCTGGTGGATGGGCAGCCAGATGAGGGCAAGCTATGTAGGTTAGATAACCTCTCTGTTTGGTGGATGCTGAGTTGTGAATTCTCCATGTTCAGTGGCAGATTTACTAGATGTTAAGAGGACCTGCATCTACACAATGGAAATGATCAAGACTCGCTCCTGCCCATCCTCCCAAAGAAGCCCACTATCCAGAAATCTGACGTGGGTCCTTTACTGTGCATTATAGGAAATCACTTGCAAAGGATGCCCCATTTTCTTTTTTAGAGGAAGCGGCTCTGAATGTGAACCCATTTGTACATATGGATTTCCCCTTCCATTGAAGTGAAGTGGGAAGGCCACGTGTCCCAACGGGTTCCATATGTGAATCGCAGAGTCTGGGTTTGGGTAGTCTGGCTGTAGCATTACTCCCACTGCTACACAGAACTGTTATAAATACTGGAGAGATGTGGAGTCGCAGCAAAATATGTCAACCCCTTCGTCACAGATCTTAAGAAGTCTAGAACAGCATGTAACCGACCCTTTCCTTCTTTGCTGCCCAGATTGCAGGACAGTGAATTTGCCCATTGCAAAACACTCAGAGGTGAAGAAATAGGCGCACAAGGCAATTGAGACCTTGGGGAATGATTGAGGAACTCATCTCATCTCCTGCCAGCTGTGAAAGCCCAACCTAGGTTCACCTGCTGTTTTAAAGTGTTGAGCAGAAACTTTCCATATACCTTTTCAGAACTGAGATGATAACAAAAAGAGACTCAAGGGCTGAGAGCTACCACATTAGCTGCTATATGGTCTGAGGCAGCCACACAAACCCCCCGATTTCCTGGAAATAGCATGGAAATAGCATCTTGATGGAGGCAAGGCAGAGAGGGAGCCGAGGCTGGGAGGCAATTAGGCAGCACACAGATAACACATTTCTCTCTTTCTCCTGCAGTGTGGCCAAGGCTTCTCTCAGCATGAGAATGGGCGATGTGTTGGTGAGTCACCTGCAAGGGGCAGCTCAGTGAATGGTGCTCAGGTGCAATTTCCTCTACCCACAACTGGGCTCAATGGGGCACAAGGCGGGCTCTTTGTGGCAGCCGTCCACAGCCACACAGCGGTAGTCTCTGGGGATAAAGCAACAGCCCAACCGTGGTGTTAAGAGGCTGTTGTTAGATTCTGTCCTGTCCTGGGCCTCCGTCACACACTCTTTCTCTCTCTTTACCCCCTCCCTCCCTCCACCCGCCCTCTGCCCCCTTTTCTCAGATATGGATGAGTGTGCAGAATTCCCCTTTGTCTGCCCCAGGGGCAGGCCCATCTGCATCAACACATATGGCGGGTACCGTTGCCGCAGCAACAAGCGCTGCAATCGCGGCTTTGAGCCCAACGAGGACGGCACAGCTTGCGTTGGTGAGTGATGGCTTTGGCAGAGCAGAGGGAGGGAGAGAGAAAGGCGCTCCCCACAGGGGCTGAGCCCTCCCTTGAAGCCACCCGAGCAGTGGAAAGTTTACCGGAGGCTGGGATTTCTTTATTTCATAATCCCAAGAAGGGAAGGAGCAAGGGAAAGCAGTGAAGCCAGTGAGGTCCCGAGCTTGGAATCATGATCTCTGTACGTTGGCCAATGAGAAAATGGCATGGGGTGGGGGCCACTGTAGCGCCTGCTTTGTATGCCGTGTTAGGATGCCTGAGCAAGGGAGGAGAAGCGGTAAAGTATACCTTCGGGCCAAATAAGGCATCTGGCATCAGGCATGGGTCTGGAAAAGCATAATAGTTGCTGAACAGCTGCAAAGCAGTGGGCAAAGAGTGCGATTTGTAGGGACTTGTGGAAATGGGTGCTTACCCCCCCCAACACCTGTTGCTTTCCTCGGTATGTTGCTTTTACTCTGTAGGTAGGGTTACCAGGCCCTTGTCAGGCAGCAAACATTTGGTTTAGCCCCTGAAGACCTCCTTCTTTGCCAACCGCCACTAACTCTTGCCTTGTCTTTCTCTTTCCTTCTCTCTGTCTCTCTTTCTGTTTCCCTCTCTGTGCAGCTCAAGTGGCCTTTTTTGGTGGATACCCTTCCTCAGGGAGCTGGCTGGGCCCCATCTTGCCCTCTGCCCCTCTGCTTCCACTTTGCCTCGGACTCTGCTTTCACTCCTATGCACTTTAAGCCTTGCCAATAAAGGACAAAAAGCAGCCTTTATAGATGGAAGTGGCTTCCCCTGTACTCCTCCCCTCCAATCTCTCTCATCCAGTCTTCTCATGGTGGTCCCTGGGAACATGGACTGAGGTGGGGGCAGCCATCTTTGCAAAGGGCACTACGCAGCCCGGCGGACGACACTCTCTCACTAGTGTCACACCCCTTGCATGTTTTCTGAGAAAACAAGACAGGGCAGAGGCCCCACCAATGCTTTGTCTCCTCAGAGTGGCTGCCATCTTCCTAGGAGCTTGCCTTTAACCAAGATGGCGGCTCCCGCTGGTAGTTGCTTGCTTGGTTAAAACTGATAACAGTTACCCTGTGCCTGCTGGTTTGGCCTGTGACATGATTGCTTCCCTTCCCTCCTCCTCCTCCTGCTCCCCCAGCCCGACTGGACCGGGATTCACCTTGACCTTGTCTTACCAGTGTGTGTCTGAAGTTTGAACCCACCCGGTCTCTCAGCTCACTCCACCCAATAAACTCTACACTGTCTATAAGCACCTGCTTGCAGCTATGCTTGGGGGTATGGGTGGGAATGCGGGGCCACAACTTATATTCAGAAGATCAACGTAGGCCAAGAATGAGGTGGTGCCAAGCTGTGTGCCAGTTTCCTTTTGTGAGAGACACGTGTGAACCTTCAGGGAGATGGGTAGCCATAACAGCCGCAGGGCAAATGACTGCAGGCATTTGCATGGGACTTTGGCTACACATGAGGAAGCTTCAACTTGTAAGACAACTGCATGTTGACTATTTGCCTCCCAGCCAAGGCCATGCCATTCTACTATTGAGTAGCTCAGTTGTTTGAGCTGTGGTGACTTCTTCCCTATGCAAACAGCTCGACCAAATTCTTTAAGCCCTTGCAATTTTGATCACGATTGCAGAATCTGAGGTCCTCCAGATGTTGTTGGAGTCCTACTGGCCTAATAGCCAGAGATGATGGGAGCTGTAATCCAACAACAACTGATTTTTGTTAGATTAATCCTGATGCATAACATGCCCACAACAGAAGTGAGCAAAGCGCTCCATACCAAAGATTGTTACAAGGCAAAGGTAAGGGCGTCACATGGAAAACAGGTTTCCAGCATGGCCAATGCCTATTATACTATGAACACCATAACTGTGAAGGGGATATGCATGTTTGTAAATATGCAATGCATATGTAAATAAAATGAATAAAAATGGGCATTACCCAGGGTGTCTTGATTGGCCATGATTTCTCCTTTGTGTTGATGGCTGTGCATTTCCCATTCTCAAGTTATTGTGCTCCTGCCTTAGACACACTGAAAAACATGGTTGCTACAAAAAGCATTCAGTAAAGGAAGCCTAGAAGGCTCGGGCAAGCGATCTGTGCCACAAACCAGGAGGGGGAAAGGGAAAAGGCAGAAATCCATGTAGGTACCGATCAACCTGACTTGGTAGAAGATACCTTCGCAAACCCTTGTGAGGCATCAAACCATTATCCTTGGACTACAAATCTGGATGAGCCTATGTTAAAATATATTGCAAGAACTAGAACCCCCAAAGTTCTTCATTGGTTCAGATTAAAATCCAAGCCAGAGAAGGACTAAAAATGTCCCGTGTTCCTGCTTCCCATCCATCACTGCCCCTTCATTTCCATGCTTTTGTTTGTGTGTGTTTGTGTGTATGCTTCAGCAGTCGAAGGGAGAGGACAGTTGGCATGCTGTGTGCCAGATGCGAGAAGCACTGGAAAATGTAACTCCAGTAACCTATGCCAATATTTCTGGGAAACTACATTTCCCAGTACACCTTGCGTCTAACACAGAACCATAGCAGCATGCAGAGAGTAAAGAGGGAAGGGGAGAAAGAGACCCCTCTCCCTTTCCCTGCGTTGGAGCAGCAGCAAAGATACACGCAGAGGAACAAGGGGCTTGAGAGGGCATAGACAGGTGAATGGGTACAGGTTGCCATTGTGAGGGTTTGGATAAATTTATGGATCTTGTCATTTTTGGGCACAGGTGTGTCTGAAACAGGCTTGGAACTGAGTTCAACATCCCTCTTAACTATTTTCTGAATTAGGGGTGGGATAGTTCATTCCTGCTCCTCATTCCCTACCCAGCTCAATTCCAAACCTAACTGCAAAGTTCATTCATCACTACCAATGAGTGATATTTTTTTTTGTTATTAAGGAGAGAAAAGAAACTCACACCTTTTGGAGAGGGTTAATTATTTCCTGACCACATTTGACTGTTCCTGAAACCTAAGATGATGCTTCTCATTCAACACCCTTCATAAGTTTATCTGGCTCTCTTTTGACTAATGACATTACTCTTCCTGCTTCTAGAGATACAGTTTCAGAATTTCATTCCATACATCTTTGTCTCATTTGCAGCCTAAATATGCTTCTTGCAGAGAGAACAGATCCATTTGCTATTTTTGCTCGTAGAATCCTAGGACTGGAAGGGGTCTTGTAGGCTGTCTTCTAATGTGGGGAGCCTGTGGATTGCTCTCTGCTTAACTACAATTCCCATCATATCTAGCCATTGGCCATGGTTTCTGGGGCTGATGGGAGCTGCAGTTTAGCAGAATCCCCACACCTTACTTGATGTAGGAAATCTAAAATTACATCAAAATTAAACCCAAAATCCCAACAGTCAGCCATTCAGCCGCCTCTTAGAACATGTCTAGGGAAGGAGGGCCCAATCCCCACTGGACATGATTAGTTCCATTGCCAAAGTTCTCTTAGCACTGAGAAGATTCTCCTAATGTTCAACCAAAATCTACCACGCAGTAATTTAAGTCCATTAGGTCTACTTCTGTCCTCTGGAATGCAAAGCTTTTGTGGTTCTTCAGCTTTAACAATCCTCTCTCCAATATGATGTAGAATCAAATCCAAGATATCATGACCTCTTGGGGCTCTCCTCTAGATGATCCTGTTTCTTGAAGCTTTTATTTGTTTGCCTGAAGTCCTGTCCCATCTCTGGCATTGTTGCCAGGAGCCACATCTTCCTGATGGGAAATTCAGTTGGCCTTGCACTGCTGTGAAGCCTTTGTCCTCTTGAAAAGCACAACTGCTTTTGCTCTGCAACCGTTTCACCTGTACAGAAGGAGCTGATCGATTTGGCCAGACTAAGCCACAGAACAGCAAGCCTCAAAGTCTGGTGTCGCCAAGAGAAAGCACCATTGCTACAGCACATCATTTATTTGCTGCATTTCATGAGGGTCAGAACAGCTTCCCTTTTATCCATGCGCTGCGTGTTGCATTTCTGCTGAGGACTCATTCAGTTGTGAGTCCACAGGGCAATTTTGCAGAAGGGTGTGTACATAACTAATGATTCTACCCCACCCTCGTCTCTTCCTATCCCTGACCTTCCCCATCACTGTTATCAGTGAAACTAACACAAGAAATGTAGTAAATAAGAGGCAAAGAGGAGGCAGGGCAGCAAGAGCTCCACATCATGGCTGATTAAAAAATCTCCCACCCAGTCTTACGCACTAGGTATGTGTTTACCTGCCCTAAAGACCGAGTTTGAAATACGTCTTGGGCAGGAAGCTAAAAAGGCTGGACGCAATTGTTCAGGGATGATTTGAATCTGGGAAATCTTTATTTACAGTGTGTGTAGAGAGTGGGAAGAATCACAGAATCATAGAATGGTAGAGTTGGAAGGAACCCAGGGGTCATCTAGTCCAACCCCCTGCAATGCAGGAATCTCAGCCACAGCATCCATGACAGATGACCATCCAACCTCTGCTTTTAAAAACCTCCAAGGAAGGAGAGTCCACCACTTCCCGAAGGAGACTGTTCCACTGTCGAACAGCTCTGACTGTCAGAAAGTTTTCTCCTTTCTTGTAACTTGAAGGCATTGGTTTGATGTGGGGCTCCAGATTCTGAACAGCTCATCTGGGGAGAGCACAGGTTCCAATCCAGATTGGAGACATCGGCCATTTGGTAGCCCATTAGGTGCCTTCCAGCTCCATGATCCTGTGCTTCCGGCCCCATTTTAAACCCTCAGAGGTCTTTGCTGCTCATTTATATGGTCATATTTCTTAGAAAGGTAAGTCCTCAGATATGTCTAAAATAAAGAAAGAGAGAGAATTGACATACCACTATGTTGCTGATGGAGAAGCAGAAATGCATGTACAGTGGTACCTCGAGTTAAGAACTTAATTCGTTCTGGAGATGCATTCTTAACCTGAAGCACCACTTTAGCTAATGGGGCCTTCTTCAGCCACTGCACCGCCAGAACACGATTTATGTTCCCATCCTGAAGCAAAGTTCTTAACACGAGGTGCTATTTCTGGGTTAGCAGTCTGTAACCTGAAGTGTCTGTAACCCGAGGTACCACTGTAGATCCCATGATAGTTTGATTGGAAGCAGACTCAGGGGATAAACAGTGGCAATACAATGTCCACATATATGCCGTGTGAGTCACATGTTCACAAGTGTATGCCTGAATGAACCAGAAATGTGAGTGAACGTTGATGTGCCACACAAGGGTGCTGATAAGTGTTGGCCATGTCACACCTTATCATTCTTTGCCATATGCTCAAATGTGTATTTGGGTATTATGTGCCTCCGTGAGCTATGTGTCTGGATTGTGTGCCTTGCCTAGTTCTAGGGAACTGAACTCTTGAGGGGCTCTTGTTTTCCGTGCACCTGACCCAGCAGGGGCACTGAGATACCTACAGCTGGAGTAGAGGCTGGAATCCCGATCTGCTGCATCACCCCCTTGCTCTGTTGCGAAAGTCACATACTCTGGACACCTGGGCTCTGGTTCCATAGAGTTTCCATTGATCAATTAATAAGTAGACATGTCACTTGGTCAGATAAGTTTGAGAGCACAACCTGAAGGAGTGACCAAGCCTTTTCTTGCTTCTTTGCTGCATATCCAGATGGCAACAATCAGATAGGACACTGGTGCCCTCTGGAGGAGAAAAAGAGAGAACTAGAAGCCTATCATTGCAAGCTTCCCCACACCAGAGTAGTGGACATGAGGAAACACCACTTTCCCCTGCTAAGTGCTGGTGCCTGGATAGTCTCTCAGATCATCTCCTTGGAAATAGAGCACAGTTCATGCTCTTGATAAAACTGCTTCACTGTCCACTAGGTGCAAAATGGCTTTCCTCTGAATCTCTTTCGAGGCTTCACTTACCTGCTAAATGGCTAAATATAGGGTGCCACCTGAGCCATCTGTCACAAAGGTTTGCTGCCCCAATGAGGTTTGCATAATTAGTTGCCATGGCCAGGTTTTCACCACCACCACCTCACCCCACCCAGCAATTTGGGGCTGGTGATGGTCATGGGAATTTTGGGCACTTTTTTACAAGGCTGACCCTGAGGGTATCAGGAATGGGAATCTAACCATGTTTCCCCCAGTGGTAATAGCTGTCTGAGAGGTGCCCATGAGGTCTCCTCATGAGGTTGGAGACACGTGTGTGAACAGGAACACTTAACCACTGCTGCGCTCACTATGATCCTTCCTCTCTGCCCAGACATAAATGAGTGCACCTATGGTCTGCATAACTGCAGCCACGTCTGTGTCAACACACAGGGTGGGCATTCCTGCCAGTGCCACCCCGGCTTCAAGACTGATCCCCAAGATGCCAACAAGTGCCTGGGTAAGTTTTTAAACTGTCTTTTATTAATATTTTAATCCTTTTTGTAAACCACTGCAAGCTTTTAGTACAAACAACTAGTATATACATTTTGGGGTGTGTGAGTGAGTGAGTGAGTGTGTGTGTGTGTGTGTGTGTGTGTGTGTGTGTGTGTGTGTTTTAAAAAATAGTAGCCAGTATCTGCTGAGCAGGCCAGTAGCTGTTGCTCCAAAAAGTCTGCAAGCAATGAGCCAGACCACCACACCTTCCATGGTGGCAGGCATTGCCATAGCATGTCCTCTTCTAGGTCTCTCTGAGGTGTTCCATGGCACAAAACTGTGGAAGAGCTGGGTCAGCGACTACCTCTTGCAGTAGGGAGTAGGGTAACAGTTTGCTGCAGGCATCATTTTTTCATTTTTTCAGCTGCAAGGAGTAGGCTCCAAGGAGCTGGTTATCCTTGCTGTTGGGCACTCCGTTGAAATCCCCGCTGGCATCTGCTCCTCCCGCTGGGTGAAATATGTCTCTTCCTTCTGTTTTTCAGATGTAAATGAGTGCAGAGAAAGACCGGCCCCGTGTGATCACATCTGCCACAATGAGCCTGGCTCTTTCCATTGCCACTGCCAGCAAGGCTTCTTCTTGGGGGCAGACAGGCGGCGCTGTGTGAAGAACTGATTCAGTGGCAATGGTGTTCCACTGTGGGCGCTGCCAGCTGGAGTGCATGCCCGGCATTAGTGGCTCGTGCGATAGACAACGCCCAGCTTCCGTATGGCAAAAAGGATAACTTCTCTCCCCCGAGTTAGTGATTCCACTTCCTCCAGGCAAACCCACTAGGATCTGTTTGGAGAACCGAATCACCCTTTCCTTGCTTTTCTTGAGTAATAATAATAATAATAATAATAATAAAGCTGTTTCCTGACTCTCGTGAAGAACTTCAGGGTTTATTTGCCCAGGTTTTGCAATGCAACAAAGTTCAGAGAGTCCTGCTGTGGAGTCATCTTTGTAAGCCTGAGGACCAGGCAAAGCATTCTTGAGTTCAGTCCAAAATGACTTCCTAGCTCAACACAATGTAACAAATGCTACCTAGGGCAGTGGTGGCGAACCTATGGCACGTGTGCCAGAGGGGACACTCAGAGGTCCCTCTGTGGGCACGTGTGCTGTTGCCCCAGCACAGAGCCAGCAGAAGGCAAGGTCAGCGTGTAGAATCCTCAGCTCAAATGGGGCAGCCGAGCAGCCACCTTCTCCTGCCCGGCACCAATGGGAGGCGCCGGGCAGGGCGTGTCATGCGGGAGCCAGCAGGGGAGGATGGAATCGCTGGCAAGCCTAAAGAAGCCACTTTGTTCTAGTGCCAGGTAGGCAGGCAGGGCCGCCTCTGCCCCGTCCTCATTGCCCCTCAGCCAGCACCAGGGCTCCAGGCCCCACCGGCCTCGCCATGCCATGATCGCCTCCCACTTGCTGGCATACTTCTTCACTGAGCTCAACCACAGCCAAGTGCAGCGGGTGAGGGTGCGCCCAGGGCCACACCGGATGCCCTGCATAGGGGCCAGTCAGGGCAGGGCGAGGGAGCAAGGAAAACACTGTTGAATTTATTTTCTCTAAAAGCTGCTCCGGCTGCTGCAGAAACAAGTATTTTATCCTAACAGAGAAGATGAGTAGCTCCTAGAGAAGACAACCCCAGTCTCATGGTGGTGCTGTAAAAACATATTAACTACCCTTACCTTCATGAAGGCAAACAACGGTGCTGAGAATGGGTAATTGTTGGGTTAATGAACGGGAAAAAGATCTATATGCATCTTCTCTTTCAATGCAAACGCTGAGAGAGCTTGCCTGGACTTCACACAAATTCCTCAGATACTGTGCAATATGGTAACCAGGTAGTTCTTTCTTCAGGGCTAAATAGGAGTCAGAGTAGTGACAGCTACTGCAGACTATGCACCAGTTCAGGTTAAATTGCCATGTTGGCACTTTGCGATAAATAAGTGGGTTTTGGGTTGCAGTTTGGGCACTCGGTCTCTAAAAGGTTCGCCATCACTGACCTAGGAGTTTTGTGACAGAGCAGTCCTCTGCAGGGTGTATGAGATACCTTTCAGCAGTCAGAGCAGGTGGAATTTATTGAGGGACCGTTCAGACAAAATTCCTACGTGACGCTGACCTTGTGACAGGCTACTTATCACAATGTCACAATCTTTCGCCTGGGAGACCAAGCTCAAGAAAACAATCTCCACTTGTTTGCTGGAAAACCCATTTTTTAAAAGGTTGAGCTAGAAAGGAAATTGGCTCTTGAATGTTAGTGCTGTGCTTAAATCCCAGCTTTAAATGCTACAATCACATTACTGCTTATTTTATAATCAGGCAAGTAATGATGCTTGAGCCACACACAACCAGGAAAAAAATCTTCTCTTTGGTGAGGAGTCTCTCCTTGTTACTGATGGGAGCCAGAACTTCCAAGTTCTTTCTGGGCAGCTCTGGCATATTTCTGTAGTGAACGAGTTAATCAATAGATAAGGCCGGAAGCAGGTGATTTGCAGGATCTACTGCAGAGCAATCTATATTTAAAAATGTATGTTTGCTTAAATATGGATATATTTATACAAATGCAGACAAGCCGAATTATCGCAAATGGAAAGGAAAGGCACAACTTCTTGCTACAAACCCAGTCAGCAGTGGGTAGTTTATATAAGACGTTTTGATGTTCACATCATCTCGTATGCGGAACAATTCCTTGGGTATTAAAAACCCCCACCTTTGTGCACTTTCTGACAGGTGAGTCTCCAGGGTGAATCCTTCAGGGAGTTATTATTGGGTAAACAAGCATCAGTTGCTGGGGAAGAGTCAGGGCCCTGGTTTGCAGCAGTGAATGGCAATGTTGCAAGCAGCCTGTCTTCTTCGTTTCCCACAATACTCTGCAGTGATGCTACACCAGTAACGCCGTAGGAATTTGGATTGGTGGTTGCTTAGAGGGTGGCGGGTGCATATTATTTCTTCTAAGTGGAGCCCAGAACAGATGGCAGCAGTGGGTCCTGCCAGGGCCCTGGAAGATGCCCAAGGATGGTGAGCACCGACACCACCCCTGCAGGGACCAATATCCCATTTTGGATACTTGCCTGATTTTGACCTGCTTTAGGCTGCCTGTCATTTTTACCAGCCCACTTAATCTCATCCCGCTACATCTCCCATGTTCATTTGGTTGATTGCCACTGTCTGCAGATTAAGAATCCAGCAGACCATGATATCAATGTCCCCCCCCACCCCCTTATCTTTCACCACCATGCAGCCCAGCTGCATGATTTATCACACCAGCAGTAACTAGGGGGACTGCGGTAGAGCAGACAGATGGTGGATAAGATGCAGGCGCTGAGCCCTGATATGGGTGTGGTAGTGGAATAGTCCCTAAAACTCCTGAGCCCCCCGCAGGGGGTGGCTCATCATGAACGCAGCTGAGAAACAAATGGGAAACACAGATCCCTGTTCACTAGCCTTCACTAGCACAGAAACACAAGTGTACATCAGTCAAAGCTTTTATTGGACAGGTTCTGTGATGGAGTGGGTTATGAAAGCAAGAGGGGTGTAGGACTCCCCACCTTCTGGCTATCATGGGGCTCCTGTGTCCCCAGGTCAATGACAGAGGTGGCCTGCAGGGAGACAGGTTTGTCATTAGCTGCAACTGAGATGATTTTACCTTAGAAAGAGTGAAAACTGATAAGAATAATGTAATTATCTCAATTTATAGCTAATCTAGTACATTGGTATCATCATCACTTCTGTCATTTCTCAGATTTCCAGGCTTCCAACACAATTTTCCTACTTATTGCAGATGTTGGCTTTGTGAGATATATATATGGAACTGATTGTCAAGAGGCTTAAGGCTGGCAGTGAATCATCATGGAAGGTTAAGATAGTATTGCTAGATCTCCAGACCCCTATGCAGAAACTGTCACGGTGTCTGGAATGTTCAGTGATTATCACACAAATAATTTGTGTTTGCTAATAGCAAAATACATAATCCAGTTAAGCTCAAACACTTGGATCTAAACTGCTTTTAGTCACCATATGAAATCTATGCCAGCCAACTGAGCTGAGGAGGTCTATGGAATAGGCAGCCTGGTCCACACCTCAGATCAGATTCAAGATGCTAATACCATTTCAGTGATGTCACATGATCTTACATCTCTAATTTAGCATTTTACAATCATCCTGAACATCAAATCCTGCACTGTGTTTACAAAATGACAGGGCCATTTGTTATCTTATGTCAGCCCAAGCTTCCCAACTCATCTGTTACATCCCCCCCCCTGACATGATTTGCTGGAGGGTGTAATGTATATTCAGAAATGTTTGGATTACATCATAGTCAAGTGCATCAAAATTAGACTCTGTGGTGCCACATTCATTCCTTTTCCCTAAAGATCTAGGGGTACATGACTCCCATAATTCCCTGCTTCTTCCACAAACAACTCTGCAGCTAACACACACAGAGGCCAGCAATTGAGGGACGTGATGGTTCCCAGGCCTGCCCACCTCTTATTGTGTTGGATTCCCAGGCAATGGACCTTCATACCTACCTAATATCTGCCATCTTCTTCACTGTAGAATATTCCTCATCTAGGCATGCTTTGGACTGCAGAATACTTTCCCCCAGCTGATGGCACTAAACACCACAGCATTAGCTCTGAAGACCTATGGGGAGGGGGAATAAAAAGACAGGAGCTAAAGCCTCAAAGAATCAAGGACCATGGAGTTGGAAGGGACCCTGAAGGTTCAACTCCCTGCGATGCAGGAATATCTACTAAGGCATCCATGACAGATGGCCACCCAACATCTGCTTAAAAATCTGCAAGGAAGGAGAGTCTATCACTTTCCAGAGAGTTCATTCCACGCATAAAGACAGAGTCTAGCAGAAACTCCTGGCTAAGTTAGCAGGACTATACACAACCCCTTTGAGGCACCTGCCTGTGTTTGGTCACTTCCTTCAGATTCATACAAGCAATGCCAGATGCCATTTTTTTACACAAGCACACTCCAATGAGCTGTTACTGAATGGCGCTCCTTACCCTAGACTCCAGCCTTTGGTGCTTCATCAGCGTGGTCCCCAGGTACATTGGTAGCTGCAGAAGAGCAGATCAGGCTATTGGGCTATCTAAATCAGGTTTGGTCTTTCTAGGAGATAGAAAAGGATGATGCCTTCTGTGGAAGTTGATGGGAAATAAGGAAATAAAGCTGATGTGGAAGATAGGTAAAACAAGGCGATAGCAAGCACAACTCTCACTGACTCAAGAGTCAATAAAACTAAAGAGTATCCACTTCCCAGAGGCAAAGGGTCTTGACCTTTCCGGCAGCTCATTTGTGTGATCAGATGGATGGAAGAGATTCATAGGATGGATTCACACTTCCTTATATATCATTTGATAGTTCATCACTCACTGATATTACTTCATTGCTCTCAGATAAATGTGTGAAAAATATTGTGCCCAGGGTTATATTAGGTAGTTTGAATGTTCTGTCTGCTGTGGTTGATCTGTGATGACTGTTTCACCTGTGGAAGTCATCACTTGATGTTACGTTCATCAAGGGATGAGTGGGCCTTTAATAGAACCACATTTTAAAAACACAACACAAAATAGTTATCCATTCATACTGTTCTGAACACAAACACAGCCTGTCATAGTTTATACAGTTGATATGGATTTACAGCATTTATTGTGCAGTGTTTATTGCTGTGTTGGTCCCACAGGAACAGAGGCACAGAATTAGTGAGACCTTCTACTGGACCAACAACCAGTGTCATGATGAATCACTGATCAAACAATAAAGGATATTGTTGCACCATATTCCAAGGATCGTAGAATTCTACAGTTGAAAGGGACCACAAGAGACATATAGTCCAATCACCTGCAATGCAAGAATCTTGTGCCCAACATGGGGTTTGAACCCACGACCCTGGAATCAAGGGTCTCTATTCTATTATGCCTTCTAATTGTTTGTGTAAACATGGTCCAACATGGTGGAAAAGAGATTCATCCATAGACTGGGCATTCAAAAGTAGAAATCTGTGGTTCTACATTATTGCTATTACTGTTATTTAAAATAATGTAAGGTTTTCCATGGAGATAATCCATGGTTATGGCAAGGACTTGGTGTACTGAATAAATAAATATTTTTAGTGCCAATGCCGAAATCTGCAATCTATATAAATTATGCAAGTTGGGGGAATGTGTACACTTCTCTTATTTTGCATAATTCATTCTTCAATTATTTATATTTTGCATAATTTATTCTGCCTTTGCTAGTCAAGGGAAGGGCAAAGAACACGGAAGACTTGTTCCTCTGCTGCTGCTAAACTTATACAGCTACCTTTCCAGGTCCTGAGATTTCAGCAGATATTGCCCACGTTGCTTTTCAGCACACCTTCACAGCCAAAAGGGCTAGAGGCTTCATTTTTCAAAAACCACAAAAGCTGAGATTAACATGAAACATCCTGTTCTCAGTACAGAATTCTGTGCTCTTTTAGAATTTGATATATATATATATACTGTATAGCCCTGGTTATGCCTCTTAAAATCCTTCACCACTTGAGGGTGCTGTGATACAAACATGAATTTCAGAAGACCTGTAGGGCTTTACAACCTCACGGTTAGAATATTTCAAGTAAAAAAAAAAAAAAAAGAATTCACACTTAGGTTTTCTCTGAATCGCTGCAATCCATGCCACAGTATTGGTCCCAGTCCCCATACCCCTGCATGCTACAGTTGGCCATGAATGAGCATCCCTATGCACACATTCTCTGTGGTCAATGCTCCTAGATTTAATAATGCCAACTATCAGCTTTTGGGGGTGGAGGCAGAGCAAAGGGAAAGCTTGGATTAAGAATTCTGGCTCCCAGGCAAGTAGATCATTGGCCATGCTGATCACCTGTCAGGGAAGTCTGGCACAAACTTGAACAAGCAAGAGCCACCAGGGACTAGGGATGCTGGTGAAGATCTCGTGAGCCATACCAGGCTCAGAAATGAACTCTGGGGGCTCATAAAACCCACTTTAAATGAGAGGTGAGTGTTACAAGCCCCCAAACTCTTATCTGGCTTAGTTCACATGCTTTTCTGATATGTATTATTACACTGCTGTAAGTTCTGAATAACTGAGATCTTGGTGAAGGCACAGAGAGGCTGGGGCCTAGCACAGCAGAAGATCCACATCAGTTTTCCCCGATCTAGTGCCCTCAAGATGTTGCACTATAACTCCCATCATTCCTGACCATTGGCCATGCTGGCTAGGGCTGATGGGAGTTGTAGTCCAGCAAGCAGTGGGCAGGGAAGGCCAGCCTACATAAGCCTTGACACCAAATGATCCATGGAAAGCAAGTGAGAGCAATGCCAGGTTCACACTCCTGATGGACTGCCACTCCCAGGCCACCTAACACCAACTAGCCTGTGGAAAAGAGACTTAAGGCAGTTATTGGAATTCTATGTGGTTAAAGCTGCCCATTAAATCAGCATCATCTAGTATGAGGGAACGAACATGAAAAGATGTGCAGAAATGGTATGAGACTGTTTCAAATGAATATATCTAATAGTCAAGGAGGGAGGTGGGAGCAGATAAACAATAACTCACAAGGCGTCCGTGAAGTTAATTCTTTATACAAAAAAACAAACAGCTCAGGAAGACAGGCCCAGTGAGCACAGCAGCTCTTTTCAGTAGATCTTGCCCCATTGAGGCAGTTGCAAGGACTCCCTAAGTCTCCTTCCCATGCAACCTGAAACTTCTTTGCCGTGTCTGTCTAGGCTCCTTTTCATACCTCCATGGGTTCTGGGAGACCAGGAGGGAGGGGGAGACTGTTAGTTTGCAAGCCCCCTCCACAGAGGCTGGCCCCTCTCGCTGTCCTCGGAGCTTGCATACCGGTAACCTCCTCTGGCTGACATCCAGACAGACCAGGGAGATTTTGATAGGCGACATTTTGCCAAGCGTGGGTAAAATGCACACCCCCTCCTCCTGCTTCCGCAGGGGAAAGAAAATAAGTCAGAAATCTATTTACATGATGTTTATTTCTGACATTACAGCACTACAGAAAAACACGTCCTTTCAGTTCAGTTCTTCTAGCAGGTCAGACAAACTTCCTGAACATGCGCAAATGGAAGGTTTCAAATTGCACTCTTCACAAAGCTCTGAGAAGCCTGTGAACTTCCTGGGAAATTCTTCTTTCCCACAGATAGGCGCATCATGTGATGTCAACAATCTGGCTGTTTGCAGCTGCGATGTTTCCATATACTGACAGAGACTCCCTGGCTTTCTGCAGCAGCCTGCCTGATCTCTGCCTCTTGGCTCCCCTCCTCTCCAGCCTTTGCCTCTGCCTGATTCTGGACTGCTCTCTGCCACAGCCTCCTCCTGCTCACTAAAGCCTCTGACCCTTTCAGCTTCCGATGCCCCCTCCCTTCAGTCTGCTCCCTTTTTTCCCTCTGACCACCACCAGTCCCCTGGCTTTGCGCCTTCTTCCGCTGGGGGTTCCCTTGGGGATTCCCCAGCTGGTGCCTCCCATTACTCTGCCTCCAGCCAGTCCATGATACTAACTGAAACTGTGTTAGAGAGGATATACAAACGTCATTCCAGCATATGTGGTAGACTTGTGAAAATGTGTTGCAGTTTTGGATTGTGATCTTTGCAGAAATTCCTGAAATGACTGGACAGTAAGTGATGAAATCTCCAGAATTGGTCCTGTAAAACTTGTTTTTCTCTTCAAAACAACAATGGGGGTGGCTATTCCAAACCTTTAATTGGATAGATTCTTGCTGCTGTGTGGCAAGTTGTTGCTCAATGGACTGAAAGAGTGCCTCAGAAGCTAATTGGTATAAGATGGGCTGGCGAGTCACTTGGGTGGATAAATTAATGAATAATCTAAAGAAGTATAAAGATTCTTTTGCAGCAGATTGGCACTGTTCTATTGCTTATACAAGCAAAGATGAAATGCAAAGAAATATCCCAGAAGTATACAAAATTTTCTGGCTGTTTTGAACATTGTGGGTTTGAATTTTGATACTTCCTAATGGGCTATACCGACAGATAAATGTTTTAAAATTTATTTTACTCCCCTTTTCCAGGGTTCAGGTGAAGGGTGTGTGTTCCCAGCCCTACCTGAAAGTGCTGCGGCTTGAACTGGGGACCTTCTCCAAGCAAATCAGATGCTCTGCCATGGACCTGTGGCTCTTCCCCATCAAAAGATGACACCTGGCTTGGGGATAGCTCAGTGATAGAGCATGTGCCTTGGAAGCAGAAGGTCTCGGGTTCGATCCACAGAATCTCCAGGTAACACCGGGAGAGTCTCCTGCCAGAAACCCTAAAGAGCTGCTGCCAGCCAGTGTGGGCAATAGTGAGCTACATAGACCAGTGGCTTGGCTCAAAATAAGGCAGATTCCAATGTTCCTAAAGGGAAAGAAAGGGGAAATTTGTTTGGGGGGAAGAGGCTGATGGAGGACAGTTTCTGGGGAGGTGAACAAATACTATTTTCTGAGTCCTCTGGTTTGTTTTTGGGGGGAAATGTCTGAGGTCTTCTGACGGTTCACATTTTTTTAAATTCACAGAAGTTATAGGATAATTCCCACATTCATCCAAACTAACTTTGGTTAACATGGTCATCTCTGTCAAGGGCAAAGCTCTGAGTGCTGGAAGGGTACAGGGCCTTTTACACAAACCCACTTTGTTTCTTTGCATAGTTCACATCGGTGAGACAATCTGCATGTGAAAACCTGTCTCTCTTGAAGCTCATTTGCTAGCTTTAGACTTAGAGCAATTGCCTGCAGACCTACCTGTGTATGAGTACCACCAAGCCAGGCAGCAGGTCAGCTGCATATCAGCTCCATTGATATCTTCAAACGAAACAGGTGAATCTGCATAGTGCATACGAAACCAGCAAAATCTCTGGTGCAATCATGATTCCAGCATCTGTCTTGTTTGTTTCAAGAGCAGTGTTAGCATCAATTAAATGTTAAATGCATACTTCAACCATGCATCAGTGGCTCTATAATCAAGCATATGAATAAAGGTCCAATTAAAGCGTAAGCCTAAAAGTGTAAGCCTGCTGATAGTTCTTGATCATCCAGGCAATGCATACTATACTTTTATATTTTAATTCATGGGAATCATTGCTACTAATGGGTTATGCAGCCTTAAGACAACAGCATGGGTGGCTGTGAATGAAATATATGTGTGGGAGCCAGGTCTATTATTTATTAAGAGAATGGATAGGAAGAAAGCAACACTGGTAGATTCTCACTTCTAGTTTATTGTCAGAAGTTTTCATGTAGAGTCAGAGGGATACAACTATGACCAGATCCATGAGTCCAATATATGGCATGGGGAGCAGCTTCTCAGGGCATCTGGGTACAGGGGAAAACCCTCCCAGGGTCCCATTGGCTTAACCTCTATGCATTTGTGATGCCCTCTGCAGCCAAACACATTCTTCCCCACCATCAAAAAGGAGGAAATCCCATTCTGAAATCAAGAAGTTTGGAGCACTAACGAAGTAGTGGAGTGACTGCTGAGTTTGCCCAGGCCAAGCATCCAAAACAGCCTGGTGTCTACCCTCCAACAATCTCCCCCTCCACAGCTGGGTGCAAACAAAGTCTTATACTGAGTGACCCCCACCCCCACAAGGACATCTACCTGTGCATGGGACGGGTGGTGTGTGAGAAGCTGGAAGCATTTTTGGAGCTGCTGTCCATTGCCAGAAGCGGTGGCAGGCTTTGCCCATGGCTTGGACACCTGTACATTGGGGGGGCCCAGACCACTGACCCAGTGGCTCAGTCGTCTCCCCCTTGCCTTCCCATCTCGTTTCACAGAATGGCACTGGGGACTCAGAGAAGAGGTACTGAAGCTCCAGAACCAAAAGGGTCTCAAACATACATAGGGGGGGCCCAGGAAGCTATTTACAGGAAGGAGGGAGAGGGAGCATGCAGCAAGGAGACAACTTGTGCATGCAAGTGATAAGGTGATGCTGCAAAACACCTGTGCTCTAGGGAAGTGGGTCAAATATTGCAGGGTTCCATACCCACCTCGGAATTTTCATCCTCCTTCCTCTTTCTTCTGTTTGCCAAATGTGGTGTAAGGGTGAAGGGAGGGGTGGAGCTTTGGTAGCCAGGGCTATATTAAATATTTACATACATAATCCCAAAGATGCTTATTGGACTGGGATGAGCTGAGGAATTGAGGAGCCAGAGGCCTCTCCACTAAAGCACCTCCAACATCTCCCATCTTCTGATGCTCTCCGTGATCCCTCGTTGAACTGGAAAACCTGTTGCACCTGGTCAGAGGTGGCAAGGTGCAGTCTTTCAACTTTGGAAGACTCTATAGTTCTCGACAGGATCCGTGCTGCTATCCCACCAGAGGGGGGCAGTGCTGCTGCCTCACATCCTCCTGTGGCTCCTTACAATGCCCCTGTCCCTCTGTTACCTCAGAAGGATCCAGCGCAAGAGGCATGTGCCCTAGTACAGAGTCCATCCTGGAATCTGTGAGAGGGCATGTCTCTGCCAGTACCAGCACCCTGCAGGAGGGAGGGGAAGGTGGGCAAAGCACTTGCAGGGGCCCCATCACAGCACTGTGGATGTTGGATGCTCAGACCATGCCTAAAGTGCCAGGAGAATGGCATGCACAGCAGCAAGCAAAAGACAGGAGCTAGGATGGGGGGTCAGTGCCAATGCAGGAGGGGAGAGGACAGTGGTGCTCAGGGAAAGGCTTGTCACAGGGTCCCAAAACCACCAGTTCCCTCACCCACACTCCACCCCACCCCACCCCACCTCACCATGCTGGGCTGGTCTTTACTGGTCATTTGACCTTGAGCAAGAGGGTGCATTCGGACGGTGTATTTGTGTACCTGCAGCTTGTGAGGACAGGACTTGGAGAATGACACATTTGGACATCCCAGGGAGGGGGTGGGCAGGAGTGTCCCCAGGAGCCCGCAGGAAGTGTCAATTCAGGTTATCCAGGTTCTGAGCCATGGAGAGACTGGGCTCATTTGGGGCTGAGGCCAAGCATCCTCTTACAAGGACTTTGCCCCCCGCTGGTTGTCACAAGCCCCTCCCCAGGGGTGCCCCAACCCTCCTTGCCGGCACCCCAACCCCCCTGGGGCTGCTCAGAAGCGGGTGCTCTGGTAGCGCAGTCTGCGGATCTCGGAGACACCGTCGTCCCGGCAGTACAAATCCCTGCCGGGACTCTGTGCCAGTCACCGGCCCCCGGCTCCCCCACCCCCGCCACCAGCACTGCTGTTGCTGCTGCTTGAGCTGCCAGAGCTGGAACTGCTGCAACGATCCTCATAGATGGAGATCTCGATCTGTGGGCAAGAGGATAAGGAGGACACAGGGAACAAGGAGAGCTAGTAGCCTTGCGCACCCCTGTTCAGCAGCCACAAATGCACAAAGAGCTTGACAATGCTGTAGGACAGGGTGGGGAACCTCCAGCCCAGGGGCCAACTGTGTCCCTCCAGATCTCTCCATCCAGCCTTTAGGAAACTCCCTAGGCCATGCCTCTCCTGGGACAATCTTGCTGTATGCCCACCTTGAGTTCTTCTGCCTGGCTGGACAGATGTATGTATATAAACTTCTGATTTATGCTGGAAGAGTCCCATCTGATCTTTCACCCAGCTTTGCCTCTGGCATCACCCACCACTAGCAAGTAGCCCTTGGGAGGTTCCTCACGAGGAAACGAGGCCTCAGACTGAAGACGTTTCCTCACCCCTGTTGTAAGACTTCAGCTTATCTGGTAAGAGCAAGTTTCTGACTGTTCCAACCTCAGACAGTTTGGCATGTGCAGCTGAAGTATGAAATGACAGCGCACCTTTCAGGCAGTTGCTCTGTCTCAAATACATGTTGTTGTGCTTCCACAAGTCAACTATGCACTGGGTAAAAATATGCCTCATCTGTTTTTCTCTGACATCAGGTGCCTTCTTCTACAGAAGGGGTTGACATCCTGTGTTGTTGGAGCTTCTGCTCACTTCCACTTATCCCTCACCTAGAAAGAACAGGTCCCAGAGGTTTTCTGTTTGCCCCACCTCTTTTCCCAGGAAAACCCGCTCTTTACTGCTGAATTGGAGCAAGTGTCAGTCCATGGAAAACCCAATTGACATTTGCTCCGATTCAGCGGTAAAGAGCTGCATTACCCCAGGGAAAGTGGCATGACAAGCAGAAGTATGGACGTGCCCTTAATCTGTTGGTTCCATCCCATAATCCCAGACTACTGGCCAACCAAGTTAGTTGGCGTTGATGGGAGCTGGAACCTAAGAACATCTGTGGGGTGACAGGTTTTCCATTCCTGCTGTATGATATCACACAGAAGGTGAAAGAAGGTTGCTCCATAGTCATAGTTTCATATCTGTCTACTTCCACTCCTTAACCACCACTTATCTAAGCCAAATAGTTGAAAATGTGCAATGCTTTATTAACTTGGGAATAAGTATTACTGAACTAAGTGAAACTTATGTTTGAGAGAGTAAGCAGGCACATGATAAGACAGTTACAGATAGGTAGCCATGTTGGTCTGCCATAGTCAAAACACAAAAAAATCCTTCCAGTAGCACCTTAAAGACCAACTAAGTTAGTTCTTGGTATGAGCTTTCCTGTGCATGCACACTTCTTCAGATACAGGTGTGTATCTGAAGAAGTGTGCATGCACACGAAAGCTCATACCAAGAACTAACTTAGTTGGTCTTTAAGGTGCTACTGGAAGGAATTTTTTTTGTTTTGACATGATAAGACAGTTAATCTTTCCTTACACAAAAGTAGCCGTTGCCCCATGAATGTATTGCATGCTCACTATTGCAGGGACAGCCCTAAAGCTATATGCTACTGCCTTCCATTATGAGATGTTCTTCGTAACTAAAAATTTGCACCTGAGTTTGCTTTTACCTCTTCCCTCCCAAATCTCTCATTTTGTGCTGTGTCCCCTAGATTGTGAGCCCGAGGGCAGGGACTGTTTTATTTTTGGTCTTTGCAAGCCTTTTTCATCTGAAGAGCAAAGTTTTAAAGCTCTAAACAAACACATCCCAAGCACATCCTTTATAATCCCTACGGTGTTTTGCTGGTGTTTTTGAAGGCTAAAATACATTTTGCTGACGAGTTCAGGAAACTGTGAGTCCTGGCAGCACTAGAGGCAGCAGGAATGCTTGGTGGGTTGGAGGGAAAACATGGGCCTTTCAGTACCCACTTCTTCTTGGCCACCACATCCCTTCAAGGGAGCAGAGCCAGAAGCCGCAATAGCTGGACACAACCTCTGGTGAAGGAGCTTGCCTCCACAAAGACCAAAAACCTCTGGCTGCTAAGCATAGGCCTGGTAGCCCCTTTGGGAGCAAGGGTCGTTTCCTGTGGCACTGTGGTGAACCTGGGGAGGCAGCAAGACCAGCAAAGGGAATTGGGGGGGTTACTTTAGACATCACTGTCCACACACTGTGCCTCAAACCAGCTGATCCCATCTGCTGAGAGCAGCAGAAAAGTGAGCAGCAGTTAGGAAGGGTCATAGCTCAGTGGTACTGAGCAAGATGGGACAATGGTCTGGCTTCATATAAGGCAGTTTCCTATGTTGCTAAAAACTTCAGCCTTATATTGCCCCATTTCCCCAAACTCTTGTCAAGGGAGCAGAGTCACACAATGCTATTGTTCGAAATATCACTGATAGCACTTGGGACTCCAGATTTGTTGCTGTGTAGAGTAATATCATCTGCCTGTAGATCTGATTTTATTTTTGGGAACTGCTTTGAGCCACTGTGCTTAGAAAGCAGTAAACAAACACTGTAAAATAAGTAAGAAGACTAAGTAGCACAATCCCACAACTGAATTTGGAGCAGAGAATCTCAGCTGGGACACAGGAAATGGTCGTGTGTGTGTGTGTGTGTGTGTGTGTGTGTGTTGCTGAGAGTCATCCACACGGGTAAGTAGAGCGATCTATATGGTGACCATATCTTCCCCTTTCCCCTTTGGTGCTAACCAGGAAGGATACAACTCGCATGCCCCGTTCCACTGGGTCTGTCAGCAACAGCCCTCGAGGAGCATAGATTTTCTCATTCTGCTCTTGGATGTACTTGGAGATCTTCTTCAGAACCTGGTGAGATAATTGGACAAGCGTTCAGCAACTATTTGGCGAAGATGTAGCCCCAGAGAATGAGACACAAAATATAGGGAAGATGATCCATTTAATTTACTGGGATCCTCTGAAGTTCTTGGATTCACCTACTTCAAGAAGGAAAAGGTGTTTCATGAAACCGCAACAGATGAAACACCTCAATTACAGAAGCTAGTGTTGACCTAGATATCCCATTCCCAGTTTCAGTAATCTCTGATTGATAACCATCAATCTTTGAAAGTTTCCCAAGACAAGTCACTCTATTGCCTAACTGTGCTCCTACACAGAGCATGTTGCCCTACTATCTGCCTGAGAACATTTTTTGTAAGTGAAACCAAAATAATTATTTTAGCCTCTCTCCTACGCTATTTATGTGCCCCTGTGAATGACTGCATCACATCTTGAATGCGTGGGAGCCCAATCTAAATTAGCTAAAGACCTCACAAAAAGGTAGAGCTACATTCAGATGAAATGTATAAAACCCGAAGGGAGAGCTGTTAAGTGTACCAGAATGCTCTGCTATTTATGAATATTTTCCCAACCCTGGAAAATAGTGAGTTGTCAAGTCTGACATTTTGAGCAAAACCTGTGACAAAGAAAGCATTCCCTACAGCTTGAAACAGGCTGTCAGTTTAAATCATGTACCTTTCCCTTTTAGTCCTGCTCATTATTCCCTCTGTTTCTTATGTTCAGACATCAGTACCACTGCTTATGAAGCTAAGACAGCTATGGGCAAGAGGGAAGTATCAACAGGCTTCAGGAAACTCTAACTTTTGCAGAAGTATAAAGAATCTTTAGGGGGGAAATTATGGGGGACCCCAAAAAGAACATGTTCAGTGGCCATGGAATACTATTGCAGCATGTGGGTGGAGGGAGGAAAACTGATTGGGTGGAAAATGTAATGGAGTATCCTGGGGAGGGTACTGAACAGACTGTCACTATATCGCAGGAAGAATTTCATTGCATACCAGAAATCTTGGTTGTCACAGTTTAAGTGCTGTGGCACAACATATCTACTTTTTAAAAAGTTCCAGACTTTTTGCAGGAAGGAAAGTGATGAGGAAGTTCACTAAAAAGTGTGTGATGATGGTCTGTTAACAGGAAGTCATATAACCTCCCCACAAACAATTCAGGAGGGATTCTCAATAAAGAGAAGAGGAGATACTGTAAAGTTGCCCTGAAAACTTTGTGCTAGTAAACAGGTCATCTGGAGGAGCCCAAGAACATTCCACACTGCAACATTTTGCTGCAGGTCTCCCTGGTTCTGTTCTACCAGAGCTCTTTACTAGGCAAGAATATTTAAGGTCCTGCCTACCTGCTGTTAGAGATAAGCAAATTGCAGACGCAACCAGGAGGTGGGGGGGGGGGACTCTAAAGAACAAAACCAAAGAATGAGGATGTGTCCACACTGGGCTTCTCTCTCCACTCTTGAAACTCTAGGTCACGGGTATCAAACACAAGGCCCGCGGGCCGAATCCGGCCCGCCAGACCTCGCCATGTGGCCCGTGTAGCCACCGCCGGCCGCCAGCCTTCACCTTTTATTCTCGGTTGTTTTTTTTTGACACAAGAAAGCCGCCTCTTCAGCGCATGCACGGCAGCCTACAAGCCAGAGAACGTCTGCCCTCTAGCGGCGCCAGCCGTTCTACACAGGAAACCTCCACTTTACATGCATTCAGGAAACCTCCACTTGTTTTTATATTGGGCGCATGCCATCCTGTGGTGTGACAGATCCAACGGCTGCCTTGTGTTTGCCATATGTGTAATAAACAGTGTTTGGCGATATTTGTATGTTTTTAAAAAATAAATTACTGTCTGTTACCAAAAATCATTTTTCAATAAATTGTACAATAATTGTACATTTGAATATCTACTTGCCATTATTCTGACTATGTTTCTGCTTTCAGAGCTAGTTATTACTTACATTATTACAAAAAACAGTAATAATTGAATGCAGTGACAATAATTTATGATAATAAAGAGTGGACACATAGTCCTACAGATACAACTGGCCCTTTGAGGGTGACCAAACTGCTGATGCGGCCCCCGATGAATTTGAGTTTGACACTCCTGCTCTAGGTGTTCATTATGTGCAAGTAATCCTTCAGTCCATATGCATGAGCCAAGTGTTCACTGGATTCCTGCCATCAGCTTATCATAAAAACTCTGCCAATGCGACTTCATTGTCTACATGATCCTGCATTGTTTGGATTCAGGATTCAGATCACATACTATCACAATTAAGTAAATAAATGCAAGTATAGAAATAAAAACATCAGCTTGGCATTCTAATTTCTGAGTGCTTCAGCACCATATGCACTGAGCATAGTGTCAGTTTGCTATAGCTTTGCTACAATAGTTGTGATCACAACATTTCTGGATGGTAACCCTTTGTATCCTATTTAGTTCATCCTAACCCCAATGATGTGGTGCTGTGGGTTAAACCACAGAGCCTAGGACTTGCCAATCAGAAGGTCGGCAGTTCGAATCCCCGCAACGGAGTGAGCTCCTGTTGCTTGGTACCTGCTCCTGCCAACCTAGCAATTCAAAAGCACGTCAAAGTACAAGTAGATAAACAGGTACCGCTCCGGTGGGAAGGTAAACGGCATTTCCGTGCGCTGCTCTGGTTCACCAGAAGCGGCTTAGTCATACTGGCCACATGACCCGGAAGCTGTACGCCAGCTCCCTCAGCCAATAAAGCGAGATGAGCGCCCCAACCCCAGAGTCGGTCATGACTGGACCTAATGGTCAGGGGTCCCTTTACCTTTACCCTGAACCCCAATGATTCACAAATTGAGATTATTGGCACAAGAAGAGGTTGGACAGGATATTGTTAAATATGGGAGAAACAAGGCATCTACATCTTATGAACGTGGATAATCAGGTGGTTCATTTAACTTACACACTCCATATTGACCAATCAATATTATATAACAACAACGTCAATTGTTGTATCACAATACAATGCATGTTGTGGCTCCAAACCTTCTCATAGCGGGTCTCCATGCAGAGGAAGATGAAGTAGGCTGTGGCACAGGCCAGGCATCCCTCCAGGTAGGAGCTGCCCCCTATTTTCTCAGCCTCCGCATAGAAGTTGTTGAGGGTCTTCACAGTTTCTTCAAAAAGTTGCCGCTCAATCTTTGGTGAGGAGAAAAAAAGAGAAAGGATGCCATAAGATGTATGCACAAGAGGGCATTCGATTGTTTATGGCGCCCATCTTTCCCCCAGTGCAAAATAATAGATGCTATCAGAGAAGGGAGCAATGAAACAAGAGCAGGTGTACGGTGGAATGGAAATGTGTGTGTTCAGATCTTTGAGCAAGATGGTCTGCTATGCATTTTGTATATGATCACAACAGCTAACAGGTTAGAATAAATCATAAAAGGAAATGAGGCATACCCCAGGTTTTTAAGAAGGCAGGAAACCACTCTGTGCAGCTTAAGATTTCTAGAGCATCTGAAACATCATTGGTGCACTAACACCTTGCTCTCACTGGCATCCAGACTACAATGCCTTCGTCTGACATAAGGATTTGTCACCTACTTCACCAGTCAGCATGAACCCTGTGAGAAAACTGGCTGTACCCGGCTGTCCAGCTCTGGAGGGAATTTGGTCTGGAACTGGCAGATGGTCCCATCACTGTAGTCCCGCTGAACAAAGACCTTGGTGGCCAGGGAAGCACTCCGCCGTAGTTCTTGGAGATTGTGGACCTGGAAGAGCAGAGGCAGGTGGTTACAACAGGCAAAGGTGCCTTCTAGAACAGTGGGGGAAGCTCACAGCATACCCTGATGCCATGCATCTAAGGCAGGAATTTGTGGCCCTCCAAATATTGCTGGATTACAACTCTCTTTATCCATTGTTCATGCTAGCAGGGGTTGGTGGAAGATGGAGCCCAACACCACCTGGAGGGCTGCAGGTTCTTCACCCCTGCTCTAAAGAGTCCCTGAATCTACATTGACTTGGATACAAATATTTTTTTTTAAGTTATGATTATGGGGTACTGCTTTTGGGTTGTAGTCAGTGCTGCTCTTCTCATGCAACTAATTTCTGCTTGTGCAATGGAAATATCCCCTTCTCTCATCTCCCCTTCAGCCATCCCCACAAACACTCTGGAGTAGATTTTGAGGGTGCAGGGGGAGAGGGGAGGAAGGTGAGTTACTTTGCACAAATGGAACATGGCTTGCACAGGTTTGGATGCCACCCATTGTTTTTTTGATGATGTGCCACTCTTCATTGAGAGCACCATCTCAGAAGAGGCATTCCCTCCCTCCTTGTGTGAGCAAGAAGCAAGAATGACTCTTCTAAGATGGCATCTGACACTTGCTTGCATTTAAAGAACAGTTGTTTTGATCTGCTACTTAATTGGAGGGCATCTCTTTAGTTGACCAGAAGGCCATTCAACAGCTGTTTAACCAATTCAGCATTGCAATCCTACCCAAAACTGATTGAAAATACGGTATGTTCTATGAGACTATAGTTCACAACACTGGTAAGCCCTGCTGCAGTGGATTATAACACAGTTCCTTATCTCTTCAACATCACCTTAGAATACTGGTAAGGATTTTAGATTTGGAAATGCAGTTTGAAGGTTAGACACGGAGTAAATTCATACATCCATATTCATTAGCTAGTAACTTAGATGTATAAAACAGTCGTCGTAGATCAAACATCATGAAGCTTTTATATCACAACAGATAGTGATTTCCGACTGAGGCAGTGCACATTATTGGCTGAGAACTGTGCAACATCCATGTGTGAATCAGCCCTCCTATTGCATTTTATGGGCTATCCCTATATACAAGCAACATGTGCCTGCTGCTGTTGGAGCAAGAGGACTATCAATGGAACTTGGCAAGATGCTTTGTAGTAAGAAATGGAGCAGGTTCCCAAGACCATCAATGACTGGAAAACCTGAAACTCTGGGGTTATATATCTTACAAAGAGTGGAGCTGGCAGGAACATATAGAAAAGATCACAGGATGACCTCAATTGAAGGGACACACCTAACAAAGCAAAAACAAGTTCTTCCAGAATAAACCACAGAGGTTTTTAGGCTCCCCAAACACTCTTTCTTCCCCTGGTTGCCAGCCAACTCTGAGACTGGACTGAGCCGAATGTACAGACTCATCCCACCTCCAGTTTGAATCCCAGCCAGCCAAAGACACAGATAAAAAGTAAGAGCAGCAGATCATGCATGGCAAAAAGGTAAGAGCCTCGAGCTGATATGGAGTCTAGCCCAGTGTTTCCCAACCTTGTGCCTACAGCTGTTTTTGGACTACAGTTCCCATCATCCCTTGCCACTGGTCTTGCTAGTCAGGGATGATGGGAGTTGTAGTTCAAAAACAGCTGGAGGCACAAGGTTGGGAAACACTGGTCTAGCCTTTGCATCTGTCTCTTTATTTAACGTAGGCTCAAGAACTACAACCCCAAAGCAAGATCTTCCATAAACACTGCAGACATCTGTCACATAACTTTAGGGAGTAAAAGTGTGTATCCTTCCTGAGGCTAACCCATTATAAACATTTTTGTTAAACACTCTGAGTTGTTCCAGCCGCCCCTAGATTTGTGACTATATGAATATAACTTCATAAACTGCCAGCTTGTAGCTGAATATCCCTTGGCAATTCTAATGGGCGTTTCCTTTCTGGTCCTATTTCATCCAGAAGGGGTGGGGTGGGGTGTATACACACACACACACACACACAACTGAGCAGTGTGCCTCAATAACTGGAGCATTAGACTCGGTGTGGGTAATCCTGGGTTCACGACCCATTTCTGCCCTACCATATTGTGTCACAGTAATAATTAAACTGCATAAAATGCATGAAACAATACATTGAGTCACTTGTTCCTTACAATTATGCTCAGCATCTTCGTCTTTGTCATGCCATATTACTTTTTGTGTTCTCTTGACACTTTCATTTCCTAAACCCAGATTATCTAAGCCTTTAAAACCTCATGCAGTTTCCTTCTTTATGAAGTATCCAAACAGTTCTGAAAAATTACTGGTATAACCAGACACTTTTCTTTATTCTTTCAAAGTGTCCTGGTTCCATGTGGAGTAAGGTCCACTGTGTTTGACCCATGCAATGATGTATCGTATATGTGAGTGTGAACTAAACTGTGGGTAACCAAAATAAATTTTAAAAAATCCTATTAATTCTGTATTTCCAGCTATACTTATAATTTGTTCTGCAGCAGAACTAAATTGCTTTTGAAGGAGATTGCCTTTTCTCCAGAAGCTTCCCAAGCCCTGCATACAGACTCTCAAAGACACAGTTAATCAGACAGAGAGGGATAAATAAGCAAGCTTAAAGAAATAGAGATGTACAAAATTTGTGTCAGAAGAAAATAAGCTTGGCACTACCTATATTTTTCTGCATTGTACTGCATTATTTTTCCATCTTTTTGAAACACACACACACTCACTCACACACACACACACACACACCAATTCTGTAAAAGCCCATTCTCTCTGTATTGCCTTTAATACCATTAAGGTTTCTCCTGTGTTATAGAGCAGAGAACATGGATAAAACCAGAGGATTTTCAATAACCAAATTATATCTGCAAGAATTGAAATCACAAAAACAATTTGGAAAAATAAAGCTATGAAAGTTATGAATGCATGGAATATCTGTTACTTGATAAAGTTAATACATGTTGTTTGATTCAGTATGGGAATAGGATTAACACAATTAGAAGCTATATGGAAAATTGGAACTATTTAATAACCTTCTGAAAAAATCAATTTCACAAAAATATTTTGATGGAAACACGTCATTTTTGAGGGTTTGATAGTGTGAGGATAAAATACATAGTTAGGTATGGAACACCTTGTTGTTATTGAGGTGTAATTCTGTAGCTTGATTTTCCAGGTTGTATGACTCATTGGTTTGCCAATTATTTATAATGGAATATGCTGAATGAGGATGTGACAAGTCAATAAGCTATTAACAGAACAAGAAAGTGCACTTTTGGCAAAAACTATTTTAAAAAACCAACTATCTAGCTGTTATGTTCTCTCAAAAAAAAAAACTTATTGAAATTTACTCAGCTTGAGTTGAAGCATAGCAGGTCCAAAACATTAAAACCAACACTGAAAGATGTAGAATGGTGTAACAGAAAGAAAACAGAAATTAACTGCAACAGTATATGCCAATTGACAGCTTGCAAAGTCCTGAATAGGACTGCTGGGAGTTAGAGCTGTGTGATGGATAATCCAAGAGGTGGCAGCAGATTTTGTGTCTCAAGCTATTCCTCTCCTATTTGTGACGAATCCCAGAGTGATTAAGAATCGATATGGAACTGCACACCTCTTAGCTCCAGGGTCCATCCCACTGCCTTTAGTTTCTAATGAGCTTTGTGGAATTGGACTTAACTGTCAGGGGTCCTTTCCCTTTACCTTTTTAAACTTCTGTAGCTGGCCAGTATATATAATCCAGAAATCCTTTCAGCCCAGTTTCAAACCTTCCAAGAGGCATTTCAGATCCCCTGGGAAGCAAGTGTAGGATAATCTGTCATCCTGCCTGTTCACAGTCTGATGCTGGCTTTGTTTAGAGGCATGTTGAAATCCTATATTTCTTCCCAGTTTGCAAGCAGCCCCCACCCTGTCTGGCAGGGAGAGCACACCTTTCCTTCCTATTAGACATCTCCTTACAAGGCTTCAAAAAAAGGCATGTCTCAGGTTCTGACCTCATTAAATTTCCCACATGCTCTGTTATATTGGATCTCGGGTGCTCCATATTAATAAATCATCCTAGATGTTGAGAAAGTCAGCAGTTGTTTTCTACCTGGATTTCGGAACACCGCTCGTTTTTTTCAAGAGGGTTTGGGCTCAAGTCAAGGGTTATTTAATCTGAGCATGTGCAAGATGGGAGTCAACCGAGGTCCTAACCTCAGCAACAAGGGCTGCGATGCTGAAGATCTGATGCTGGGATAAAAATTATTGACTTTCCTAGCAGGAAGGGGAACTGGTCTACTCTACAGGGGAGGGGTTCGGTGCGCACCGTGTGCTCAGATGCTTTGGCCTTTTACAGGGATGCCTTGCTGTGGCGTTAGTAGCAGGCTGCAAGCCCCCCCCCCTCCCCGCGCGCGCCGCCGAACCACCCGCATTTAGAAACTGCCGCCTTTCCCCTAGTAACAACCTTTCGGTAGTTCCCATTCCGGCTCAGACCATTTTCGCCTGCTCGCTGCTGCATCTTGCCTCGGTAGCAGCACAACAACGACAGTAAACAAGACCTTGTTTTGTGGCGCGGGAGGAGGAAGGTGAAGAGCATAGGTTGTGGCGAACAGCCCTAAGGGATGGATTTGAGGTGTAAGATGAAGGAGCTGGCTTTGGAGAGCTTCTGGCTATAGGACACCTGGAGAGATAGCGCCGCTGGATCCCCGTTTCCCCACCCTTTCTGCTCTGCTCTGAACCCCACATAGGGACCTAGGAAGCTGCCTTATGCTGTGCCACATAATTGGTCCATCTTAGCTCAGTATTGCCCACACTGGCTGGCAGTGGCTCTCCAGGATTTCAGGCAGGGGTCTCTCTCTCTCAGTCCTACCTGGAGGTCCCAGGGCTTTACCACTGAGACCTGCCACACGGAGCAGTGGGGTGGGGGTGGCTGCCGGTGATTCACAAAGCTGATTAATGGGACCCACACTTAAACCGGAGAGTCATATGCCACAGGTGGTCTCATCCTCCATCACCAGAGCCACATGCCAAGGACAGCCTGGGGAAGCATCAGGGGTGCTGCTGTCCTCGCCCTGTGGCTTCCTCTTGTCGTCGTCCTGCCCCTTGCCTGACGCTGGCAGGTACTGCCATGAGACTCCCTGCGCTGCACCCAGAGAAACACACTGCTTCAGCCACTGAGCATAGCGAGGTCTCGTTCTCTATTAGCAATGCCCTGCCTTGTTTAGTGACCCAGGATTGCGGAGCAGGGGAAGCGCCACTCTGGGGAGGGAGCCATGACGTGCCAACCACCCTAGCCCCAGACACATGCCGGAGGCTCTCGGCGCTGCCTTTCTTTAACCCGCGCTGAAGTCGGAGGCACAAGGGACTTCTGGGGCCTGCAGAACAAACCCAGGGGATGCGGTGCCGGAGCAGCCAGTCTCGGTGAGGGTCGCCTGGTCTGGCGATCTCCTACCGCACCGGGCAGAAACTAGGCAGGCAAAGCAGGAGGAGATGCTTTCCGGCGGCTGCCATGATTCGACAGAGCTTCCTCCTATGTTTTGTGCTTTCCCCGCGCTGCTCACCTCGGTTGCCATGTTGTGCTGCCAGCGTGGTTGCTCCACGCTGCTCGGGAGCCCGGGAGTCCGAAGCCGAGGCTAGAGCAGGTTGGTGACGAAGGCTCCTCCTTTCTCAGGAAGCCGACCTAAGGGCGATGTCCCTGTTGCCGCAGGCGGAGGAAGCGCTCGGCTCCCCGGAGCTTGTTGCCACCGGCAGGGCTGGGGCGGCGTCCGTGGCGGGGAAGCGCGGTGGGCAACGGGCGCGGAGAGTTCTGCGCTGTCCTTGGTGCTGGAATCGGAGGCGCAGGAGTCGGGGGCAAAGCGCCCCGCCTAGCGCTGTCCGCGGTGCTGACGACCCGCTCCCCCAGCGCGATCCCCTCCTCAACCGCTGCTTCGCTCGCCCCCAGCCTCAACGCTCAGGCTTCCTCAGTGAATGGCATCTCCACCACAAGGGGAGGGGGCGGGCTGCCTTCGTGGGAGCCGCATCCCCCCAGGGTGTCCCCACGCTGGAGCGCCGGGCTCCGGCACTGACTCGCGGGAGGGACGGCGAGAGGCGGAGCTGTGCAGAGCAAGGAAAAGAGCAACCGGGCTCGCGCTCGTTTCCTGCTTGTCTTCCGAGAGCCGGCGTACGGGCTACTTGGGGCACGTGCCATCCCAGCCTCAAAGCGGGAGATAGCGCATAGCTTCGGGTCCCGGTGTTGCTGGCGGGTGTTGTTGCCTCCGCTTCCAGGGCAGTTCTCTTTGATGGGGAACGCTTGGCCCCAGCTGCCACATACCCACCCCTCACATACCAAGCCTAAGGGAGACCTGGTATATGGTGTGGGGCTGACTAATTGGCCGCACTAATGGGCACTTAGGGCACAGCGACAGAAGGGCCTCCTTCAGAATAGCCCTCCCTGGGGTGGCGTGTCTGCACTATACTTGGTCCTCCATGTTTACTGTCTAGAACTGGCCAGGGAGTGTTCATCTTCCGAGGGAAATGTGGATAAAAGCATTTTATGATTTCTGAATGTTTATTTGGAATTAAAGATAATGGGGTTTTCTCCCTGTTCCAGGGAATGATATTCCCCAAACAGGACTGAAAGATACCAATAAACCATAATTTTTCATGAAATTAAATATATTTGTATCCCCTCTCCTGAGTTTACAATTGAGCAACTTTAGATGCAGTGCCCTTAGTTAATAGTTCAAACTCAAGCCTGCATCTCTGGGCCTTGCTATCTCCTTAAACTTGCAACTTGAGAGATTTTCTGTACCTTACCTTTGACCATTTGATTAAAATAATAATTACAGTTCCTGGTGTGGCTTCTTTCACCCTTGGTTGGATTTTCCCTTTTACAGTACTTTTAAAGGTACAGGAAGTTTCCTGGCACCTGGAAGTAATAGCCCTGTTCTCATATCACTCTCCTTGACCCACACCCTTCTAATCTCCAAAGCATCTTTGCCTGCCTTCACCCTTTCTCTTAACAGCACAAGGTCCCTTATCCTGTTTTATGGGGTTTGCCTGCTCTGCTTTCTCCTTAGTGCAACTTCCAGATGACCACCAGTCACTGTTGTCTCAACACCCATCAGCCCTAGCAAGCATGGCCATCCCTGATGATGGGAGTTGTAGTTGAGCAACATCTGGAGGAGCCAAATGTTCTCCACAACTGCTTGAGGCCATATGGGAGCTTTGTTCATAATACCTTTCTCACTGATTAATCCTTTTCTCAATTCACTGTCTCTTCTGCTTGTCCTTTCTTTAGGGCAAAGATGGTGAACCTGGCCCCTTCAGATGTTGTTCAGCTCAAAGTGCCATCAGCACCATTAGCAACCCAGGAATTATTGGTATTGTAATCCAATAACATCTGGAGGGCCTCAGGTTCATCATCCTTGCATTAGGATTTTGCCTTATTTCCTTATCCTTCCCTTTGGTTTCTCAGTTCATGCCCACTCTGCTCTGCGTCAGGATCTGCTCTTTGTCTTCTTTACCTCCTGGGGCCTCTTGCTATTCAGCTGCTCCTTCAAATGTACTCTGAATTATGGAGTTCAGTGCTAAGGAAAAGGCTGGATTCTGCAAGCTCTATGAATTATGCACATTTATTATTTTCATGTCTTTGCTTAGTTTGCAGAATTTATTCAGCAGACATAAAGAAGGGGCAACGAGCTATATAGGGTACTGAAGACTTCATGGAATATAAACAACATGGGTATAATTTCTTCTGCCTTATGTGAATCTTCCCCCACCCAAGCTGAGCTCTCTAGCCCCTCGTAGAAATTGGCCTGCTTATGAACCTTTTACTGTTGTGTGCTCTGTCTTGAACATTGTGATTGTTTCTGAATGTTCCAAAACTTCACATCAGCAACATAAGGGAAACAGAGATACATGCAGATAGCAGGAATAGTTTAGCTGTGCATGTTTCTGTGATATATATGTGCTACCTTTAAGAAAAAAAGGAAAGAAGGAAGGAAAATAAATGCTTAGGTCTAAAAATATAGTGTCATTATGTGCTACTTCAGAGAGACTTCAGATATGCATACTTATACCCAGACACACACATATAAATATCAGCTGCAAGCCTAATTCAACCCTTTATACACCTGCAGAAGAACCACACCCAACTCTCAAGCCAGGATACTTGCTTCTTCTGCCTCACCCTGAAGACAAACCTGTCATTCTGGCCCTCCTCCATTCTTCCCATCTCTTCCCAATTCATACAGCCCAGGACCCTGTCAGATGCATTGTGCAAAGGCACAAGAAAAATTTATCAGAGGATCTTGTCATTCAGGCAAATTAAAGGAGCAATATGGATTGCTGAGAAGCTTCTCAACCCTGCAGTTGAGCACTTCATCAGCAGAATGGAGGCTTGAGAGCCAGTGGTAATCCAGCTGTTTGCTGGCATGAGCAGAAATGCTGCATCGACCTGAGCAGATGCTGGGCATGCCTGGCCCAAAGCCAACGATGATGCCTAGTGCTTGGAACCTGTAATTATCTGCAGAGGAGTTCTGCTCTGGAAATGTTTTAGTATCTCTCATTGCCATTCTGTGCAGCGCTCCCCAAAGTGCAGCCTAAAATTTCATTTACGGATCTTCAGACATGGTGTGTCTCCCCCCCCCCCAAAAAAAAAACCTGAAGATTTGGAAAGGAAACTCAGGCTGCACATTGGAGATCACTGCACAGAATCACATCAACAAGAAAGGCTGAAAGATTAGCTACAGCTCAACGAGAGGAGCAAAACTTCTGGAAGATTGAACAAAGTCTGGGCTCATTAGACCTATGCAGGCAATTGGCACAGTCTGCAGTATGGGGAAAACAGAGCGGGAGGGTGGCTGAAGAGAGGTACACAGCTAGGGTGCTTTGAATCCAGTATAAGGAATTGTGTTTGGGAAGGAAAGCAAGTTGGGAAAACTGTCTTAGGTCAAGGCAGTGCCTTATACTCATAAGTCAATAATTGAAAGACCTGGCAGACTGGGTTAAGCACATCTGTGCTCACTCTAGGGAAATGATGGTGAGATCTCTGGCAGTATTATTTATTATGATTAGGCAGTATGGCTTCAAAAGGATTCCGTTCTCTAGCTCTTGGAGATGCCACATTTTCTGTTTATGTAATACTAGCAAGAGTATTTGCTGCTTGCATACAAGATAGAAGGTGGATGATGTCATTCAGAGTAAAATGACAAATAGCATGCATTTAAGGATGGAAGACATGTTACCGTGTGATATGCACCATGTGCTTTTTATGGCATATCATAGATAGACCTCACAGTCAATGTGCATTGGAGCTTCGCAGGATAGCATAAGCAAAAATGATAGGTCTCTTCTTTAGGGAGCTTACTATATATGTTGTCTCCTCTGGCTGCATTCACACCACAGATTTACAGCAGATGACTTCCCCCAGAGATTACTGACAACTGTCATTTATCCCTCACAAAGCTACAGTTCCCAGTGCCCTTGCCAAGCTACAATTCCCAGGAATCCGGGGGGGGGGGGAGTCGTGTGCTTTAAACATATGATGTATACACAGCCTCAGTCTGTAGGCATGTGTAATATCTATAGAATGCTTCTAGGAAGAGGTGAGGGAACCCTGAAGAACTCGGGGCACTCCATTATGTCCTGGGTTGGGACTGAATCTCCTTGCACCTCAGATCACTGGGAGGATCTAAGGCAAGCCAATGGGATTTTCCCATGGCGTTCTAAAAATAAGTTTCCCTGCAGGACCTGAGCTGCCTTTGGGAAGGAAGCACGCCTCGCAAATCACTCATGGTACTCAGTGGAGAGAGGAATCTGCCAACATCGGTGCTTGATGGCAAAGAGTAATTGTGCCTGCTGCCTAATGGACTCAAGCCAGTCCTTTTAGGTCAGGATTGCTGCAGTCAGACATGCTGTGTCTCGCTATGGAAGGGGACTGGCTGTCAGCAAATTGCATTGAATTTCATGGAGGAATCTTGCATTGTCCTCAGTTCAAAGGGTACAAAGACACAGCCGTCTGTGGAACTACAGTGATTGGGGAGGGGGGGAATAAGGGGAATGAGAAACAAGGGGCATCTTCATCCTATATTTCTCTGTTTACTCATGCATGCAGAACATGCTGGTATAACTGTTTTTTTTCCAAAGGAGGAGGAGCTGGCATGTGCCTGAAGTCTGCAGGGTGGCTCCCTTTCACTATTAGCACTACTAATTAATCAGATGACAAACTGCAGCAGAAGCTTAAGTCGATTAATCTACCAAGAAAATTGACTGAAGCTCATAATTCTGCCTGCTACTGATACAGCCACTATCAGCCCTATTTAGTTTGCATGTGGTATGAGTGGCCTGGCTTCTACCTCAATTGGAAAAGCAATGGGAGGCAATGCTGACCTAGCTACTTCTCTGCACTGAATTTTAAAAAATGTACTAATGGAAATAATACAGCAGGGAGAAAAATAACAGAGGTTGTAGGCCTGGAGATGCATGCAGCTAGCCTGGGACTGCTTCTCTTATGGGTCAGAGCAGTCCAAAAGCTGACTTTAGAATTTACAGTTGGCAGAATAAAAGCAGTTTGTTCAGTCCAGATTAGAGAGCCGGTGGCAAGGACTCTGATATATTGGCACGAGCATCCTGAAATGCATTATCATTTAGCTAAGGTCCCTTGCAGATGATCTGTTTCTTGAGCATTCATGCTGCCTTCTTTGCACAAGTTTGCAAGAACAGGACTATTCTGAATTGTTTGTGGGAAAGTTATGTGTATTCCACACTTTCTGGGGCATTTCCCCATCACTCTCATTGTCACAAAAACCAGCTTTGGGGAGGAGGAAGTAGGTTTGTGGTGCAAAAGATGGACTCACTGGTATGTGATTGAATCCCACCCCAAAACAGCAGAAGTCTGGAAGAGCCCTAAGACAAGTGGCAAACCAGCAACAAACACAGACATTTTTCTGCTCCTTACAGAGGCTAGATAGAAGCTTGGAGCCAGCTGATACTATCTGTGTTTCAATCATTGTATTATATGCACCACCAAGGAAGTCCATTGCAAAAAAACTTTATCTGTCCAGAAAATGCCAACTTCTCAACATGACCACACACATGTATGTGGCATCAGTTTTGATGGGGATCATTCGTCTTTGATGGAGAGAAGCCAGTAAAAGAGGCAATAATAACAACCAACACCACCCAGACGCCTAGAATCACAAGAGAACTAGTCCGATAGGAAAGAAATGTTCTGAATCTAAAAATAAACCATCCATGAAATGTTTTTAAACTGTGTCATCTTCTCTAACTGGGTAGGTGGGGAATATGCCTGCACACCACAGGGATCCTAGCCAGTGATATTCAGCTATGGGATGTGATTAGCTTTTATTTTCTCTACGAGTCATTTGACTTCTTTATTCATTTTATTTTACTGACATTCACTCTAGGGACTGGTGATTGTATGCAATGTTTCAGAGAATGCCAAGCTTCTCCCTTCCAGCATGGCATGGCAGCCATCGCCCACTGCAATCACCCACGGATGCATCAGACAGAACCTAGTTGTAGCCTTCAAAATTAGTGAAATCAGGTGATGCAGTAAAGATGCAGTCCAGTGAGGTTGTGTGTCACAAATCAGATGCTGCCTTCTGGCAAGTGCCAGAATATCAGGGCAAACAAAAGGCGGTAGGAATTGCCTTGTCTCTTTTCAGCAGGACTACCTGCTATCCTCACTCCATCCATTGCATGGGCAAATTAGACACTGCACCACCAACCTCAGTCTACCATCAACCAACTCTCTGTGTGCCTGCTTTCTTATTTACAACTGGTTAGGAAGTGATTTTGCCTTTCATTTAGATCTGGTTCCACCTATTGTTGGGTCTGCCTCTCCAAATTACAGTGGTACCTCGGGTTAAGTACTTAATTCGTTCCAGAGGTCCATTCTTAACCTGAAACTGTTCTTAACCTGAAGCACCACTTTAGCTAATGGGGCCTCCCACTGCCACAGTGCCACCGGAGCACGATTTCTGTTCTCATCCTGAAGCAAAGTTCTTAACCCAAGGTACTATTTCTGGGTTAGCAGAGACTGTAACCTGAAGCGTATGTCACCTGAAGTGTATGTAACCCGAGGTACCACTGTAAGTTCTTAACCCGAAGTACCACTGTATTGGAGGGGACAGGTAAGCCCTGTCCCATATCATCAATCACAAAGATGCAGCGCACGCACACACAAACCATTTGCATGGCAATGCCCATCAACTTTGGGGGAGTCTGCCCCCTTCAAATATTTTATTGGGGGGCCAGAGGGACTTCGGCCCCTAGGAATTGGCTCCTATGCTCCCCTTTTTTGTTTCCCCATAATAGTTCAACTTCCACTGTCCACACCTTTCTGTGCCACGTGTGTGTCATCCTCTCTATGACGTCATCCAGGAGCCATCTCCCCCAGCTGGCAAAAAGGATGTGCTGTGTTTCTATGGCAACACTTCTGCCTTTGGATGTATGAATTAAAAAAAAAAATCACACTCACACATTCACTGTGGTCTGCCACTCCTTTCTTGGAGCAGAAGTAGAGGGCTTAACAGCTTTGCCATTGAATCCTTCAATTCTTTTTCTGCAGAGGGGGAAACGGCACCCACATAAACATTGTGCCCTCTGTATTCACATCTTAGCTGTTCTCTCTTTTCTTTAGCACAGTGGTGATGACACCTCAGGAAACAAAATCAGCTGCTGCATTTGAGCTTGTCCTCAACACAGGCAGAACTGTGCAGGAAAAGGACATCATTGAACTTCAAGCCTATACCCCCACTACTGGGCTTCCCAAAAGCAAACATCTCTGTAAATAACATTGAACGACTGACGGTGCCCCCAAACTCCAATTCCAAGGAGAATCTATACTGCCTCCTTAAGGCGCTGTTTTAGGGGAGGAGAGCTTTCCAGCAGATCTGGCAATAGCATGCAAACTCATGAATATTCAGTCAGCGGATTAGAAACCTGTATTGGGTCTACAGGAAGCAGAGAAGTGCAAATGAGGATATCAAGCTTCTTGTTACAAAGTGGGCCACATAAGTCAATACACCCTACACAAGCTAGCTGAAGCTTTTCCCGGTGACATGAGAGTTGTTGTTTTCTGTGGAGATGCCAGGGCTCTCACACTTTCTGCAGGCAAGGCTTATGCTCTGCTATGGAAATGTGTCCGTTCCTCTCAGTTGTGCACCCCAGGGAAGTAGGCACCATCTGAAATTTGAGATGTTTCTAGATTTCGGAGTCTCCCAGAACCTGACAGTGATCGGGCACAGGAGACTAGGTCCTAAACACAAATACACAAGCCCAACCTGATCTAATTGGTTTCATTCAACCTTGCATTCAACTTCCTTACTTGTTTGCATTCAACTTTCTTATTTGTTCTGCTAACAGAGTGCTGTAGAGCATGGATGGGGAGCTTGTGGCCCTCCAGGAATTGTGGGGCCCAGCAACTCCCATTAGCCCCAGTCAGCATGGCCAACAGACAGGGGCGATGGGAGTTGGAGTCCAGCAACATGCGCACCACACCTGCATTTTGCTGAAGTAGATCATCTGGCAACATCTCATTCTGTGGTTTCCTAGAAATGAGGCACCTAATCATAAGCCTGCATTTTTATCAAAGCTTATATATTGCAATCAAGGCTTGTATTTAAAAATGAGCTTAAAAAAGGATTTTCAAATGTTTCATGCCAGGCAGAAAGAACCTTGGCAAGAGGTTTTTCTCCTAAGACAAGGGGGCCCCATTGATTTATAGTAGAAAAACAATTCTCAAAGTCATAAAAAGGGAGAATTACATATGCTGCCCTTGCAGACTGAGAAAACACAATTAAAGGCAAGGGTAAATAGTAAAATAATACCAATGTGCCTCCCAGTAAAATGAGCCAGATCTTCTTTCTAAGGTTGAAAGGCCAAGAGCAGTGAAAAAGGCAACTGGCTTGGCTAGAAGAAAAGAGAGCATTTTTGGAAATCTTTTAAAAGCTGTTTTTTACTGAGTTCCTTTTTACTTTACAAAGGCTTTATTCTTTTAAAAGGCTACCTATGATAAATGAATGAAATATATTAGCTTAAATATATTGGCTTAAATGTAATTATGCAAAGGATTTAAGGAATGCTAGATTCTTATTTCATATGGTTGTAAGAGTTGTATTTATCCTGAAATTAAGTCAGCCACCAGCCTAGCCCCCCTGCCAGACAGAAGACGCCATCCAAGCACTCTTGATATATGGTTGTCAGGCATTTGTTTAGAAACCTTAAATGAAGGAAATCTTTCAATATTGATGTGAAACTCAAGATCCTTGACATCTGTTGAACATAAAAATGTAAGATTAAACATTTGTTTTAGAAGGCAATAGGGCAAGGAGGGCAAGAGGTGAGCTGGTAATTAAGATTCCATGTAAGATATATTATTACTTATTTGTCATATATATAGCTCTTTGTCTCCCTTATAAGGGCAAGGAAGTGGGTGTATCTTTTGTGGGTGTATCTTTTGTGATTGGTTCTACCAAACAGCCAATAGGAATTTCAACCAGGCTGATTGGACAGAGGCAGCCACAGGAGGAGCAAAGGGGGCTGGATTAAGGGAATATAAGTGCTGGCCAGGATGGCAAGAGCCAGGCCAGAGCTTGGTAACCATATACCACTGAGCCTCTCATTTATTTGTCTGACAAATAAATTATTATTTTAATTTCTCTATTGCTGCGTTGAATATTTCATTCCAGCTAAGCGTTAACCACAAGCAGGGTGCTACAGAAACACCCCAACCCACCCTTTTCCAAAGCTGGAATGGAGGAATGAGTGGAGCATTTGTTCACCCACACCTAATTACTAATTTCCCCCTCGAGCCTTAGATCAGATACAATCTGTTTCGACAGAGTATGATCTCTGAGTCTGTGAAACATGATTGCATTAAATGAAAAGAGCAGGATAGTCGGCAATGAATCTTCCCTGAGAAAAAGGCCTTCTGGGTTCTCCCAGGCCTATGTGTGCCCTTGCCTCCAGCCCAGAGCTATCACTCCACTGCATTGCTCCATCCATCACTTACCCCAGGCACAGAGAAGCAAGCAGGAGTCAGGCCTTGTATAGGGCTGGGATGGAGCCAGTGAAGCTGTTTTGTGCATTATTGATTCCACTACTGTGCCCTGGGCTCATCACTTATCAAGACACACAGGGCAGCAGGGTGATGTGAAAATGAGCCACAAACAGATGAGGGACCCTCCCTATCCTAACACAACAGTCCATTGCAAGACCCATTCATCAGAGGGAACAGAAGGAGTCTTGGTCAAGCCTCCAGAGACAGATTGACCAAGGCACTCATTCAACTATTGCTCCCAAGTTCCCCTCCCCACCCCCCATCCATCTGCTAGACAGATATGGAGGCCCATGACAAAAACTCACACTGTACCAGTGTCAGGCACTGTCCTTAAAGGATGCTCCTGACTGGCACATCTCACAAGCAATGCCTAATGACCCCCTTCTGTTCAGGGCTGCCAAGTTGCCCAGAGAGTGGGAATGAGCTGAGGGGCTGAGCAAAGACAAAGGCAAATTTCCACTGCCTTCTGTAATCAGCAATGTGGATTCCATCTGACACGATCTAATTTCCTTCCTGATACCTTCAAGACAGCAAATCCATCTATGTACCTTTCCTAAAAGCCAAGACAGAGGACATGATGGTTGAAGATAGGTGTAAATGTCTCAAATAGTTTATGGAAGGAAAGGAGCGATGTAATTATCTGAGGAGGTGAGATGATCCACCGAGCTTAAAGTATGGAGTTCAGAATGCAAGTAGGCACCATAGCCAGAAACGATAACTTGTGAAAACAGTCTCAACCCTGCTTTTGCAATGCTAGTAGAAGAAATTCAGGTAGCTGGAGAGAAAGAGACAAGAGTTGAAAGTGGTTTGAGAGAGAGACATCAGCACCTATAGCTTACATGCTTATTTCCTTTGTTCCATTTGTCCCATGAGTTGATTAAATCTTGCAAATGTTTTTAATTGTTTCAAAAACCTGCAAAGCCTGTTTGAACAAAAGCACTTATAGGGGTGAAACATAAACCTTTAAACTTGTATACCAGAGGCAAAAGAGAGCTGAGTGTACAGAATTAAGCATTGCTCTCTCTTTTAAGTTTAATTCAGCTCTTGGGAGGGGTGTGTTGAAATAATCATTTATTACCAGCCTCTCAAACTGGTCCCAGCACATTAACTGGAAGTGATTTCAGTGTTTGGGCTCCTGGTATAAGTGAATGCTTGTTTATTTATTTTATTTTGCTTTTTTAAAAACCCCTTTCCTCTAAAGAGCTCAAGGGGCATACCATGGCTCTTCCCTTCTCTGTATTAACTCCGTATTAACACAACATTCCTGTGAGGCAGGTTAAGCTGAGAGATGGTGAATAAGGATTTATGTTTCAGGTTTAGCTGGTCTGAGGTTTGGGATGTTTTAAAAATTAAGTAATTAAAATTAAAATTAAGTTTGAATTGTATCCTGTTTCTTTAACTCCTTTAAAAAAGGTCTTTTCTCAACATTACTAGTAGCTGTGCCACACACCCTTGTTATCACCAACACACACTTTCAACAAAAATAAATAAATAAAAAACATAATGGAGGCACCCTCAGTCGAACCACTGGCACCTCTTAGACTATGTAATTGTCCGAGCTGAAAATCACTGCGACGTGTTCCTTACCAGAGCTATGCAGTGCCAACAATTGCTGGACAGATCACCGATTAATACACTCCATAATGGCTATCAAGCTTATACCTCAATGTAGGCTTCAGGGAATGAAACCAAGGTGCAAAATGAACACTCAAGCCCTTCAAGGTCCTATTAAGTGGGATTGCTTCCAAAAGACTCTTAAGGACCCTGACAACACTGGACCAAGCTAAAATCATCCATTTTTGCAGCCTGTGAACAAACTTGGATACCAAACCAGGAAACACCAGGACTGGTTTGATGAGAATGACAGTGAGATTGAATGCATTCTTGAGGAGAAAATGAAGGCCTTTCAGATCTAGCAAAGAGATAGAAACTGCACCACTAAGAAAAAAACCTATGCCAGCTCTAAGGCTGAGGTTCAAAGAAGAACCAGAGAACTAAAGAACACCTGGTGGATCACCAAAGAGAAGAAGAAGAAGCCACACCCTAAGAATGTTCAGAGAATTTGGGAAATCTGTTTGCTTGCTTGCTTTTCTGCTTTATTAAGAGATTTTTTACCATGTCCTTCAACAAGCCCCCAGGGTTGTTGACAAGGAATCAATAATCAATTAAAATGTGCAAATAGCAAGAGTGGTAGGGAACATCAGGCCAGGGCTTTGAATGTGGCCTTCTTTCCAGGTTTCTCTCTCAGGCCTTCTGGGATTTTCCCAAACCAGATCCCCTCCCCAGGCCACACTCTCCTTCACCAGACCCTTTCTGTGGCCCCCGAGTGATTTTGCCTTGCTTTCCTGACCCTTGAGCATCTTGGTTGCCCTTCTCTGTACACATACCAGCTTGTCAATAACCTTCTTAAATGGTGGAGCTCAGAAATCGCCACAGTGGTCCAGGTGTGGTCTGAATGGGCATGGCTGAGACTGCCTGTATTAAGCATACTACGAAATGCCCCTGGAAAAGTACTGATGAAGTGCAGCAATTGTGTTTTTTCAGGGCTTCGGGGCAGGAAAGGCATAAAACCATTTAATCCAAACAGACCATCTCTCCCACCCCTCTTCACAAACTCACTAGTATCAAATTTGGAAACTGGACTCTGGCTAACCCTCATTTTTCCTGCAGCCCCAGCAATGCAGTACAATTCACTCCTTGCCAACAAGATACATTATTGCACACTCATTTTGCCAGAAGTTTATTTTGATGATTACTGAGCTTTTGCTTGGCATATAAGGAGCTTCTTTGTAATAGTCCTGCACCACAGGGGGTTGGACTAGATGACCCTTTGGTCCCCTTCCAACTCTATTTTGGTCCCCTTCCAACTCTATATTCATTTGGTATAAGCACTGTAGGAGTCTAGCAGCAGTCTTGTGGGTTGTGGGTAGACAGGTCAGCTGAGACATCCCCTCTCCACTCATAAGACAGGGACATGCCTATGATAAAACTAAGAAGCTGTGTTCCCTTTAATCTCTGTGCTTTGGCTTCTTCCTGAATGGCTGGATCATTCTCAAGCCAGGGAGCTGGAATTTATCACCCCATATGTACTGGGGGAGAGGGTGTTCACAGGTTGTTGGGTTTCGACAGTGCTGAGCTATTTTTAGACCTGGTGCTGTTCTGACTCAGTGGAGTGTTTGTGCAGGATGTGTTCCGTAATCCCAGCCGATAATATATACAGAGATTCCAGAATTGCAGCATAATCCATCCCAGGTTTTATATTGCTCTGAGAGATAAGGGGGTACTTAGGGAAATAGCTAGCAGTTAGTTAAAATATATTGTGCTGCACAGTGTATAATTAAACGTGTCTGCCTGTTTGGCCTCAAAAGCATATTGTCACTTCTGCTTCTCTCTCTCTCTCTCTCTCTCTCTCTCTCTCTCTCTCTCTCTCTCTCTCCTTTCAAAGAGCTCCCTATCTTCTGGGATGCAGAAGCACATGGATGCTCTTCAAAGCAGGTGGAGAGGGAAGGAGCGAAGGAAGAATGTGCTGATGCTGGAGAAGTCTCAGAGCTTACTAAATTGCTCCCAGCACAGCTTCGCAGGCCCTAAAAGAACAGAGATGACATCATTCTTCCATTCTAGAGCAACAAAAACACACCTTAGAAGTTCCTGGCCGTGGTCACTATCATCAAGCACCTTACTAGTCATACCTGATGGTCACTCCACCGGTTACATGTTTTGCCCCTTACAGGGAAGGCTTCTGCTTATGTAATTGCATGGCATCTCCATCTAGATGGTCACATACAATGATCGTCTCTTCTTTTCATGCACAGTCTCAGAAGATGTGGTTCCCTGTGTCTTCCCAGCATGCACATAGTACACACCTGCTGCATAGTACACGCCATACATTTAATGCACACACCCCTCCCGCAGAAAAAGAATCTTGGGAAGTTTACCCATCATAGAGTAGCAACCTCCAGCACCTTTAAAAAACTACAGTTCTCTTTTGAGGGGAGGAAATGTGCTTTTAATGCATGGTGTGTATACACAGCCACAGTGAAAAGGAGGGCGGCCGGGTCTATTTGTCACACCTGATGATGTACATACATTTCCCCATGCTCCCCCATCCAAACAATTCTGTGTCGAGAAAATATAACACGTCTCCTAATCTGGAGCGAAGGGGAGTCCATGCTTCCATGAAGAATTGCTGGCAAGAGACTGCTCTTTTTTGTACCCGGTGAGCTGGCTTTGAAAACACCTGGCAGATGGTTTCCTTCCCAGGTGTCCCTGCCTAATTTACTTTTGCCAAGACAGACACATCAAGGAGAATTAACCCATGCATTAAGGAAGCTCTGCACCTGGAGGGAAGCCAAGCTGCAGATCTAAGTGTTTCTCTATGGGGTAGTAATGCCTATCCCTCTCAGACAAGAATAGAGTCACTTTTCCCCATTGAGGGCCACATTCCCTTTGAAGTAACCTGCTGGGGGGGGGGGCACATACTAGTGGTGAGCAGGCCAGAGCCCAAAGTGAGAACCTTCTCTTTCTTCTCTCTCTCTCTCTCTCTCTCTCTCTCTCTCTCTCTCTCTCTCTCTCATTTCCCTGCTTCCTCCCCCATGCAAAACATAGTCAAGAAGAATTGCACACAATTAATTAAGGGAAAGACTGGAAGTGGCCCTGAGGCTGCAGGTTTCCCACCCCTGCTCTCAGAACCTTCAATTTTCCACTGTTTAGGGGCTATTTTCTTAGACCACGGCATGGAGATAATGGCCGTTTCACTCTTTGTTGTGGAATGGGAAAATCCTGCACAGCAGGAAGAACAGAATAGCTGCGCATATTACTCTGCAACGTATGATTAGCAGGGCAGGGTACCTGCCACTGTGTTTGCATGAATGCCTTCGGGAAACAGAGGGAAGGTAGGGGGCCATGGTATGCACAAGGGCGCAGAAGGGGTAAGTAAGTAGGTGTGCCCTAAAATACAGCACAGTGTGTACAGTACATTGCCCCCTCTCCCCGCCCCTCTCTCTGAGATGCAGGGCTGGGAAAACTTCAGCTAATGAACTTCTGCCTGCCATGTAGCTAGTAAAAGCAAATGATCTGGCAGTAATATGGCATTTGAGTTGGATCATAGGGAAAATCAACCCCTATTTCAATCACTCTAGTGATCACTGCATCTGGATCAGCTCCAAGGTTGGGGCAGGGAGGCTTCATGCAAGTGGACCTTAGTGGACCCCTTTAACTATGGGTTGCAAGGGCCCCTGCCCATGGTTCACCCTCTCCTCTCACAGGCAGCACAGTAGCCATAGGGGGGCAGCACATTAGTGTGCAACTGCTGCTGCTGCTGTTCTATTTATGTATGTATTTATAATAACCGCCTACTCATAAAAATATTGTGACATTGTACAAAAAAAACCATTCAAACATCATAAAACCATAGCATGAAAAAGCAAGAAGCAAACGACCAGCACTGAATCAAAGTCATTCTCTAAAAACAGTGGGCAAAAAATTGTTTTCTGCATGTGACACCATATCAGAACTGTGGGTGCCTGGTTGATTTCAGCAGGTAAAGTGTTCCAAGTGACTTGTGTAGTTTTCCTTCTCACAGAGCTACAATTCCCAGCATCCTTAACAAACCACAGTTCCCTCCTTTGGGGGGAGGTCATGTGCTTCAAATGTATGGTGTGGGTCTGCCCAAAGTTTGTGGCTGTTCCTCTACTGCTCCTCCTCAAAATTGCCAGTGTCTTCACTTGTCCACCCTCTGCAGGAGAAGACAGGTAAGTGGAGACAAGGTGGAGAAAGAGCAGAGTAGCAGGACATGATCCACATGGCCTTCCACCAAGGTGAAGGAGAGGTTAAATGTACAGGTGGCAACAGCCACTCCTTCTCTTTGAGGGGAGGCAGTCAACAGGTGCTCACCATGTTGATCTCTGGTGCCAAACCAGCACTGTATTATGAATGCCATGGATAAGGAACCTGCAGCCCTCTGAATATTGCTGGGCTATGGATCCCAACCCCTCTGACCTCAGATTCTGCGGGCTGAGGCTGGTGGGAGTTGGGGGTCCAACAACATCTGGAAGGCTACAGGATCCCTAATCCTGTGGAAGGGCTTAGTGTTCTCTCCAAACTGGTACAGTGGTACCGCGGGTTACATACGCTTCAGGTTACAGACTCCGCTAACCCAGAAATAGTGCTTCAGGTTAAGAATTTTGCTTCAGGATGAGAAGAGAAATCGTGCTCTGGCGGTACAGTGGCAGCAGGAGGCCCCATTAGCTAAAGTGGTGCTTCAGGTTAAGAACAGTTTCAGGTTAAGAACAGACCTCCAGAACGAATTAAGTTCTTAACCCAAGGTACCACTGTACTGGTAAATCTGAGTCCAGGCTGTCCCACTGCCGCGTGAGAGCTCACATGACTGAATGCTCTTCCATACAAAGCGAAGCAAAATTCCCCACATATATAAAACTTTTTTTAAAAGGAAGAATTGTTTTTGTAACCTAGGTTTCTCTCAGATATGCTGGTTTTATATGGGTTAGTTTAATTTGTTGTTGGGGGCTATTCCATTGCGTGAGCCAACTGTCTATGTAGACATAAACCCTAAAATGGTTGGGATGAAGGAAACCTGGAATTTCATCTCATGCATTAAAGCAGGATTCTGTATACTTAAGCATCTCTACACCATGGTCAGAGGCAGTATGATCCTAAATACCGAATGCTGGAAACCACAGCAGAGGAAAGTGCTCTTGTGCTCAGGTCCTGCTTGCAGGTTTCCCCCAGCCACCTGGTTGGCCACTGCGAAGGCAGGATGCTAGACTAGATGGGTCATTGGCCTGATCCAGCAGCTTCTTCTTATATTGCTTAGGTGTCCCACATGAAACAGGGCACAACTCATTCATTGCTTTTCAGTTCCCTGTAGATCAACGTTCATTTGAAGCCTGCTTTATTTGTCCAATTGCAGTGAAACCAAAAGCACAAAAGAATGGGAAAGTTAAGGATGATACTGGCTATTAGCTTTAAAAAATCCCACAGCACTATCCAGGCCTGGACCATCACCGTCAGCTTTCTTCTTCTTCTTGCATGTTATGAAGACCAAAAGGGAAGGCATCTGAAAGCCCTCATCCTGCTCACACTCCCCTCCCTGTTAGCTTTCATCACAATCTGCAGCTGCTTCCCCAGTTCATTACACCCATTATGGCCAGGCTGTCATCATCTGCCTGCTCAAGCCCTCTTCAAAGTAACAGAGAGAACAAGCGGTTTAGCTAGGAGCCTGTCAGCTGCACTCCAAAACAAGGATGGGGAGGAAGCAAACTCCGACTGGATCATTAGGATGGAGACTGACAGCAGCCAAGCCAGGTGACCGCAGAAGCTACTGGAGATATGCGCTGACCTTTCTATAAAGGCACCAGGTGCGTGTGGAAGGAGAAACTCCAGAGAACTGTTTCTAAGGGTACCTTTGTGCGTGGGAGATACTCTCTGATGCATGACCTTTTGGTGGATAGTCTAAAGCAGGTTTCATCTCCTCTGCTCCCCTCCCACACTTGAAGTCCTCCAAGCAGACAAAGGGACTCAAGCAAAAATCATATTTCACTGAGAAGGGAGAGGGTGGTAGGGGCAGCTACTATTTGTGAGTAAGGATGGACAGCCGTGCAGACCAACTGGAGCACCAAGCACTTGGCTTAGAACTGCTCTTCTCCCTGAAGCATCATGAATCAACCTAACTGAATCAGGACCAGGAAACACCCAGTCCTTTGTTTGTTTGTTTGTTTGTTTGTTTGTTTGTTTGTTTGTTTTCCATTCTGAAGTCCTGGTGCAGATGCAGGATCTGGCCGGCAGGATCAGAACGATCAACAAACTATACAACCAGACTCCAACAAACACTCTCTGTTCAGGAAGATGAAGTCAGCTTTTGCCTACATTTCCAACTTGGCCATATAGGGTGGTGCCACGGGGCTACACAGCTTGCAGCTTCTTATGCTTGGCGGCATCTTCACTAGCCAGCAGCAACAATCCAGATCTTTCTCTTTTTTGCATATTAATTTTCAAATTCCTCTTGAATGAAGGGCCGAGTTATTTTTATTGCAAAGTCTGGTCTGCGAAGACAGAACATAAAACTTTCAAGCTGCCAGAGCTAGCTACTTATTACTATGAATCTTGTTTACACTTCAGTGTGGTGTAGTGGTTAAGAGTGGTAGACTTGTATTCTGGGGAACCAGGTTCGCGTCTCCGCTCCTCCACATGCAGCTGCTGGGTGACCTTGGGCTAGTCACACTTCTTTGAAGGTTCTCAGCCCCATTCACCTCACAGAGTGTTTGTTGTGGGGGAGGAAGGGAAAGGAGAATGTTAGCTGCTTTGAGACTCCTTCGGGTAGTGATAAAGCGGGATATCAAATCCAAACTCTTCTTCTTCATATCTATTCCAGTCTGGTCAGAATTTGAGCTGACCAATGGCCAGCCCCTTCAGTGTAGAATAGGAAGGCAGAAACAAGGTGAACAAAGGATAGGAGCAACGAAGGATAGGACAGAGCCAGATAGATAGAACATGGCTGCAATCCTGCACCTTTCTTTGTGAATGGAACAGAGAGCCTGCAGGATCAGGGCAAAGCTCCACCTAGTCCAGCATCCTGTTCTCACAGTGGCCAACCAGTTGTCTGTGGGAAACCAGTAGGGCAGGATTTGAGCCCAACAGCCCCCTCCCGTCCTGGGGTTTCCAGCAACTGGTATTCAGAAGCATGGAGGCAGAGTAAAGTTATCTTGGCTTGTTGTGACTGATAGCGTCATCCTCCATGAATTTGTCCAATCCTCCTTTAAAGTCTAATAGTAGTTTAAAGAGAGTGCATTGGCTGGATTTCTCATAAAGGGAACCACCAGTTCTCAAACCAGGCACCTTTACACTCAGAGCTTTATTATCGCACCAGCCACAACTCCCCTTGTCCCAACAGCTTGCTCCTCTTCCTGACCCTGGTGCACAGCTGCTCTCAGTAAAAGCAGAGCTATGCATGGAGGTTTGGGCAAGAGGTGGCTGTGGGCAGGACTAGCTCAATACATTTGGCTTCCAGGTGGAACAGCATATGGCACCCATACCCCCCCACAAATAGCACCCACAAGGCTAGTCTATCTTGGCACACCCCAAAAAACACACCCACAAACAAAGGCAACAGGACAAAAAAAATACAGTGGTACCTCAGGTTAAGTACTTAATTCATTCCGGAGGTCTGTTCTTAACCTGAAACTGTTCTTAACCTGAGGTACCACTTTAGCTAATGGGGCCTCCGGCGGCTGCCACGCCGCCGGAGCACGATTTCTGTTCTCATCCTGAAGCAAAGTTCTTAACTCAAGGTACTATTTCTGGGTTAGCAGAGTCTGTAACCTGAAGTGTATGTAACCTGAAGCGTATGTAACCCAAGGTACCACTGTATATGGAAAAGTTGCTGTTATTGATGAAGATAACAATACAATATATTGCAACAATAATACATTATAATGTATAATACATTTGTTACTTTTGCACTCTTTGGGCCCCTTCCTCCTTAGCGTAACTTATTTTGGCCCCAAAACATAGAATTCTACTGGGACTCTTGGCTCAGATGATTCAGCAAAGAATTATGGGATATTTTAAAAGTATTTTAGAGCAGCCTTTCCTCAGTTTGGGTCCCCAGATGTTGTTGGACTACAATTCCTATCATCCTTGACCAATGGGCTATGTTGGCTGGGGCCGATGAGAGTTGTAGTCCAACAACATCTGGGGAAAGGCTGCTCTAAAAGACTTCTTTTAGGAACCTGGCATGATGGTGTGAGAAAAGAAAGTGGAAAACTGACAAGTGACTACTAGCCATGGAAGTTATGAACGACGACCTGGTCGGAGGCAGTATGCTGGGATTGCTGGGATTCCCAAGTTGAAGAGAGTGCTGCTGCACTTACATCCAGCTTGCAGACTTCCCACAGGCATTGTAGATGCTGGACCAAAGAGGCCCTTGGTCTGATCCCTCAGGGCTCTTCTTATGTTCTTACACACGAGAGGAGCTTGATTGCTCAGGTGCCTGGCTGTATATTCCTGCTGCCATCGCCAGCCCTCACACCCAGTATCCTTGTCTTCTGTGACCCCACATGCAATTTCCCATGTCATAGGATCACAGAACGGAACAGTTGGAAGGCACCCTGAACATCATCTAATCCAACCCCCTGCAATGCAGGAATATGCAGTTGTCCCACATGGGAATCAAACCTGCAACCTTGGCATTATCGGCACCATGCTCTAACCCAGTGTTTCCCAACCTTGTGCCTCCAGATGTTTTTGGCCTACAACTCCCATCATCCCTAGCTAGCAAGACCAGTGGTCAGGGATGATGGGAGTTGTAGGCCAAAAAGATCTGGAGGCACAAGGTTGGGAAACACTGCTCTAACCAACTAATCTATCTTATATTCTTATATATGCACTCTGACTTATATTGCCTGACTTGCCACCGCAACTCCTGAGCTGTTCCCAGTACATCCTCTGCTGGACCAGAGAGAAATTTGCCTAGGTTACTGCCATTGCTTCCAGAAGAAGCCAGAGACCTACAAGTGATGGAGGGCAAACCTGAGTCCGCACAAGAGGGTAGTCAAGGGGCCTTCATTGAAGCACAGCCACTAATCCCCCCAAAAGGGAGCTTTGGAGGAGCTTGCTGAACTGTGGATCTGATTCTCCCAGCACACCTTCTGGGATTCCCTTCTGTACAAAGAGCTGTTCTGTTCATATTTCATATCCTCCCTGTCAGCCAGCCAGCTCTGACAAACAGGGAGAGCATTATGAATGCAGCTGGAGGAGGGCAGCCGACACCCCAACGGGCTAGGAAAGATCCTTGCTGCTCAAAGCCTTCTTCCTTGACCTTGTTCCAAGGGAAGGGACTCAGTCCTGGGTGGGCAGAAGGGAATGCGGTAGGCAGCATCTCTGCAGTGCTTCCACCAGCCAGGAAGGATTTATTAGTATGGGAAGCGTGAGTTGCAGCAGCAGCAGCAGCAGCATGGCACAGCACTAACTGGGCCGCCTCCAGATGCATTTCACTCCCCTCTCACTGGCCAGGCTGAGCCTCGGCCAAGGACACATTCCGCAGCTTAGGGGACAAGAGCGCGAGTGTGTGGCATGGAGGAAAGGAAGGCCTGTGAGCTAGGAGAAGTGGGATTGGCACATAGGCACGAGTCAAAGGGCTCTGTGAGGAGCACTTAAGAGGCGCCCAGCCGCATGCGGTTGTGCCACTGATCAACGCCAGGAGGGCAGAATTTATCAGTGCCCCCCTGCCAGACCCACAGAGGTTGCCTCTGGTCTGCAGCTCACATTCATGATCTCTAATAGTAATACCTAGCTTTGGACACATGAGGTGCCCTAGAGTGACTGTGACAACCCAGTTAGATGGGTTGAGTACACATAAATTATTATTATTATTATTATTATTATTATTATTATTATTATTATTATTACCATCACCCATCTTATTGCTGTGGTTGTAAGTTGTTTTGAACTGCTGTTAATATTGTGCTTTAATTGTTGTAACCCATCCTGGGATCTTAGGTCGGAGGGTGGATAATTAACAACCACCACTACTAAATAAACAGAAAGGCAGTTTTCTGCCACACAGTTCCCTGTCATCACTTTTAGCTTTAAATGTCAGAATTCTAAAATGCACCACTATAGAACCTGACCCTGCTAGATCACCTGTTCCTTTCTTTCCAAGGGTACTTGGAACTATGCCTGAAATGTCTTTCTTTCCTCCCACCTTCTGCGTAGCTTCCCTGCCTTGCCAAAGAGATTTCGCCATCATTCTAGCTGAACTCTCCCCCCCCCCCGCCGCCGCCCCTCTCCTTACAGCCGCTTTCCGCTTTCTCCGTTGCTGCCTGCAGCTCTAAAGCACTCAGTTGTAGCCAACAGCCTCAATAAATCTTAAGCAGCAGAGAGCAAATGACAAGGACATGGAGGCATCAGAGCCTGCGGCATGAAACAAAACAGGCTGGGGGCTGGAGAAAGAGTCCTCTAGCAGCCTACGAGGGGGTTATTCGCCCAGGAGAAGAAGAAGCCAAGGCTGTATTCTGGAGTCGGCAGGGGCAGCAAAACAGTACCAGCTCAGAGGTGGCACTCAGCTTCCAATCTCCCAGTACCCAGCTTTGGCCCTATAAAAGGAAGCAACTCTTACAGCAGCCTGGGGGGCTGAGTGAGGCCTTACTGCCAACATACCGAGGAGATGCTGTTTCAGTACCTGTGAAGCTAGAGATGTCCCTGTCTCAGCCGAGGGTCTCGCCGCATTCTCAGACGAGCTTCCAGCCCCCATTGGCCAGCTGCAAGCACAGTCCCTGTTTCTCTTCCTGCCTCCACTGCCCGGCTGAGATAGTCTGCTGACCCCAGCATGTCACTGACAGGCACAGGTGCTCACAGGCCCAGCCAGCCTGGTCATGCATCCACCCCGGCCAGCTCCTCCTCCAGGGCTAGTGTCAGGATTCAAGACATTGCTGGAGCTCTGACACAACAGAGAGGGAGAGCTGCCAGAGAAGCACAGAATCCTGTGCTGTTTGGATCAGAGCCTCCACCTCAAGAGGTTGCCGTTGATAGGTGGGGAGGGGAGAGTTGAGAATTAATGGGAATATGTGTGAAAACCACACAAGCAATTCATTGTCCTATTGTCCTACAAGCAAATCAGAACAAATGTTCAATAAAGACAAGACATAGGGTGACAACTTGAATAAATGGGGGGGGGGGCAGGTAAGCCCTGCCCTGTATAATCAATCTCAAAATGTGATGAATGAACATGCAATGCCCATCAAATTTGGAGCATAACTGGCCCCCTCAAATATTTTTTTTGGGGGGGTGAAGGGACCTCAGCCCCTAGGAGTTGGCTCCTATGCCTTTGTGTAAGCTTTGTCCAAGCAAATCTGGAAGATTGTTCAATAAAGAGGTCATTTGGATGATCCCAGTGTTAACTGGTGCATGAGACACAAAACTCCCATTATAGTACCAACTTGCTGGCACCTGGTTTCTTGGAACAATTGAAAGTGCTGCCTCCGATGTTTAAATGGCCTGGTCTTTATTCGGCTCTGTTTTGTTTTGCTGCAGGTGGGGATGCCTTGTTGTGTTATTTTGCTCTTTATCCGTTTTGCTCTTATGCCAACTTGCGGGTCCATTTGGATGGGAAAGTGGTATATAAAAGTGGGAAAGAGGCCCTACTTGATCAGGTGGGGGCAAGTGGCCAGAGCATGCTGAGCCCTTGTGTCTTTCTTCCCAAAGGTCAAGGAGTGCCGGGAGATCAGAGGGTGTGCACTAATGAAGGTGTCTTGACAGACAGGGCAGATGGGCCAACTGGCTCTGAGCCCAGCCCAGACAGGCCTTTCATAATCCCCCTGATCCCCAGAAAGGTGGCTCTGTAGTCTTTGGACTTCATTCCTGCCAGCCTCTGGGGTCCTCCAGATGACCTCTTTATCCAGCACCTATGCAAAGCTTACCTGGAGGTTACATGCTTGCACAAAGCTTTCATGTCCTGTCTTAACTAAGCATTCTTTCTGATATGTTTAGATGACAATGAGCGTTCATCCTGATTTGCTTGTGGGGTGTCATTTGTTCATTTGTTCACCCCACACTTTTCAATGCATTTCCCTGTCCATTTCCAAATCTCAGAAAACCAATGTTGTTGTTTTAAGTGGATTTGCTGCACTAGAGTGACAAAACACTTTTAATCCACTTTCATTGCACAAACCTACGTTTGAATCCCTCCTGCAAAATATTGACAGTCCGAAGGCACCTGCTGCAGTGATTCCAGGGACCTCAGGAAGGTGGGTGGTGGAGCTCAGGGGCATAATTCATGCATTCATTCAGTTAGAATGGATTGAAGCTCAGGGCAGCCTGAGACAAGCACGTCTCATGGAGCAAAGACATAGGGACCAACTGGAGCCTGATTGAGATGAGAGTCCCATTTGCCTCTGGAAGAAGGAGAGGTGCCCCCGTCCAAGAGAAAGGGGATTTTGTGTGTGTGTTACCCCTCTCACACTCCAGGATCTTTGCAAACCTAAGACCAGGTTTGCATTCCACCTTTGGCCTATGGGACTGGCAAGGCTTCCCTAGCAGAGCAGCAAAGCCAGACCATGGATCAACATCAATAATGGGGTTGAACTGAAGGGCAGAGAGGGTGCTGTGCCGTCAGGAGGATTGCAGATAAGTCAGAGGACATTCTGCCCTTTGAGTGACCCCCCCAATGCTGCCAGCGTGACACTAGAGGGCGCTGTACTACTTCCTTGTGGAAAAGTAAGATGCTCATAAAAAAGCCCTTAAGGAAAGGTGCCATTGGGGAATCTAACCATAGTGAACTATATTCTCATTTGGAGGTTTTCTTCTTGCAGCACTCTGAATCACCATCATCAATCCACCCTTTATCACTGTGCACAGATCTCTTGAATATTCCATGGAACTTGCTCATCATCCTCTCTCCCTTTCTCCGGGACACCCCTTCATGTTATACTCTGGATATGCCAAAACATTAGTATTATACTACAGCCGGAACCAAGCTCATAAACCCTTGGCCTCCTCTGATTTTGTAGATTCCCTCATTCAAATGAAGAGGGGGAAGCGATTCCTTTCTCCTATAGGAAGTGAACATAAGAACACAGGAAAAGCCCATCTGGTCCAGCGTCCCCTTTCCCAATGTGATGCCCAAGGGAAGCCCATCAGGAGAGCATGACTGCAAGAGCCCTCCTCTCCTGCCTGGGATTCCCTGGCAGCAACAGCTATTAAGAAGCATGGTGCCTCTGATCCTGGAGATATGGCATAGCTAGATGTCCTGGGTTCCAGACAGGATAGGAGTCTATTGCAACTTTGATGGAGGTCAGCTCTCTTTCTATAACGCAAGCTCAAAGCAGTTGTACACCTTCAAAACAAAATTCACCCAGCCACTACTACCAGGTTTCATGGTTTGGTGTGGTGGTCTCACCTTGACAACAGGACTGCAGGTGCCAAGTGCCATGAAAACGCTGCAGAAGAGCGAAAATGGATTAAGCGGTTCTGCCAGCAGCCTAATCAATGTTGCCCAATGATATCTTCACTTCATGTAAACTGCTTTTTCTTCAAAGAGCTTTTGAGCAATGCTTTAATGTGTTCCTGCTACTTCTGAGGCCTAAGCACCACTAGTGGGACTGAACCAAAATGTTAGCAGGAGTGTACTGTGAATCTGCAGTGTAATAGGAAAATAGACTGATCTTTTTTAAAAAAGAGAATTGGGTATTTGAGGCTGTAGCTATCTACTGCTGTTAGACTAAGTTTGACTACTTGTCTTACGAATTCTTGACTAGCAACAGTTATGGATAGTCCTATCCTCTGTTCATTTGCCTAATCCCCTTTTAAAAGCTGTCTTCATCCCTAGAGGTTGGCACCCTACGACATGGGTCATCTCATTCAGCTACAAAGCTGGAATTAAAAACATAATAAGATTTTTTTCTGGGTGCATGAAGGAGGGAGAGCCATATTTGGGAAAGGGGAGTGCAGAGAAGACCCCTATCCCCATTGCAAGCTAAGGCTGCTGCAGCATGGGGGGTGGAGAAGGGTTGGCAGGAAGCAGCGCCAGAGGGAAGCAGTCGAGTTTGGCCATGCTGTTCACAGTCAGTAACATTAATTGGTATCTTGTGGCTGGCTGAGCTGCAGGCACATGTGGCGTCTTTGCTGAAGCTCTCTGAGGAGACAGTAATTGCAGCACGACTCTCTGGGCCCGGCTGGGTTTTTGACAGACAGGGAGCAGATCGGCACTAATGAGGCTGGGGAGGAGCCCCTCAGGCACAGCACCCAATGATAGAGAGGGAGAGGACAGGAAAACATACCTGGTGCCAGGAGGACACATTTCCTAGTGGGGAGATACCCCCATGCAGTTAGCTGCACGTCAGACAGAAATTCAGCACATGAAAATACAGATAAGGCTTCACCTGTTGAATTCCGCTGGTAAAAAAACACAGGATACCTGCTAGGAAAGCAAATGAGAACCCTTAGGTGGAGACTATATAGGAACACCCAGCTACTTCCCTTTTCCACAAACCAGTTGAACCACTATGTTATTGCTAAAAATGACTTTAAATCTCCATATGAGCCATCCCTCAACTGGACCAATCTGACCCAGTCCTTTCCCAAACTGTATTTGTCAAACATTTTTTTAAATTAAAAAAAACCACCTTGCAATGAAGGAAACTCCCACTTGACCCAATGCTTGCAGTCTCCTTTAAAGTAGGTCCCTCCTCCACTGTTTCTCCAAAACTCCTTCCCTTTACTCCCAGGCTCAGTCTCCTTCAAATTATCATCCAGCTCAAAGCAGCCTCTGATTTATTTGAAAGCAGTTTTTGTGCTGTCCGCTTCCCATCATTTTCTCTTTAGTGATCTGGCCCAATTCTTTGGGCTTACCTCATAGGTCTTGCATTCCAACCCAATCATCTTCCCAACTTGGTTTCCTCTGAACTCTCTCCAGATTGTCAGCATCCTTATTAAAGGGAGGATCTCAATTCCCCAGCTCAGAGCCTGAGGGATGCTGAGTGGGGTGGAATAACAAGATCTTATATTTTAATACAGTGTTCCCACTAAAGCAACACAACGTGCCATTTGTTGTTTTGTTGAAGTATCTCTGTTCTGTTTGTGCGCTCGCTCGCTCGCTCTCTGTGTGTGTGTGTGTGTGTGTGTGTGTGTGTAGATAGCAAGTGTTAGTCACTCTTCACCCAGGATTTATTTATTTATCAATCAATCAATCAATCACATTTACATCTCACCAAGGAGTCCAAAGCATACATGGTTCTCTTCTTCCCCATTTGACCATGACAATAACCCTGTGGGATGGGTTATGCAGAGAGACTGCGACTGGCCCAAAGTGACTGAGTGAGTTTCATGGCTGAGTGAGGATTTGAACCCTGGTCTACCAGGTCCTAGCCCAACATTTTAACCACTACACTACACCAGCTCTCAATCTCACAATGTTAAATGAAGGAACGCTTCAGAGGAACTCACTGAGAACTTACTGCCCTGGGGTTATTACTATCGCTGACAACCAACTCATAGGTCCAAACTGGTTGAGTAGATTCACACAAAATTTGGGGGGAAAAGTTATTGTTTCATCATACACCCATGTAAGGTATTCAGTGACTGGGAGGAGAGGCAGTTCTTGAACAAGGGTGCCCAGAAACCAGATATGCCTAATATCTTTTCTCCTGCACCTTCACAGTCAGCTCTTTGCTTCTTGTCACCCAGCTAAATAACCAATGGGCCAGCCATCGTTGTTCACTAGCCCTTACAACAGCCTTCCCTAACCTAGTTCCCTCTAGATCAGCGGTTCTCAACTTGTGGGTCCCCAGATGTTGTTGGACTACAACTCCCATCATCCCTGACCACTGGTCATGCCAGCTAGGAATGATGGGAATTGTAGTCCAACAACATCTGGGGACCCACAGGTTGAGAACTGCTGCTCTAGATGTTTTGGACTTCAGTTCCCATTATCCATGAACATGGGCCATACTGGCTAGAGTTGATGGGAGTTCTAGTCCAAAACATCTAGGTTGGTGAAGCTTATCCTATAAAGGTGGATGTGTATTTGGCGGCTGGTTCTCCTGGCTGTCAAGGGGGTGCTCAAAAGGTCCTAGACAGGACTGTATTTTCCCTAAAGCAGCAGCTTCTTATTTCTGAGGGTTGGAGAGAGAAGGTGACTTCCAGCAGCTCCCCTGGTGCCAGCTACAACTGATCCTTGAAAGGGACAGCTTGGTCAATTACCCCCCCCCCACTCTGGCAATGTCCAGATTTACATTACTGTTATGTGTTATGCACAGGGTTGTCTGTCAAAACTGCAGGTTGTTCAAAATGGCAGAATATCTCACCAGTGCTGAAACAGCTCCCAGTCCCTCCCAGTCCTTTTGGGGGCATTAGGGCTGTCACTTGCCTTGAAATCCCTAGATCACGACCTCACATACATATGAGGGTGAATTAAAAGAAGCAGCAAAAACACTCTGTTGTAGTAAACTTGCTGGAGAAATTAAAAATAATATTAGCATCCCAACAGAAAATCAGAGTACTTCTGCCTCTGGCCTGACCTTCTCAGCTAGGCCCTTCCAAGCGGCTTTGCAAAAAAATGGTCATTCGGTCAAATGTAAATAAGCCACTTAAGTTGTTTATCTTGTTCATTCTTGCAGTGGTGCAGCATCCGAGAGAATTGCTGAAGGCATAGGAAATTGTCCATTATAAAAACCACCTGGGTCCTGGAAATTCTAGGAGGAAAGATGTTGGACTCAGTAAGAAGGAGTATTATGTCACTGCCTGGGTAATAATAATAATAATAATAATAATAATAATAATAATAATAATTTTATTTATACCCCGCCCATCTGGCTGGGTTTCCCCAGCCACTCTGGGTGGCTTCCAACAGAATATTAAAATACAATAAGCTGTTAAACATTAAAAGCTTCCCTAAACAAGGCTGCCTTCAGATGTCTTCTAAAAGTCTGGTAGTTGTTTTTCTCTTTGACATCTGGTGGGAGGGTGTTCCACAGGGCGAGTTCCACTACCAAGAAGGCCCTCTGCCTGGTTCCCTGTAACTTCACTTCTTGCAGCAAGGGAACCGCCAGAAGGCCCTCGGCACTGGACCTCAGCGTCCGGGCAGAATGATGGGGGTGGAGACGCTCCTTCAGGTATACTAGACTGAAGCCGTTTAAGGCTTAAAGGTCAGCACCAACACTTTGAATTGTGCTTGGAAACGTACTAGGAGCCTGTGTAGGTCTTTCAAGACTGGTGTTATATGGTCTCGGCGGCTGCTCCCAGGCACCAGTCTAGCTGCCACATTCTGGATTAGTTGTAGTTTCTGGATCACCTTCAAAGGTAGCCCCACATAGAGCGCATTGCAGTAGTCCAAGCGAGAGATAACTAGAGCATGCACCAATCTGGTGAGACAGTCTGCGGGCAGGTAGGGTCTTAGCCTGCGTACCAGGTGGAGCTGATAAACAGCTGCCCTGGACACAGAATTGACCTGCGCCTCCATGGACAGCTGTGAGTCCAGAAGGGACTCAAAATCTGCACCGATTCAGAGTGGGCAGAGTCTGATCTTGGCAACACAGGGCTGAACCACGTGTCTATATCTGATGCCATGGCAGCTTAACATACATGGAGATCCGATGGTGTGCATGCTCTCCCATAACAGATGCACCATGAGCCAACTGTTCTCAAGCCCCTCCCCTCACTTCCCCAGATTTCAGACTAGCAAGAGCATGGCAATGGCTCAGTTCACAGCATCCTGGAGGATACAGATAAGGCGCTCCTTCTGGGGTGAAAACCACAGTGTAAACAGCCATGGCAGCTCTCTAACCCCACAATGTAGTGGAGGGAGTGTGCAGCTCTGGGACTTTTGTCAGGAGTGATGACATCACCTGCCGGAACAATAGCAATTTAAAGGGGTACCACTTCTTGGCACAATTTGCATTTGAAATTGTTCTGTGTATTTCTGACCAAAAGCTCAAGGTTGCATTTCGGCTGGTTGAAAATCTTTCATGGACGCTCACTGTGTTTTACAACCTTGTGCAAGTCAGAAGTCAGCACCACTGAGTCCACCTGAGCCTATTCCTAGGAAACCATGAGTGGGGTTGCAGTCCTGTAGCTCCTATTGAATTGAGAAATGTGCTGCACTGCTGTGTGTGTCTCCGCTGCTTGCATTTTGGAGTACCCCCCCAGGGGCTACAAGGCTCTCCTTGGCAGTGTTGTCATAGGGGCTGCCATGATGAGCTCCTTCAGTTCCTATGTTGCCACTACACCACTGCAATGATGAACGGCCATATAATGGGACCCCCAGAAAATGCATCAGAGAGGTTCCTTTGCCAAGTACTTCAGGTGCACAGGAGAGCAGAGGATCTAAGTGGTAGAGAGTAGAGTCATAAGCCTTCTGCAAGGTAATCAATACCGCTGGGAACAATATTTTTTTTTTTCATTTTCTGTTGCATGAGATTTTTCAACTGTTCTTATATGTCCTTTCAATGCTGATTTCAAATCTGAAATCGATTTTCGTGTACATGTTATAGTTATCTTGCAATTTCCGACTTGCTGATATGTCGTATTTACACTGCAGATAAGTGGACACTGACACATTGATCTGCCCTAACCACATGGTTATCACTGTTTTGCAAACTTAATTTTTCTTTATTTTTATAGTTCTGTAATCCAAATATTTGTATTTTTCAGATCGGACTATGGCTTCTTCAAGTAGACAAAAACAATTTTGTATTGTGAAAAACAAAGATTATGGTGAAAAGTGAAAAACATGAATTGCAAAAAAAACTAGAGCTTACAGAACAAAACCAAATTGAGATATGAATTCAGCACGTCAAAATTAGGTTAGAACAACTGCAGGTGTCAATGCAACAAAAAAATTGTTCCCCAGTGTAGTAAGTGAAGATGCCCCTGTCCCTTAGTGTCAATACGCAGCATTCCCTCGACTCCCCCTTTCCGAGCAGTGCCCCCAAACAGGCGTCATCTTGTCTCCAACAATGTCTCCCAGCAAAAAAAGCAAACACAAAGACCCAAGGGGAAAATCAGTTTGCCCTTCCCAGCCAGCATCCAGGCATGCTAACATCTCTCATTGGAGCAAAAGGCTAACCTTTGCTTTTCCAGGGACTATTGGAAATAGAGCAGGAAAAGGTTAACTCCAGATCTCCCAATGGGAACTGATGGACATAGCACCAAGAGCCACATTTAAAAAAAAAATCACTGACCAACTGGAGTATTTCTAAAGGAGGGCAGCCAGAATGTGAGTGGAGTGTGTGGTCCCTGGTTGAAAGAGATGTGCATGTTTAGCCTGGAGCAGGAGATTAAGAGGATGCATGATAGATATCTTCAGACGTCGGAAAGGCTGTCACACCGAAGATGAAACAGACTTGTGCTCTGTTGATCCGGTGAGCAGGGGTGCATATGCACCATGCATTGAAAGCACCCCCCCAAGAACTCTAAGAACTGTCATTAGCCCTTACAGAGCTACAATTCCCAGCACCCTTGACAAACTACAGTTTCCAAATTTTGCAGGGGGTGCTTTATAGTATGTATAGAGCCCAGGGATAGAACTAATGGGTGGGAATTGTAGGGACACATATTTCAGGCAAGCATTAGGAGAATGTTCCTAATAGTGATTGTTGTTCAACAATGGAACAGGCTGCCTCTAGATTTGGCGGACTTTCCTACATGGAAGGTATTAAAGCTGAGTGGGCATCTGCAAGGGATTCTGCAGTAGAACAAGGGGAAATAAGTGATCTCTGAGGTCCTTCCAACTCTATGTCTCCACTAACAAGCCACCATGGAAAGTAGATCAGGATTAACTCTCTCTACCCTGACCTAGATGCACATACAGCCCATCACAGCATGTCACCCGCATTACCAATCATTGGTCCAGGAGGATCAGCATAGCTTAATCTTCATTTTTTCTAAAATCAGCAACATTTAGAGCAAATCTGACCACAGTTTACACTGCAGGTTGGAAGAGGAGTAGCTAGTTAGATTGTGCAGGTAATGTGTAGGAGAGGTACCAAGTAAACCAGTGACTGTAAAAAAAAAAGGTAAAGGTAAAGGACCCCTGGACGGTTAAGTCCAGTCAAAGGTGACTATGGGGTTGTGGCACTCATCTCGCTTCAGGCCAAGGGAGCCGGCGTTTGTCCACAGACAGCTTTCTGGTCCATGTGGCCATCATGACTAAACCACTTCTGGCGCAACAGGACACCGTGACGGAAGCCAGAGTGCACAGAAATGCTGTTTACCTTCCTGCCACAGCGGTACCTATTTATCTACTTGCACTGGTATACTTTCAAACTGCTAGGTTGGCAGGTGCTGCCAGTGACTGTACAACCTCCTTGTGTGCTCTTGTACACATGTATGCTCAGTTTCATGGCAATTGGGACTGGACATTATAAAACATCAGGTGTGTGGGATGTGCAAGACCCCAGAGCAGCAACGGATTAGGGGGGCCCACAAATCATTCTGACTATGCATGAATTATGTCCATACTATATCCAGGGGCTGTAGAAACATTTTGTCCTGGAAGGATTTGGTTCCTGCAATGAGCAATATGGTTACATTTATTTAACTGAGGTCAGCATCCACTCATGCCTATGCAACTGTGTTTACATTCACAGGGGGGCACTTTGGGGTGCATGCCTGGGAAATACATCACATGCACTTGTGCATGCATGCAAAGCCAAGGACGGCCTGTTCCTGGATCTCTCCTCCACACCCTGGGCCCATGTTTACTGGGACTTTTCTCCCCTTCCCATCAATCCAGCATCTGGGAATGGTTATTTCTTGGCATGAAAACAGAAAGGAAGGAGAAACTGAAGCCTATAGGAGGTGCTGCTGCACACAGAGAGCACTTGGCCTGCCTAGAAACATGCACTCAGCTCCTGACACAAATCTTTGCCTGAGAATCTTTGCACGCCAAGTTTTTCTGGAGTTCTCAAAGAGGTAGAGCAAGCTGGGCAATGCTGCTGCCTCTGAGTAGGTCCCCTACTTAGTATCTGTTTGGTGTTTCCACATATCTGACAGATTCCTTTTTCAAGCAGAAGAGAAAAGGGGTAGAATCAGCCATCTATTCCGAGTCACACCCAATGCTGATTCGCACACACTTACGTCCACCTTCACACTCTTATAAATTCCTCTTGCACAGTCTCACCTCGTGACACTCACACCCCAAGGCCTGCCAGTCTCCCCTTCTCTCCACCCGCCCCCTGAACACTGCGCTGATTCATTCCAGCGCATTCATCAGGAGCCAGTGATTTTCTGTCAGTCCCAGAGCCTGCTGAGCTTATCTTGTTTCTACCTGTGATACCTGGGGGCCTCAGGCCACCTCCCCTCATTCCTGTGGGCTTGATAAAGCCATGGCTTTATCTTATCTGAGCTGCATTGGCAGCCGCAGATTAATGGGGCTGAGGGAGAAAGAGCGACTTGTCTCTTCAGTGCAGCTAGGAATGACAAGGCTGGGCGCGTGTCTACACTTGAGTTAAATGTGGACGGAGATATGTTCACGTGAGGGACTGTGTGTGACAGCAACTGGATTACGAGCATGCAGTGTGTTCAGAGGGGGACAGCAGCAAGTGGTTTGACTTGAAATGCAGAATAAATTTACTCAATTCACTTCCCAGGTATGTCACAAATGTTTCCCCACTATAAAGAAGAGTCACGTTATGCCCCAACTAAGGTGTTATCTGGAGCATAGAGAGCTTCTAAATGTTGTCCTCATGGGTGGGGCAGGATCCCTTGGCTGGGTCCAGAAACCCGTTTCCATTGCCTAGTTGTCACTCTTGATTCAGTGACAAGTAGTGATGTGAGATGTCAAAGGTGCCTCCACAGCCACAGTCACCACACAGAGTGGCCTCCTCTGCAGCTGCCACTGCTGCTGTGGCTGGGAGGGGGCTACAAAGGGGTCGGAGGCTGCTGTGGCACCCCCTCCTCAAAATGATGGTAATAGTATTGGATGAGGAGTTATAGGTCATCTAAGAGCAAGAGTAGCAGAGCACTTTTATTTGGACCAAATGTTAAAAATCACAAAGAGGCAAATAAGATTTTGGACTTCATAAACACTCTTCATTAGACTAGATACTAAATAAAAAAAAATTAAAGGGTGAGGGAGGGAAACATTACTGAGCATAAATGAAAAACCTCTGGTATGCCCAGAAATAAATTGTGGCTTCAGCTGGCTGTGGAAATCCAAAGAAGAAAAGCCCAATCTGAGCCCAAAGAGGTGCTACTGGGAAACCTGTAACACTGCTTCAAAGACAGGGAAGCCTCTATTTTATTTGTAACAGCGGTAGCTCATTAAAATTGATTAAAAGGAATCTAACTTTAGGTGATTAAGTGAACAGCAAAGGCTTCGCTTTACCACAAGCACTGGGAGCCTCAGAGCAGAGATTCTCTTATCTTTTTCTTTTTTTATTGAAAGTCTGCCTTTTAGATGATGATAGTAGTAGTAGTAATAATAATAATAATAATAATAATAATAATAATAATAATAATATATTATTTATACCCCACCCATCACTCTGGGCGGCTTCCAACAAAAGATTAAAAATACATTAAGACATCAGTCATTGAAAACTTCCCTGAACAGGGCTGCCTTCAGATGTCTTCTAAACATGAGATAGCTGTTTATTTCTTTGACATCTGGTAGGAAGGCCCTCCACAGGGCGGGCGCCACTACCGAGAAGGCCCTCTGCCTGGTTCTCTGTAACTTCGCTTCTCGCAGTGAGGGAACTGCCAGAAGGCCCTCGGAGCTGGACCACAGAGTCTGGGCTGAACGATGGGGGTGGAGATGCTCCTTCAAGTATACTGGGCGGGCTTTAAAGGTCAGCACCAACACTTTGAATTGTGCTCGGAAACATACTGGTCAAGTGTCCAGTTTGATTTATTCTTAACTAGATGCTTTCCTTCCCAGGAGATGTGGAATAAGCAAACATGCAGCAAGTGAAATGATCCCTATTCACTGCATCCCTGTGCTTGGGAAGGCCACTGATCCGAAAGGTTCAGAAGGCTGGTAGTAACATTAAGTCAAAAGAGATGCTTTTCCTTTGACTTTTACTAAACATTTCCATCTATCTCTGCAAGTAAACAAAGAAAAGACCCCAAGAATGAGAGATGGGCCCAGCTTTCCCTCAACCTGATGTTCTCCACATGTTATTATTGGCTCAGCCTATCCCATCAAAATGGACTTTTGCCAGGCTGCTTCCTCTTGTCCCGCTAAGCCAGACCCTCACACCTGCATCATGAGCAAGAATAATTCCTCCTCCCTAAGTCTCCAAGCAGGCCCAGCATCACTGAGTGCTCACCTCCAAGCTCAGCTAGAGACTTCCCCTCTCCACATAGGGCAAAGTCCGCAGCAGGAGGGAAATGACTAATTGATACTCAAGAGTTAGCAGAGGTCCCCTCACAAGGGTTGGGCCACTGACAGCCCAGATAAACCCTGGATAATAATCTCTTTCTAATGGTGCCTGCCCTCAGGAGGGGCACCTGCTGCAGCCGAGCCTGTTTCTAGGGACTCAAAGGCATGTACAACCATTGCAGAACTACAAGGAAAACAATGAGGTAGGAATAACTCCTCCTTTTGTGAACTGCCCTGCCTTATCCAAGCTGAAAAACATAGGGCGCTTTCTCTGCGGGTGTATTCATGCCTTTGATGCAATATTAGTGGATTTCTACTGGACCGTCCACACATCACTCTGCTGTATTAATTGTTCTATGGTGTTCTCCAATATTAGCGCATTATTGCCATCTGAAAGGGCACTAAAGCACAACAAAAGCTGGACACAAAAAAAGTTACAGGATTTCAGTAGGAAGTTACAGGACATGGAATTGAAGCAATGTGTGTCCAGTCCTGATGCCTTCAAGGGGCAAACAGGAATGAAAGTGGGATCACATCTATCTGCCATGATGGCACCATGAGCACAAATCATCATGCATGCGCTTATATGGCAGAGTTTAAATTCATGGATTTCAGTGAGCTCAAATGTGCTTCGCTCCATAGCCCAATTCATCCATCACATGGACATGCTAGCTGGGACTGAAGTCCATAACATTTGGAAGGCATCAAGTTGGTGAAGGCTGCTATAGTTACTGGCTTACCATGAACAAGGATATCCTTCCTGCTTCTCCACTAGTTGAAACAACAAACCACAATCCCTGGCTTAGTCCTATGAGGGATTACAGCTCAAACAAACCACATTCGGGAAGTCAAGAACAAACCTTGACATTACATGGTTATTTGTTTGGAGCAAAACAAACCATGACCCCCTCACAGAGCTAAGCCAGGGACTGTGGTTTTTTGTTTTCTCTAGGGAGGAGAAAAGTGACAGACACCTGCACATTCATGGTAAACAATTAACTATGGTTTACCATGATGGGTGAGCACAGACTATATTGGAATGCTGCTGCTTCGTTTTTCTTAAGGCTTGAAGCGGAACTTGGTGTTTGTTCTGGCACTAGAATACACAAAGCCTCTGTCTTTTGAATGTGTACTGCATTCAAATATGTATACTGTTCCTGTAATCAACATGTAAGGCTACCAAATTTATTACCCGTACTTGCTCCTGGTTCTCTGCTTTCAACAGCACTTTGATCTTTAGAGTTTAGCCAGCACCAATCCTCACCTCCTGTCTGTAATAAGCTTCTCATGCTGGTTTCTGCAGATCAGGTTTTTGTTAAAGAAACAATAACTCACAAGGATGGGGGGAGGGTTCCTGACATTTGACAACCCTAATTTCCTTTAGCTTTAGACATAATCTTGTTGACTTGGTTTTGAATGTTAATGTACCCAGGTGTATGCACTTGCAACCTTCATGCAACCAATGATGTTGTAGAATGTGGTTCATAGCTAGGCAGTCTTCAGTGATCCAAGTTTCTCACTTGGTCAGCTTAGGATCATTGATAGCATTCTGCCGAAGCTTCTGAGTCTCCATCCCAGAATACTTTATTTAATTTAATGTGGCATTTGGTTGATTTAATGTGGTAAGTATAATGTTCCTTTAATGTGGTAAGTATAATGTTCCAATTAAACTTCAGGCATTTACTGGGCACCCACCTGGTATCCAACATTGGCTCTTGTAATGCCCTATATTCCCATATAAACCTATCCCCCTCCACAAATGTACCAGAGCCCAATGGCAAATTCAAGTTTCTTTTTCTGACATTTCTTTCTCTCGAGCCATAGTTGCAAAAGGGATTGTTGGGCTTCCACACCAACATTATTCATCTGTATAACCTGGTCATCAAAATCAATAGATGGTCATTTCCATGTATAGAGGATCTTTTAAACATTTACCGGTAGTTAGTAGTGGTGAGTTGGATATTATTCAGCCATCTCAGAGAGTCTATTGAATGCAATGAGCAAGTATTGCAAATGTGTTTATCAGTCCTGGCCACATATATTTTTATGCTTGAAGCAAAACAAGCACACACATGCACACCACATAGCTGAGAGCCTGCTCTGGACAGGAGTTCGTTATTAAGAGCACTTCAGATATGAGGCAGCAAAACTGCACCCTTCCTGAAATCTACTGCCCAACGCCGAGTGCTTCATGGCATTTCATAGCCCTGCCAGCTGGGCCCCGATGCCTGTGTGTGCAGGGAACGGGAACAAGGGGGGAGGGAGAGAGAGAGAGCTGGAAAGCAGGAGGGGGAGGAAGAAACAGAGAGGGCTGGAGGAGCGGCCCAGACTGGGAGGTGGGGACATCCTTGTGGCTGGCTCCCAACTCAATCCTGGGAGGGGGGGAGCATGCCTGGTGAAGATTGGCTGCCGGTTCCCCCCAAGAGGCTGCTTTGGAAACCTAGAGGGGGTGGTGCTAAACAGCCCAGAGCAGAGGCTTCAACTTAATCTAGCTTCAGCTCACTCCATCCCACCGATAGTGCCAGATACAACCTTGGGGGAGAATGCTTTTGCCTGCCTAGGCACACCCGTTTTAAGAGGCAGGTGTTGGCTCCTTGGCTGGGCTTGGCCCAGGCAGTGCCCTCCATTCAGCTTAGCTCCCATCGGCACTCGTGGCAACTAGAGTCCCACGTTCTCTCCGTCTCTCTCCCCTGCAGCCGAGGGAGCCCTGAGGGGAGTGTCTCTGAGCCATGATGTCACCCTGCCCATGGAATGCCCTGGGCACTGTGCTGCTGGTTCTGGTGCAGGGCTGGGCGCTGTCCATGAGTCAGGAGTACGACTACTACAGCTGGCAATCCGACAACTTCCAGCATGGACGCTTCTACACTAAGCAGCCCCAATGCGTGGACATCCCGGCCGACCTGCAGCTCTGCCACAACGTGGGCTACAAGCGCATGCGTCTCCCTAACCTGCTGGAACACGAATCCATGCCAGAGGTAAAGCAGCAAGCCAGCAGCTGGGTGCCCCTGCTGGCCAAGCGGTGCCATTCTGACACACAGCTTTTCCTGTGCTCCCTCTTTGCACCTGTCTGCCTGGACCGGCCCATCTACCCGTGCAGGTCCCTGTGCGAGGTGGTCCGCGACTCGTGCGCTCCTGTCATGGAATCCTACGGCTTCCCTTGGCCTGACATGCTCAACTGCAACAAGTTCCCCTTCGACAATGACCTGTGCATCGCTGTGCAGTTTGGAAACAGCCAGGCAACTCAGCCACCAGGTAACTGCATGGGGAGACTGTGATGGGGGGAAAGGACCTGGGCTAAGAGATTGTTTGGGAGGCAATGTCTCTCTTACAGAACCCCACACTCATCCTGCCCATTAGACCTTGCCTCCTAGCGTAAGAGGCTCAGGCATACAGCCAACTAGGCACTGGATAAGGGTAGGAGCCCATTAGACCTTGCCTCCTAGGGTAAGAGGTTCAGACATGCATCCAGCTCTGCTCTCGCTGCTCCTGGCTCAGGTTATCGTTCAAAGCTCTGCTGGTATTGCAAAGTGTGCAAGAGACTGCCAGTCTATCAGGGCATAGTCCAGAAGGGTGGATGGCGCACAAAGCATGTAGGCTAGGCCCAGAATTGGAGTTTGTCCCCATGTTCATTGCTTTTCCAAGCCCTTTCCTGAACTGATAGTAGGAAGTGGCTTCAAGCTGAAAATCATCTCTTCTTTCTCTTCATGTCCCAAGACCAGGCAGTTTTTCATTACGTTTGCTGTGAGACATTATACAGTACTTGAGGCTCTGAGAAAATATCCTGTCACAGTTGCGAAATGAGAGTCGTAAGCTGCTTTCTCAACACTCACAATATATGTGGTGTTTATCCCCCTCCTTTTGTGAAGTTTACATAATTTCCCATTTCATTATGTTGAAATAGCACACTGCAACGATGAGCTTTTGATTCTTCCTGCCAGCTTGAATGCTGCTATATGGCAGGGGCAGGGAACCCGTGGTCCTAAATTACAACTCCCATCATCTCTACCCATTGGCTCTGCTGAGTAGGGGCTGATGGGAGATGGAGTCCGATAACGCCTGAAGGGCCACAGGTTCCCCACCCTGCTCTATATGGGGCTTTCCTTGTGCTTGAGATACCACCTCCAAAAGTCTCTTTTCATAAGAAGCATCTTTACAAAATCAGCAGCAGCATCCCAACACAGGGCAAACCATCCATCTGACCATTTGCCCTGTATCTGTTCCCTTGCAGAGGCACAGCCTTCTACATAGCATACTCCCAGCGGGACAGCTTCCTATCAGTCTCTAGGACAGCCTCTGCTGAAGATTTCAAATCTGTAAAAATATTCCTTAATTGGATTAAACCAGGTTACAGTCATGGGAATAGTGTGGGTCCTGAAAACACACTGCTAGAACCCTAATTTGGGGGGTCAGAAGCAGGTTACAGGGCTTAAAGGATGGAATGGAAGAGCAAGTGCAGCAAACACACATATCTACCTATGTGTGGTCAATAGCAAATTCTTTAGCTCAGCAACCACTGGGAGGCAGTATCCAATTGAACAGAGAACATCCAAAGAGATGTATAGCATAGGACATTTGGTAAGATTGGAAACAGGAGCCAGAATCCATGACTTCTCTATAGCTTATCCTACTAGTCAGTGGAATAGGGCACCTTACAATCCCCCACTTTAAGTGCATATGGCAACTTTGTTTTGTGCACATTGGGTGAGGTGGAGAGCATCTCCCAAAATTCATGGTCACATATTTCAACACTCCTCTCCTAGTTTGATGAGCAACATTTTTCATGGATGAGTTTCCACCAGGCTCATTTTGAATTCAGGAGTATCCTTGCAGGCACAGTATATTATTTCACTCCCCAAACAAGTGGGAAATTCAGAGGAGCCTTTGCAGGATCATTTTCCTAGGAGGATCGCTGCTTGGAGAAGTGAGCAGCAGAGATTTATGGTGCGGCTGTGAAAATCTGTTTATTTACAAATGAACAGGCAGGGAACCAGGAGTAGCACAAATATTGCCTGTTAGCACAGACCTTGGAATCCAAAGTTTAGCAAGCTCCAAGCATACTTCCTGCTTCTTCCTAGTCATCACTTCCAGCATCTAACTTAACATTGACAAATTGCCCTCCTAAACAACCCTGTCTCTGATCTCCAAGGAAGTCCTATGGGCTTGACTCTCAAAACTGTAGGACAGCTGGCGGGGGTGGGAGACCCTGGAAGAGGGATACAAAGTCTAAAACAGCAATAGAGCCTAAGGCAGGCATTTTAAGAGCTTTCCTGAATTGCTGGTTTTATGGTTAATTTTCACAATTTTATCATTTTACAGTTTCACAACACACTGGTTAGACATTACAGGGCTAAGCGATAACTTTTTGAAATGAAAATGAACTCTCACTCACCCATACCAGGTAGAATACCCTGAGTGATGGCACCCCCAAAGATTGATCATCCATACCAGATCTGGGATGCTAAGGAACACCTACCAACTTGTTATAATGACATTTCTCTGTGTGCAGCTTCAGGAGGGCACCAAAGATGTCCTATTCTCTTCCTTGTTTCATGCCAGTATTAAATTAGTGACCCAACTTACAGACTCTCCTATCTGAGTAAGGATCTTAACATGCTCACCTATAGAGCAGATGGCTGGGTTGTGTGTCCTATAAAGTTAGGGGCAAGTTTGAAAAGGCTAAAGAAACAATGTCTTCATGCAAATGTCAGGTCACACTCACCTTTCATACTTTTAGTTTTTTGTAGCATATATATATGCTAGGGTAACTGTAGGCAAAGGATGTCAGAAGTCTTGTACTTTTAATGTTGGTATAAAGCTAGGAGCCTCATAAGGGTCAGCTTCACACATTAAATACCTTTTCTACCTAACTATTAAAAGATAAAGGAGCTCTGTCCTTCTTTACATCTAGGCCAACCCTTGTCTCCTTACTCCTCTCTGCTTTTCTTTCTTCTTCTCTGAAGAGAGGCAGGGTGGTGCTACATCTCATTTAACCACCCTAGGATACAGAATAGGGACGCGGGTGGCACTGTGGGTTAAACCACAGAGCCTAGGACTTGCCCATCAGAAGGTCGGAGGTTCAAATCCCCGCGACGGGGTGAGCTCCCGTTGCTCAGTCCCTGCTTCTGCCAACCTAGCAGTTCAAAAGCACGTCAAAGTCCAAGTAGATAAATAGGTACCGCTCCGATGGGAAGGTAAACGGCATTTCCATGCACTGCTCTGGTTCGCCTGAAGCCGCTTAGTCATGCTGGCCACATGACTGGAAGCTGTACACCGGCTCCCTCGGCCAATAAAGCGAGATGAGCACCGCAACCCCAGAGTTGGTCACAACTGGACCTAATGTTCAGGGGTCCCTTTACCTAGGACACAGAATGGCCCAGGAGTGGGTCCCACCATGTCCTCACACATTCCACCAGGATGGATAGCCAAAACAGGCTCCATAGCTTCCCATGGAGCATTTCATCTGCCTGGATTAATAGTAAGCATTCCCCTCAATACATAGCTATAAGTCCAAGGAGAAGGCTGGTCCTAAGCTTCATTCATCACTGCTGTAGTCACGACATGACCATTCTTAGCCCAGGGGATCCCCAACTGTGGCTCATGGATCATCAGAGGCCCCCAAGATTCATTCAGGTGATCCATGGCGTGTTCATATTAAACGCTCACAGCAATTTTTAATTGTATTTTTTATTGCTTCTTTTATTTATTGTCTTGAAAGTTGTTATACTTATTATTCCATAGAATTCAAATTGTAGCACAAAATATAAAAAAGAAGCAATACAAAATACTATACAAAACCATGCAGCGTATAGCCCAGCACATTACAATTGTTACAACAAGCAGAAAAATCATTAACTGGTCCACCAAGACCCTCAGCAATTTTCAAGTGGTCCATGGGGAGAAACGTTTGAGCATCACTGGCTTAGCCTACACTTCAGGCTATTCCCTCCAGTCAGCCCAGACCACCAGAATGTCGTTTTGCCCTTGACTGACAGGTTCGTGACATACAACACAGAGCCTTGGTTTTCCTCATCCTCTCCCATCAAATATCTCCTTTGATTTATATCATTTTAACCCTCAGGCACGCACTTTTAGGGGGCGGGAAGATAGTAAAATTAAATGGAATGTTATTTAGCTGGGGCAAGGATAGGGGTTTGTATAATGGGGGAAATTAAGAGGTGGATAAAGAATCAGTTAAACGAGAAACAAATATTCCCCCCTAAAAAAAAAAAGAAGCCTTATCCAGCTGTTCAAAAGGCTTTCCAATAAGGATTACGGGCTTCCTGTTTGGGTGAGCCAAACTCCCAAACCTTCTGTTAGTTCAAGATACTTCATGACAGGCCAAAGAAAGTTCGTGACGAGGCAGATGATCTGGGATTGAGAATAATCATTATTAGATGTGGGCTGCCCATGAGAATACAGCCAGGAAGTTGCAGGGCCAGAGCTGTGAGCAATGTCCCAAACATTTTGGCAGGTGAGGACTCACTCTTTTCCCATCTTGCAGTGTCAAAGATCTGCACCCAATGCGAGATGGAGCACAAGGCAGATGGCATCATGGAGCAGATGTGTTCCAGTGACTTTGGTGAGTCATCCGTTCAAAGCGGCAGGGATTGGGGAGTCTCCACTTGGGGCATCTGAGAGTGAAGCTGAAGCTCCGCAGAACAACTGTTGAGAATGTGTTGCAAATTCTTTACTTGCCTTCCCCTATCTTCTACAACTTGCTGGGATTCAAGGTTTCCTTTGAACCCCAGCCTTTGCCGTCAGACCTCCAACAACTTCCAGCTTGTTTCTGGCCCAAAGCAAGGTACTGTTTTCGACCTAGAAAGCTTTACAACTCCACTCCATTCCTTAGAACAGAGCTTGTATTTTGCTGGCAGAAGGTCCCAGCATTCCAAGTGGAATGGGAAAAACCACTGTCCAAAGCTCTGCAGAGTCACTATCTACCACTGTCAATCAAGAGTGGCTAAGGCCCTGTTGCTCCAGATATTGTTGGACTCCATCATCCCTGATAACTAACCAAGCAGTGGCGTAGCGTGGGGGGTGCAGGGGGGGCCGGCTGCACCAGGCGCAACATCTGGGGGTTAGGGTTAGGGGGCGCAAATCCACGGGTTAGGGGGCACAAATTACTTGCCTTGCCCCGGGTGCTGACAACCCACGCTACGCCACTGTAACCAAGGCTGGTGAGAGTTTGAGTCCAACATCGGAAGGGTCACGTGGTTAATCACCCCTGGTGTGTAGACAATATTGAACTGTTGGTATGACTCAGTGAAAGGCAGCTTCTTATGTTTAGGAGCAGACTGAGTCCAAGGTATCTGAAGAACCACTCTCTGAACCTGCATGCTATGCAAGACCCTTTGAGTATTTCCACACCTGGAAATTAGGGAAGAGGCCCTTTTAGGTGGAAAGACCCCGGATGTGGATTGCCTCCCCACGTAGATTAGCTTGGCACAAACAATATCTTTTAGACGGTAGGCCTGTGATTAGAGTGTTGAACTAGGACCCCCAAACATCTATTTAATTGTGCAATCTTGATTTGTTCTCATTACATTATTCGGGTGGTTATGGTGGATCCCACTTTCAATAGTACCTGTGCAAACAAAGTTTTTAAGGCACCTATGGTCAAAGGTCCCTTTACCTTTACCTTTTTACAGTTTACTTGCCAATCCATGAATGTCCTGTAGCTTCCTGCTGAGCTCCTGTAACTTTCCTTGCAGCAAATGTTCAAGTGTTGGTTGGTTTGTTTTGCACAGTATCCCTGCAAATGGCAATAATGTGGTAATATCGGAGAAGCATTGCAGAACCATTAGTAAAGCAGAACGATATGTGAGTGGTCCGGTCTAAACCCACAATTAATACACTATTATTGTGCGAATGACATGTTGCAGAAATATATAAATAAAAGTTAAGACCAGCATTCTGGAGGCAGGGCTCCAGGTCTGAAGAAACCAAGACCATAGCTGTCAACTTTTCCCTTTTCTTGCGAGGAATCCTATTCGGAATAAGGGAATTTCCCTTTAAAAAAGGGAAACGTTGAGAGCTATGACCAAGATACAAATCCCCACTTGGCCACAGAACTCACTGGGTGACCTTAGCCTAGTCCAACTAACTTTATAGGGTTATTGTGAGGGCAGGAGGTTGGGGGGAGGGAGAGAGACATACACATGGACTGGTTTTCCTAGTAGGAAACAAGGATAAACATGCAAAATAAGCAAAGAAAGCATGTCAGGCCTGCTTGTCTGTTTGCTTAAGCTATTAACTAGTTGTAACTATTTCATCGGTATTATTTCTGCTGGTGTTTTTTATATCTGTATTTTTTTATTTTGGCTTAATTAGGCTTAACACCATGCAGAATCTGTTCATTGCCCTGAAGACTGTTTATACTGGAAAATACAACATACACATTTTTAAAACAAATCATCATAAAAATAAAACGTGATGTGCCTCATTCCAGAAGAAAGGAGGCCGGCCTGCTACTTCAGATGATAATCCCAGAAAAACAGTTAAAGGAGGCAAGGATCAGAGAGGTTTGTCAGATCTGTCTCCCAGCAACTCCCCTTTGAGGCATCCATCTCTTTGATGAACTCTTGGCTTCAACAGCGATGTTCCCAGTTGACCATGGCAAAGAGGGTTCAGGCTGACACAGTGTGGTTTAAAAAAAAAAAGTTAAAACAAAGCAGTGCAGTATCCACCCAGAAGCTCTTTTTGCTTCAGATTTCAGCATGACCAGTAAGGCAGTGTATACTGGTGCTAACAAGATATACACAGGAGAGACCCGTCCAGAAAGTGGTCAGAAATCAACACCTTTACCTTCTTTCCTTGACACACGTCATTCCAGGGTAGAACACCACTTTTTCTCAACACACAAGACCAGGCAATTTGGAACATCAGCTGTTGATTATGCATCTTGGGCATGATATGTGGGAGGCCCAGAACCACTTCACATGAGATATTTCCTCTACATATGATATGGCTCCCAGCCATCTATAGGATCCTCTTCACATAGAAAATCACTGCATGGATACAATCACAGTGATTTTCACAATTATGCAGCGGCTGCAAAGTCCTGCTATAGTCAACGAAATTGATCCTTGATGTAACTAACCCTGTACTTCAAAAAAAAAAAAAAAGCTATTAAGATATACTGCATTTTCCATACTTTTATGAAGCCAACCTACTTGCTATTGGAAATGCATTATTGGCACTATATGTATACACGCATGTGATGAGAACAGAATTTCACCTTATCCTAAACACACAGATTAAAAACAAGGACGCAAAAAAAAACAAACCTAAAAGCTTATAAAATAACACCAACCAATTCATAGCAATCCAAGACATATGGTTAGATTTTTATTTATTTTTAAATGGTATTTAGAACTCCTGCATAAGGAACTTCTGTACAAGAATATGTCACTGCATCTGACCAAGTTGAGAAGCATCTGGGATTCAAGGGGGTTACAGAACTTCACTAAATAATATTGATTATATTTTATTGATTGCACTGAGTTTCCCCATGTTTTTCTACATGTTGTTGCCATATGGCTCTTACTACAATTGTGGATTTAGCCATCTGAAGTTTTTTAATTGCATAGGTTCTGTGCAAGGTTGTGCTTCCTAAGCTTTTAGATTGTAACCTTGTTTTCAAATCTTTTATAAGGTCAAATTCTATTATTATCACATGCTTGCATAAATATTGCAAATGCGTTTTTTGGCCCTATAGTTATTACGTTGACATTATAGAAAGGTGGAAAATACACTACTGTGTATTATTTATAGCTTTTTTAACCTTGATTTTTGTGTTGTTTATTTCTGGCATGCAGTCAGAGATATTTTCTTTCATTTCTGGTTTTTGTAGGAGTAGGCTGGAGCATGCTTCGCTCCACTCCTGGACTAAGGACAAAAACCTGGATGACTCGCACCTGTTGAGGAACCTTTCTCCAATGAACCTGTGATGGGTTTAAAAGCTTAATAGATGGTGGCTTATCTTTTTGTCAAATACAAATCTATCATTTACAAACAAATATACTCAATAGGAAGTTGAAGAGGAATTCCATGACCTCTCATTCAGTCAGAGGAGACAAAGCAGAGCCTGACAATCTGTGTGACCCCACTCTATTACCTACTCCTCATCTCCCCTTGGTGACTTTTTTTTAACAGGGCCAAATACGTAGCTGTCAAACAAGTCAGTCCTCCTAATCCATGTCCTTATGAACTCACACCCCCTCTTCTTGTTCCTTCACTTTGACTTCACCCAACTGCCTGTAAGCTCCTAACACAATCTGCTTCCCATTTACCCCTACAGTGGTGAAGATGCGCATCAAGGAGATCAAGAAAGAGAATGGGGAGAGGCGATTGGTGGCTGCGCAGAAGAAGAAAAAGCTCCTCAAAGTGGGGCCGTTGAAGCGCAAGGACACCAAGAAGCTGGTGCTGCACATGAAGAACGCAGGTGCCTGCCCCTGCCCCCAGCTTGATGACCTCAGTGGCAGCTTTCTGGTGATGGGGCGAAAGGTGGGTGGGCGGTTGCTAGTCTTGGCCATTTACCGCTGGGAGAAGAAGAATAAGGAGATGAAATTTGCTGTCAAATTCATGTTCTCCTACCCTTGTTCCATGCACTACCCCTTCTTCTATGGGGCAGACCCCCACTGAATCGCCACTCATTCCAAGAACCCTGCTCACTCTTCTTCACAGCACTCCCCACACTTTTTGGTTCCCCACTCGTAGTCCACAGAATACCCTTTTTTACATGGGCTGACCTACACAAAGCCACATACTGTTGGGAGCCCATCCCTGCAACAGGACTCTTTCTTCTAAAGCACAAACTCCATTAGGACCAGCTCCGTTAAGTTCCAGATCAGTTAAGTGCCCATCTTGGAAGCTTTGGAGAACATGCAGAAATCCACCTCATTCCCAACACACCTTCAGTAGAAGAATAAGTCTTAGCACCTGCAAGCAAACATCTCTTATCAATCCCAGTACACCCAAGCTCCAGTAGAGGCTGAATCACACAGAATTTTAGTTGCAACCTTTAGTGGAACATTTAAAGAAAATCCCAGTCCATTCTTAATTCCTACTAGTGAGAAGCCAAAGATTTTGAAACATTATGAGCAGGGCAACCAATGCTTTCCAATTGCAACCTTTCATTTTCATAGTGCACTGAACTACTTAGTTACAGGGATGGGAAACCTGCGGCCCACTAGATATCGTCAGACTCCAAATCCCACATCCCCAGCTAGCAAACCTAATGGGCAGGGATATTGAGTGCTGTGCTCCAGCAACATCTGGAGAGTCTAACATCCCCATCCCATCCCTGACTTAGTAGGAGTTGGCCAGGCGCAGTATGAAGCTCTAAACATCTCAGACTGCCAGACACCAGATGCGTTGTACAAGCTACAATGTCCCAACTAATACTTCATTGGACTGACAATCCCCAGTTCTGGCCTCCTCTCCTAGGTTCTGCATAGCATCTTCTCAAGCCATGTAGAACCTTAAGCAGACACTAAACAAGGCCTCCCTAGAAGCCTCCCCCAATTTCCAGCTCGCATGACCATTGGCTACTACTCTGACTGGGGCTGTTGTTGTCCAGTTTGCAGGAGGCTGCTGGTCTGTTATATGACTGTGATGCTTGAAGGCGGGTGACACCTCTCAACTAAAAAGTCCAGGTCTTCCGTCATGACATGGTCATTATTGCATCGACATCTTTTGAGGCACAGATCTGTACAGCATCCTTAAACATCGTGGGGCAGATCCACCCCATAGATTTTGAACACACATCTAAAGCACATGACTTCCTCCCCCTCCCCCAAATTAATAATCCTGGTCATGTGCTTTAAATGTGCACCGAATGTGCTTTGAATGTATGGTGGGGATCTGTGTGTGGCAATACCAAGTGAGGTATGAGGCAGTGACTTGGAACTGATCCTAACACAAACACTCTGCCTGAGACCTTCATGGTCCCTTACAGAGTAATAGACATCAAGTGGTCTATAGGTTGAATTATTCAAGACCATTTGTAATTGGGGGTGGACAGACCACTTTGCTATATGAAACTGTTTATGTGAAGTTTCACTGAAAAATATGCCCGTCACCAATTCCGCCTCCTCCCCCTCTCCATGTTTACTTGCCTATGGGCCTGTAGAAATATCATGACTATACCAAGTAGGTTAGTGCGCCAACCCCAGAGGAGCACATCAGACTTGTGCATGCATCAGTGAGGAACCAAACCACCAACTGGGCCTGCCGGGTGGCTGTGTCCACCACACAGGATGCCAGACCACCAACTGAGCCTGCCCGACAGATGGCAAACACAGGACGAATGTGTCTCCCTGGGGCCCTTCCATCTGGCAGTTTTCCAGACTCCTGAATGGTCAAGACCAGCTGGCAAGTTAATCCTGGAGCGAATATTTATAGCATCAGCACTGCCAGTTTCACCGCTCCCCACACCAGCTGTGGGGGAGTGGGGGCTGCCCAACACAAAGCAAGCTGTAGGAATTGAGTCTGGCTCCCACACACAGAGGGGTTTTTCACTGGCGCTCATGCCCAGCCAAAGTTTGCTGAGGAAGAGAGGGTGGTAGCTGAGGAGCTCTTGAAAGAACCTCTCTTCCACTCAGGGAATCCTCCACCCTCAGATTTTCCAGATGAGCTGCTTTGCAAATCATACAGCATGTCACACACACAACTTACTATTGAGTTCATGGTTTTTGGCCACAACTGCGTGTCATGACTCACTTTTCCCTGCACACTACTGAGAGGATGTTGTTGAAGATTCAACCACCAGTTTGATCGGTTTCTGTACACTGAAGTGGTGGTGGTCAGGTGTTGCCATCTTGTCCTTTGCCTCAAACCGCTAAGTGTCTTTGGCTAGCCTTGCCTTTTGTCATGGCAAACTTGCCATCCCAATAGAGGATGCTGAGGCAAAACAACTGGGCTGGTAACTTCTCACACACTGTCCCCTCAAAAATGTGAGCTATTTTGTTCCCCCTAGGACTTCAATCCCCTTCAGATTGTGAACTGGGATATATTTACAAGCTAGGCCATTCCCCGCTGTTCTTACATTTTGATTTATATGGCCTGCACATCACTTGGACACTGACAGATTCTCATGGCACCTGACAGCTTCAGAGCCATCATTGCTTGACTTCAGGGGAAGAATGCAAACACCGCTAGCTCCGTAAATACCCTTCTGTGACTTACAAAAGGAACACTTTCCACTTCTTTGAATCAGATCATAGAGAGGGATTAACAGTGCATTTACTTTTGTCCAAGAATTCCATGCTACATCCAGTTAGTAAATTAGGTAGAAAATAAAGTGCCCAGCTGATCAACATTCACATGGGACTAGTCCTCAAGGCCTTAGCAACCTGAAACATTTACTGACCCAGGTCCACTGAGTAGGAGCATCCCTAGCTTGGGGTTGCTTTTGTTCACGGAGCAGCCTTTTATTAAACATACCATACCTGGGGATGCAGTCATCTGTATTCAATTTTCTTCACTGAAAATGCCTTTTTAAGCTATTAAATTTGGTCCATTTTTTTTAAAAAAAAAGAAAACAGGTCTTCCATCTTCTATCCTGTCCAATATCCATTCTAATAAATCCCATAGAACTTATCCTGATCACCATCTTGCCTGCTTGGTTTTGCCACCATTTTGCTGAAATTTTCATTGACCCTCGTTTCATCTTGGGGACATGCATGCAGAACTTAAGACAACTCTTGCTCTTGCTGTGTTCTCTATCATTCAGGATTTTTTCATTATTTTTATTAATTCCAAGTCTTTCATTTAAAAAGTGTTGCAGCTTCATTTTATGAGGTGCTTTAAAAAAAAAATGAATCTTTCACAAAATGAAGCTGGAGCACTCATGTTGTGGCATCTGCATAGCATTTCCAGCTCAGCCAAGTATTCATAAAATATTTATTTTCTGCTTATGGCAGATCCAAATTCAAAATTAATTCCCATTGATATCATAACTAACTTCCCCCATTGATTTCAGTGGGAACTAGGTCTGGCGCAGCCTCAATGTTTTGAGTCATATGCTGTATTCATGCTGCATTTATTTCATGTCAAGGTCATCAGGGACACTGAATTCTGGCACCATTGTTGTGTTTAGAGTACTGCCATTAGCATTCTGGTAATGGCAGGCTTTAATCATGAATGTAGCACTCCATTTTCAGTTCCCCTAATCAACAGATAATCAATGAGAAAGCTAAGCAAGTTCTTCTGCCTCAAATTTGCTTGCAAAAGCCAACTTATACATTCCGCTCATTTGCCTTTTATCTCAACATTATTATTTATGGATACTTGTGGATTTTTTAAAAAGGCACTGGGTTTATCAAATTAATATTAATTTTTTTCAGAAGCATCCTTCATAATTTAATTTGAAACGACACTTCTTTTTTGATGCAGAAATACTAATAAGCCACAGGAAATTACCTGCAACTTTAGCGTCTGATTTCATTGCAGCACTAAACTCCCCTCTTCACTTCCCTCACTGCCATGTCCATACAGGCCCTGTTCAGAGTTCCCCCACAGCAGCACAGTGGTTCTTCGGTCTAGCTTGCAGCACTGCCACTTCCTTACATCTGCGACCACACGGCAATAAATAGTACAAAAGCTTTTGCATTATCTTAGCGGGAGAGTCTGCCAAGATCTCTCAATATACCGGAAGCTGCATATTGAGCCACAGCCGCTGCACTCTTTATCATATGCTCAGTTCTGTATGAAAATCGCCATCCATCGAAGCTTAAAATGTCACACTGCACTAACAAAACAGGAAATTTTAAGAAATACTGTTTATTGAGCGAGTATCATCTCCACAGTGTAATATTTTGGACCCGAATTGGGTTTTTTGTACTGCTTAAAGAACTATTTCAGCTGATTTTACTGTATGTCTGTGAGCTGCCTTGAGATACATGTAACAAGCAATTTATAAATACAGCTGCACCAGGTAGGCTAATTGCTCCTGAAGAATCATCCTGCTCATGAGTGTTTACCAACCGGCTAAAGACCAAGTTCACCAGTTGCAGGAGGGTGGCTTCTCAGTTGTGCAAGAGCCAACGAGCTGCTAGCATCCTGCCATGTGGCGCTTTGTCCTCTTGCACATTTCCAACCTTATGACGGGGAGGTGGCAGCCACATGCTATGACCAGGCAACACGGAGGACCAGCTCTCCGTGTGGTTGCACTTTGTAACTCTACAAGGAGCCGCCGTACCAAAATATAAAATAAAACAAGTCATCCCAAACCGTGTTATACCTGTGTAAAATGCCTCAGAGATCTGGCTTTTGGGAGTAAGCTATAGAATCTCAAGCCTTGCTGTAAGTACCAGAAGGGAACTGAGGATGCGATTCTAAACACAGGGAACATTGTGTGAACTTTCTTTCTATAATCCTTTCTCCTCATTGTACCCGTGACAGAACCTGACCTTTTCCCTAAGGTTATTTCCAAGAGCAGCGACTGTGTTCGTTTGCCAAGGATGGTTTATTTCATACTAGAATTCAAATAAATCATCAGTGACATTTCAGCCCCCGATTCAAGCACCAGCAAGCTGTGACACGGCACTGAGGAGTCTGCCCATGCTTTTTCCTGCTAAGATGGTTGAGGGGAAAGCAGAGGCTACACCACAACTCAGTATTCAAAACCATCTGCAAGAGAATGTTGTTTTAACCTCCTTTTACAGATTACCTGAAAGAAGCACCATAGTTCCCTACAGGTTCTCTACTTGCACATAAAACCAACCAGCAAGCAGTACAGAGCGAAGGATCTGTCAATTTCATTCTCCCCGTTTCTCTTTTTTCCTATCTTATATTCAGTTCTTCGCATTGCAGCTATTTGCAATTTTTTTTAAATCCTCATGAAAATTCATCAGCCTTTTAGCGCACACTTCTCTCAATAGATGTGTTGTTATATGCAATTTTGACTTATGTACACATTTTTGCAAGCAATTTTCCCTAACATAATTTTGTATGCTATTTTCACATATAACTTCATTTTTCACACACACAAATATGTGCATTTCTGTAAACATTGCTTGGCAGGAGAACTGCATCACAAAATTTGGCTAAGTGTGAATTTCAAAGGATCGCTGTCTTTCAGTTCATGAATTGTTTTGGAAAGTGTGGATTTGATACCATTTGGCTTCAGATATATATGGAACTGAACTCCTCTTCCGTCCCTAGCAAGTGGGAAGAAAGTGAGCCAAGGCCCATCACTCACACGGAGGGTGAACATCTGATGTGGGGAGACCCCTGTACTTGCAGAGCCTCCCTGCACAATTTTAAAGCTATTTAAGCTACCAGCAGTCACATCTCTTAGTGATGAATTCCAGGAGCTGTATTCTATATCATGTGAAAAAGTACCTTTTGTTTGGCCTGAATCCATTTCCAGTCTGGTTTTGTATCTTGTATGTGTTCGTGCCCCCTACCCCCAATTAAAAATGCTTCACCCCAAAGAGCTGGAAAATGAGTCGCCATGCACTCCCAGTACACCTCCCCACTTACTGTGGTCCAGTTTGCAACATCAGTCCATCTTTACACATTGTACGGGAACTAGGCCAACATCCATGCCTCCTCTACAGCTCTCCATCCCACCTGCCTCAATAGACTATAGCCTCTATTTCTCAAAACACAGTGGTCTGCTCCAGTCTCCCTTCTTCTGCCCTGCTGCCCCCAGATGCCTTGTTTAATTTGCTCCATCTAGCACCCCCAGATTTGATTATTTCACCTTGCAGATACACTCCTAAGGCTCCGCAGCAAGCTTTATGCATAACTAGGACCCCTGTTGCCCATTCCACCTTCGTCACATCAAAAGCCATTTCAGACACTAGGAGCACTGGCTCCACTTTCCAAGGACGCTATTTATTGGTCATATATATACATATATATATATATATATATATTTATATATATGCATGTGTGCGTGTGGGTAAGTCTGCTAGAGAGCAGCAAAAATAAGAACAACAAAAAACCTCTCCTCTCCTGTAGAAAAGATCCACATCACAAGGCAATTGCCTCAATCCTCCAGCTGGGCTTTGTGATGAACTCCCGTTGGCTGTAGCAGCTTCTGCTCCCTCCAACACAGCAAAGCGTCAAAGGGAAGGAGAATGCCAGGTCCAGGTTGGGCCAGACTGAAGAGCTTTGGCTAAAAGCTATCTAGAAAGAGCAAAGTCAATGGTGGGGAGGGAAGAGATGCCGTCCGTATCTGACACAGGGATAGGAAACAGGTCCAGCTGCATAACACAATCACACGTCTGCCTTCTTTACACAGCAGAGCCAACTTACAGATGCCACCCAGAGGAAGACCCAGCTTCCCCTTCCAAACACGCAGCACCTCGCTCAGTAGTGAAACACAAGACACAGACAGTCCAGATACCATGAGCGACCTTGCGAGGTGGGGAAGGCCAGCTTCCTGCTAGGGAAAATGGGGGCAAAGGACTTTTTTGCTTCAAGGTCGAGGAAGGAGGGAGAGCCTACAGTAGTCTAGTGCACAAGTCTCCTACTATGCAGTTAATCATGAGTGCAGGACCTCTCGCCAGCTGCGCACAGAGGGAGGGGGCACACGTGGCAGCTGCACCAGCCCCTTTCCTATTAGATGTACAGGGAAGAGTGGAAGGAGTGCACGGTGCTGTTGCTTCGCTCCCCGCAAGTATCAGCAAATACGGGGTGAGACGCAGAGCGAATTCCGCAGAGGGCAGGGCTCCAGACTGACTTCTCACTTGACGAGCGCTTGGTTGCACTGCCCGCAGACAAAGACGGTCTCCCGCTGGGCATCAGGGGCTGCAGTAGAAAGCACTGGTCAGAGACTCGGCCAAGGACTGTGCAGCTTCCACCCACAGAACCCAACAAGCGTTTCATTAGCCCTCAGACACACACACCCCAAGAGAGAGAAAGCCTCTATCCTCTGCTACCTCCCCACTGTAGCATTAATTAGTGAGAATTACACCCAGCGATTCCCCCAGAAGGGAAACAGCAAGTGCACAAAGGAGGAGTCGCCTTCCAAGCTGCCTGCCAGAAAGGCCATCTCTCGCTCTCCCACTCCTCACTCACCTGTAGCCCCCATGTAGCTCTTTGGAACTTTGAAGGAACAGCACCTGGAGCAGAAACTGTTCCCACAGTTGCTGCAGCTCCGCTGGAGGGAAGGAAAGAGAGACAAACACAGCTATAGGAACAAGGTCCCAGGAAGCCATTGCTTCAAATGCAAGGATTCAAGAAGGTCATTCACTGCTGACCAGAGGTCAGGCTTGAGATCCACAAGGTGGGGAGCAGGAAATGGGAAAGGAGTAGTTGGGGGCATGCTGGGCCAGAGACTCACCCTCTTCTTTAACACAGAGAAAGTGGCTGAACAGCTTGCACAGTTCCCTGCGGAAAATCAGAAAAGAAACATGTATCGGTCAAACCTGGTGCCTCTTCTTCCATCAAACAGCATAGAAATATTGCCCTGCCCCCAACGTCTGCCCACAGTCCTTTCCTACTAAAAGCCCCAACATAACCTACTGCCCCACTAGGCAGTCCAGGAGGCTCATCCAGGTGGGACCACGTGCCAAGAGGGCATCCCACTGAGGGCTGTCTTCAGGACCCTTGATCCAAGGAGATTTGAAATGGGTCTGCACACTGCACCTCCCAGGTGATGTCAATCCTCCACTCCACAAAGTTGTGCCAAGAGCAGAGATGGCCGTAACCCATATAAATGTGGAATTTGGCATCATCAGGATGAGATTCCAGTGTGGCATAAGTGATCAAGTGCTAGACTTGGAATAGGAACAAAGACTTGGGCCTGGTACAAATAACCACTCAGCTCCACTAAGCAGGCTTGCTCATACCTCTCTCTCAGGGCAGAATGACATGTTACACTGGCAAGTAGGAACTCACAAGCCCAGTTTCCGGAGGTAATGAAAAAAAGGGAGTTAATGGGCTTTTTGTAAAAATGTTAGTACTTAACCCCACCCCACCCACAACATGCCTGTAAAATGATTCATCTGCAACAATATTTCACCATCAGAAGCGACCTCAGCACACATATTTTTAAAGCACCAAGAACAATGGCATGTTTCTGGCATCTAACCCATCTGTGGCAGCAACTGGGTCTTCCCATTCTGCCAATCTTCTCCACCCCCCTTCCACAACCTGGTGCCCCCGCCCCAATGTTTTGGATTACAGCCCCATTAGCCCAAACCAACAAGACCATGCTGGTTGGAGCTGCAGGCTAAAGCATCTGAAGGGCACCAGGTTTCCTCACCGGGTTGAGGAAAGCTCATCTACACAGTTCCCGCTTCAGCCCCAACAAGACAACATGTCCCACGGCACCATCCACTCTTGCCACTTCCACACACCCTCCCAAATCCTGTACCGAGATTGTTGGTTGGGTAGCGCTTCCGCAGCCGCTCCGTCAGCCGTGACACCCTGCTGCGTATCACCTCATTCTTGCTCATCATGAAGGGGTTGTCAGGATGGCCCATGTCGAATTCCGCTGAGCAGTGGGAGACATCGTCATCCTCCTGGGCAGGTGGAGAGGGAAGCTTGTCAAGGAGTGGCTGGTTCACACAGTGCCTACTCTGGGGCAGGAGGACAAGGGCGTACTGGAGGGCACCGCCCACTGACAAAGCGCTAAGACAAGGAAAGGCTGGGCTAACCATGGGCAACACACAAAATGCCAAGCTGGTGGAAGGGTTGCAGCCAGGTTTTCCAGCTTGGGAAGGTGGGCACAATCAGGGCAAAGAACACAGCAAAGACATCAACTCTCCATGAGCAACTGAAGTGAGTTTTGGCTCAAAGGCAGGGTGGCCCAGCTCCCACACTCACCATTACTAGCAGCTGGGTCTCCTGCTCCCGCAGCAAAGAGAAAAGACAAGAGATGATGTCCAGAAGAGCCCAGCCCAAGCTAGCCATCACCGTTTATGGTGTACCCATTTCTAGAAAAGTGCACTGTCTCAAGTCCCCTATTTCTCTCTCTTCCCCATACCAACATATTCACTGCATCACAGACATGGACTCTGATGGGCTGCCACTCATGGCCCTTAAGTGACAGGATGAAGGGTGTCTTCTTAAACTTGCTGGCCTAGCAGCATCACCTGACTCCACCACAGCACAGATCAATCCAAGCCCTAGGCGGCTCTCTCAGGGCACATACCTCAATAGCATCCTTAAACTCATCATCAGGCTCTGCCTCCTCTGCTTCCTCCACACTGCCAGGGGTCAGATCCTATGGGGAAAGCAAACAACGTTACAACTGGAGGCAGCAATGCTTCTGAATGAAAGTTGCTGAAAACCACAGGAGGGGCAGGTGGTCTTCTGCTCAAATCCTGCTTGCTGGCTTCCCACAGTCATCTGGTTGGCCACTGTGAGAACAGGATGCCGGACTAGATGGGCCATTGGCTGTTCTGATGTTACAAGACTAAGGAAGCAAGGCCCACCAGTCCTTGTAACAGTGGTGAATGAATCCAAGAGGGGTGCTACACAGATGGCCCCATCCCATTCCAGCTACCCCAATGCAAGAGTAACATGGAAGCTACGAGGATGCATTTCCCCTCCTGCCTGGACACAGTTGTTTATTACTATGGTAGTTTGTAATACACAAGACCCCAAACAATGCTGGTATGCAGATCCTGAAATGCCTTAATGGGCAGCACAAAGGGAAAACACAGGAACAAGCAGTGAAGACTGCCTGAAGAGCTGTGTGAAGGGAGAGAAGGGCATCGCCCTTTTAAATTTTCATGTAAACTTAGCTAAGTTGTTAAAAAAAAGAGAGACAGGGACAAGCTGAAAACATTACCATACTTTTAAGCACCAACTGGAGAAAATTAAGCCAGGCACAATTTTTGAGGCTCCACATTTCAACAATATGTTCCAGGTGCACCTCCCCACAACCAGCTGCAACTAAAAAGTTTGGGAACTCTGAAAAGTAGCAAGGGGACAGAACAAGGATGGCAGCTGCCCTAAAGAGACGTACCTGGGTAGGCAAACTGAGGCCCTACTTCTCCAGGGCCAATATTGGGAACAGGGTCTGGGAGGTTTACATCCACGATGCATAGCTTTGCCCCTTTCAAAAAAATTTTGCCACTCCCATCGGGACCTTACTTTGCACACTATGGCTTGTGGTCCTCCAAGTGTTGTTGGACGGCATCACTGACCAGACCAGCTGGAGCTGGTGGGGATCGGAGTCCAACAACATATGGAGGGCCGCAGTTTCCATCATTTCATATCCTATAGAAGATTGGGAAGGGTGGCGGAGAGATATATGGAGCCACAACAAACAGAAGCAAGATGGAAGTTTGTCTTCTGTGCTCCGGCCTGGGACACATTTCCTAGGACTGTAGATCTGGAATCAACTACAAAACCACCAGCTAATAAGACTGTTATGCAGGCCAGGATGATCTATGACCTCAGGCATTTCCAAAAGATAAAGCAACACTCTCTGGGCACATTGGATGAGCATATCAATTCTCATTCTACTTAGAAGTGGGCAACACAGACCCATCTATTCTTCTACCATGCCTTACCTCAGTACTAGTGGGCGTAGGTGTCCGGTCCGGCAGGGATCCAGACCCAACTTCTCCAGCATCCAGCTCCACTGGCTCTGGAGTCCTAGCAACGGGCTTGAGGCCCAAACGCTGCTCTACAGCAGACTTCAGCTCCAGCAAGACTAGGGAGGGAGAGGAAAAGGGTAATGGTTGCAGTAAACAGCACAGGCTTTCAGCACTGGAGGAACAGCATGGCATTCAAGCCTATCTCCAACCCAAACACCCAAGAAGTAGATACTGGCACACAAGCAACCAATGTCCAATGTAGCTAATGGTAAACACTAGTAGGCCTACCTGAATACCCCACAGTTCTCCAGCACTAATCTCACACCCAGACAGAACTGTCTATAACCCCATAGCTCCTCAGTAGACAGGGGGAAAGGCTATCTACCACTACAGTAAAAATTCTCCACCACTTATGGTATTTGTGTTGTTTGGGGGGTGGGTTGCAACTGGTTGCTGATATTCACAGCCCCTTGGCCACTGCTCCAGCATCCTCACAAAACCTATTCAAAGTGAGGCCAGGAAGCAGTGCCTTCACTCTGAGTGGGCACTGTGAAAAGAACTGTGCTCTGAATAGGTTCATGCCTGTTTTCACTCTTCCCTACCACCATCCCACACAAACAAAATTCCAGAATGAGATGCAGTCAGAGGGCAAATGTTCACAACACATACCAAAACTGTTTTCCAGCAAAGAACTGTCTCCCTTGTGATAACGCCCCGTTTTCTGCAACAGGCAGTTTATCCTTAGCATCCCAAGATGTGCTTTCCCACTGGAAAATCTAAATGGAAAAATCTTCCACTACTAAGCTGTGCCCAAGGAACAGAGTGACTACTCAGGTCTCTTGAATGCTAAAGAGCTTGTTTATGGGACTGGGGCAGCACAGAAGAGATGCATTTTTTCCTCTCTCATCAAAATTTGCTAGCAGCTTCACACTGTTGCCCTAATTTGGAATAAGATAGGGCTGCAGCAGGGGTGCACAGATCTACAGCAAAGAAAGCCTTGACCCTGGGCACCCTGTCTCCAGTCAGCTGCTGCAGCTTACTTCCCCAAGGTTCCCATGGAACAGAATGGTATAGGAGAGAAGAGCAATCTCTTACCTTGATAAAATGCCACGTTACCCAAGAAAAGGGCATTATTGAGCAGCACAAAGACCCAACATAAGGGCAGCAGGTAGAGAGCACAAACGGAAGCCATCAGCATCCCATAAAACCTGGGCAAAAAAAGGAGCAGAAGGGGCATGACACATCTGGGCATCAGGATGACAGCCAGGTGCCTTGAGAGCACCTCAAGCCTGTCCAGCCCCCCATTATTCTTGGATATGGAACAGAGAGCATCTAGGGGGAGCCTGAGAGCCTTGTTCCTGCCTCTCTCCACCTGTCCTAGGGCGGCTCTAACAGGCTTCACAAGAACTGCTGCTGCTGCCCAGAAAGGACTGGGGTATTTTGGGGAAAGTTTTGTCGGGAGTTTTTACTCTTATTGATATTAATTTTTTGTATCTTTATTTTTATGTGGAAATTGTTCAGTTTGGTTATGTGGTTTTTGATGTGTTTTGTTTATTTTTATGACTCCTTTGCTATGTTTGTAATGTGTAAATCTTTTCATACTGTAAGCCGCCTTGAGCATTGTTTTAACTGTGGACAGACGGCTTACATATAAAATGATGATGATGATGATGATGACATCACCTCCCTTTGCCTACCTTTCAAGCAAATAACCTCCCCTCAATCTGGACAAACCTGTTCAGCCAGATAGCTTCCCCATGAACACCAGCCATGATATATATTGGCATGGACACCTGCCCAATATGAGGGGGAAGGCAGGGACCCCGTACCCCTATAAAGTGACCCAGTAAACAAGCCTGTAAACCCCCCAAAGCAGCAAGGCAGCAATGTCCCAGTGACAGGAGCTAGCTGGCAGTAAATAACACCTAACAAGTTGGAGTTAATTCCTTATTAGCAAAAGCAGGATCTGCCTAATGAGCAATGCAGCTCATCTCTGGCAGGTCTTGCCCCTATGAAGCAGTTGCTAAGGCTGAAGGTCCCCATCTGCTCACAGCTGCCTTAGTTCCCTCCTCTCCAGGGTTTTCCGCAAGCAATCTGAGACTGCACCAGCACAAAACTCACTTCTCCTCCACCTTTTCCCCACCTCTTTCTGGGAGACCTGGAGGGAGGGGAGTCTGTTGCAGCAGGAGGGGGAGACACCCTGCCACCTTCCCCAGCCAGACTCTCTCTGCCTCTTGGCTTCCCTCCTCTCCTGTTTCAGCTTCTGCCCCTGATTCTGGATGTCTGTCTGTCACTGACTCTCCCAGCTCTCTAAGCCCTGTTACCTGTTCAGCTTCCGACACCTCCTCCTCCCTCCGACCACTCATCAACATCATCATCATCATCATCATCACACCACCAATCCCAGGGCTCTGAGCCTTCTTCCCTTGAGGGTTCCCCAGCTGGTTCCTCCCACTATTCCTCTACATCCAACCAGCCCATGACACCTAGCTTCCACGAAGTAGTCCTAAGGCAACACTCACTGTGAAGAAAGAGAAGGGTTCTCCCAGTAGATGACGCGATAGACAGCCTCACATCTGCCACACAGCCGGCTCAATAGGGCCTCTAATTGGATTAAGCTGGAAAAGGAGATCACAGCAGATTTAAACATGTTCCTCAGGCCCCTTTGCGCACAACCTCACAGCTGCTGCATCAACCTATGCCCAAGCTGCTTCACAAATGGAGAAAAGTGATCCCCAGCCCCTCATTCAGTTCAAGACAAGGGTTGAAGTGCAAAAGAAGATTCCCTCATCCACACAGGGCATAGTTAGGATGAGTCCTGCATAGGATGAACCTCCTATGCCAGCTAGCTCCAGGCAGGCAAGTTGGATACAGAAAGCAACTGTCTAAGTTTAACAAGAGGGATAAAAGCCAGCATGATTTGGAGTCCAGCACTCTTGTCTGTGGAGTATAGGAAACCCTGGGTTCACATCCACTGCTGAGGCAATCTTGGGCATCTCTTTCCTATAGCTACAAATCTGAATGACGACAACTAACTTAAGAGTTGCCGCAAAACTAACAGTGCAATCCTAACCACGGCTTGCCTGGACCCTATATACTAAAGGGGCATGTAAAGAAAGAGATTTGAGTTCACTGGCTACAACTCAGCGAGTCATATGATGGATGGGTCGGCTATCAGGCTCCAATGCCTTGTGCAAAATGCTGACAAAGTGCCTACTGGCATGGTCAGCTTTGGGTAGGGAAGTAACGGGGAAAAGGAGAACTTGCCCTTGGATTCCAGCTACTTCTCCCTATCTAAGTTGCAGGTTTCAAAAACTGAGCCGCTTTCTGAATTCACAGCACTCTGATAAAGTGTTATGTCCTGATAAAACATCTATCAGAGCAGTTAACCGTCAGTCCTTGGCATAGGAAAATTCTGGCGTCTTCTAAAATTTGACTTGCAAATCCTTGGCTGTACAGACATGCTGAAGTAATACAACATGTTAATAAAAAAACATATTTTTGAAGAATAATAATAATCAAAATCCATTATTTCTTAAACAAAAGGATGCACCAGTAGTGTGTCTTCCTCATAAGTAGGTAATAAATGTAGTAAATCTGAAGTAACAGTTACATTTAGCTGTAAATCAATATGTTTTAAAAGCTTTATCGAGCAGCAAAAACACCCATTTCTTGGGGAAAATAACTGTACAAATGGAAAAGTTGATTAAAATCAATGATTTAAAAATGAGGCTTCTTGCCTGGTGATTGAAATCGATCCACTGTCCTGGAAGGAGGATGCATACTTTGCGGGATGGGCAGGAGAGTCATGTAAATGCTTAGTAACTCTTCCTCCTAGAGCCACACTCCCAACTAGCAAGGGTGTGCAATGCCCCCAAAGGGTGAACGGCAGTAGTGCAGTAAAGCACCCTGGAAGGTAGCTAATCTAGAGGAGGAGTCAGCACTGCTCTCCCAGAGTTTCTTAAAAGTGGGGTCACCACCATCTTCCACACACGCAACGTTACTGTGCAATTATATTCCCCCCAGTCATGACACAATTCTTGCCCCACAGCAATGATGAAATGGTTAGCACCTGAAATAGCATATGGACTATCCTGAAATATAGTCCCAACCTTCCCCCTCAACCACTAAGATTTGACACAAATGCCTGTGTTGCTGGCCAACTGCGTAATGCATTTGTTAGAATGCTGTGGGCAGTATCCGTGATAGGGTCCATTTGGGAAGACACTGTCTGCCCACCCCCAAAAAAGCCTCCATGACACACACTGGCCTGTGCAGCTGTTTACTTAAACATTAAAAGATCAACTCTGTGCAGTTGTGCACAGCTCTTCAAGTGCACAAGTGCATGGTTGAAGAAGAAGAAGCAGAAGAAGAAATGGATTATTGTGCCCTACTGGGCACAGCTTCAGAGCTATGTAGTTGTGCACCTGAAATATCCTTGTGTTAAAAAACACACACAAATGATTGGGAGAAATAAAAACTCAAAAGGAAAAATCAGCTGGTCAAAAATAAATGAAAAAGACATTGTAAGTGAAGAGGCTGAAATCATAGAAGACAAAAGAAGGGGAATGGTGGAATACCACACAAATTGTGACACAGAAGGGTCACTAAATTAGTTCTGCAGGCTAAATTGCTCCCATTATTCAGGGTAACAATTGCACATTACTTATCTACAATGGAAATATCCACACAAAATACAGAAAAATGGTTACAAAAATCAAACAAGAGAAAAACACAACGACGAGGTGGAAATCTCGATCTTGCAACGGGTTGACTATTAAGCCCAGTGGATTCAGAACGAGTGCAATATTCACCATCAGGAAAAAAATGTGTAGTGTGAACAAGAAGCCCAAGAAGCATCCTTCCAATCACATACTTCAAAGGGACCCACCTACGGGTCAACGCATTTTCTCCATCCTTCCCTAAGAGCACTTACAAGCCCTTCACTTCAGCTACAGCCTCATGTCGTGCAAGCTGAACTTTTCTCACATCCTCACGCCGCACACTGTGGTACCTACGACGTGCCAGCTCTTCTTCACTCAGACGGATGCGGCATGTCTCCTGCAGGTAGCCCAGCAAGGCTGGCACCGAGACCAGCAGGACGCAAAGCCCATACCACGCAGCTGGAATGAAAAGTGGAATAGATGCAGAGAACATTTTACCACCCCACTGTTTGGCCAGTCACAACACACCTGTACCACTATCACCTATAGCTCAGTGGTAGAGTGTTTGCTTTGAACAGAGAAGGTCCCAGTTTCAATCCCTGGTATCTCCAGGTAGGAGAGGGAATGTCTTCTTTCTCAACACCTGGAAAACTGCTGCCAGTCACTGTCAACAATAATGAGCATAACATACCAATGGTCTGACTTGATATAAGGCAGCTTCCTATGTACTACCCCATAAACCACCTGAAAGGAGGCCCATCTGCCTGCCAGTCACTCCATTTCCTTACTACCTCTCACAATTGGTTCTGCTAGCCCTCATAATCTGCCCCCAATAACATATTCTATTCCCCACAGGATCAATCCCCCAAGGCTCACATCATACCTGAAAGGAGGCCTATTGGGTCCCCAGCACAAAGGTCCAACATTTCTCACCTTCACTAAGAGTCAGCAGTAGAAAGTTGAGGCCCAGGCAAGTAAGGAGGGAGCAGAGAGGCATCTGCCAGCTGTGAAACATACATGATCAAGCATTTATTGCCACACCAAAAGGATATTTAGCTGTATAAATGAGGTATGAACATGAGAATGGTGGAGATGGAAAGGGCAAGCCTAAGTTTAAGTCTCGGATCATGGAGTACATTAACTTGTCTTGAGCACAGAAAAACGGTATATAAATAAGAAATCAAATTAGATTGAATGAAGACAAAAGCAATGTAAGGGTAGGGTATTTTTTGAAATGGGGGAATGTTGTAATCAGCCACAGACACTAGCCAAGTCACAAATGCAGCAGCATATCTTGTTTAAGCCCAACTGCACAGAGCGTTTTCCATGCTGAATGCTTGGTGTCTCTTAGAACAAGTGGAATTAAGTATTTGGCCAGGACTCTTCGTCTTCTCTCTTTTTTCTCCCACTTGCAAAAGTGAGACTCCCAAAGAGCCTGTGCTTTTCTGCCCTCCAACATGGCAGGAGACAACAACAAAAATTTCTCTAGCTCCACCACAACCATCCCCCACAAGGTGCAACTAAGTAGTTGGGCACCAACCTGAGGAGGAACCACACCCCTTCCGCAATATCCTGCAGTGGTTCCAAGTACAGCTCCAGTCGCTTGTAGGATACTACTAGATTGAAGAGATCCAAGGAAGGGGGCTTGGGTGGCAAAGGAGAAACTGGTTGGGAATCGGAAGCTGTGGGGCTGTCCAGTCCATTCCCTGTGGTCGCTCCACTCTCACGCTCTGGAACCTGCATACTGTAGATGTGAAGGTTGAGAGGAACACAAAAAAGAACAATAAAAATAGTCAACTCTTCCCCACCCCTAGTGTGAAGGAAACAAAAGAGATGACCTTTGGGAAGGGCAAAGCCCACATCCCCCCATGCAAAGGAACTGCATTCACTATGACTGGGCAAGTAATGATAAACAGATACCTACAACAGGTGTCACTTTTGCCCCACTGAGGCCCCAGAACCTGCATAATAGGGAGAGCCAACACACAAATTGTCCCAAGAGCTGCAGAGCCATGGAGAAGCTCATCAAAAGCATCTCCTCCTTTTGCAAACAACAACAACTGCAGCCACCTGGGAGTCAGGGTGGGGAAACATCCCCTGTAACCCTATACCATATATACCAAAAGGCATGCAGACAGTCTGTGCTAATTAATCTGGCCTAATAATTTATTTTATACACCCACAATTGCAAGCACATATTTAAAAATATATCCATAAACATGCATCAAAGGCACAGAGAGAATCCATTCTTGTAATCCTCTTTAGCTAATCTAGCAGGATAGGTCCAGGGTGACAAGGGACAAGCAGCCCACATTAAGTGATGCTCAAAATACAGCATCCAAGAATGTGGGGTGCATCTACGACACGAGAGGAACATGTTCAGGTGGAGAGAGGAATGACCAGATCATATTCTGCAACTTATTTGATATTGGCAATGTCACTACCTGGGTCACTCCGGGTGAGTCAAAAGGGGCAAAACAGGACAGCATGGGATGCTCCGGCCTGCTAGCTCAGTACTTGGGAGGCAGGCAAAATGTCTTCCTCCAGACAAGGAGGTTAAAATGACCAGCCTCTTCTCTCTTCCCCCGAGGAGCTCCTGCGCCATGGCAGGCAGAAATCCAGCAGGTGAAGCGCTCTCTATCAGATCCTCTCAGCGTAGGGTAAGCTTCATCTGCTGCACTTCCGCACATCGCGGCACAGCAGCCCCTTCCCGGAAAAGAAAAGAAAAACGGGAATTCAGCTCTTGACGAGCTGGACCCCGGAGGCTCCGGCGGAACCAGCGCTCAGCTTGCGGGGCAGCCACAGAGCTCCGCCGGCGGAGGAGGAGGCGCCGCCGGCTCGTCCCACCTACCTCTACACAAGCGGCCCACAAGCCCTACGGCCCCAAATAGGGCGAAAGGGCGGAGCCTCCCCTTCCACGTCCAACCTCGACCTCACCCGTCTCGCCAACACCGCCGCGGCCGCCGACACTTCCTGGGCAGAAGGACCCGGCTGTGCCTCAGCTCCGCTGCGCAGCGCACGTTTCGGGGAAGCGGCGACCTGACCCGCCCACCTGAGGCAGCCGGCCAATCAGAAGCGCGGGAAGCGGCCGCCGCCGCGCGCGTCCTCTGCTGGAAAAGCTGCAGCTCCTATTGGGCAAGAGCCTCCCACCGCCAGCCTATGGGAGCCTTCGTACTTCTTACTCGCCGCGGGCCGCTTTTTATAAGCTCAGTGATTCGTCCCTTTCCCCGTCTCTGAACCGCTTTTCCGCCAGTCGTTCTGCCCACACTGATTGGCACTGACTTTCTAGGATTTGAGGCAGGGAGCTTTGCCCAGCCCTACCTTGAGATGCCAGGGACTGAACCTGTCTTTCTGCATGCATCCACTGAGCTACGGCCCTTCTGTAATTTGACCCGCCTTGGATGCTATGCACTTTGACCTGGGTGTGCGAGGCAATTGCTGTTCCACCTCAGACAGCAAAATGTCTTGGGCTGACCTGAATCTTCCCAGAGGAACTCGCTGAAGTCCAGAAACTAGCACTAACCAGCCCTGAAGTCTCAAAAGAGCTTCAATAGCTCATAATATTCACTGAATGTTATGGTATCCCAGGGAGCCTATGGCATGGCTTTGTACATGCTCCTGGGAGATGGTGCAGTGACCGGGTGTGATTTTTGTGATCAGACTTGTGGGGCACAAAGCAGGCTTCAGTGGTCCAAGACATGGCCGTAGACAGGATTTATGTTAGAGAGGGAAGGCTTTATGTTAGGGGAGGCAGAACCTCAGTTAAGTATTTTTATTGATTTATTTGATTTAGGGGGGGACAGATGTCCATGTTGGTTTCTGCTTCCTTCACTGAGCAGCGAAGTGCTTGTCACAAGACAATGTTTACATTCCACAGTCAAGTGCTGTTGGGTTTTCTCATGGGAAAGGAGACTGGATGTGACGTACACTGGTTTCCTGTTTTTCACTGTTCTTTGCAGTTCAGTGTGTTTTTCTCTCCGTGCTTTAGAGGAGAGAGGATGCCTTTCTCTGCTCCGGCAGAGGGAAGATGTTTTTCTGTAAATTACCAGCTTTGAAGTGTAAATAAAGTAATATAGAGCATGTTGGCACGTACTTTTCATCATTCCGCTGTGCACTGGACACTGCTTATCTCCAACATTTGGTTATGGGCCCAGAAAAACGCAGTGTTTTGAGAATGGACTCCAGAAGTCGGGCTCCTGGCAAAGGAACAAAGGAGCAAAGAATTGGAGTGCCGGCAAAGGATCGGAATGCAGAGGGACAGATCGGAACGGATATCTCTGCGCGTCAAGATTATTTGATGAGGTATGTGCTACAGTTCCGGGCAGCCTGCCAGCTTCTAATTAATGGCTTTATGGCTGGACTTTGAACTTTTATAGCCGGTTTTGCCGTGGCACAGGCAAAAGGCTAGAAGGATAAATTTTTCCTATGCTGGGGGAAATCGAAAGTAAAGCAGCTGCAGCAGTGTCGCAGCATGAATTTAAGACAGCAGAGAGAACTTTCACTTTTGAACTTGCCTTTGGAATGCGGTTTGAAGCAGCTGCAGATAAGCAAAGCAGTTAAGCAGAAAGGCACAGGTTCACAGGCAGAGGCTGTTTTGAATTTGCTTTTGGATTGAAGCAGCTGTACACAGACGCAGCATGTATAAAGCAGCCTGATTTAAAGCAGCAAAGATGACGCTAAAGGCTAATGCCAAAGTCATGATGGCCCTTCAGGATGCTTGTGGGATTCCTAAGCTCAATAGGAAGAACTATGCGGACTGGGTTCTCTATGCAGAGGCTATTCTGCGGAAAGAGGGTCTGTTTAAAGTTATTACAGAGACCCCCCCAGCTCCAGTTACAGATGAATGGAAAGCTATGGATTCCAAGGCAAGGGGAACTCTTACGTTGATAGTATCCCCAGAAGAGCTCTGTCTGTTGCGTGATAAGACCTCAGCCAGAGAAATTTGGGACGCTTTGAGAGAGGCTCACTTGAGGACAGAAGCTGGGTCCACAATGTTTTACTTTAACAAGCTGCATAATATGGCTCTTGCTGAAGGTGGAGATGTGCGTATACATCTGATGGAGATGCAGAATCTGAGACATGAGCTGCAACAGAGAGGACTCAACTTTCCAGAGGAAGTGTATTCCTTTATGATACTACAATCTTTGGGTTCAGGTTGGGAGTCTGTTGCGACTCAGATTGCTGTACAGCCAACTGCTCAGCTAACAGTGGACTATGTTACTGCCGTGATATTGAATGAAGCGGATCGCCGGGGTGCTAGCTGCATCAACAAGGGGGAGACTTCACAGATGTCATCCCATAGTGCAGTGGAAACACCAGATGGCGCCAAAGCTTTGAAGGCAGTGAAATGCTACTCGTGTGGACGTCTAGGCCATATGAAGAGGGAATGCAGATATCCCAGGGCCAAGACAGAGCAGCGCAGCGAAAGCTCATCGCGTGGAAAAGGCCGAGGCAAAGGCAAAGGTCCGGTGTCCAGGACAACACAGCACAAGGCAATGGTCTCACGCTTCACTCCAAAGGTTGCAGAGGTCCAGAAGACGTCTAGATCTTTCTTCGTTGTTGATTCAGCGGCGACCCACCACATGTGCAACGATAAGCGACTGTTCGTGTCTTTTACACCGCAGGAAGGTGCGATTCACCAGGCGGATGACCACACAATCCCCAGTAAAGGCTACGGAACTGTTGTTCTTCACAGTTTGGACTTATCGATACAGGATGTGCTTTATGTGCCAGATGCCAAGCATAATCTGCTCAGCGTTGGACAGCTGAATGAGCGGAAAATTGACGTTTCCTTTAAGAACAAAAGGTGCATCATCACAAAGAAAAATGATTATGTATTGCATGCTGAATATGTTGATCGTTTGTATGTTTTGTATTTTGATGATGTTGTGCAGGATGACACTTGTTGCATTGCAGGTTCTAACAAAAGTTTGCATGCAGAATGTATTCACGATTTTCATCGAAAATTTGGTCATTTGCATTTTGAGGCAGTATCTAAAATGCCTGCCTTGGTTGAAGGTATGACTATTAAACCCTGCAGGTACCACATGAAGTGCAAGGCATGCGCAGCAAACAAGGTAAAAATGGCTGCGAAAGGTAAGGTGTCTAGTAGGCAAGCTACAGAACCATACCAGGTTGTTCATGCTGATTTGGTTGGACCACTAGCGCCCTCTTTGGGTGGAAACAGGTACTTCATGGTTCTCATTGATGCATTTTCCAGGTATATTTATGTGTACAATCTCAAGCAGAAATCAGAGGCTTTTCCAAGGTTCAAGGAATTCTGTGCTTGGTTGGGAAATGTGCATGGTAAGAAGGTAAAGACTCTTTTCAGTGATCGCGGGGGAGAATTCACTTCTCAGCAGTTTGAAGCTTTTCTGACTGAGAAAGGAATTCAACACGATTTGTCTAGTCCTCGCTCGCCATGGCAGAATGGACTTGCGGAACGAGCAAATCAGACATTGCTTCAAGGGTTAAAAACCTTGCTGCATGATGCCAATCTTCCAGAGAGTTATTGGGCCGAAGCTCTCTCATGTTTCACTTACAGTTATAATCGCAGGTTATCTTCAGCGATTGGTTATACCCCCTATGAGAAGATGTTTGGCAAGAAGCCATACATCAAACACATGAAAATTTTTGGTTCTGACATGTGGGTTCACTCACCACAAAACTCCAAGTTAGACAAGCGTGGATTGCATGGTATCTTTCTAGGTTATCAGAAAGGGTCTTACAGAATAATGATGACTGACTCTAAGGAAATTAAGCTCACAAGAAGTGTTGAGTACAATGCCAAGTGGGGGGAGAAAGTGGGAATTTTCCAATGTTATCCTGATCACAGTGATGAAACTGAGGATAGTCAAAAGCAACCGCAACAACCCACACCCACTGATGAAGGTTCTGAGTCTGAGTCTGAAACTGAATCGGGTGATTCAGAGGATTTCAAGAGTGCGAAAGCCTCTATGCGACCCTCTGAAAGCTCTGATCAAGAATTGGAGGAACCATTGTTCACAATAGGTCACTTTTCTCCTAAGAAGGAAGAGGAGAGTGTTGAAGACTTAAGGCTAATTCGCAGGTCACAGAGAGCAACAAAAGGCAGACCTCCAAAGAGATTTGCTGATGAGTTTGCTAAGATAGCAGTAACAGCTGTTAAAAGCTCCAAGAAGGTATTTGAACCTTCAAGTTTCCAAGAAATCCAGGATTTGGATTCAAAGGAAGCTGAGCCATGGTTAAATGCCATGAAGGCTGAGCTTGATTCCTTGGAAAGGAACAAAACATGGGACCTTGTTCCAGTAGTTCCAGGAATGAAACTGCTTGGAAGCAAATGGGTCTTCAAAGCGAAGACAGATCAAAATGGCAAGATAGTCAGACACAAAGCCAGATTGGTAGCCAGAGGTTTTGCACAGGTGCCAGGTGAAGACTATCACGAGACCTACTCACCCACCGTGAGGTATGAGAGCATTAGGCTTATGCTCAAGCTAGCTGCAGAGGAGAATCTACACATTAGTCACCATGATGTGAATACAGCTTTTCTGTACGGATCTCTAGATGAATCACTTTATATGCTTCCACCTGATGGCGTACAGGTAAAACAGGGATTTGTTTGTGCTCTGAAGAAGTCCCTTTATGGTCTCAAACAAAGTGCACGGTGTTGGCACACAAAACTCACTGAAGTATTGTTTTCTCTAGGTTTTAAGCAAGGGAAAGCTGATCCATGTGTATTTGTCAAAGAGGAGGGGCAAAAGAAACTGTATTGTTTGTTTTATGTTGATGATCTTTTATTCTTTTGGAAGGATATCACAATGTACAATAATGCCCTAGCTCAACTGAAAGAGCACTTTGACATGAAAGATCTTGGTGAGGTAAACAACTACCTATCTCTGGAAATAGAGAGAGATCAAGATGGTAACATTCTAGTACACCAGTCACGGAAAATTGCTGATGTGTTAAGCAAACTAAACCTGATGGATGCTAACCCTGTAGACACACCGATGACAACAGGTTATCAGGTAGATGACACTGGAGAAGCATTTTCTGATACTACACTGTACAGAAGTGTGCTAGGCAAGCTAAACTTCATTGCCAGATGTTCAAGACCTGACATTGCTGTTAGCTGTAATTTGCTAAGCAGACAAGTCAACAATCCTACTGTTAAGGATTGGAAAGCTCTGAAACGCATAGCGCCGTATTTGAAAGGCACTATGCATTACAGACTGAGATTTAACAATCAGAAGTCTGGTGGTCTTGAGATATTTGCAGATGCAAGTTTTGGAAGTGACACTACAGACAGGAAAAGTACGTCTGGAGTTTGCTATAAGTACAATCAGGGTCTATTTGATTGGTCATGCAAGAAGCAAACAACAGTTAGCTTAAGTACTTGTGAAGCTGAACTGAATGCACTGTCTTATTCACTTAAGGATTGTGAATGGTTGTTACAATTGTGCAAAGACATGAAAATTCCTGTCAAATGTCCAATCCAGGTTTACCAGGACAACAAAGCATGTTTGGCTTTGCTGAATTCTGAAGGTTGTAAGCAAAGCACGAAGCACTTGCAATTGAAGTTGCAACATGCTAGGGAACGTATTCAAAAGGGACTCGTAACGGTGTCCTATATGCCAGGTAGTGAAATCCCTGCTGATGTATTGTCCAAGATTGTATCAAGGGATCAACACTGTACCTATGTGCAGAAGTTGGGTTTGTGCTGATATTGTACGAACACGCTGCCCAGTGATGTTCACAGAAAGGGGGAGGATGTTGGTTTCTGCTTCCTTCACTGAGCAGCGAAGTGCTTGTCACAAGACAATGTTTACATTCCACAGTCAAGTGCTGTTGGGTTTTCTCATGGGAAAGGAGACTGGATGTGACGTACACTGGTTTCCTGTTTTTCACTGTTCTTTGCAGTTCAGTGTGTTTTTCTCTCCGTGCTTTAGAGGAGAGAGGATGCCTTTCTCTGCTCCGGCAGAGGGAAGATGTTTTTCTGTAAATTACCAGCTTTGAAGTGTAAATAAAGTAATATAGAGCATGTTGGCACGTACTTTTCATCATTCCGCTGTGCACTGGACACTGCTTATCTCCAACAGTCCCGCCCCAGCTACACTCATGGTCCAAGGGGAGATTCCAGGTGGGAGGAACTGCAAATTCAAATATGAAGCTAAAAGCAAAGATCTGCACCAGCAAAAGAATGGAAATGGATTAAACACTTGTAAAATTGGGTAGCCTCAAGCCAGCTATTAAGGACCTGCAGGAGCAGTACCATACACCAAAAAGAAACCTGATTAATTCTCTGCATAAAGCTGCTGCTAAAATACTTTGACAATACATCCCATCCATTCTTTTTTAACAAGTGAAATAAGTGGCTACCTTGAATAAAAACTAATGCAACATATGTATGGAGTCCTATGAAATTTCATTCAGGCAAATTCTTCAGGCTGGTTATTACTCTTTATCTTCTAATTTTATATGTACACAAATTCTATAAAGTTGCATATAATGGTCCCATTCATACATTATGCTTTAGGTGCAAAACGGGGACAAAAGGAACTCAAATTAATGCTTACTCTCAACTGCAATTTCACTCAAAACCCACAAGGTGGCTGTCCAGATCCGATAACTGATCTCTGCTAAGATGACAACAACAGGAATAGGCAGCTGCTCGCACCTCAGTGGGATTCTGCTTCTGCAAAAATAACCTATGTACAGTGGTACCTCAGGTTAAGTACTTAATTCGTTCCGGAGGTCCATACTTAACCTGAAACTGTTCTTAACCTGAAGCACCACTTTAGCTAATGGTGCCTCCCGCTGCTGCTGCGCCGCCGGAGCACGATTTCTGTTCTCATCCTGAAGCAAAGTTCTTAACCTGAAGCACTATTTCTGGGTTAGCAGAGTCTGTAACCTGAAGCGTATGTAACCTGAAGCGTATGTAACCTGAGGTATCACTGTACAACTTTGAGCTGAGAGCATCTGAAACTACCTAAGAATACACTGCCTCCCTCAAGTTATTTCTTTACAATGCGCTCTCTCTCTCTCACTCACTCACACACACACACACACACACACACACTAATGCCAGTCTGCTACTGCTTTTTCCCCACAGTGCTTTTTGGTTTTGTATTCACTGTGTGCATTTATCCAACATGGCTCTACTATTAAACTAGAGGCAGACATTTATGAGCATGTGTTACTGCATGATTACATTGCACAAGTACAGAAATGGCCTTGACTGTAGAATTTAGCATCTTGAGGAGCACAATGGCCATTGTAAAAAGGACATTTTAGACTTGAAGTTCACAAAGTAGGCTTGAAAACAAGTCTGGTGAAATCTCAGAAGGATTTCCAGTGGTTTGGGGTGGGGCTTCTCAGGCTTCCTACTGCAACTAGAAGAGAAGCAAAATATGCCTGCACCACAAATTTAAAGCTGGTTTCATTTTTTTGTATAGAACCTAGGAACTCCTGTTCTTTGAGGGAACTGGTTCTAAGCACTTTACATTTGCAGTATGAATATGTTTTGTTACAGTTGAACTAAAGTGCTGTGTGGCTAAGGAATGTTATTGATCTGAAGCAAACTTGTTGCTTTGTGTGGAAAATGTTATTGCTGTCTAGCAACAGGAACTGATCAGCACAGGCACAAGTTTTGAAGTGCTTGGAAAAGGAGCTGGATCTGGGCTTTAGCCAGTTGGCACTTCCCGTAGGTAGGTAGGTAGGTAGGTAGGTAGGTAGGTGGCAGCTCTTGGAAGAACAAGCTTGGTGTATAATGGGTGTCAGAATCAGGGATTGGATTCCCAGCTTACCTTGTAACATAGCCATGTTTCAGTAGCAGTGGGTGTGTTTACCATCAGAAGAGCATCACACTAATGTTGCCAGGTTTAGTAGATTAGTTAGTTTAACTTATAAAAATGCAGTAATCAGTTAAAATGTGCCCCTGATTAATTGGGCAGCAATTTTTTAAATGAAAGAAATAAACTCATTGTGGTTATTTGTACTGATGTTACATATAATACCAGGGGTGGCATGCACTATCTTAGAAGATGCAATAAAACGTAAAACTAAACAATAAAAACCATTTTAACAAGTTAACAAGAGACAAAAGTTAACCTTTGTTGAAAGGTGTATTATTAATTGTCTGCATAGGCCTGGGAGAATTAAAAAAAAATCAGCAGGCATTTAAAAGTTGGCACTTATAAGTTGAGATACTTTGTCCAGGGTTTGAACTTACAGATGAGAAACCCATGTTGTTTGGGAGTCACGCTATGGTTCCCAAACAGAACACCATGAGTTCTGGCTTCTCCTCTTCCAACTATGCTATCCAGAATGTTCTGATGATTCTCTAGGTGGGAGCAATCTGTGTCTGTGAGACTGAAATCCCTTTTCCTGGGGCGCCTGTGGGTTCTCAATGCATGCTTCCTACTGAATTGACCAGGGAACTGGCTGACTGTTGGGATTGGAATGTCAGCCTTTCCATGTCTGGGCCTGTCTGTTTGCCTAGCAAAAGACGGGTTACTGTGAGTAGGATGCAAACTGCTCTCTGGGGGGGAAGTCTGAAGCTTGTGGCTGTATGTATTTGACTCTACACTCCTCTTAATTGTGCCACAGTACCTGATGAGGTAGCAGCGACCTAGTGGACGACTAAGGTGTTGTATAAGTAGTGGGAGTGTACAATGATTAGGGCAATGCCATGAAATTGTTCTGCCATTGTCATGTGTTGATTGGTGCCTTCCATGTGTGAGTAATGTGAGGCATTGGTACACAATGCTGTGATTGATGAATTGCTGTTGCTGTGCTACCTTTGGTTTCTGTTTTGTGTTACTGTTTTGTTTTCTGCTTTGCTACTGGGAGTATAGAGGATTGTGGATACAACCTTGGTGGCTGACAATTGAGTGATTTATTTAATAAGGCTGTTGCCCTGACTGCAGCCTCTTGTTCCAGTGTTCACAGAATTTTATTCAGAGAATGACTTTGACTCCAGAAACCTGATCTCTAAGGCTCTCTAAAGCATCTCTAAGGCTCACTACACCAGTGTGGTGTAGTGGTTAAGAGCGGTAGTCTCATAATCTGGGGAACCGGGTTTGCGTCTCTGCTCCTCCACATGCAGCTGCTGGATAACCTTGGGTTAGTCACACTTCTTTGAAGTCTCTCAGCCCCACTCACCTCACAGAGTGTTTGTTGTGGGGGAGGAAGGGAAAGGAGAATGTTAGCCGCTTTGAGACTCCTGAAGGGGAGTGAAAGGCGGGATATCAAATCCAAACTCCTCTTCTTCTTCTTCTTCCAAAAACAATTGTACACACCGCTCCAAAAATTGATCCAATAAACAGCCAACACCTTTCCTGCCTTATACCCTTTCACCTCTCAGTGTTTCCCTCTATCTACCCCCAAAAGGGATGCAATGACCTCTTGAGTATCAAACAGCTGAGGGAGATACAGTGCCCTGTATTTAGGACTACTCATTCTCTGTCTGTTTTGACTCGCAGGCTGCCCTGCTTCTCTATTCAAAAATTCAAAAATTCCCCATTCTTCTTTAAACTGGCTGGCAGGTAATCAGCAGAATCATTACGGGTTTGTGGATTCCTGGAAGGGCCAGGACTTAAACCTCATATTGGCTCATAACCAGCTTGTGCTTGTTTTGAGATGATGAGGGGTCTTACATCATGGACTTCTGCCGCTGCAGCAGCATAGGCTGCTGTGATTCAGAGAACTCCCTATATAGAGAGCACCTTTCACCAGACATGATGGCTGACTGTGAAGTGGATAGATAATCCAAACCAGGGCTGCTGTTCCATTATCTGCTTGTCCAGTCTCATATCCCAATATAGCAACTGGAGTATGGAACCAAATAATGCCCCAATGTGGCTCCAGTAAGCTGTTCCTCTCTGTGACAAACAGCAGAGCCAGACCAGAGTCTGGTGATGCAGTCCCTCGGAAATTCCACCAGAGTGCTGGAGCCTCTCGCTGATTGACAGCTAGCCACAGAGTCAGCTGGCCACAGAGGGGAGAGGAGCAGCACTTTGGAGGGAGAATAAAAGGAGCAGTTTCTGAGGGAGACAGGGCTTGATATGAGATGAGAGATAAGGCTTGATTTGAGTTGAGAGATAGGGTTCAGATTGAGTGGGAGATAGGGAGTGAGATAGGGATTCCAAACTTCCGCCTACTTAAAATAAATCATTTCAAGAGTAATGAATGCCCTGAATTTGTAGGAAACCACATACTTTATCAACCCTTTAGATCAAGGCTGGAGAATCTGTGACTGTTGCTGAACTACCAAGCTATCAACCCTGACCAATCAGCCATACTTTGGCTGGCACTGATGGGACACAAGTCCAACAACATCTGTCCACACATCTCTGCTTTAGATACATAGAATAACCTTCCATGTTCATGACTGGCTAGCAGCCAGGGCCCTGGTACTGTACCTATAACTTACATATTATGTGACCGTTTCATATTCAAAAGGTCCCTGACGTCATCTTGATAGATGACGATAGCACAGCATCAATGGAATAATTGCCCTTTGCTTGCTTAAAATGGAGTAACAGAGATAAGAAAATCAATATCTCTGAGTAAATTAGTAGCAAGAGAGTTGTGAAATACACTGCAGCACATCTCCAGGTTTGCTCTGACGGCTTTCTTAAAACACACACACACATAGCTGGGTTGGTGACAATGAAATTGGTATCTTGTGGTGCCTGGAACACACAGTCAAAGGGCAGGGCATGTGATAGGTGTAAGGTTCAGTGAGCAAGGATCAGCAGTGAGAAGTAAAAAGGGTCTGGCCCAGGAGAAAAACCTACAACCTTCAAATCCAGAGAGAGAAAATAGGAAAAGGGGGGAAGATACAGGGGATCTTTTCTATTCTGATTCTGCAGGGAGCCATAAAATAGTGATGGATATCACAGTTATGCTTTGTTTATGAATGTCCCTATGGTATTCATTAGCCACTTTTGTTAGATTGAATGCTGAGCTAGATAAAGCATTGGTCTCACTATTTTGGAGAAAAATACACACCATAAATTTAGGTTTGTGTAATTAAAGGGACCTGGCACAACAAATTCACTTTAAAAAAACAAAACTTCTATGGCTGGGAAAGCAACAGGAAAATGCATTAAAAAGTGCGAGATGATGACTGATGAGAAGACATATAGGGTGTTATTTAAGTTTTACTTAAGAGTAGACCCAATAAAAATAATGAACATGGAAAAGTTGGTCCATTAATTCCAATGGCTCTACTCCACATAAAACTTCATTGAATACCACAAATAATTTCCATGCAACCAAAACAGATAGGATGCTCATTGTCGTGACCTTCCTACAAACAAATTTGGAAATGTATAACCTCTGTGTAATCTCTGTGAAAGTAAATAAATGTTCAGTAAATACCCTTGGCAGAGTACATTAATGAAGACGAAAACAGCTGGGGAGCAAGGTTTTTATTACATGTAGAATAGAAGGAAGAAAGTCAGGAATGTCCAGAGGTTAGAGGCCAAGGGTTTTTTGGAAACTCCCGCGGTCCACTCTGAGATATGATTTCTTAAGCATGGTTGAAGTGGGCTTCCTCATTTGGTGTTGCTGGAATAGGGTCCATTTATCACAGGGAAAAGAGGCTCCAACAAGAATGATCCTATTCCTACCATTTGAAAAAAGGTAGGAATATATAGGCACATTAGATGTAGCATCTTAGCAAAAGATAGCTGTGGTAGCTGCTCTGGGAGTTTAGCACAATTAGACAAACAGTAGAAGTCAAAGGGGTGCAGGGGTCTCTTATCCAAGGCACTTCTATATTTCAGAGACAGAAATCCAGTGGTGGTGAAATCCAATGTGTGACAATCCGTGAGCGTGATGAAGCCTTCAGTTTACATGGTAGCAACTGGGGGTTGATCCTAGTTCCAAGGTTTGTATGGTTAGTGCTGTCACATTCTTATATTTCATGTAAAGTCATGAGACATGCGGGAGTAGTACCCGACAGCACTGGATCCTGTTTCCCTGCTAGGCACGGGGAATTCGGGCACTCTGCACCCTGACCCTGTTAGAAGTCTTCCATGTGATGTAACTGTTTCTCTTCACAGTTGCCATAGGAATATTTTCCTCCCCTTTTCTGGCCCAGAGCCAGCTTTTGCAGTAATTACATTTCCTCCACGGTCGACCATTCAGCTGCAGTGCCTGTCTGCAAATTTTTACCCTGGGGTTCTCTTTCAATTCTTTCTCCCATCCAGGGTAGGATTTATCTTGATGTTTCATGCAGAATAAAATATGCCTCCTTCTCTGGAATATGATGGGAACAGGCAGTGGCGTAGCGTGGGGGGTGCAGGGGGGGGCCGGCCGCACCGGGCGCAACATCTGGGGGTTAGGGGGCGCAAATCCACGGGTTAGGGGGCACAGATCCACGGGTTAGGGGGTGCAAATTACTTGCCTTGCTGACAAACCACGCTACGCCACTGGGAACACGAGGATACAGACCCTGCCATAAAAGGGGCTAAGAACAGTCTGGAATCCGGTAGCTCTCTCACACACACACTATTAGTCTTCTTCAGTAGGAACCTGAATTTGGGTATCTTTAGGAAGTCTTTGCAGATCACAGAACTAATATCCAACTACTTGCCTCCTAAAGATACCAAATATCAAGGTTTGGCCCCAACCTCATATAGAGCCACACTGGGTAGATTCACATCTATGATCCACCTGGATTCCAATCCTGGCCTCAGATAATGACCAGCACCTCACTCCAATTTCTGTGAGAGGGCTCTGCTCTCTGGCCTCTTTTGTTCCATCACTACATAACCTGTTGCAGAACTCTCCAATGTTTCCTATTATTTATGACCAATTGGTTTGTGGGGTGGCTTGCTCAAATATGAGGCAATGGCTCAAGAAGATTTCAAGGAACTGAAGCATTAATTAATTCAGGAAGTTACAAGAGTGACATTTATGGGCACAGTGTGTGTAATTTGAGCTAGGGATTGCCAGGCCTCAGAAATGGACTCATGAGCTCAGCTCTGGATCCCATTGTTGGTGTCAGTATTTAGCTTACATATCTAATAGTAAGAACAAAGAAACTTCATCTGAGCAAAAGCAAAGAGAATGTGCCTTTTGCTTTAATCAGCAAAGCCAATGCCCCACATTTAGGAAATACAGGTTAGGGAGTGCAAATATCCAAAAGACATGAGCCTCAACACATCCATTTTTAAAAAGTAAAAACTGGTTACTGGAGTTATGCTATGCTATAAATGTCACAATGTCCACATCAGGGTCATATCTAAAATAAAAAAGTTACTAAGAACCATCATTTATAAATATCTGATTAAAAACAGAATGCTATGGAGGAAGAAAAGAATGCAATGGAAGCTTTTGAGGGTGGTTCCTAAGCTTATGCTTATATAACTTCTGAAATGGGATAATATTAATAATATACCAACAGAGCACCCTAAAGGGTGGATATTCAATATTACTAAACATTAATTAAATGTGAGAGGATGAGATCTTATGTATATGGCATAAAAACATATGGACAAACACTACAAACTAAATTAAATCTGCTCCTATAAGGATTATGAATAACACTGAATGATCAAGGGCTTCCAGGGCACCTTATGTCAACCACATATTCTGGAATCATAGACCAGGCCAAACCTTTCTAGACCCACAGAGACCCACCTGCCAAGGGAAAGAAGAAAAGAAACAGGGAAACCCACAATCTGGCTCCCACGTTTAATCTGAAGGATACACCATTTCTAGCTTCTGGGTCATGAAAGCATGCATCCATCCGTTGATGAAGGGCATAGAGCATCCATCAGTACCATGGACATAGGGGATTACTCCCCCTCTCCCAATAAAGTCTACTGAAGTTTTTTCTCTCCATCAGGATGGCAACGATGAATCTGGAACAAGGAGCAGTCTGTGGGGACTGTATGTGTACAAGGCTTGTCCGTCTGGTTGAAGAAGGGTCTGTCCATCCCTGCCCATCAGCCTACCTCCTTGCATCTCTCAGATATCCTTGTGCCCCTGGAAATGTCGTACCAGGCAGCAGAGTCCTGAAATTAGGTAAAAGAAGGCAGTGATACCTGCAAAGACGGCAGCAGTCAGGTAGGCTTTGTAACTGCAGGGCCATTTGTAGACTGGCAGGTTGCAGTAGCTGAAACTCTGTGCCTTCTGGCTTAGGATGCCTGCAGCAGCTGCAGAAAGAATAACCCCAAGCAACAGATCGTGCATTAGGTTCGTCATAAGCCAGCGGGTTCCCAGCACCGGCACCAGAGACCAGCGGCCCAGCAGGCTGAGCCCAAAGAGCGCCAAGGTGAGCAACCACAGCAGGACCGCCGCAAAGACCGCAAAGTAGGTGGCTCCTTCATACTTGTGCGCTGCTAAAGTCACCCAGCAGACAGCCCCCGTCAGCAGCTGGGCAATGCGCAGCACTCCCAGCAGACTTCTCAAGAAGGGCCTGTTCAGACTCAGAGTCTCTCTCGACTGTGGGCAAGGCGGTGGAGGGGAGGACGGAGGTGGTGGAAGAGCCATGCTGCAAGACTGCGGCCTCCAGGCGCTTCTGTCCCGTCCAGTTCTGCCTTCTGGAGCCCAGCAAACTTCACCCCCCCTCTCAGGCACTTCCTCTGTCTGCAGCTGCCAAACATCTGCAGCTCAATGGACTTTCCTGTGCAGGGGCCTCTCAGCTTCCCGGCTCTGTCCCTCCCTGTTCCCCCCTTGCCCCTCCTCTTCTCTGGGTGGTTCTCTTTCTCCATCCTTCTGCTAACTCCTCACTCCTCTCTCCTTCACGCCCCTGCAGTCCCAAGCCGAGAGCTCTCAAAACACCCAGTAAAGCTGGCTGCTTTAGCATCACAGTTTCCTCAGCTACACACTATGTACTGCTTCAGCCAACAGTTCTTCCTAAGCAGAAAGGTTGCCTCAGCATGTGGGCCCTGCAGGCACAGAGTTTTGCCTCTCCCTTTTGCAGGAGATGGGTTTGGGCACATTGGCTGCATAGGCATCGTGCATTTAAAGCACACCATACATTTAAAGCACATTTCCTCCCCCCCCCCCATAAGGTGATTGGGATCTATAGTTTGCCCCTCACAGAGCTACAATTCTCAGGATCTTTACTTCCCATTCTCAGCCACAGTTCCCAGGATTCAGAAGGGGGTAAAGTGCTTGAAGTGTATGGCACATACACAGCCTCAAAACTCTGCATTGTATTGACCCTCCTGGTAGCCCAGGTCCTGGCCAGCACCACTAGATGGTGCAAACAAACTCCAGCCTGCTCTCATCTTGGATGTCAGAACTCAGGTCAATTTTCTTTCTATGTTCTAAAGAGGCAGAGGAGACCAGGAAAAAACCAGTGGTATTTCTTTCCACACTCCTGATTTAACTTGTGAATATAAAAATAAAAAACTTAGGAGGCTTTAAATGGATAAGTTGTTTCCTTATCTGGAAACAACTTACAGGCCTGTGCCTGTAAACTCCACTCTTTGTCTTTAGAGACCTGGCTTTATTTTAAAACTGCTGTGAGCTGCCCAGAGGACAGGATGAACAGGTGACCAAGATATGTCGTACATGAATGAATCAGTAAGTCAAGACCTCTCCTAAACAGGTCCAAACCAGCTTTTCCTCTAGCAGGGTTGAATGTTCCAAAAGGAAGGTTGTCAGCTCGCATACAAAGGATCCATTCTTTAAATCACTCTAATTTTGATCTTAGTGGGTCTCTTGACTTTCATTAAGATGCTGCAGGCAATGATTTCTGTGTGACATGCAGGATTTTAAGTTTCACGGCACCACTTCTCACATGGTATTCTCCAGAAAAAAAGTTTACATTGCACTTAGTTATTTGTTTTTTTAAAAATTTATTTAAGTATGTCTTTTTCCACTATTGCACATTTGGAAGCTCTTGCTTGTGCTGACGCATTCTTCAACTTGGAACTGCAGCAAGATACACACTTGTACAATTTTCCCATGTGACGTTGTATCCTGAGTGGATGTGACTGTCCCTGGAAAGGGGTGCAGAGGTCTAAATGAAAACAGGGCATTCCTTTAACCCTGATCCCCTTTTTCTCTGACAAGTTTGCAAAATTACATCTCAGTGTGCGTCTTCTTGGGGATCAAAGGGCAAGTCAAATCCCATGGCATCTTTCTACATACTTCCCAGAGAACACGGCGGCAAAAATTCATGCCTGAGGGTTCTGGCTTCCTGGCACGCAGCAGGAGCTGGCTGTGGAGCCCGCGCCTTCCCTCCACGTCGACCCTTAGCACGTGTCTGGCTGCGACTACTTTGCGTGGCTCAGTAGAGCGGAATAGGCACGTTGAAGGGCGTAGCCGGGGGGGGGCAGGGAGGAGCAGCTGTTCCCCCCCCCCTTTAATAAAAATACCTAACTAACTTAGGTTCTACCCACCCCCACCCTCCAACAAAAATCCTGGCTACGCCCATGGGCACGCTCCAAACCCTTTCTCGCCTGCTGCCTTGCCAGACAGGCCCGTAATTGCCCAGACAGGCAAAGGCGAGCAGGTTGCCGAAGTGGTCTGAGAAGCCAGACGTTACGGGGTCAGGCTAGCGATCCTTTCCAGCAGCAATTCCTATTTTTCAGGTTGCTGTCAGGGAGGCCGATCGTGCTTCGCTCCCCTGGGGACCTCCACTGCCTGCCCTGCCAGAACCAGATACTCCGTCCTATTTGCAAAGAGAGAATTCGGCGCGAGCCACTGAAGGAAAACAAGCAGAAAATAAAGTGGGGCTGGGGAGAGGAGAGGATGAAGATTAAGCCTCCACGCCGGTGACATGGCACGATCGGGTTTCTCAGAGGGCCAATTAACTCCTTGCTGGAATTAGGTTCAGCCTAAGGAAAGGCAGACGCCTCTGTGCCTGTGGACAAAACACACAAAAACACCCCGCCGTCCCTGTCAGTCAACCACAGCAGGAAAAAGCAACGCCCCTCTTTCTCCTTGCAGGCTAACGCCCTTCCCAGTGACGTCAAGAACGCCGCCTGCCACGCGTTACCAGCAGGGACAGCGGAGCCCCGCCTCCTCCCCACCCGATTGGCTGCCTTGGTTATCTTCGGAGTTCGGATTTAGAACCTTGGAGTTAAGAGGCAGATGAAGCCGATTGGCTGAGATGCAGGTTGCCTGCGCTCTTCAATGGACAAAGGAATCTTCGCCGCGTGAGCCTGCGAATGACGGGAATCGGCTTGGGGAGAGGCAAGGCGAGAGCAGGGGAACCGCCCGCCCTGGCGGGTCTCCAGGAGCCTTCGAGAGACCCGTGGCCTCAAGGACGACAGCAGCCGCCAGGTCTGTGACTTACCTGTCCGAGGAGCCCGAATCCACTCAGGTCTGGGCATGGGCCTCGATTTGTTGCTGTAAAATGCCAGATTCCCCCGAGTGGGGGAAGGGACGTGGTTCCTCGCTCGGCTGGAGAGGGAACAATCCTTGCCAGTATCTCGGGGCAGCACAAACCAGAATAATTTTTTGCTGGGCTCCTTTTTGTTCCCTTGACATCATGCTTTTGCTCGAAGAAGTTCAGAACGACTCCGTGGGGAAGGTTAGATGGACAGTGTAACTTGCCCTAGATCTCCCAGGGCCCCGCGTGATTTACTGTATTATTTGGGTATAATAATACTGTAATGCAAACGAGCTGAGGGGTGCATACTTGGGAGTTATCCTCCCAACATCCCGGTAAGGTAGCATAGGCTGAGACCCTGGCCCGTTGTCACGCAGTTATCTCCATGCTGAGCACGGAGATTCAATTCTGCGTCTCCCCGTGGTTCAAGTCAACATCAGCTCTCTCTTTCCATCCAGTCCCAATATCGGTTCCTGCACAGCAACCGGGCTGAGGGACAAATATGCATGCTGCGTATGTATAATGCCATTTTCGGAGCGATATAAAAGTGCACCCTTAGCTCCCGGTAACTGACGTATTGGCTCGTCTCTACGACTCCCGCGTGCCCATCTCATGGCTTGAACATCATGATTCATTGGGATCATCTGGCGAGCTGGCAAGCGAGGCTCCAGCTGTGAGGAGTGGACACTGCCGGTGTCTAAGCTTTCCAGAGTTAACCTGTAGCTCATATTAGGGCAAGTGGGTCATCAGGCTCTCTTTGGGAATTAACTGCTGTCCCTAGGCTTTCTTTACCATAAGAGACATCAAGGCATGGGAGGCTGCTGGGAGAAGACAAATGCCACCCCTTTTGCTTGAGTGCAAGAATGTGAGCTGTTGCCCCATATGGCCCCACCCTGGCACTCATCCCAGCTTCTGTGGAATTTCCGTGCATGCAAACCGGCTTTTAGCCTGGAGCTGTTTTCTGGTATGTAGCTCCTCCCAACTTGAGCACACCTGTACTGAGCAAGCAGAGGCCTGGCTTAATACTCTGCTGCCAGAGAATTAACAACACAATCTGGATGGTGTTGGGGGAGCTCAGAGGATTGCTTAGGAAAATGGAGGTGCTCTCTTTCTGATGGCCTACACATTCCCCAAGGGCCAGGAGTCAGCTGCAGAATAGGAATCCCAATTCCTTCAGTGGGGAAGGAACCAGTTTTGTTCTGTAGGAGGTGGCGGCAGATAAGCTGTGTTGGCAAAAGGGATAGATGCCTTGAGGCATGGCTGTGGAAAGATTGTGTCTTACACATCTGCTCTCAGCTAGGCAGGCATAGGTGAAGTTGAGGGTGGCAGAGGAGTAGCAGTGGCTGGCAGGATTAGTCATTCTGCTGTTTCACCCTATTTCCTCTCTCTTTCACAGAGCCACCTTCAGCCACAGAGTGGAGGGACCCTAGCATCATGGGTACCCCAGCCTCTATTGCCTGTGACTTGCCACAGCATCAGACCCCCAAAGCCTGCACTCGCAAGAGAGCATCTGCCAACATCTTTCAGGGGGTGGGGCTGTTGCAGTTGCGCCGCCTCTTCCACAGCAGTGGGGATGCCCAAGCCGAGGAGAGGGCCCAGCTGGTCTGGGAATGTGCAGGGAGCCGGTGCATTGCTCACGCCTTGCAGCAGCTCCGAAGGAGGCAGAGAAAGCTGAGGCTGAGATCACACCTGAGACCTCCTTCAGAAATGAGTGGTGCCACCAGACTCCTAGAGCTCCAACACTTCAGCCGCCTACGGTATGGTCTCCATGTTCATGCCACCCTGCTTCTACAGCTCTTGCATTCACCATCTAACAATAAAGCCACAAAGATCCCCTCTCCCCTGCTGTTTCTGCAACAGCAGGTTGTAGGCCAGCGATGACCCTTCAAATCTCATTGGAGTCTTAACTTCCATTTGTCTTGTTAGCATGGCCAATGATAAGAGATAACGGGTTTTCTTCAGCAACATCTGGAGGACTTCAGGTTCTCAACTCCTGGAGTAAGCAGTAGATCTCTACCTAAAACCAGTAACTTCCTACCTACAGATGTATTCTATAAATTCCTGGTTTGTATACCTTTGGCCAGCTGCTGTACCTCAAGTCATGTCACATTCACACCATAAAGTTCTATTAAACAGTCATGGCTTCCACCAAAGAATTCTGGGAGTTGTAGTTTAAGGATGCTGAGAGTTGTTAGATGTCCTTGTTCCCTTTACAGAACTATAGTTCTCAGGAGTTCCCTGTGACAAGGGATTGCTTGTTAAACTGCTCTGGGGGGGACACAGGGACTTCCTTACAACTCTCAGCATCCTTAGTAAAGTGCAGTTTGGGGGGAAGACATGACTGTTTACATTTAAAGCACTATGATTCCATTTTATAGTGTGAATGCAGCCTCGACCTCATAACTCTTCCTAAGTAACTAGCTTTACCTGCTCTTAATGCTGTTGTGCAGATGTAAAATAGTTATGGCCATATGTCATCAACAGTGGTCTCTTAATAAAGCCACGACTTAGAGCATCCTTTGCTTAAAAATGTGTTCATTGGTTATATTGCAGTGTGTTCAAAACTGGAGCAAATGTGCTTTGTATTGTACTCAGGTATAGCATGTAAACAGAATCTGCTGACAGGGACAGAGTTTAGCCTCTTACCAACCTCAGCTTTCAGCTTACGCAAGTTGAAAATGTAGATGCAAAAGTATGTGAGTAATGTGAAGTTTCAGAAACCAGAGGGGCAAAGCTTTCTCTAGTTCCTGCCCTCTACTCATCATTAACAGAAGCAGAATTTATGTATGCAGAGTAAGTAAACATGTAAATGTAATTCATTTGCATTATTTGTACAGTTCACACAATTTATTCTCCCTTTGAACAGAATTTTAAATTTTTTAAACATGGAGGATACAAAGACAGCTAGATCAGCAGGGTTTGGGAACCTGTGGCCAACCAGATGTTGCTAGACTACAGTGGTACCTTGGGTTAAGTACTTAATTCGTTCTGGAGGTCCATTCTTAACCTGAAGCACCACTTTAGCTAATGGGGCCTCCTGCTGCCACTGCGCCACTGGAGCACGATTTCTGTTCCCATCCTGAAGCAAAGTTCTTAACCCAAGGTACTATTTCTGGGTTAGCGGAGTCTGTAACCTGAAGCGTATGTAACCTGAAGCGTATGTAACCCAAGGTTCCACTGTATAGCTTTCTTCACCTCTGATCATTGCTCATATGGCTGGGGCTGAGAATTGGGCACTACTGCTGATCTAGAGGAAAAGGAGAGCAAGTGTGCTTCTCACAAACTAGCAAGGTAACTTTCAACTGTAAGAGTAGCCACACCTGTAAATTCTTTCCTCCTTTACTTGTAGAAGGACACCATGGCAATTCTCTTCTTATTGCTTGTACATATTGCTTACTTCTCCAGAAGAGATAACATACTACTCCATTTCTTAATGGGTGCCTTTGTTCTCCTATAGGATTGAAGACTGCACCACATCATGTGCTGATGTTGATGGCTGCAGCAATAGTGATAAGGAGATAGATGCAGCTGATCAAACCAGCCACTACACTGCTTCCCACTACAGGAAGAAAAAAAGTGGAATGGGAACTGCAGACTATCTGCACCAGCTCCGCCGGTGAGCAACTGAACCTGATGGCAACAGTTGTAGTTAAATGTCAATGTACGGAACAGGAGTAGCCTGAACCCAAGGGGGTTCGTATGGAACATGCACTTCTCTCACAGCAAAATGTTTTCATATAATATCCTCTGTGCTTCACACTGGCAAAAATGGTGGAGAAACTTGAAACCAACCCTCCTCTTTCAAGCACTACTTGTTCTGGTTCTCTGACTTGACCACATCCGGCTATGACAAAGCACAAACACTACAGACTGAATGTACCTGGTCATATTTAATAAAGCTTATTATACAGTCCCCTCTATGAAAGCACTTTGTGAATGCAAGTAGTAATTGCTTAAATTGCACCAATGTATCTAGTTCAGCACTGTATTTTGCATAATCAGATGCTTCTGAGAAGTCCACAAGGAGGCTGCATGAAGGTAACAACTTTCTTGTTGGCTCCCACTCAGTAATTTGTATTTGGATGCAGGCTGCCCCAGCTGCATGAAAACTATGTGGCACCTTCATGTAAGTAGCTGGAGGCAGGGCTGTCCCTCATGAGTTTGTCTAGTTGCCTTTTAAGATCAGCTAGTGTCACGTCTTGAAGTGGATTTCCTCATTATGCCAGTGTGTCAATTGCCTCTTCTAAATCTGAGGGGAGTCAAGTGTTGGGGTTGGGGAATGGATTATGAAGGGTCTGGGTTTGCACCAAAAGCACCGTCTACAGTGACAGCCTTAGAAAGTCTCACTTTCTGCAAGACTAGCTGTCTTAATAAGTTCTCTTCGCCCACTTAGTTGTGAGGGTAGTCACTCCATCCTATACAAAGAATAATAATGGGGCAGGGCAAGTATAATGCTCTTTCACTCTGTAGGTGTGATCATGTTGACTGAGGAGTAGTTCCTATACTGCTATTATATAGGAGGTCAGTCCTCTGAAAAACTAAGTGTTCGAAAAAGTTATGAGATGGAGTGTGGGGACATACACAGTCCTGGTAATTCAAAAAGAGAACAGGAACTAAGGCTGCATTATGTTTAAACAGTCTTCTGCCTATATGTACTCACATACCCCTGTTGAACAACCTGAAGCCTGCCCATTTGGGTGCCTAGCTATAATAGCTCTCTCAAGGCAAGAAGGTGGGTCTTGTGCACAATCAGCTTCATACTTGGTGCAGAGGTTGGGCAACTTGTTTTTTCTTTTAACTGCACAGATTTTATATTACCAAAATAGAAGTAAATACTAACACATTAAGGCGATGAAAGGGTATATGTTGTGTTAAATATCACTTCGAGCCAGGGCCATCCAAGCTAACAGGATGAAATGCATGATTCTTTCTCCTAAAGGCTATAAAAGGTTCAGGAATGTTTTTCTGCAGGTGGTAAAGGGGTAGAGAATATGTGGTCCTTCAGATGTTTTTAGACTCTTAACTCTAGTCAGCCCCACCTAGCATGGCCAGTAACTGGGGATAGTGGAATTTATAGCCTGGAACATCGGGCGGGCAGGCCACAGCTTCCCCACCCCATGGGTTCAGGCCAGCTTCCCATCCCATGCTTTGCAATACAAAAAAGTCAGACACAAGGAAGGACTTTCCAATGATGTATGCAGTGTAAGCTTCACCTAGTGGGGAATATTCATACTGCAGGGGAAGTAGAGAGCAAGTGTGAGCCATGACACAATTGCAAGCAGCAGCACTATTGCAAGGAGGAGAGCAGGGAGAAAATTCAGTTCCCATTAACACAAGCAGACCAAAAAAAAACCACGCAAGAGACTGGCTCTGCAACTGCAGGCCTGTTATGAAGATACTTGCATTGATTTAAATATATTACATACATTTCTACAGTGCATAAGAACGATACATTTCAGTTCAGGCTGGCAAAAAGGAAAAGAACCCGTGCCTGGCATCAAGTACATCAGCTTCAGCCTGGCACCTCAGGCATACAGCAGGGAATTGTCCCCCAAGTGAGAAAGAGGCAGACCCCCCCCCCACATACAGGGCACCAGGCGACTGCTCTGAACAGCAGAGAAGCTGGACTCGATGCAAGGCTTCTCCTCACAGGCCTGGGTGGCAGCCAAATCAGCAACACCCAAAGAGAATTCAGGACACTTATATGGACAATTTCAGAGGAAAACTTGATGCCAGGGATTTAGCACAGTAGCTTTCAGGAAAGCAGCATTCACTGTACCATTCCATTGCACACGGGGTGTAAAGGGACTTGGTATGGTAGTGATGCTAATGTGAGTGCTTCCCCTTATGAGGATGCAGTGAGGACAGTTCCCCCATGGCAGCAGGCAACCCCACCCAGAGAACCTCCTCCCCCCTCCCGATTGTCAATGCCCAAATGCAGCCCAGGGGAGGATTCTGCCTCTGGCAGTGGCCTCTTTTCTGCCTCCCGCTCACCCCAGCATGGGCGGAGAAGAGGCACAGCTATTACTTCCTCTAGGGATCAGACTAGATGGGTGTGAAATACTAGCCCAAGGCTAACAGTGCTAGGATATAATCATCCTCTCAGTTGCTCCGGCACTACATGGAGAACATGTGTGTTCACTTGGGTTCAATTATTTAAAACCAATGTTAAAATCTACTATTTGAGGCATTTACTCCCTTGCAGAAGGAAGGGAAGGAAGCACAGCAGTTATACTCTTGCAGGACCTACCTGCTAATATTACCCAAGGCAGACAAAAGCTGCACCAACAGACTCTAGTCCGACCCTTAAGTTCTTCTTTCCTCTCTATCCCAACTTGCATCCTCCCAGGAGCAGTCGGTGGCAGCTGTGCTCTTTATGGATGGCCCCAAGACATGACTGGTGCCTACAGTACTAGGAGGAGCTCTGTAGGACCACGGATAACAGAGCAAGCCTAGTGGAGCAGGGTCCTCCCCCTCCGCTGCAGGATAAAACAGGGTGCAGGGAAGGAGGGAGGAATATCAAGGCTGGGAGTTGTACACAGCAGGAGACCTCTATCCAACTCAGATCATCCCCCTTCATCGCCAGCCTTCCCAGGCAGAAGACCCTGGGGTGTTTTCCCCCCAGGTGGACATTAGAGGGACGGCTTGAAACCAAAGGATGCTGCATGCAGGCACCTGCTGGGAGATGCTGCCATGCTCAGGCTGGGGAGCGGACGGGCATTTCCAGCCCGCAGCAAGAGGGGGGGGGGGAGCAGTCAGGTCTAAGGAAAGGCCTCCCTTCCTGCTGGGAATGTGCAGAGTTGAGGCTGACTGGTAGCGCCTGCTTACATCTCCCACTGGCAGCAGCACAGCGGCCTCAGTCTGGAGGATTGGCTGCCCGCTGTCAAGTGATAACTCGGGTTCCTCGATGAGTTGCAGAGACCTCTGCTACCACCAGGAAAAGAAGGGCTTGCGGCTCTGGAAGCTTTGCGTGTACGACTCACTGGCAGAGCGCTGGTGGGAGCGAGCTGTCTCTACAATTACAGGGGGCATCTGGACCAGGTGAAGGGGGCTCTTTCCATCTTTCAAGGCCTGGGTCAAATTCAGGATCTAGGAAGAGAAGAGGGGGGAAACTTGAGTGCCCGGAGTCAGCAGGAACCCAATTGTAAAGGGAGGCAAAGACAGCCCAGTGCCCAGCAGAGATCCCATTCCTCCAATGGGAGCAAGGAGCATACCTGGCCACGCATGACGGCAATCTGCTTGTGGAACTGGCCCCTGTCAAAGCCTGGATCTTTCTACAAAAGAGACAGCAACAGATAGACAGACACAATTAGGGTGGGTGCTGCGTACAAATCTCTTGTCTTCTGTTCTTATGGAGAGGAATAGGTGCAGTAACCCTCCCACAGCATCCACACAAATTATTTGCTCATGAGCAGAATGAATAGAATCACAGGTGTACTTGCCCTGGTGCCTGTGGTTACCTTGAAGAGTTCATAGAGGTCTTCTTCTAAATCCTTGATAAAATTAGGGTCTGAAATCTTTGGCAGTATCAGATCCTTGATCTCCTGGGAAAAGGGCACCTTGGCCTGGGGAAGCCATGCCCAGTAGAAAGGGTCTTTGGAGAGGGGGGGGGGAACAAAAAGCAAATGTTAACAGGCTTGTTACGAGGGCAACATCCCATAAAGGACACTGAAGATGACTCAATCCTAGCACTGGAGACCCTGAACATCCTGGACTCCACATGGAAACACAAGGCAGTCAGCCCTTAAAGAGCACCCTGGACCAGCCAGAAACACTTGCTTACTGGGAATCTGCTTGGGTTCTAGGGCTTGGGACTACTTACATGCTCTCCAAGAATCTGGATGCTTGAGAGGGAAAGCCAGGCCATTGTCAATGGCAGCCAGTTTAATTATAGGCTCCTTCACCACCACCCATTCTGAGTCCTACAGAGAGGGAAGAATGTTGAACCAGAAAAGGGTACTGTTATATTTGTTACTTTTTACAGGAAAATGTTTAAAACCAAATATAAGAACAAGAGTAAAACAATATCTAAAATGTTCGTCCACACACACACAGGGTGCTCTGCCCCACTGCTCACTGTTTACCAACCGCAACTCCACTTCTCTTCCCACATTAACACTCTACAGATTCCCCTTCCCACCCCGTGCATCCACGTAATCCCCTTTTTACCTTCCCAAACTAATTTTTGAAGCCACTTGTCTCTTCCATTCTGCAGCTCCGCTTTGTCCTCGTTTTCAGCACCACAAAAGCAACACAATGGGCACTGCTTATACTACCAAAAGTTCTGACCAAGCCCTACCTCAAATCCTCTCTGCCCCCCTTCCCCCCCCCAAGGCCCAAAGGGAGTCCAAGCATTGCTAATGAGCAAAGTGAGTCTAGCATTCCTTTGACACTACCTTCTCCCTCCCAATTTTGCTCCTCTGCAAGCTTGCTAGAGCCATGATGCCAGCTTTCTCTTTTCTGGCACTCACTGGAAAGGGCTCAGCAACTTCTGGACTCTTCCATGTCTTGGTGCCAGGCTATACACTGAAGACCAACTTTTTATATCACTCAGAACTAAGGGCTGTCACTCCACAAGCAGCAAGTTGTCAGCTAGTCTACCTGTGCCTAAGATGTGTTCAGCAGTTACGGCACCTGATTAGAGACATTCCCTTAAATTTGGCCCTTCCTCAATGCTGCATACCAATTCCTTCTAGTCCCATACTGCCTGCTGCTGTAGAACACAAGATAGATCCCCAAGTGGAACCATCAGAGCAACATGGGCCCTACTCACCCGCACGCTTGTGCTGTCCAGAGGACAGTCATACTTGATAAGCCAGTTGTCATTTCCCCGGTCTGTGGAAGAAGGAAAACACATTGATAAGACAGAGAAATCTTCACAGATAGCAAGATCCACATTGTAGTATTAAAAAGTGGCGGTGGGGGGAGAAGAAGTAAGAAACATCATCAAACTGTGTAATCTGGCAGCTTACAATCTTTCAGTCGTTCATCCCCTATTATTTGGAGAAGGCAACCTTATTCCAGCCTTGTCATTACTGCTCATGGTTTGTCAAGCCACAGAAGAATTTCCCATGCAAAACAGCAAGGCAATCCCCTACTATCCTTCCTTCAGGGGAAGTGGAAGCTGCAGAGCCTACATCCTAAGCTTGGGAAGATGCTGTACAGCCTTCAGGTAAGAGTATCCCAACTCTACGAGGATTTTAGGACAATAAGACTACCTATGGCTACAGCAGGGCTCCAGGTTGGAACTCTGCATAAATCACTTGCAGGCTATCCATCACGTCTTCGACACAATGGTTTGCCTCAAGAGCCAAGGAGCACCAGCACACAGCTATGCAGGGCTTTAGGTTAGTGGAAGAGCACATGCTCCATATGTAGGAATTTCCAGGCTCAGTCCCTGACATCTACAGATAGGGCCGGAAAAGGCTTTTGAACAATCAATGTAGAGAATACTGAGTTAAAGTGAACCAACCATCTGACTTAGTAAAAGGCAGTTTCCTATTATTCCCCTCAAATACAGGAGGAAGTCCCCAAATATAAATGACAAGGAGACAAGGTCACAGGAACCCAAATGACAATAGAATATAAATTATTGAAACATGAATATAAACATGTGCAAGTATATGTGTGCAAAACGCAGAAGCACTGTGTAGAAAACAAGGAATTTCCCCCCAATTACTATAAATAGTAATTGATAAGAACTCCAGGACTGTATCATGTTGCATACCTCTTCAAAAACAAACTGGAGAATGATTGTCATTTCATTTTCTTACGATCGTACCTATAGACAACGTTGTGGGACATCAGAGGGCCAAGGAGTTTCGGAAGTAGCATACCAGGGAATATGTGCATTGAGCAAGGGCTACATTCAGAATAGCAGAGCAAAATATACTTCCCTCTTCACAAGGCTTTCCAACAAGTAATATCTCTCCCATCAGATTCCTCAGTCGGCAGTGCTCCCACCCTATGGGCCAAGAGCTGACACAGAACCTACCTGTATTGCGAATGATGTAGTCCAGCACCACCAGCCTCTCAAACTGCAGCAGCAATTGGCGGTTCGTATTCTCTGGGAGGGGCTCAGCCTCAAAGCGCCGTAGCCAGTAATCTGCATCCTTGTAGCCTTCCACAAAGAGCTGGAAGGAGCCCACCTGAGAGCAAGAGGCAGGTGGGTTAAGGGAACAAGGCCTGGCTCAGTGGCACAAAACATTTCTGGACACCTTAAACCTCCCCTACCTTTGGAGGAAGCCCAATTCGGTGAAACCTCTGCCCCACTTTTGGCACTTTCTCCAGGGCCAGGCGTTTGCCCCGGGACTTCACTCGGTCAATGGCGCTGTAGTTAAATGTTTCACTGGCCAAGTACACCACCTGTGGGCATGGAAAAGAGATGACTTTTAAAAAGCATAATCCATAAATGCCACACTCTGCTATTTACAGAACATGGTAAAAATCTAGGCATATACAGGTCTGCCTACTTTATTAAAAACAAAAAACAAAACCTACGCATCTCAAATTCTGAGCATGATTTATTGACCTGAAAAATTACAATGGGGTGGGGAGAGTAAAACCCTATACCTTCTAGCAGCTTTGTTAAAAAGTAAATAAAAGTACAGTGGTGCCTCGCAAGACGAAAAGAATCCGTTCCGCGATTCTCTTCGTCTAGCGGTATTTTCGTCTTGCGAAGCAAGCCCATTAACAGCTTAGCGGATTAGCGCTATTAGCGGTCTAGCGGCTTTTAGCGATCAGCTGTTAAGTGGCTTATCAGCGGATCAGCTGTTAAGCGGCTTAGCGGCTTAGGAAAAGGGGGGGAAAGCGGGGAAAAACCCACGGGAACTCGCAATATTTTTTCGTCTTGCGAAGCAACCCCATAGGGAAATTCGTTTTGCGAAGCGCCTCCAAAACGGAAAACCCTTTCGTCTAGCGGGTTTTCCGTCTTGCGGGGCACCACTGTATATAGTACTTTAAAAGTGATATAAACATTCCATGCTTATGGTTACAACTTTTCTTCATCTGTAGTCAGGTTTTTCTAACTACTTCTACATGTAGTTCCTATCCCAAAACTCAAATATGGAGATCAAACTCAAGAATGCAGTAACCAAATTAACCTAATTAATGCAAAAACCAGCAACTCACCACACTTGGCAAAGGGCAATTTTTTAAAAGAATGAATGAATGGAATATAATAATTCTGGGACTACTCCCAGTTGCTTCTTCCCTCAATTGCTGTTCTCCCTGCTTCTAATCCAAAGCCAGAAGTCCTCACTGGGCTAGGAGTGAGAAATATCAATAGATATATAGGAACAAACTATTAAGATAGGAGACAGAAGTGGGAGCTGGATGAAAGGCAGGATTTTATTATTTAGGAAGTAGGCACTGGGGATCCCACACAGAAACACACAGGTCTCTATCCAGGCATCCTATCCACTATTAAATCCTGCTGTCTGCTTCCTCCTCTGTCCCAGGCTCACCTTTGTGCGGGGAACAATGTTCAGTTCCAGCTTCTGGTCAACAAGGCTAGCACCAGCCTCAGATAAGTATCCCTGGTTAAGAACAAGGCAGTCCCTTCCGAAACAACAGGGGCAGCACAGTTTCTGCAGCCACTTTGTCCACTTAGGGTTCAGCTGCCCATAAGGTTCCTCATTCTTGGGTTTGAATACGCCAATGATTTTCTGAGACAGACAAAAATGGGAAGTTGGTTAATTCAAGCTGGGCAAAGCAAGGGCAGCCAACCCCCCACAACATATGGCAAGGTACCAGGCTCTTGCCAAACAGATCAATATTGCAGAAAGAGAAGGGGTTAGAGGTCTTCTTTGCTAAGAGCTACACATTTACAAGAATGCTTCCAGTTAAAACATACACATCGGTCACAAAGGGACCTGGTGCCCTACTTTTCAAGAGCAGACCTTCAACCAATAGTTCTCATTTTTCACTCCCAAGAGTTCAGGCAGCCAAGCTGAGTGCGCATTCTCTGAACAAACATATTACCTAGGACAACAGTTCTTAACTGCAGTGGGGAAATCTGTGACCCTCCAGGGCCTTTGAGGCTGAGCCCCTTTGAGGCTGAACCCAACTCCTATCAGCCTCAGCCAGCATGGCCAGCGATCAGGAATGATGGGAGTTGGAGTCCAACAACATATGGAAGGCTACAGGTTCGCTACCCTGTCTTAATCAAATAATTCCAAAATTAAAAACTGGTAAAATTACCGGTAATCTCTTTAGCCTGGAAAAGAGGAGACTGAGAGGACATATGATAGCCATCTTCCAATATCTAAAAGGCTGCCACATGGAAGATGGAGGAACCTTGTTTTTGCCTGCTCCAGAGGCTAGAATTTGAACTAATGAATTCAAGTTACAAGTCAGGAGATTCTGACTAAACCTCAGGAAGAATCTTCTAACAGTAAGAGTTGTTCAACAGTGGAACAGATTTCCATGAGAGGTGGTAGGCTCTCCTTCTTTGGAGGTTTTAAAGCAGAGGTTGGATGGTCATCTGTCATAGACACTTTAGCTAAGATGCCTGCATTGCAGGGGGTTGAACTAGATGATCCTTGGGGTCCCTTCCAACTCTACAGTTCTCCGATTCTATAATCCAGGTGCACAATGACCTAAATAAGCAGACTGATCAGTTCCACCTCCTGGGACTGATCGGCTACACCTCACTGGTTAGGTAGGTATAACGAAGTTTAGGGCATCTCTAGTTGGGAAATTTACTAGGAGGTTTCACTTCCCTGTCCACATAGTCCCAGTGCTTTAAATTGTATGCTGAGAGCTACAATTAGCTGCTGCAGTTTCAGCGGGGGAATGGGGCCTTCCACCGTAAAGCAATGTTTCAAACCTTTTGAGTTCTGGTTCCCTTCTAAAACTTACTCCCCCACCCCGCCTTCTAAGCCCACTCAACCTCATTGTCAGTGCTCTCTTTAGCTAGGGAGCGCACAGAGAAGTTACTGTGGCACAAATATCCAGCCTTTCCTACTACAAGTCCTTTTGGGTTCTCTATAGAGTCCCACCCATGGGCCTCAGAGAAAGATTGCCATGTCATTTTTTACAACAGTGAGATGCAGACAAGTCAAGCAGCTGCCGCTTCTCATCTCAGGATGACTCTAGCAGGATGACGCTCAGTCAGGAGACAAAGATCCTGGGGAACTCCGGAAAGGAAATAAAGTGTACAGAGTGCCACGTGTTGCCAAAGACTCTTCCCGTCCCTCCTGATACTTTGTAAGCCTGGTAGACTGTGCTCCACAGATAGAGAATCTGTGGCCCTCTAAGATGTTGGACTACAACACCCATCAGCCCCAGTTGGCACGGCCAATAATATGAAAATCTGTAGTCAAGCAGCCACTGGAGGGCTACAGGTTCTCCACCCCCCTTCTCTGTCCCCACACCAACAACAATACTAGCATCCCATACAAGGTTACCAAAGCAGCAGGCACACAGCTTAGGAAAGGTCCACACTGAGAACTCTGGAACAGCTTCTGGGGACTCAGCTAGAAAGAGCTTCGGCAAAGAAAAAACACTTATGCTTTGTTTATGCATTCTAACACTGTGACACCAGATGGCGCTGTGGAATTCCGTTTTTGCTAACCCGATTTATCATACAAAGTTTGCAACGCGTGAAACGTTTCTTTGATGTGTCTAGTTCCAGCCTAGGGCACTGATTTAAGGAAGGAGCAGATGCATGCGTGCAACCACTAGACGGGGCACTAGTTGATTGCTTATTACTTACAAGCACCAGGCCATTTGCTGCCTACACTATAGCCTGGCCTATTCCATGAATGCACCACCAGCCGGTCCTGGATTCTGGGTAGCTGAAACTGCATGACATAATTCAACATAGGAGGCTACCTTCCACAGAAGATGCTTCATTAAAACAATTTATGAGCATTTGTTTTTTAACAGAACATACTAGGCCTCACGACTGCAGGTAAAGCCTCTGAAGATACAATGGGTATTTCTACTAAAAGTTTGAAAATCAAATACAAGGAGTAGGGTTCCTTCAGTCAGCAGCTCCCTCCCACCCACGACCTTTTCACTCATACAGCTCTGCCATCAGAATCTTCCAATTTGTGACCCAAAAAAGGACAGATGTGCACACGAAACACATGCGGCGCAAAAGCAAAATTGGCATAGTTTTTTCCTAAGTTCTGGATTGTATAGTAACAGAAAGTTGGAGCTTCAGCACACAATTCTACATATACCAAATACATTCAAGGCTCTTAGTAAAGGGGACCTAAGAGTTAAAAAGAATGGGAGCATTGTGGCTGGCATAGAAACCAGAAAAAAATGTTGATCTGATACGATATGATATCTTTATTGTCATTGTCCCTTATGGAACAATGAAATTGAAAAACTACATAAAATTACATAAAACTACCATGAAACTACATAAAACTACATAAAAACTACATAGAACTACATAAAAACTACATAAAACATTCAAAAACCCCTAAAAACTCTAAAACCCCATTTTAAAATACACTATACTACAGAGACCCCTTATGCTGCGTTTAGAACCAGAATTGCATTAGCGTAGAAACTGTTTTTCAGGCGGCTAGTCCTGGCCTTTATAACCTGTCAGGGAACTGCCATCGGAGGGACGGGTGGTGGACAGGCTCCAGGAGAATAGGAGAGAATCTGCAGCAGAGGAAGGAACCAGCAGGGGGAGTGCAGGAGTCACAGCGGAGGGGAGGCTCTGGGATACTTCTAGTGAGAATAGCGAAGAGGTAACAAGACCCCCGTTAGGAACTCCCACCCTTCGCCGGAAACTGTCACGCAGAGAGTCACGAAGGCGCATGTCCGTCAAACAGCTTTTATGTTGGCGTAAATTCCGTAGACGCCCACTGTCAGATTCTACCAGCGACTGACGGAGTCATGCTTTGGGGGCTCCGTTAGTGCCTCGGTTTGGATGACCAGCCAAACCCCAGAGGGATCAAGCTTTTACGCACAAGCAGCTCACTATCCCATCACAGCAATCTGACAGTCTTTGAAAGCAGCTTGTGCAAACAGAGGGCATCATGAGCGAACCAGCCGGAACCGGAGGAGCAGGAGCTGGAGCTGGAGCAGGTCCAAGCCTGGAAGAAAGGTACAGGGCGTTGGAGGTCCAGCTGGCGCTGCAAACGGCGAGGCTCGAGGAGAGGAGGGCTCAAGATGCGGATAAAGGGAAAACCACCCCACTTGCCAGACGGGTGCCTGGATTGGTGCAGAAATTTGGGGGGGATCCCAGGAACTATCAAGCCTTTAGGACAGAGATGCAATATGCTCTCAATCTACTGTTTGATGACTTCCCCGATGAGAACTCTAGAGTGGCGTACGTGATTGGCCATCTAGAGGGAGGGGCGAAGGACTGGGTTCGGCCCCTGATGGCAGCCAATAATGAAATCTTAAAGGACACTATGAAGTTTTTTCGCGCCATGGACTTGATGTTTTCCAGCGAGATCGAGCAGGGGGTGGTGCGCAGACAGTTAATGGCGTGTAAACAGGGGAGCCGATCTGTACGTGAGTACTGGACTGAGTTCACCATGCTGATTCATAGACTAGGGTGGGACCTTGCTAGTGAACCTATTCAAATGCTGTTTGAAGAAGGTCTCTCTCCGGCAGTGAAAGATGAACTTTCCCGGGCGCCTAGGGCGGAGTCTATGGATCAGCTGACTAAATCAGCGCTGTCCATAGGAGCACGCCAGGAGGCTAGAGCTATGGAAAAGCGGGAAGGAAAGGGGGAACGTTGGAAGGACTTCCGCATTCCAGAGATTCCGGAGCAGCCTTTCCCGCCAGCAGAGCCGATGGAACTTGGAACAGCGCGCGCGCGCACAGTTTCAAACACCAGTGAAGGGCGGAAGAAGGAGGGAAAGAGCGGCAAGAGATGCTATCTCTGCCAACAGCCAGGTCACTTTGCCAGAGTCTGTCCGCAAAGGAAGGAATGGCAAGGGATGGCGGGAACTGTTGGGGGGAAGGAGGAAGAAGAAATCACGGAGCAAGTAAAAGCCAACGCCTGGTTGCCAACATCAGGGCACAGCAGCCAGGCCAGGGAGTAGTGAATGTGCCCACGCCGGAACCTCCAAGACCAGCGCTTGTGATAGAGGTGTTGCTGGAACTGGCAAACGGACACCCACTGAAGATAAAAGCGCTATTGGATTCAGGTAGCTCATGTAATTTCATGAGTAAGGAGTTTGCAGCTGAACACCAGATACAGACTATCCCATTAAGTAAGCCTTTGCAGGTTACCACGATTGATGGGAGGGAACTGTTGGGAGGAGAAGTGAGCCAACAGACTGTACCAATGATAATGAGGGTGGCAAGACACACAGAACTGATAGCGTTTAACGTAGCCACCTTGGGAGGAGCTCCTATTATCTTGGGAATGAGCTGGCTGGTACTACACGATCCGCTAGTAGGCTGGCATCAGAGAGTGGTTTCCTTTGGATCAGCACATTGCCTAGAACACTGCAAGGAGGGAGAGGCTCAGGCAGGGGCCAGGGCCACTCTAGCAGGGATGGAAGTGATGGACAAGGGGAGGGTGCCACCACAATACGCTGACTTGATTGACGTATTCAGCGAAAAAGAAGCAGATAAACTGCCCCCGCACAGACCCTTTGACTGTCAAATTAACTTACTCCCAGGAGCACAATTGCCAGTGGGCAAGCTGTATGCAATGTCAGACAGTGAGATGCAGGAGTTAAGGGAGTTCATTGACAAGAACCTCAAGCGAGGTTTCATCAGAGAGTCACGAGCGGTGGGGGGCAGCCCAGTGTTCTTTGTGGACAAAAAAAACACGGGCAAGCCCAGGCTTGTATGTGATTTCAGGGCCCTAAATGCAGTGTCAGAACCAGTGACTTTCCCTATGCCTAGAATTGATGACATTCTAACACGGGTGAGAAAAGGGAAAATTTTTACCAAGCTGGACCTTAGGGGGGCATATAACTTGATACGTGTGAGAAAGGGGGATGAGTGGAAGACCACTATGTTCACCCCCTTGGGGGCTTTTGAGTACCGGGTTATGCCTTTCGGATTACAAGCGGGCTCCGCCTGCTTTCAATCATTCATGAATCACGTCCTGGGGCCACTGCTCTACAAGAACTGTGTAGCGTTCTTAGATGACGTCCTGGTGTACTCAGAGAATGAGGAGCAGCATGTGCGAGATGTAAGAGAGGTACTGAGCAAGCTGCGAGAAAACCGGCTGTGGGTGAAACTGGAGAAGTGTCAGTTTCATACCAGGGAGGTGGAATTCCTGGGGTACCGGTTGTCTGACAAGGGATTGGCCATGGATCCCAGCAAGGTTCAAGCGGTACTGGAATGGAAAACACCAAAGACCAAGAAGGACGTGCAAAGGTTCCTGGGCTTCGGAAACTTCTATAGGAAGTTCATCAAAAACTTTGCCCATTTAACAGCGCCCATCACGGATTGTCTTAGTAGCAAAAAGAAATTTGTTTGGACGGAAGAAGCGCAGCGGGCGTTCGAACGTTTAAAGCAGGCGTTTGCGTCGGAAGAGCAACTTTTGCACGTGGATCTACAACAACCAATGAGAGTGGAGACTGACGCGTCAGACCGAGCGGTGGGGGCCGTTCTTCTCCAGCCGGGAAAAGATACGTCTGAATGGAGACCGTGTGCATTCTTCTCGCGGAAGTTGAACAAATCCGAGAGGAACTACACAGTATACGACCGAGAACTGCTCGCCATTCATGAAGCATTCCGGAAATGGCGGCACTTGCTGATTGGGGCGCAGCACAAGGTTCAAGTCCGAACTGACCACAAAAATCTGGAATACTGGAGAACAGCACGAGTGCTGAACCAGAGACAAGTGCGATGGGCCCAGGAGTTCTCCAAATTCCACTTTGAGATTCGTTACGTGCCCGGCTCCGAGAACGTGAGGGCGGACGCTCTTTCCAGGAAACCTGAGTACTTAGAGGGGGAGGGAGCGCCTGAGGCAAGGCATGTAATCCCTGAAGACCGCTGGGTGTGTGGGGCGGCATTGGTGGGGCAGAGGGAACTGATAGAGGGTACTGAGAACGATGAATACGCCCAAGAGAAACTCAGAGAGCTCAGGAGGACAGAGGAGAACACAGGGGGGTTTGAAGAAAAGAACGGGGCGTTGTATTACAAAGGGGCACTGTACATACCCGATGGGGAACTGAGGGGCAGAGTACTCAAGCAGTTGCATGACAGCCCCACAGCGGGACATTTTGGACAGCACAAAACCATGTGGTTGGTTACCAGGGAGTTTTGGTGGCCCAAGGTGAGGGAGGACGTACGGGAATATGTCAGGGGTTGCGACAGGTGCCAGCGAGCGAAAGGAGAGAGGGTGGCGCCAGCGGGGCTATTACAACCCTTACCCACACCAGAAAGGCCATGGGAGGCAGTATCCATAGATTTTATGACGGACCTGCCAAAATCCAAAGGCAAAACAGCTGTCATGGTGGTGGTAGATCTATTAACCAAGATGTGTCATTTTATAGCTTGTTCACATGCGGTCACAGCGGAGGAAACCGCCAAGTTGTTTGTAGAACATATTTTTAGGTTGCATGGCGCCCCCTTGAGGGTTTTGAGCGACAGAGGGAAACAATTTACTTCCAGGTTCTGGAGGAAACTTATGAGCTTACTGCACGTAGAACTCAATTTCTCAACTGCCCGGCACCCAGAAACAAATGGGCAAGCGGAAAGGGCAAACGGGATTTTACAACAATACCTGAGGTGTTATGTAAAAGACAGAGAAAATGATTGGGTGGATAAGTTACCTCTAGCAGAATTTGCCTACAACAACGCGGAGAACGTGTCCACAGGGATGAGTCCCTTTCTGGCAAATTATGGGTGTCACCCCCGGGCATTCCCAGGAGAGGGAGGGGAGAGGTGGAGCGTGCCGGCGGCGGAATATTTTTTTGAAGAGATGGAAGCGATCCACCGTCAGCTTCAACTTAACTTAGAGAAAGCCAAGGAAGAATATAAGAAGCAAGCAGACAGAAATAGGAGGGAAGGTGAAACTATAAGGGTGGGAGACCGGGTGTGGTTATCCACCCAAGGACTACCGTTCAAGGGCGGGAGTAAGAAATTGAGACCCAAAAGATTGGGACCCTTTGAGGTCATACAGCAGGTCAACCCAGTAGCATTCAAACTCAGGCTGCCCAGTCACATGAAATTACACCCAGTATTTCACAGGTCATTACTGTCGCCGTACCGAGAGGGACGTGAGTGGGGGGAGCGTGAGAGAGAGGCCACCCAAACGCCCGTGATAGAAGAGAGAGAGCGCGACATGAACGTGGCACGAATCATTGATTCCAGGTGGAAGGGGAATCAGGTGGAATATCTGGTAGAATGGGAGGGGGAAGTAGAGTCGGAAAACACTTGGGTACCAGCAGAGGTAGTCAATGACGAGGTCTTAATAGAAACATTTCATCAGCGTTTCCCAAGAAAACCGCAACCCGTGGCACGATTTAGAAGGGAACACTTTGGGACCACCGATGAGGAAGGAGAGTTTGAAGGGTTCCCAGAGTCAGGGGTGGGTGAGGAAGCCGACTCCGACGAAGAAGAGGAAGACGGGGAGAGAGACGGTACGCCGTGGCTAGAAGTGTTTGAATCCTCGGACGATGAGGAGAGTTCCTTCAGGGGCTTTCCGCCCTCACCGCCAGTGGGAGAGGAGGCGGGAGGGGGTGAAGGGGGCCCTGGGGGGGAGGTGGATGTCAGGGAACTGCCATCGGAGGGACGGGTGGTGGACAGGCTCCAGGAGAATAGGAGAGAATCTGCAGCAGAGGAAGGAACCAGCAGGGGGAGTGCAGGAGTCACAGCGGAGGGGAGGCTCTGGGATACTTCTAGTGAGAATAGCGAAGAGGTAACAAGACCCCCGTTAGGAACTCCCACCCTTCGCCGGAAACTGTCACGCAGAGAGTCACGAAGGCGCATGTCCGTCAAACAGCTTTTATGTTGGCGTAAATTCCGTAGACGCCCACTGTCAGATTCTACCAGCGACTGACGGAGTCATGCTTTGGGGGCTCCGTTAGTGCCTCGGTTTGGATGACCAGCCAAACCCCAGAGGGATCAAGCTTTTACGCACAAGCAGCTCACTATCCCATCACATAACCCTATACCTTCTTCCAGAAGGCAGAAGCTGAAAGAGATCATTTCCGGGGTACATACTGTGCTGTACTATGCTGTAATACGTACTGTGCTGTAATATGTAATAAGCCAGCCAGGCTCCTGGATACTATATATTCCAATGCCACATAGAGCTGGGCCAGGCCTATGCTTTGGAAGATGCCATTAAACATGTCTATTTACCTGGGTGGGGAAACCCTGGCAATCTACCAGAATCAAAATTCCTCATTCCTGACACCCCTGATTATCATGTATGCTGGCTGCTCTCACTTTCCCTCTCTAGGCAGCTGCACTGCTGAGGAAGCCATGTCTTCTAGCTGGTCAGTTCCATACTAGATGTTAGATAATTCTCTCTCCCACCCATGTACCAAGACATGACTTTTTAAACCATGGGGTGGAGAGGACACAAGAGTTGCCATCACAGTTAGCAGAAAGGCAGGGTTAACAGCGTATCTCCAGTCACACATACAACAGTTATATCCAACCATCTACCAACGGCACACACATACACACATATAAAGAGGTCAGGTCTAATTGGCAGCAACTAACCCAGAAACCATAGCCTCCCCCCCCTACAAAGCTCTGGCTGAAATGGCTCCTTTCTAATGAACAAAAACTAAAGGAAGTAGCGCTGCATCGATCCATTTGCCTTCCATCCACCTAGAGCAGCAGCACAAAGACCAGGCTGACTCATCCCGGCGGAATCTCCCACAAACTCAGCTAAAAGGGAAGTGAATCCAAAACCCAAACCAGACAGGAAGAAGAAGCTGGATCACTATAACAAAAACTGACATGGCCAGCAAATAAGTCATGCTTTTCATACAATCAACACATGCAACTCAGAAAGAGGAAGCTAAATTAATCTGGTTAGTTATGACGGGTCACAAGGAGAGCCACATGGCCATGCACACAGTCAGCCCTCACATAGGCATGAAGAATACACTGCAGCTGACCGGAACCACAGCTCATGCTAATCCATTTATATAGTAGGATCAGTTATTCGAGAACTCAGCCCACAGATCCCAACACAAGACAGATATGCCCAATTCCTTGTAAGTACAATGATATAGCAAGCCAGAGGAGAAAGCAAAGCCTCAGGATTATTCTCTGCTTAGATTTATTCATTTCCAATACTTATAGCCTGCTTTATAGTCTCAAAGGCTCTCAAGATGGCTTATGGAAAATAAAATCGCACTCAATTCTAGTACAGGAACAGAAATGACATGGTGCCCGTATATATCCATGATTATTCAATGTTCCCTGCCTTTTTCATGTTCTTATCAAGTGTCATACCAAGCAGCAGCTCCCATGGAAATCCTAAGGCAAGGGAGTAGGGCTCAGAAGCTGGATCTCACTCAGTCCATGATAGAAGCAGTCTTCCCTTTCCTAGAAGCAGGCAAGGGAGTGGAGCAAACAAGAAAATAATGGGCTAGAACTTAAAAAGGGTAATGCTATTGAATCTACCAGACCTCCTCCCTTAAGGCATGGTCAAGCATGAATGCATACATCTTGCTTTCATTCAATACGGGCTTACTCAAATCTGCTTGAAAAAAACAACAGTAGTATTGCTTTAAAAAAATACACATGCTGCTAACAGCAGTAACAGAAATGTCTGATACAAAACAATAAAAGATCAGATTTCATTGTACACCATTCACACACCCACACCTACCTAACTTATCTGATGAGGACTTCAGACGAGGTATGAGTTGCAGGCAATCTTACCTCTCCATTACTAGAATTAACAAACTAAATAAGAGGACTCAATCTGCTTTTTAAAAACTTCCAATGACATGAATATCAGTGTTTCCCAGGACAGCCCAAGTACGTTTACTGCATGGAAGGTTTAACACATTTAAAACCCATAACTGTGTCCTTAATTTCACTATTTACATAGCACTGCTACCAGCAGGCATGCAACAAGAAAGAAAATCTTGTTTCAAGGAGTTTGCCATCTAAAATAGGCACAAAGTAGTTGATCTACCATTCTTTATAGATTTTTTTATACCCTCTTGACAAATCTGGGTTTCAAACGGGAAGAATTAAGTCACTAGATAAACAGTCATTGATGTCTGCTAATGGGGGAATACCCAAAGCAACATATGGTATTCAAAGATTAGAAAGTAGACTGGGTAAATATTAGCAGTGGTGACCTGGAATTCTTCATAGCAAAGGGCAACGGGTAGAGTACATAACCTGAAATTTGAAATAGGCCAGTCTGAATATTCTTCTACAAATTAGGCATGTATAATTCTTTCGATTTTTCTCCCAAAATAAAACCCGCGCCATCTTGATATCTCAGCCAGCTCCTACAGATATTCAAAATGCAGAGATGAGCTTAAAGAACAGAAATTTCAATGCCAGTTTTATCCAAAAGGTCAAAAAGTTCAGGAAGCACACAATCAGGAAGGGAAGCTGATCAGCTGCTCCATGGGCGGGGGGGGGGGGAGGCAGAACCTCAGTTAACTATGTATTTTTATTGATATTTATTTATTTATTTATGGAGGGCAGTAGCCCCTTCCTGCCCCCCCCCCAACTACATCCATGACCTGCTCCCAGACACAAACCATCATTCTCTGCAAAAGGGACTATCTGCCTTACAAGCATACAGCTGTTGCATCAGCAAGCACACAAGAACTTCAAGTGAATTTGTTCAGCTCTCCCTCTAATGGGGTCATATTCAAATGAGCTAGGTTTCTTGAGCCACTTGTAAAGCGGAGCTGAGAGCTGGAAGCAGTATTAGTTGAGTAACTTTTGGTTAAACTGCACACTCACACTAACAAAACAATACCATACAACCCCTGCTCCAAACCCATCTGAACACTGGGGAAATCAGCAGGGAGTTTACAATGTCCAACCACATTCATAGGAGCCAAGTCCTAGGGACCAAGGCACCTTTGCCCCCCCAATAAAATATTTGAGGGGCCAGGGCTCCCCAAAGTTGATGGGCATTGCCATTCAAATGGTGTGGGGGGGTGTGTGTGTTATGTCGTCATGTGATCAATTATGTGCGGCAGAGCTTACATCCCCCACAATATTTTATTTAAGTTGGCACCTCTTGCCACACTAAAGTTATTGTTACCAAGGTATCTATGTCAATCTAATTCCTATCCATATGCCCCCAAGTACAAGAACTGTATGGTATACTCTAGCACGGGTCAGCAAACATTTTCAGCAGGGGGCCGGTCCACTGTCCCTCAGACCTTGTGGGGGGCCGAACTATATATTTTGGAGGGGGGGGGGGAATGAACAAATTCCTATGCCCCACAAATAACCCAGAGATGCATTTTAAATAAAAGCACACATTCTACTTATATAAAAACATGCTGATTCCCGTACCATCTGTGGGCCAGATTTAGAAGGCGATTGGGCCGGATCCAGCCCCCGGGCCTTAGTATGCCTGCCCATGCTCTAGAAGCTTACTAAGAAGAATCCTGTGCCAGTAATACCGCCTCCAGTAATACCGCCTAGGGCAGTTGGGCCACCTGCCTCCTTATTCAAGATCAGAAAAAGACAGATCCAACTAAAGAAACACATTATGAAGATAAAGCCAAACTAAATGCCAAGAATGGGTAACAAACAACAGGTATCCTCCCCTACCCAGACAACCGAACAGAACTAATAATCCAGGACAGCAATTGAAACCAGAATACCAGCTACTAAAGCCTTTAACTGGACAAGGCTATGCTGGCCTCTGGAAACAGCCAACCGATACACTCCAAGTCCAAGATAACTTTACCCAATTACAACAGAACACCTCAACATGTCAAGCAGTACTGTGCCTCCTCATTGGGTAAGAAGGCCTAAAGCTTCTAGCTTTATTTTTTGTATTATTCCCCAATAACCATAGTATTACACTGACAGCAACACTATGAAACAAACATTGGAACTGTGAGATACTAAAGAGCAAGACCATACCTGTTTGTATTATATTTACAATAATAAAACTGGTTCTGTTTAAGAATAAGGCCTACACTTGGCTGTACTTGATGGGTTTTACTGAGCACTGTCCTTTGGCCACATCTACTCCAGCGAAGGGGAAAAAAGAGAGTGCAAGCAACAACAGAAATGAGGAAAGGTAAGGAGATAGAGATTAGAGGGCACCTACTAGAAGGCAGGGGTGGCGCGGGTGGCGCTGTGGGTTAAACCACAGAGCCTAGGACTTGCTGATCAGAAGGTTGGCGGTTCGAATGCCCGTGACGGGGTGAGCTCCCATTGCTCGGGCCCTTCTGCCAACCTAGCAGTTTGAAAGCACGTCAAAGTGCAAGTAGATAAATAGGTACTGCTCCAGCGGGAAAGTAAACAGTATTTCCATGTGCTGCTCTGGTTCACAGCTTAGTCATGCTTAGTCCACATGGCCTGAAAGCTGTCTGCGGACAAACGCTGGCTCCCTCGGCCAATTAAGTGAGATGAGCGCCGCAACCCCAGAGTCGGTCAGGACTGGACCTAATGGTCAGGGGTCCCTTTACCTTTACTAGCAGGCAGGAGTGTCTTGGAACAAAGAAAGACCACCCTATACTTAAGAGAACTGGTCAAAGATGTGGCAAAGGCATACACACGATCCTACCATCATCTTCTTAACCTTACCTATGATACTAATTCTTAAACTTGTTTAGCGCTTTTAAGTGTTCAGAGGACTTCACATACATTATTATGACCCTTGTAAAGTCAGTCAAAGGCCAGCTAGCGAGTTCCCAGCTGAAACTCCCCGGCCCCTGGTACAAGGCAGGGCGACCACTTGCCAAGATCAAGTAACCACCTTTCGGCCACCCAGACCCCCTCGCTCCCCCACACCCTGGGCTGAATAGTCTCCACACACCCACCCCAGCCCTAATCTTCTCACCCCCTGCGGGTCCTTGACGAAATAGCTGCCGCTAGAGCCCTGGTAGATGCGCTCCGGGTAGATGCCGCGCTCGCTCGCCAGCTCCGACTGCCGCACCACCTCGGCGAATTCTGGGTCGTCGGGGAATTCATTCCGGGGTTCCCGCTCTCCCCGGGCCGCGGCAGCCGCTGCCCCCAACCCAACTGGAGCCTGGACCTGCGCCGCCTCGGCCGACCCTACCGCCCCGCGCGCCCCACGCTCTGCGCCCGCGCCCCGATCCAGGAGGGGCTGGCGCTCCCGGTCGCGGCCACCTGCGGGAGAGCCGGGCGGCGAGGGGCAGGGCGGCGGCGCGGAGGGGGCGCTGGGGGCGGCGGGGCAGGGCGGGGAGCGCACGGCCCCTCCGGGCACCCCATACCCTGCGGCCGGCCCGCGCTCCGGAGACACCAAGGGGCTCGTCTCATCCATAGAGGCCGAGCCCGAGCGAGGCGCGGATGCAACTCCGGGCACTTGCGCGCACAGACCAGGGCACCGCCGCGCTCTGCGACTCAGCGCCGCTCAGTTCGGATCACCTGACACCGGCCCCGCGGCCACCGCCGTTTCCGCCAGAGCGGCACCAGCCAATCACGCCCCCTGTTTACAGGGCGCCCGGAAGCCTCGCCCACTAAAGAAGCCGCCGTCCATTCGCAGAGCTAGGCCCGCCCAGCTCGCGGAAGCCCCGCCCCGTGGCTCGCCAGGCCCCGCCCCTTCATTGTGTCTCGCGCGCGCTCCCTCCCACCGCATAGCTAAGTCATGCGTTCGGAATGAAGAGTGTGTGTGGAGATGATGAGCCGCTCTTCCCACTCCTCCTTGCCTTTCAGATCCGTGCTTTTCCTTTAGGCTCCTGCTTGCCGTCATCGACGCTGGTTCCCCAAGCACAGCCCACATGGCACACCGCATAACATTTGTAAGGGTCGCCTTTCATTGTGGTGAAAGGATCTCGTCCGTCCACTCCTTCATTGCAAAGACACGCCCACGTGCACTGCACTGACCATCCCTTAGCGGTCTGTTGACTCCTTTCACTGCATTGTCAATCCGTGTATATTTCAGTCCGTGACTTTTTAAAAAAGCACACGGAGAAAGGTTTGCCATATCGGGTGCTCTCATTACAGTATACGCCTCTTAGTAACCTGTCCCTTCAATAGAGAGAACAATGCACGTCCCACTGTATGCTCTATAAACGACCCTGTCACTCCAGTAGTCCCAGGTGGACTGCACAGATCCTGGGAGATTCGTCGTGTTGACTTGCAGCAAAACAAACAAACAAAAACAAACCCAGTGATATCTTATGGCCTTTGAAGACAAACAGATTTATAAGTCCTGGTAGCCACAAAGGGGTACTTTCAAGATATGTGAAAACTCATTAAAACCTAGCAAACCATCTTCACAATGGGAAGCTAAATGGATGCATAAAAATGGTATTGCATCATCTGTATATTCATGGTCTCTGTGAATTCACCCAGCTCACTTTATTCGGATGTAAAATAGACGAATGACTAATGACTAACTCCAATTGTAAGGCGGGAGCAGCTTTAAGAATTTGTCCTGACCCGTTGAAGTGGTCCCTTGGGTCACCTGACTGTTGTAATCCTCTGCTGCCCTTCCTGTTTTAAGATATTCCAAAATTGAGAGAATGGCAGAGTGCATCATTTTAACAATGGCACCTGCCATTCTGAAATGTTGGGAAAGAATGGCTATCACCATCTGCCAAACACCATTTGAACCACCACCATCTGGGGAGGTAAAAACTACCTATACTGTGAAAGGCAGTATGCTTCTCAATACCAGTTACTGGACACTGCATTGCACTCGGGTCCTGCTTGCAGGCTTCCCATAGGCAACTAGTTGCCCACTGTGAGAACATGATGGTGAACCAAGTGGGCCATTGGCCTGATCCAGCAGGTTCTTCTTAATGCTTTTCTGATGTTTAAACATGAAAATGGAATGGCTTTGTCTTTAAAAAAGAAAAACAGGGTTTTTGTACAGTTTGGATGCCTTTGCATAAGTATGTAGTCTGCTGACTTCTCAACAATCTGTGTTAATTTGACATTACAACAATGCAGTTATGGGCTGTATACTGCTCTCTCTCGCCCTCTCTTTTTCTCTTTGTGTGAACAATAGAGCAACAGTGGTGGTGTATCAAGCTGTTCTTCGGAGAAAGTGTGAAAAGATAGAGCCTTTGCATTCTAATTATCTAAGATATTTAACATAAAACCTTAGTAACACATGGGGATAGGGTAGTGTCACTTATCCTTGTCTGGTTGTATAACTAAAATAAGGAGTTATAGAGTGGAAGAAATGTATTTTCTTTTACCAAGCTAGGTTGGTTTAGCTATATGAAAGCTTAACAGCTTCAAATAATTATTCAACTAACAGTTATTCCAATACTTTGTATCCATTTTATATTTTATTCCTTTCAGCTTTTGTGGCCAGTATGGTAGGTATAATGCACTGAACAGAAAAACAGACAGAACTGATCTGGGCAGCACGCATTCCATGATTCCAAGTCTCACACACCCAGCATGGAAAAGCAGTATTTATATGGAGAGCAAAACAAAGTGACTTATTGAATTTGAGATGAATGGGACAGAAGATTGGTCCCCTTGCTTATTCTTACACTACTGGCTGATCCCTGGATTGTGTGGTACAGACAGAAGTGACCCATAGCTTGTCAGTCTGGCTACCTATACTGTTAAGTCTAGCCTAGAATTTCTAGGTCAATAGGAAGCTGAAGATGAGTTTAAGACTTGCTTTGATCTCTCACCATGATATTTGCCTGACCTGTGCAATAAGTTTTCCAGTAGTAACAGATCTCAGGCTCCTCCAGTACCAGCAATCATAGTAAGTTTCCTTTAGTCCACCTGGTGAGTTGTGACCCACAACTAGGTCATGTCACAACCTAAGGTGGAACACACCAGCAATGTCAGCATCTTTTTCCTTTTTTTTTTAGTCAAATCTTTTTGGAAGAAGAGAAAAAAGAAAGGTTACGTCAAGAGTGCTGTTGCATTCAGGTCCTGCTTGTGAGCTTTGTGTAGGCATCTGGTTGGCTGCTGTGAGAACAGGATGCGGGACTAGATGGCCTGATTCAGCACAGCTGTCATTAAGTTCTTATGCTATTGAAAACAAATTTTGCAGGACAGAGAGGGCAAGGGTTGAAATAGAACATCTCATCCACTTAACCTTTATAAATTACTTTGTTGGACTGCTTTACTATCCCCTTTTATGGAATTGCATCGAACATATACGCTTGAAATAAAATTCTACTTTGTTTTAATACTAAGAGTTGTGGTTTATTGTCTGCTGTGGGAGTGGATATTAAGCTCCCACTTGAATAGACAGATCAAGAGTACCTGATCTGCGAAAGCAGCACCATACATTTAGAGATGACACATTCCAAGTAAATAAAATTGTGACATAGCAAAAAAAACCCACCAAACAAACATTTTAAATTATGTCATTCTTTGTTACATTACAATAAACAAATGATACACAAACAATACACACTCCCCTGATTTCAGAAATGTCTTTTTCTTTTCAAAGTAGCACCCGCTTCTTCACATTTTCCCTTTTTTAACCATAAATTATGTATTTTGAGGAGAGCAACAGGAACTTGCCCTCAAAGGAAACGAGTACAGGAAGGCCTCAACATGGCAGCTCCTAGCCTGTGGTAGGAAGGAAAGAGAGAACTCTTGCCCCTCACAAAGATGGCCGCCCTGTAAAAAAAAAATAGAAAAAGGAGGGGGGAACCCTCCTCGCCCTTCACAAAGAAGGCTGCTGTGGGAAGGGCGGGGGAGCTCAGCAGCGAGGCTGGGCAATGAAGAGGCGCGTTACTGCGGGTTGCCAGGGCAACAGCCAACGGCGTGCGCGGATGGTTCCTGGTGGGCGGTTGCCCTGGGTGGTGGGTGTGAAGGAAGCCTGGCATAACTGACGGAGCGAAAGGAGAGGAGGGAGGAGGAGGCGGCGGCGGCCGATGGGGGGAGACCGAAGGGGTGTGGGGCTGGTGGCAGCTGCGGAGAAGCTCGGAGCGCAGGTGAGGGGCGCGGCCGTCGGGGATGCCGCCCAGAAGGGCTGAGGGGAAGCGGTGCCTGGGCTGGGAGCCGCTGTGCGGAGGCTGCTGAGGTGGGTGGGCTACGAGGGCTTTGGGGTGCCGCGGCGGACGAGAGCGCCCACAAGGGCTGCGTGGCAAAGGGTGGTAGCGGGGGGCTGCCCGCCGCGGGTGCACGAGAGCCAGCTGGGCCCCGCGACCGTGGGTGCCATGCACCGTGCATGACGCCGGCGCTAAAATTTGTGGGTGTCCGGCCCCTTCCTGGGGAATTTTGTGGGTGCTGCTCGGGCACCCAGGGCCCTAGGGAGTTTGGTACCTATGATCGGGTGGCTGGAGTAGCCGGAGTGGCACTAGGGCATGGGCGTGGCTTCGCCGGGCGGCATGGCGTGACTTCAGCATCCTGCAAGGACCCGAATTCAGGGGCGAAGCTGTGAGTGGGGGGGGTTTGTTTCGTTTGTTTGGCGATTGTGATTTTGCACCGTGGTGACTCGGGAGTGTTGAGGCTGCCTGAAAGGCATTTTGCCGCGGCTTGAAGAGCTGGAGCAGAGACATAATAGCGACACACTTCTCACTTTGTAGCTGCCTTTCTGTTTTAATTGACTCATGCCAGGCTCCCGCTGCCCGGTAAGACAACCTGATGGTTACTGCCAAATTCTGCTGGTTTCCGAGTGGGTTGGGGTGTCCCTCTTCACAGCTTGAGAAACTGTTACACACGCCTGGTTTGCTGCTGCTGCAGAGCAGCTGGGATCGCTCTGCTCCAGCAATCTGTTATAATTGTTTCCAGGGAAGCAACAGCCATCGCGTGGTCCCTCGGAGACTAGGCGAACCTCATCGCCTCCTCTGTAGCCCTCCAGCCAGCGCTGATCATTAACAAGAAAATTCTTAAGTATATCTTACCTTCCAAACGTGAACAGATTAAAGTTGTATTTTCATAAGGATGACTTTTTGCTCCAGTTATTTTGTTGGTTTGAGTGTCTTGGTAATTTGTGGTAAAAAGAGTAGTGATTATTTACATATTGACATTTAATGCACCTTGAACCTCTTATATCTTCTTCTGTCTCCTGGACTTGTAACAGGTTAACTGCACTATTACATGACTTCAAGTCTAAGGCTAGCCTCAAATCTGGGCTCCGATTGTAGTGATGCTAGTTTCCCTGCTGTTCTACTACAGCAGCAGTTTGGTAGGTGAGCACTACCATGTATTGATTTGCTATCATTCACTGTAGACTTTGAAAATAAATTAACCATTCTTTATTTCCAGAACTAGGTGCTAGTCCATTGGGTCTAATGGGGCACTGCCCCACCAACCTCTATCTGCCCTCAGCCAGGTCACACCATGCCTGCCTTCCTACTTACCACCTGTCAGGGGCCATCAGCTTCCTCCTCCCTGGTCTCAGTGTTGCCCCTGTAGTATTCAGCAGGGAGGAGGATGGGGACAAAACTAAAATTAGTTGACTCTAGATTCCACCTATCTGCTGCCCCTGCTAGGGTAGGGTGTTTCTATTTGGAGAGGTCTGGGTTCTAGCGCTGCAGCATCTCCCTTTTCATCTAAAATCAAACGTAAGTTTTACTCAATGAAATTAACCGAAAGACCCAATGAAAATAATGAACATGACTAAATTGAGTCTACTAACTTCAATGTACCAACTCTGAGTAAACCCAAGTTGAATACCACCCCTATTTGCTGCCTCCCAAAAGGTAGGCATTATCTTAGGTGGTTGCATTTCTGTCTTCCACTAATACAAATTACACACATTTCCCGTTTCTCATTGCTTTCCTCTTTCCCACAGAGCTTCCAGGCAGCTCATGTCATTGCCTGCTGTGAGCTCATTGATGTAGTGTACATCCTTCCTTGCTCAAGGGGCTCCTTTCTCTTTTGCTTGCCAGTTGTATATTCCAATTACAAAGATGCTGATATACAGTTGTTTTGTCCATTGTTCTGAATGTTGTCTGTGTGGAGTCCTCAGAGTTATGATTTGGTTGAAATTGATAGGCAACACTTTTGATTTAAGACTAGCTCTATACAATATGGAATTCATTGCCACAGGATTCTGTAATGCCCACTAGCTTGCATGCCTCTAAAGAAATAAAAAGAAAGAAAGAAAGGTTCTGTCTGTTTGGGTTTACAATGTATGATAGCCAGCAGCACAACCTCCAATGTTTCAAAATTTCACGTCTTCCTGAAGGAGGAGGGGTGTGGTTTGGGAATTCTCATTGATCCAGCTCTGTCTCTGGAGGTGCAGGTGTCTGCAGGTCAGTAGTGCCATTCCTGTACCAGGGTACCTTGACCACAGTTGTCTATGCATTGGTAATGTCACAGCTAGATTACTGCAATGCATTCTATGTGGGGCTACCCTTGGGGTTGCTTCAGAGGCTGCAGCTGAGGCATAATGAGACGGCTAGATTGCTGGGGCAAACTACCACCTCCATATAACTCCCTACTTGTGCAATTTGCTCTGGATGCCAGTCTGCTGTTGAACCAAGTTCAAGGTATTGCTTCTTATGTACAAGGCCCTATGTGTCTCAGGACCAGGTTACTTGAGCAACCACCTCATCCCTTACACACCCAGTAGGTTGTGAAAGGTCTTCTGTAAGTTCCAAAGATTTCAGAAGCCTCCTGCGCCGTAACTCAGATCAGGGCTTTTAGGGCTTTGAGATTGTTGTTTAGATGAAGATTAATAAATCAATGATGATAATAATAATAACAATAATGTTATTTTATATATTTCTTACTTTATTTCATAAAATTTATTCACCACTTGATTGCAAAAAAACAAAAACAAAACCACCCTCAAGGCAGTTTAGAACAACATGGTAATTATTTTATTATTCAGCCCCTCCCCTTCCCTTGATCTGCCCTTGAAAGCTCCTTACATTTTTCTAAATGTAACTTGTCTTCCTGGACAGAGCCAAGTGTAGATAGATTTGAATAGTAAACTTTCCTTCTGGCTATCCTTGCTTAGCCTGGCACAAAGGTTTCTGCTCTTGCCAAGCCATGGAGAGTTCCAGGCGGGTGTTTGGAATATTAAGCAAGGAATTCAACATGTAGGTTCTGCTAGTTGCTTTAGGATCTGTCAAACAGTAAATAAATGGGGGAGATGACATACATTAAAATACCCACCATCCATCCGCATGTAGTAAACATGTAGTACAAAGGGGCCTGGGCACTTTGCAGTTCTACTAGTCTCTTGCTGATAGTAGGAGATAGCAGCGTTTAATGCTGAAAACTGCCTGAATAAGCCTCTGAGATAGGAAGCACCAGGCTGGGTCTCCATCTGGGCTCCACACATGAATGTTTCATGGAGGTAGAGCCCTTTGTGCTGGACCTGCATTTGAGTCTAGTCTGGTGAAAAAAACCCAAGAAGAAATAGCAACGTGAGCCATAAGGCTTGAATTTCCTGTGGCAAGAATGGATACGTTTGTCTGGTGGAGGCAGGAAATTGCTCTGTGTGGCACTGATGTGGAGAAATAGGGCAGGAGTCTGCAAAACACATATATGCCAGGTCAGCTATGCGAGCTGAACTCCTGTGGCTTAAGCCTTGTGTGTCCTTCCCTACTAAGGTAGGATACCCTATTTTGGGGGGAACATGTGTTTGAGAGTTTTGCTCCTGCATACTGAGTGTGTTGTGTAGTAGTTAGAGTATCAGACAAGGACTAGGAATACCTAAATTCCAATCTTGGCTCAGCCCATGAAACTCATTGGGTGACTTCAGCCCATTAATATTTCTCTCTCTCTCTCTCTCTCTCTCTCTCTCTCTCTCTCTCTCTCTCTCTTTAACCTACCTTACAGGATTGTTGTGAGTATTCAGAAGGGGGGGCAGGAGACATGCTGTCCCAAGTCCCTTTGCAGGAAAGGCGGAATAAAAACTTAAAGAGTTCCTTATAGGATTGGGGATAACAAAATGTAATTATACTACCTTGTAATAAATATGCCAGTACAGTATAGACTGTTCAGAGTTCATACTGGTGGCCAAGGAAGGAGAGTCCACAACCTCCCTAGGGAGACCATTCCACTGTCGAACAGCTCTTACTGTCAGAAAGTTTTTCACTTGCATGATGCTCATACTGCATGGATCCAAAACTGGTGGATGTGGCTTCCCTGTCTCCTCAGCTTGCTGTACTTCTCCCTAGTTTCTGAAGTGCTCTTCCTCCCCATGGGCATCTTATCCTGTTTTCAAACTCCTGCATCTTTTCTTGCAGCTGTTGTCTTGCCTTCTTGAAAGCTGGCACCATGACCTTGACCAAGGGCTCCTTCACCTACTCCAGCGGGGAGGAATATTGTGGGGAGTGGAAGGAAGGTGAGTGAGGCTGACCAAGTGCAGTGGGGTCCCCTCATTGAGCCAAGTACAGGGGACGGGGTCTGTTCTTGGTGGACTGCATATAACTTCCTCTCTAGGGGCCAAACTACACATTACATTACCTGTATGGCTATGCCTTTAAGTGCAGGGGGCTTTATCTGGACTGGGACCATAGCATGTGGGGAAGGAACTACAGCTCCTTATAGCCTGTTGTGGTCCCAACCTCCTCTCCCAGGTAGTGCTCTCTGCTCTGGTCCCACAAGTGCTCCCATCAAGATATGGAGAGAACAAGGAACCTCTTCTTGGCCACTGTATCCCATTGGCTGGCAGTTGTTTATGTGTGGTGGTGGATGGCAAAACTTGCTCTTTAGGAACATGCATGTGATATATTGGAAGCTCTGAGATCCTTCACTGGCTGCACAATCAAACTTAGCAACCTTGAGGTCCACAAAGCCCTTTAGGAACGATATTGTGTCTGCACTGTGAGTCTCTGTATGAATGCATACTAAGCTCCAGCATGCCTTGTGGAGGGTAGAAGGAACAAGCAACAGCAGGGGTCTGTTACATTCTTTCTCTGTAAGACATATTAGCCAGCATGACCTCTGCCACTGCCCACATACTATTCCTTTTGTCCCTTTTTTGAAATTAAAAGTGCCACCATAGATTTCATTGATTTGTTGCTAAATGGGCACCATGGTTCCCTTTTTGACAACTGACAAAAGAGCAATACTGCTTGTTCTCCCTGCCTAGGGCGCCGGCATGGTGTTGGGCAGTTGACATTTGCTGATGGCAGCATTTACCTGGGACACTTTGAGAATGGTCTCTTCAATGGCTGTGGGGTGCTCACTTTTGCAGATGGCTCCAGGTGGGTACAGGGCTGGGGGCACACACTGTTCTAGGCTTGCATTTGGTGCATGTGCATGACCTAAGCAGCCCCAAGAAAACAAGAATAAAAGGATGCTCTGTGGAGCAGGCTGCTCTGCTGTGTTGTTGGACTTGGAAGAATGTCTATTCCTTGCTATGCCTTGCATGAAGACCTTTTTGTATGTGAGCATGCCTCTGTGATTCAGAACCATAAGCGAGCACTTCTTTGTCTTGGCTGTTACACCATCCTCATCCTGGGTTCTCTGTAGTCACTGCGATTACTACAGACTCAAGTTTAAAGAGCTCCTTAGTGATGCCTCTTTGGCTCTTTGCCTTCTGTCCAGAATACTGTGTTCCTCCTGGTGTTTTCAGTTTCTGGCTGTATGCCATAGTACAATATCCTTACACAATCCTATTATTGACGCAGGTACGAAGGGGAGTTTGTACAGGGAAAATTCAATGGCGTTGGAGTCTTCACACGGTATGACAACATGACCTTTGAGGGAGAATTCAAGGGTGGACGTGTTGATGGCTTTGGTGAGTACTGCAAACTCCTTGTTTGGAGTAGCCAAGCAGCAACACTGATCTTCTAGGGCTAAATCTATTTTGGAAGGACGGCTGCAGTATGGGATGGGGAGAAGTGAGAACTAGGCAAACACCATCCTCCAAAGCACAGTATAGCCTGACATATACCCCAGTGCCTCGTCTTGATTCACAGCTCTGCATTGCGTGGCGAGTTCCCACCCCCACCCCCCAGGATAAATTAAGACACAAGACACCATAATTTAAGGTTAAATGGGCGAATTAGGCCACAACTTTATTGAATTCAGGAATGAGAGGCATTGGCTTAGGCATTGGTCCTATCGACTATCCGGCTCCAGCCCATTTGCTGGAGACACGGGAAGGGTTAACACCATAGAGGGGGAGTCTCCTGCTGAGGCACGTCAACTAGGAGCTCCCCCCCCTCACCGCCCCTGGAGGGGGGAGGTGATGGCGTTCCTCCCCCCCCACATCCTCTTAATCCCTTCTTACCAATGCCTACCGCCACACGAGCAAGCGCTCGCCACCAATACTCTCATGCCTGAAACCAATCCCTTATCCCCTTTGCTATATCCATCAGCCAAATATAATTTCCAGCATCCGAGAGATGCACGCCATCAGCGAAATATAATTTCCTGCATCCGAAAGATGCACGCCATCAAGCCGGTAGAGGGGCTCACAGTTGAAACGTATGCCCGGGTGGTCAATGACCCTCCCACCCAGGGCTGCCACTCTACACTACGTGGGGGCGAGCCCCCTCTGCACCGGCCCTAAATAGGGCAGGCCACGCCCCCCCAGCCAGCCGATTGGCTGGCTGGGGGGGGGAGAGATGCGGCCGGGATTCTCCTGCTCTCGCAGGGGCTGAAACCAGCCCCCGCTCATGTGGGGGTAGGCATGAAGCCCGCAACCCCACCTCCTGGGCAGGCCGGAAGTGGCTTTCTCAGCTCTCCTGAGCTGAAGTCTTGCAAGTCTGATCCTCTGCCTTGAGCCCTGCAGCCCTGCTGAATAATAATGTTTTGTTTTCTTCCAAAGGGCTTCTGACTTTTCCTGATGGCTCTCACGGAATCCCCCGCAATGAAGGCTTCTTTGAGAACAACAAACTCTTGCGACGGGAGAAGTGCCAGGCAGTGGTCCAGCGCGCTCAGAGTGCCTCTAAATTGGCGCATGGCCTCACAGCATGATGGGTGCAAGCTCTAAAGCACCCTACCCCAGGACTCTCCCATGAAACTGCAGCTCAACCTGGGGGTTGGCAGGAGTGTGGAGTGCAGGAGTCACAGAGACAGACACCATCTCTAGGAGGTAGATGATCCCACATCAGCCCTGATCAGGTGGGCAGCCTACCCGAGTCACTTCCTTAAAACAGCCTGGCCCCCACAGTGTAATCTGGTGCCAAACCTCAACTTACAGAGCCACTGTCCCCTGCCAAACAGAGAGTCTGTCACTCCTGAGGCTGTGGCATTCCTTTGTCAAGAGCGTTCTCCATAGGACAGTCTTCTAGTGCCCCAGTTGCAGTGGGAACGGTGGTGTGTGTGTGTGTGTGTGTGTGTGTGTGTGTGTGTGTGTGTGTTACTGCTCCCACCACCACCTTAGAGGCACAAGGAGTGACTCACTAATGCTTAGACATCATTTTACCTTTTTCTTAGCTTGAGACTAATGCAGCTGAGAGTTCATGAGATTAGATGGGTTGGTCTTCAGTGTTCAAGGGAGAAGTTGGAACTTGCATTTAGCACACCTGTCACCCTCCACAGCTCTAAACCTCTGGTTCTCTCTCTTGTCACTTCAATGGGGTTCTTCGTTCCTTTTATTTATTTATTTATTTTTAATGCAAAAACGGAAAATTTATATACTGCAGAATTCTAGACCTTCTGAATGTGCCTTTCCCTGATGTTGTACATCAGCCCAAAGAAGGAGACCTGAGCTGCAATGCCTGCCATCATTTAGGCCCTAGAGTATATCTGGGATGCACTGCCATTGCTTTCTGCCACTGCTTTCTGATGCTTTATCCAGTTCACTTGGGCCATTCTCACTGTGAGTATTTGGATTGCCTCTTGGGTGAAAGTCAGCTTTTCTCCCTTATATAAGGTCTGTGTTCCTTGACCCGGAGGAAGAGATCTTCCAGAGCTGTTGCATGGCATCCATGCACCATAGTGCCATAGACACAGGGCTGCGTGTATTCTGCCCTTCAAAAATGACAATTCTGTACAAAGAAAAGCTGAATTCTGCAACATGTATAAATTACACAGAAATAATTGGCATATAATTATTTATTTTGCATGATTTCTGCTTTTGCTAGTAATAGGAAAAGTCAAAAGTGCTTTGGAGAGCACTAATGCCGTGCATCCCCTAACTCTCTCTTCCAGTTTCTCAGAATTTATCAGGCATTGCCTGAATGCTTTTAAGCCTATCTTTTGCTGCCTTAATGGCTAGAAATTTGCTTTAAAATATACAACCGAGTCTCATGATGCTGACTGCTGTGTCCAATATTGTTGAATGCAGTCACAGAGAAATGACATACACACAGCCCTGTAGATACCCAAAAGAAGTGGTGTCCATCCCCATTTTGTTCACTAGGTCCAAAGAGGTGGTTGCACTGAGATCTGGTAATGCTGTGTAGCTCTTTAGGAGCATTTTGGTAGGGGAAGTAAGTGAGCACTGGAGCCTTCAAAAACTTGAGTGTGTGCAGGGCATCCCTAATACATTTGCATGCAAAGCTGGGGCAATGACGTGGAAGAAAAGAAACAGCTTCTGGGAGGGTCCTCGCAGGCTGAATGGAAATATAGGGCTGGGCTAGCAGAAGGGGAAAGCTAGCTGTGGGATATCAGCCTGTGAAATGATGGGCTGGGGGGTTGAGTTGGGGCTGAGTGGCCTTTGAAGAGCGACTTAGTTTCTATCCAGCCACTTTGTGTTTCTGTGCACTGAAAGTAAACATGGGATTGTTTTGAGACTGGGGGGTGTTCTTAGCCAAGCATTGACCTGCATGGTGTGTGTCCCTAAGTGCCATGCTGGAGCCTCTTGTTACCAGCCCACCTCCACACTGAATGTCTGCGTGTCAATGCCACCCTCGTGCCTTTTGTGTCTCTGCCCATGTAAGGGCCTTGGCCAAATAAAGAGTTGCTGAATCTCTGCCTCCATGTCTTTTTTCCCCTATTGGAAGGATGTAACGTATCATCAAGGGTGGGCTGTGTGCATTCTGTAATAGCCTTTCTAATCATCTTTATGCTGGGAATACAGCAGCAGGCACACTCAGCTCTGTATGCTGCTTTTGTTTTGTGCAGACAATCCATGTTTCCCTCCTTTGGCTCAACGCACAGCTCTGGCCTGAAATTGTGCTGGTTTCACTATTTATTCAGTCACTCTATTTCCCCTTTGCAAGCAGAGTGTACCATTACTGAGACAGTAAATGGGGCAAAGCATTTTTACCTGGAGAACATACTTTTCTAAAGATTAATTCCACCCATGCTATCTTGGTCACTGAGGGCAAGAGACTCCGCCCCAGGAAGCAGTATCTTGCAAATAAAGCATCTTCCCTGTTAAACGGTGCTTCCTAGTTGGTGAGCTAACACCAGTCGGTACCATGAATCTATGGATCAAACAAATATGGCCCCACCCTCTTCCATTCTTACACACCTTGTGAATTTGCAGTTGGTCAACACCTACTGACTTATGGAAGTAGGCCATGTAGTCATGCAGCAAACTCCTTTGACATCACCTTGGAAGATTGTAATGATGGGGAATAGGAGGATGAGGCACCTATTTCTTTCCAGATATTGTTGGACTGCAACTCTGTCCATTGGCAGACCATGGTAGTTTTAATTTTGCTGGCTCCAGCTGTTATCCAGACCCCCTTGGAAAAGCAATGGACATGGGGTCTTCTTTCTTTCTTGTCAGCTGGGGGAGCACAGGAAAGGAAGTCAACCTGAAAGGATAGTGCCTCAGGCACTCAAATGTTAAATGGGCCCCCAATGGTCAATTTGATACAATAGATAAGTACCCCAGCTAAGGACAAATTTGGCGATTCCAAGCCGGAAGGGTTAGAACCTTTATGAGAAGGCTTACTTGCCCATTTGAAAACCTTTCTGGCATCTTCCTTATGCTGTTTCACTTGTAATAATACTTTGGTTTTCAAACATGCCAATGAACGGTGTAGGTTGAATGAGCTGTATTTTAGTAAGCTGCAGGATATGAAATTCGAGGCTTAACTGGATGGCAATATCCCTGCTGCCCATTTCAAGGTTCCGACCATTGCCTGGAACAGCTTCGTCTTTCAGAGCCATCCGTTGGAGCTGAAATCCTGACGCAGCTCCCTCACTTGTGCCTCACTTAGCGGGAGCAAGGGAGAGCGACAGAAGCCCCCATTTAAACCAAACCATTCCATGGCCTGTTTCAGGCCTGGGACTCCAAACTTGCTTGTTACCTGTGGAAAGAGAAACAGTGCAGGGCACTCAGAACTGCTCTGTGGCCAACAGTGTGGCAGAGGTGTACATGAACCCCCTTTTCCTACAAGCATCACTCAGCTCTAGGCCTGCAGAAACTTGTCAAGGACTTGTCTGTGGTCACAGAATGTCCAGAAATTTAGACATGGGAAAGTGTTATGACCCAGTAATTCCTGTTTGACACTTAATCAATCCAGGCAAGGAGGTAATGGTGCAGATCATACTAAGCGTGAACGTTTGAAGTCAACAGTGTATGTGCATATGAAGAAGCGGTTGGTTAATTCTTAAACTACATGAGGTCTAATAAAGTACTACTAGTACAAGGATATACAGTAAGCTTACAACTTGCGTTCACTTATGCAATTGCAATCTTACCAGTGGGGGGTGCAGGGGGGCGTGGGGGTGCAGGGGGGGCTGGACGCACCGGGTGCAACATCTGGGGGGGGGGCGCTCGCACTCGCAGCTCTCTGCCCCTACTAAAATCCACGTGTTAGGGGGCGCAAATTACTTGCCTTGCCCCGGGTGCTGGCAACCCACGCTACGCCACTGAATCTTACACAGGTGTGTGGGGGGGGAATAAATTAATACATGGAGAACTGGGGAAACTGTTCTCTGCTCTTCATTCATTCATTCATTCATTCATTCATTCATTTATTTTCCCCACCCATGCACCCAGCAGGTTTTCTTTGCTTATCAAGCTTTGGGAGGGAGGTGCAAGGGCTCCAGAGGATTAGTACTAGAATTACAAGCCCCAGATATGTTTCTGAAATTATTAAATGGAGCCGAAAAGAAACTGCCAAAAAATAAAATAAACATTTACAGTTGCATATCATGCTTTTGCAAAATCCAGAAGATTGTAGTGTGAATAAGTCACAGGTTTTGCCAAGAAAAATCCAAAGCATGGCTGACGTTCCCAAAATTGTCACAAAAATAAAAATGTAATGCTGAGATGGCTCAGAACACTGGCGCTCACGCAGAATAGGACAGGGCAAAGTGGGAGAAATGTAAGACCAAAGGGGAAGCAATAAAACACAATTGCTTGGTCATATTGCTGACTCCTGAAGCAGATAACCTCTGCTTCAGGAAATATGGTTTGCAAAGGATGGGGAAGGATAGGGCTTGACCCACAGCCTCTGCTGCAAACCATGAGCACATGAGCAACAACTGTATGTTGTTCTGTTGGGAGCTCCACCAAAGCAATTGCCTCTTTTCCAGTTGGGCCTTTTCCTCCCCATACATTCCCAAGGAAGTGGGGCGTCCCCACTTCTTACGTCCCACTTTCCTCATGTTTTCTGGCTCTTACCGCAATGTTAGGCTCAATGAGTCGGTGCTGCAGTGCACGGGCCTCATCCCAGCTTCCAGCACAGCACAGTTGCTCAAGCTGACAGACTGGAGAGCCAAGCACATTGGCAAGGGCACAAATCCCTCCAGCAGCACCTGGAGCAAGGAGCATAGTTCCATCAAAAAAAGAATAGGGCACCTAGGCAGTGAAACGGGCATCTTTGCATAATACACACACCACTTCCCCAGCATTTTTTCGTTCTCTGCTCATTTCAAACTAGCAAAGCCTGGACCAAATGTTGGGCTCCCTGTAGCAGCTTCCAACCCAAAGAAGGAAGGAAGGAAGGAAGGAAGGAAGGAAGGAAGGAAGGAAGATCATACTCTGCTCAAGGGTATCCAAGTTGGAAAATGCTTTTTTAATCTCTTGACAAATGTTATAATGCACACCCTAGGCTACTTTGTAACCCTTCCCCATGTCCTGAAACAGCCAGCCAGCCCCGTATGGACATCAGCTCCCAGTATCACCTACCTACAATGTAACTGGCCAGCAGAAAACCAGCTGATCCTGCCAGTACCTGGAAGTCCTCATGGTAGGTCCTGTGGACAAGCAGTCCGAGGCGGGTGATCTGGCAAGAGATGGGATCGCTTGATAGGGGAGGACAGCAGTAGGCATCCATCAAAATGAGGGGGCAGCAGTTGACGCTGACAATGAAAACACTGCTCTGCCATTGCTTTATTCATGTCCCCTTGTGCAAAGCTGGCTTTATCAGTTCTGCAGCTTCCCCCTGTAAGCTAACAGGCAGCTCCTGTCTTTGAAAGAAGAGCATCAGCCCCTACAGCAACTCCCCTCTTTTTGCCTCACTTATCTAATGCTCTGCCTACAATGGGCGATCTCAACATCAAGTGGGGAGGGATGGATGGACTATGCTACTATAAGCAGAGGGTAGTAGTCTAAGGTCACATGGTGCTGTCACATTGTTAACAGCACAGCCTGCCTAATTCTTGGGTAGACGAGAGACCCACAAAGGCGGCACTGAAGTTTTGGGAAACAGAGATAGTGTAATACCAAAAGAAGGTGAAATTCACTGGTAGAGTCACCACTGAAGGTCTGGGTTCAACAGAGATCACAGCCGCTTTCCAGTCACATATCTCCTGGTGGATTTGTTGGGGTAAGCAAATGGAGCTGTTTTATTACTGAAACGGCTGATTCCATAGCTTCACTGGCAGGATGGGCCACAGTTTGAAAGTGTCTGCATATGAGTGTTTAAGCGTTTAGGGTTATTAAAGAGAGCACAAAACCTTCGCATCAGTTTGGAGAGGATCCAAATTTTGGGGGTTACACATTAACGAAGCTAATGAAAAGTGTGTTAGGAAACTGCCACCTGGCTGTGTCCTGACGTGGAAAACAGCCTTAAGCTGTGGGAAATGATTACTTCAAAGTTAATCTTTCAATAGTCTAGGAGGAGGGACATGCTCCAGATCCCCCTGTGGGCCATTAGCTTCCTTAAGAGGGCCAATACTGACAGGCCCTCCAACTCAGATTCTTGCCAGCACCCCAATATGCGATCGCAACCCGCTTTGTCTCAGCACCCGGCCTTCCCCCCTTCACTCACATTGCCACCACTGTCCTTGATCCCTACAATGTTGGGGTGCTGTGCTAGGCTGAGCACCACATCGGTGGGCAGCTCCAGATTCGTATTGGCCGGGACGCTGTAGAGTATCACAGGGATTGGAGATGCTTCAGCTACCTGAGGACACAAAATAGCATGGTAGTGGCACATGGGAAAACCCACATACAGACCGCGAGAAGCCTCCACACAGCAAGTTACCCTTCAAAGCCTGGTTCACATGCTTCCTTTCACACAGTAAAATCCATGTCAACTCCAGCCATCCCCTTGCTGTGGTAGATCTTGTATAGATACACTTACTGTGTGTGCTGTTACACTTATTAGCCAATGTTTTCACTGGGACTGGACAGGTCTGGGTTTTTTTAATTCTCAGTGTGAAGCAATACAACAAACCTGCGGCCATGCAGATGATGCAGGACTACAACTCCCATCATCCCTGACCACTGGGCCATGCTGGCTGGGGATGATGGGAGTTGTAGTGGCAACACAGGTTTCATCATCCCTGCAACAAAATGCTCCTTTTCGTGGGCTACGTTTTTCCACACTTCCAGCACAGCAATGTTAAACAAGACTTGCAGCCCTAACATGGCAGCCAATGGCTCCCAGGCTCCTAAGCGTCTGCCAGCATTTTTTGACTTGGAGAACCATTTAACTCTTTTCAGTACCTGCTTAAAACATTCTTATTTAGATAGGTCTACCCAGGTGCTTAGAAAGTTGAGCTAATTTTAATCTGCTTTAGTATTTTAACTCTTGTATGTTTTAAAGCATACCTTTCCTTTCTTTAAAAAAAATCTTTTTGTAAACCGATTTTTTTGTTTTTTACAATCATGTGGTGTATAAATTTTTATGAAATAAATAAATAACTTCTCACACACAAGCTAAATAACTAGTACTCAAAGGTCAGTCTCATTCCAAGGAAGAACATCATGATAATGAAAGGGAACAGGACCTGGAAGAAACAAGTCAAGTGTTTATTCATTCTGATTTATGGGTACCCTGCTCAGTAGCTGTGGAGATATAGCACATGTTTCATACTACACCGAACCCTGCAAATGAATCATCACTGATCTGAATTAGACACAGAGAATGACTATTTAATATACAGATCTTTGTTCTAAAATTCAAGGTAGCTAGAGACCAAATGCTCTCTCTTTTCAAACCCACATTTTTTACTTTCTCAAATAAGCTTTTTATTTTCTGTATAAATACTTTTTAACCCAGGCAAACACTGGTGCCTGCAATAAAAACCCTAAGCACCTTAGGGAGAAGTTGCACTTGAATTCAGAATTAAAGGTATTTATTTTAATTGCATTTCTATTGAAAATCCACTCATGCCTGCAACATCAACCAACCTGTAATACAAGCTACCATCATCTTGGTACCATCTCAGCCTTCCCCCCAGTCCCTGCGGCTCTGACCAGATGCCTGCGCTGCATCCTTCACCTGTTTGTAATGATGAATCAAGGCTGCACTGGTCATGCTTCCCCGGAAGTAGCAAGGCGTCACCACGAGGGCAGCGTCTGCGCCCTTATCAGCCATTTGTGCTGTCATCTCAATGGTGCCCCGAGTTGCTAAAGGAAGGAGGAGAAAGAGGATAAATGGACAAAAATAATAAACGGGTTTTAAGAGGCCTGTGGGACCAAAGGATGGGCTCAGTGAGATTAAGAGGCTCCCAGAACCAGAGGTGGAATCAGGGGATAGAAAGTGCCTATATAAGATCATTGCTCAGCTCTAGCATCTTAATTCAGGAGGTGGTGCGGCTGGAGAATGGCATCCTCTGGCCCCATCCCCTGTATGCTGCTCACATTCACATCCAGTCCCAGCCAGCAGGAGCTTATCCTTGGGCATAGCTTGGCGCACCCGTCTCACCACTTCCAGGCGTTCTTGTTGAGTCAGGTAGGGAAATTCCCCATTGGAACCCTGCACCACAAAACCTGCAAAAAGACAGAGAGAGAGTTGGCAATGGGAACTCAGCCATTTTCATTTCAAGAGTTTATGTTCTGCTTTTAAACAGAAGGACCCCAAAGCAACAGAGAAACACCAAAACCTTAAATCACAATACAGTAGTACCTCGGGTCAAGTACTTAATTTGTTCCAGAGGTCCGTTCTTAACCTGAAACTGTTCTTAACCTGAAGCACCACTTTAGTTAATGGGGCCTCCCACTGCCACCGCACCACCGGAGCACGATTTCTGTTCTCATCCTGAAGCAAAGTTCTTAACCTGAAGCACTATTTCTGGGTTAGCGGAGGCTGTAACCTGAAGCGTATGTAACCCGAAGCATATGTAACCTGAGGTACCACTGTATAGATAGGTAGATAGATGATAGATGAATGAAAGAAGAGGTGCCAGAACTCACCATGAACATCTCCCTTGCTCTCTTATAATCGCAATGGCACCCAACTGAGTTCTGGCAAGTTCTGGCTGAAAAAAAGCTCTCTCTCTCTCTCTCTCTCTCTCTCTCTCTCTGTGTGTGTGTGTGTGTAGCTAGCTAGATAAAATGATAAAATGTAAAACAAATGAGCATGAACAAAACAAGCCCAAATAGCAGTAGAAAACAATAAAGCAGGAGTGAATAAAACTAGACGAACTAGGAGTGGAGTAGGAACCCTGATGAATTTTTAAAAAGTGTTAACCTGTAATTTAAACAATAATTGTGCTAAAAGGACTCCATAAATCTGCTTGGGGAGGGTGCCAACACTGAGGTCTCCAGTGTTCCAGGCATCAGTCTAGCTCATGAAGTGTGCCTCCGGGGGTAAAGTCAAACCACTGGAGAATCACAGCCCCTGCTGTGGCTGCAGAGACTGGGAACTCGTAACTGCTTCCTCCTAGCTGCTGTAATTTGAGCCTATTGAAGATTTGATGAAGTCTTCAAAGACAGCCCCACATCGAGAACATGAGTAGTCTAACCAGGATGTTACTGGAGCTGAAGTCTGGTGATCTAAGAGTGGGCTTGGCCACAAAGTCAAGAAGGTGGTAAGTAGCCAACCAAATGAAGACTCCTGTCTCACAGCTATAACAACAGTTGAGTTACAGAAGCTTTCTACTCTTGCCTGCCAAACCATGTCCAAACCCCCAGGAGAAGAAAATCATGCTGGGCAGCATTACTGACTTCTTCCTGGCAGGGCTCCCGTGCCTTTAGCAGATGCATTTCAGACAGAAATCCAACAAGTAAGGCTACAAAAGCAAGGATGGGGAACTGTCAACAACATAGTAACTACACTTGGAAAAGGGGAGTCACTGTAATTGGATAGGTGGTAAACCAAGATCTTTTCGGAAAGAATGCCTGGGCATGTGGAATCCAGGAAGTATGGCAGCCGGTTACTGGTAGGGTATCCATGCAAAGTTGTCCCCTGCTAGTGAAGACTAGGATAGCATCATTGGGGGGAGGGGAAGGAAAAATACGCCAAAAATGCAGGTTCCTCCCCCATCTCTAGCAGAGCAGCAGACAAAGGCCAAAGTTCGTGCAGGCAGCCATGTGTGTCTTTGAAGAAATAGCATAGTTGACAATTCAGCTGTGTACCCCTTTCCTATTTACTGGAAAAGGTCCCGCTGGATGAAACAAGTAAATGGAAGGCTTGGTTTTGCTCTGTTAAATTGTCACCACTGGAGAAGTAGCAGTGCTAGCTCTGAAGGACCTTTCAGCACAGTATGTGCATCCAGCACACCCCCCCCCCCCTCTAGCTGGCTGGGAATAACTGTGCCTACAATACAGTGAAACCACTTGCTCATCCATTTTTCCTGCAAAACGTTCTGTGCCTTTATCAGTTTCAGGGCAGAAGGTCTAGCAAGACACGTTGCATTTCTGTGTATCAGATAGTTCTTAAAGGCATTGAGATTTTTTTTGTTTCTCTTTCCAGAGTTATAGAGAAGGGGGGTCCTAGTTCACTGTGAACCTGCCTTCCAGGATACAACAAGACCCCCACAAATCTGTTTGGAGAGTATATTCCAAGAATGGGGTCCTTATCCCTAGCTACCTTACCATTGAATGAAGAGCAATTCCTCTCAAAGAGCTACACTTCGCAGAGCTCCCCCATGAAGAGGGATTTGTCTTAAACCATTCTGGAAATACAGTGGTACCTCGGGTTAAGAACATATTTTGTTCTGGAGGTCCGTTCTTAACCTGAAACTATTCTTAACCCGAGGTACCACTTTAGCTAATGGGACCTTCCACTGCCGCCGCGTGATTTCTGTTCTCATCATGAAGCAAAGTTCTTAACCCAAGGTACTATTTCTGGGTTAGCGGAGTCTGTAACCTGAAGCATCTGTAACCCGAGGTACCACTGTAGTAGCTCTGGGAGGAGAACAGGGGTCTCCTAAGTACTCTTAGGAAGGCCTACACAGCCATTGGGTAGGGTGAGGTCACTGCCTCAGGCGGTGGAAGCCCTGAGGCAGCATTTTTGTGGGTCTGTCCCACCACCATCTGCCAGTGAAGTGGCACCAACACCAGTGTAGACTTGGGGGGAGATCGCACAGATTTCAGGCAAGATCTCACTGAAATTGTGTGAGATCTCATACAATTTTTGCCAGATCCCGCTGGAAATTGGCACGGCTTTGCCCAAAATCGGTGCCAATGCCAGCACCATTTCTCCAGCCAGGGGCAGACTTGAGTAATCTTTCGTAATATGGCGCTCTGTGTGAGGCCTAAATTGGGCGCCCCAAAATGGATCTTCTCAATGATGGATTTTCTCAGTTTTGCATCTCCTCGGCTCAGCACCCTGTGCGGGGGAATCCAGGGCTGCTCCAATGGGGATGGGAGGGCAGGTGGCAGCGGGGTAGGGCAGCATGTCTCCTATCACCCCAAATGACTAAACGAGAGGCGCTGCCCGTCACTCTCTGCACCTCTAGCCAAGGACAGCTCTCAGGATTATTTGGGGGGGGGGGGGGAGCGGCGAGCCATGACTGTTCCAAGTGGCATCATAGCGCTTTAAATGAATGGTGTGGATGTGTAGTCAACAGCGTTGCCAACGCCCCCGGAACCCCACGGGAACAAACTGCGACCCACATCCCTCTCCAGAAAGTACAAAGTTGCTGCACCACCCGCCCTCTCCATTTGGTGCTCTGCCCCGCCTGCCGACCCTACCTCGGAAGGGAATCCCGGAGTAGAGGCGCAGGTTTTCCTCCAGCCGGCTGTAATCCACCTCTCCCTGCGAGGTGAACGGGGTGGCCAGGGGCGGGTAGATGCCCCGCAGGTCGAGGCGCCGGGAGGGTGTCGCTGCCGAGGCCCCCGCGGCAAACCTCCTGGGCGCGCTGCCCGCCCCAATCCCCGCGGGGCGCAGGCCAGGGCCTTTCTGCCGCTGCAGGCGCAGGAGCCGCGCAGCCACCACAGCCACCCGCACCATGGCCCTGTCGCGGCGTAGCGCTGCGCCCTGTGGGAGCTGCACAAGGCTTGATCCGGGGCGGGGAGAGTTGGCGAAGTCCGCCCCGTCGGCGTGGGGTGGGAGTCCAAGCCGATCGGCCTCGCCGCACCATACAGCCCTTATCAAACTCGAAGAGAGGAGTGGAAGCGGCTCCGTCAGCTGGATCCTGATAGGAAGCCAAGTCGTATGCCCTGTTCCCAAACTTTGCAGGTGCAGAAAGTATGGAGAGTGGAATTGTTCGTGACTGCCCCCATGCCACCCTGAGCATAAATGCATAATAAAAGGATGTTTGGAGGGGCCCCAAATCCCCCCTGCCAATCTGCTTTTCTTTCAGCTAGCAGAGGTGAAGGATTGGGGGCGGGGACTGTGGGTTTGTTGGGAATTCTGGTTTTGGTAATTGATCCATCTGTTTGAACGTTTTAGATTGCAAGCCTAAACATACTTATTAGGGAGAAAGCCTCATTATACACGCTAAGACTTCTGAGTAGACATGCATAGGACTATGCCATTAATGCACTGTTTCGGTTTTGTGAAATGTGGTGTTATATCTATTATGTATGTGGAACATGCTTTAGTCTTCTTAGGAGGAAGAGGCGTTTGCTGCCCTAATATTAAGGTAAAGGGACCCCTGACCATTAGGTCCAGTCGTGACCGACTCTGGGGTTGCGGCGCTCATCTCACTTTATTGGCCGAGGGAGCTGGCGTACAGCTTCCGGGTCATGTGGCCAGGATGACTAAGCCGCTTCTGGCGAACCAGAGCAGTGCACAGAAACACCGTTAACCTTCCCACCGGAGCGCTACCTATTTGTCTACTTGCACTTTGACGTGCTTTCGAACTGCTAGGTTGGCAGGAGTGGGGACTGAGCAACGGGAGCTCACCCTGTCGCGGGGATTCGAACCACTGACCTTCTGATTGGCAGGTCCTAGGCTCTGTGGTTTAACCCACAGCACCACCCGCGTCCCTGTCCTAATATTAGGCACCAAGAATTTTTGTACCTTGAACAGCAGGTCTTATCTCCTTTTGCTGAGCCAGTTTGGCATTAGTTGCTTGAAGTTTGTATTTAATGTGACATATGTTTGTATTCCATGTGTGACAGGTAGAGGAGATGGGGTTTGGGGCAGATATATTATTGCCAGCTACTATAGTTAGTGAGTAGATACACAGGATGGAGGTTCTGTGTATAGACAATGAAAGACTCTGCAAAGATCTGCATGCAGATGGTTATATGAGCCTACTGGACCTCCATTGATTCTTTCACCATTCCTTCATTCCTGGAATAGCTTTTGATTTGCAGCCAGTTTTCATCTCCGGGCATTCAATCATAGCAGCTCAGATCAGGCCCACGCGGAGATTTTTGCTGCTGCTCAGGCTCCAAGCCTTCCGCACTACTTGAGGAAAGATGCACGGTTTCATTAGAATCCCTAGGAGATGCTTTGAATCTAGACTTCCACATATGCTCAATCCCCCACCCCCATGCAACAGAGTGCGAACAGTTTTGGACTGTAGCATCTCATGGGCAAAATTGCCATCGTGCACCTATCTGAATAATATGGAGCTGGATCAAACAGGCATTGTGGATAGCTCAGCTCAGTTGGACCTAGTGGATATAAAATTAGCACTTGTTTACCTAAGAAAGTCCCTGCTGCTGTAACAGCTGTGGGGCTGGCAAAAATGTCACACATGAGGCTGATAGGAGCAATGACTTGCTGAATTTCTGCCCATTATGCTCTTCTAAAGCAGTGGGTCACCTTCACCCCTCCAGAAGTTGTTGAATTCCACTTCCCATAGTTATGCTGGCTGGGGCTAATGGGCCCTGGAGCCCCACAGTATGTGCAGAGCCACAAGTTAGTCACCTCCTGCTTCACAGCAACCCAAAGAGGACATCAGATTCCCGCAGGTTTTTCGTTTGCTTGGTTCTTTATTGAGTGTTAATGGCACAGCCTCCCCCAAGTCCAGAACTGTCTTTGCTTGTACTCCCATCTTTTGTCCGTTTGCTCATGCTGGCGACTCTGTTGCCTCGGGCTCTCGCTTCTCCAGCACTTCCCGCGTGTCTGCCTGCCACAGCTGCACCAGGTCTGTAGGTGTCTTCCCAGCCTGTGGAAAGACCAGCATCCTTGGGTTACAAAACTGCAACTTCTAACCAGCAGACTGCAAAAAAAAAAAAAACCTGACACAGGCAGCAACTGAAATTAAGAAAGCATGCTTCTGGGGTCTCCTCCAGACAGATTTTTATTTTATTTTTATTTTTTTGCAAATGTAGTCTGAAACATGTCATTGATACGATAATAGTGCCTTAGTGGTGGATTTATTCTGAAGCATCCACATCATTCCACTTTATTACTGTAGTTGTTCTGCAATGCTCCCATAATGATATCACTTTGCCACTGGGAGGGCACCCTTGCACTATATAGCAAAACGAAAGGAAGTGCTAAACTAAGAGCATCTGGGGTATAGCAGGAGACCATGAGACATGCACCAACTGGAAACAAAGCCGTATGGCTGCGCCAAAACGTCTGCAGGCAAAAGCAGAATTGAAAGTGACATCAAAGAGCACAAACCAGGCATAGGCAAACTCGGCCCTCCAGATGTTTTGGGACTACAACTCCCATCATCCATGACCACTGGTCCTGTTAGCTAGGGATGGTGGGAGTTGTAGTCCCAAAACATCTGGAGGGCTGAGTTTGCCTATGCCTGGACACAAACCATGATGAATCAAAAGGACATATTGGGAAGCAGATGTACTTTGCATTAAATTTAAAAACTAAAAAAATTATCCAGTAGCACCTTAGAGACCAGAACAAACTTAGTTGGTCTCTACGGAGCTACTGGACAATTTTTTAATTTTTTAATTTCCTTTGACTGCATCAGACCAACTCGGCTACCTACCTGAATCTAGTACTTTGCATTGTTATTCCATGCATAAGCCACAAGGGGGCAACACTCACCAGGTTTTTGGCCATCATGTCTGCCCCATGCAGAATCAGCATCTTAATGATCTTGTAGCGATTGAGGCGCACAGCATCGTGCAGGGCACTGTCTCCCTCCTGCAACAGACATGGCAGCACCGTTATGTGTAAGGCAAGGACAGGCAGCCACCAGAACACTTATGCTCACTGCTCATAAGACTAGCAGAAATTGTTAGTTTATCCGCCTGCTCATCCAGTTCAGATCGATCAAGTGCTTTGAAACGAGAGTCTGGGTGCACTGAGTATAGATAGCTTTGTGAGCAGAGATCAGTTGGTGAGCTAAAGAGAGAAGAGCATGGCAAATACTGTACCTTGAAAGACTTAAGCCAGCTGAACGTAAAGCCTTTCTGTGTGCCATCGACAGAGTGGGCTGCAATTTCCCCATTCTAATGGATGGAAGGTACTAACACTGGGGATTAGGGAATATGCATGGATGATCTCTCGGTTTGTGCGTCCCTAGCTAAAAATTACTAGAGAGGTATAGAACAGCTCAGCCTTCAATGAAAAGAAGAGAAACTAGGACTTGGACTCAGGAATTGAAGGCAGTAAGGAAGGGGATATTATTGACATTATTAAGTTAATATACCACCTTTTAAAACTTGATCTTTCCTTTTACTTTTTTTGTTTTGTGTGCATGCATGCACCTCCCTATAGAAAGGACTTTGTGTATCCATGTATTGTGTATTATATTTATAACCTGCCCTTCCATGGATTGGTGTGATTCCTACACAAACCTGTGCGTGTGTACAATTGTTGCCTAGACTCACATTAAGTTACTGGAATTAGATGAGCAGGGTACACTGCAATAAGCAACCATACAATGTGCCTCTTACCCGGTCACGGGAATTGACATCCACTCCATTGTTTATCAGGTGCTCCACAATCTCCGCCATGCCAGTACGGGTGGCCACATGCAGTGGGGTGCTGAGAAGCTGGATTTGGGCAGGTGGTGAAGACGGGAGCAAGAAAGGGGAAACATGATTTCATGTTAGTGTGCCTGCTTCCTTCATGTGCTTCATCATGTTCTTATAGGAAGGACTTTGCATTGCTCCAGAACAGAACCACCTTCCTGTTAACCCAGAATAGCTGCAAGATCCCACAGTCCCTTAAAACCTCCTTCTTTCCACTCCTCCCGCGCAAATCTCCTTCCTCCACCATTGTCTGCTTGCTGAGTTCCTCCCACAGTGCTGTTCTCCCACCATGAACCAAACCCTGGATTTCCCACCTTGTCCTTGACATTGAGATTGGATCCTTTCTCCTGCAGCAGCTTCACCACGTCCAGATGTCCTCCTCGGCAGGCCCAGTGCATGGCTGTGGAATCCAGCTGTTGGCAAGCAGTACACATCCCTCAGAAGAGGAGAACCTCTCCCTCCTGCACCTGTGTTCACCCCCTTCCTTCCCTGCCCCAAACCCTTTTGAGATTCATGCAACTGCATCTCCTAGCGTTTCTTAAAATAACAAAGCTGTAGTGGTCATGTAGGATTGCTATGAGGAATTATGAAAAATGAAGCAAGCCATTGTGTCAGCGGTGAAAGCATCGCTTTGACTGGGTTTGGGTCATCAACATGATTTCTGATCAATCCCATGAGCCTTTGCATCTCTGCCCCATTTTCTCTATGCCTGACAGTCACGTCTAAAGCATTCTACAGACCAGTTGCTTACCAGGCATCCTGGGTACATAAAAATAAGGAGGTAGCTTTGAAGGAGGTAGCCTTTGTTAATCTATAGGTAGATCTTAGGGCCAGAAACAGAGTTCACATGGAGGTGGTAAAATGCCTGCATTTCCTTTTACTGTGGGTTATTACCTCCAGGGTTTGCTAAATGCATTCCTCCTTAAAAGGTAAAGGTACCCCTGCCCGTACGGGTCAGTCGTGTCCGACTCTAGGGTTGTGCGCTCATCTCACTTAAGAGGCAGGGAGCCAGCGCTGTCCGAAGACACTTCCGGGTCACGTGGCCAGCATGACGAAGCTGCTCTGGCGAGCCAGCACCAGCGCAGCACACGGAAACGCCGTTTACCTTCCCGCTATAAAGCGGTACCTATTTATCTACTTGCACTTAGGGGTGCTTTCAAACTGCTAGGTGGGCAGGAGCTGGGACCGAAAGACGGGAGCTCACCACGCCGTGGGGATTCGAACCGCCGACCATACGATCGGCAAGTCCTAGGCACTGCGGTTTTACCCACAGCGCCACCCGCGTCCCGCATTCCTCCTTGGTTCCTGTTTATTTAGCCTAAACATGTATGCATGCTCAAATAGTAAATAGTTCTTTGTAGTTAAGAGGCTTCCTCTGATCTGACTTTGTCCCCACGTAGGGATTTTTTGAAATGCTCAGAGGAAATCTGATTGGTTCTTACAAATGCTGTGTTAAAGTTCTTTTGTGAATAAAAACGACCTGGGCCAGGGAGTGGGATGCACACTTCTCCCAGGGTCTTGCTGGTCAAGCCTCATGTCTGTTGTATTAATCAGGGTCCAGTCCTTCCTTTGTTTTCAGAACACAACACAATGCCAGTCTTTTTTTTTTTTTTTTACCTGGAGCACCCAGTAAATGCTACCCCTGTACCAGAGAGAGGAAGCTGATAGTAGTGGCTTAGAAGAAGCATATATGGGCATAGCTGGAGATAGCAGGGTAGTGGTGGTGGGGAATGAGCAGGCATAGATACAGAATGATGCAATGAAGGGTTATCTTACTCGATCTCTGAAGTCGACAGTGGCTCCATGGGCCAAAAGCTTCTCTGCAATCTCCATGTACCCCTCAAGTGAGGCACGGTGCAATGCTGTCCTGCGGAACTAAGTGAGGACAGAATTAGGGCTTCTTCACATGACATAGTGATTAAGTAGTGTTGGTGCTGACCTTTAAAGCCCTAAACGGCCTCGGTCCTGTATACCTGAAGGAGCGTCTTCTCCCCCATCATCCAGCCCGGACACTGAGGTCCAGCGCTGAAGGCCTTCTGGCGGTTCCCTCACTGTGAGAAGTGAGGTTACAGGAAACCAGGCAAAGGGCCTTCTTAGTAGTGGCACCTGCCCTGTGGAACGCCCTCCCAGCGGATGTCCAGGCAATAAACAACTATTTTATTTTTAAAAGACAACTGAAGGCGGCCCTGTTTAGGGAAGTTTTTAATGTCTGACGCTGTATTGTTTTTAATATTTGGTTGGAAGCCACCCAGAGTAGCTGGGGAAACCCAGCCAGATGGGCGGGGTATAAATAATAATTATTATTTATTCTGATTTGCTTGCAGAAGACACCCCCCCCCAATGCTCTGCTGTAAGCCTTATCCCAAGTGTGGAGATGGTTGGTTCTCCGAAGAGGGTGATGGCATTTGAAGGCATTTCATGAAAAGAACAATCTCTGCTCCCTTCGTCATACCTCATCGCAGGCATTTGGGGATCCCCCGTCTGCCAGGAACTTGTCCACCACATGCACCTTGCCTTGCACAGCTGCTTTCAAGAAGTCCTCTTCCGTCACAGGGCCCGTCTGTAGGGGAAAGGGTCGATGCTTCAATGGGTGTTGCAAAAGCTCTGAAAGCCCACGGCGAGGGGCTTGGGCCACTTTATAAGCTTCTTTTTAAAAAAAACAATCAAGCGGCATATAAATTGTAGGAAACGAACCATAAAAATGAATAAAATTTCATCACGAAGGCTTTTCCGAAAAAAGGAGCAGGGGCATAGCTATCCCTGATCTCATGGGATGGGGTATGCATTTTGAGAGGGCTCTAGGAGCACAATTAGCACTCTTCAGGGTGAGTGTTGGAGATCAGGGTCCTTGAGCACCTGCCCACCCCCCAGCAGGGTTTCCTCCATCACCCGCAACCGCTGAAGCCCCTGGGCTCTGTGGCTGTTGCTGCTCTTCCTCTTTACTGATGCTGCCAGTATGCAAGTGAGCAGGGATAAGAGCAAGGAGGAGAGAGCAGGAGGCCCACCTCACTCTGCCCTCTCCCTCCAGACAGCTGGGTAGATGGTGGCCAAAGGGAGACGGCAGTCAAGTGGGCAGAGGCAACAACAGCAACGGCAAAGTGGGCCCCACTCATGGGACCTTGCCCAAGGACTCCTCCCTGGGGGAAGAGCTGTTGAGCACCTGGTATCTCCAAGCAGGACCAGGAATGTCCCCCTGTCTGAAACTTGGGGAGGATGCTGCCAGTCAGAGTAGGTGATACTGAACTAGGTGGACCAACAAGCCCACTCAGTATAAGGCAACTCCCTTGTACTGGAGCTATGCCATCTTGCTTCTGCTGCTCCTGGGTGAATCTCAGGCTCTCACTGCTGCTGCCTCCGTAGTCCCTTTCCCCCCTCCCACTTATAGAAGCTCCCCCCACCCCTTACAATCTCCTCTGGCTCAGGCTCTGGTTTCTTCTCCTCTTTTTTCTTCTTAGGCTTTTTGCGCAACTCGAAGAGGTATTGTGTGCCACCAACTTGGATGATCTCTCGTCTCAGGTCCACAGAGCTCTTCCGCACCCTTTCCTGGCCCTGTGGGAGGAGAGAGATTTATAAGAAAAACTCTAGTTTAGGACTAAATCCCTGCTTTTATTTCCCCCTTTAGCAGCAAATCCACTCTGCCCCACCCCTTTCTTTTGCTTTCCAGTTAGGGCTGGCCCATGAGGCCCTGCCCAGACGCGAAGGATGAGATGGTGCCCCTCTTCCCATGTGCAGCTGCTAAGTGGGTAGGAAGTTTGATCTTGCTCCCAACACGGCAGAGGACCTTCTGAGGTGCAGGGTAGGCAATGTCATCAACACAGCTCTGCCTTCCACGGCTTCCTGTCGAAGGCAACAATGCTCCCTTTGCCTAATGGTAGGGCCGGGCTTGGCCCAGCTAATTGTAACCAAGGGCTTGCTGATCAAATGGAATATTTTTGTCTTTGTTTACTCCAGTTCTCACATTTAAAATTGGTACTGTGATGAGCAATGTAAAGTCCTGCTGACTCATGCTGGCTTCTCTCCTTTCACTCACCAAGAGAGCAACTTCCTTTGAAAGATCGGGGGGGGGGGGGGAGGTGGTTGGACTGTTCCAGATTCCAAGCAAGATATCCTGCTAGGCTGAGGACAGTGGAACAGAGTTCAGCTGAGTCTGGGAACAGCAGCATTCTGCAATGGAGCCAATGGGTTCAGCCCTTTTTAATGAGAGAACTCAGCCCTAGAGCATGCAGGAGCATATCTGAGCATATGCAGAGTGTGTTTCTTTTGTCCCCCAAAGGCATGAGAGAACTGGGTTCCCAGGCCAACTAGAGTCCCAGCTGTCTCATTATGAAATGAAACTTCCTGCAGGAAATGGAGATTATAAAAGGAATATCCACGGCTTTTCTCTTACCATGTGGGGCTTGCTGGTGGTGTGTGCAGAATTTGTACCTAATAACGGCACATGTCGCCCAGAACTTCCTATGTAGCTATCAGAACATTAACTTTCCTGCTCTGGTGCCAGATCAAACGACGTTACTTTTATGTACTGTTTTACCGTGTGGGATTTATTTTTAGTACTGCACTGAAAAAAACACTCAGCGTAGCTTGTGCCCTGCCAAGCTGCATGCTGGCCATCCATCAATCTTGAATGACAGCCCATCGGGGCTCTGTAAATCTCCTGGCATGGCTGCCTGTCAGGGAACTGCAGAAATCGAGGAGGGGGGCTGTCAAGCCCTTGGTGGGGAGGCTGCAATATATGGCTGATGGTCCGACTTGAGCTTGAAGGAATCCAAGCCCTACTGATACAGAGATTTATGGAAGGACCATAGAAGGGTGTTTTGCTTTGCACCCAGAAAGCCCCAGGCTTCTCTAGGTAGGGCTGGGAGAGATTCATCCTCTCTAAAATCCCGGAAAGCCTCTGCCAGTCAGTGTAGACCAGGCATATGCATACTCAGCCCTCCAGATGTTTTGGGACTACAACTCCCATGATCCTTAGCTAACAGGACCAGTGGTCAGGGATGATGGGAATTGTAGTCCCAAAACATCTGGAGGGCTGAGTTTGCCTATGCCTGGTGTAGACAGTACTGATCTAGATAGGCTAATAGATCCTGCTTCCCAAGGCAGTCACCCACTTTTACCTCACGGATGGGCCAGCACTGGCTAGAGTCAGGATAGGGGCCTTGTACCCGGGAAGGCTATTATTATCCGTGCTTTTTTTCTGGGGGGGACGCAGGGGTACACATACCCCTAGACATTTTGTGAATCTAACTTTCGCCTCATTGAGAGGCAGTATTTCAATATGAGTAGGAAAATGAGTAAAGTAAAGGTAAAGGTACCCCTGCCCGTACGGGCCAGTCTTGACAGACTCTGGGGTTGTGCGCCCATCTCACTTAAGAGGCCAGGGGCCAGCGCTGTCCGGAGACACTTCCGGGTCACGTGGCCAGCATGACAAAGCTGCATCTGGCAAGCCAGAGCCGCACACGGAAACGCCGTTTACCTTCCCACTGGTAAGCGGTCCCTATTTATCTATTTGCACCCGGAAGTGCTTTCGAACTGCTAGGTTGGCAGGCGCTGGGACCGAGCAGCGGGAGCGCACCCCGCCGCAGGGATTCGAACCGCCAACCTTTAGATCGGCAAGTCCTAGGCGCTGAGGCTTTAACCCACAGCGCCACCTGCGTCCCCTAGGAAAATGAGAGTACCCCTAAATATTTTCTTTTAGGAAAAAAAACACCACTGATTATCACACCAATATTAGGGAACGGTGGAAGTATTTAGCCACTAGAGGGCAGGAAAGGCACTTGGGAATTCATTTGGAATGTACGCCCAGGGAAAGGAAGAGAGACCATAAGCAGGCATACTCCGTAATGGGCCTTTCCTAGCTTAGTATTGTTTTATTCCACCTTTCCCCCAAGGAGCTGAGGCTGTCTCTTTCCTTCCCACCTTATCCTCACAAGAGCCCTGTGAGGAGGCAGATTAGGCTCAGAGTGAGTGACTGCCAAAGAGTCACCCAGTGAGCTAAGCGGGGATTTGAACCCAGGCCTCACCCAACCTTGGTGCTTTACTCTAACCATTACACTACACTGGAAGGCCGTTAACATGACATAGCTGATAATGCCAGGAAAGACAACTTAAGACGCTTCCACTGGATCCGTGTGACTACTGGATTGATAGATCCTGGATGATGCCCCCAGGAGTATTATAAATTCATACATTATAAAGCTTTGTGCCTGACAGAGTAGGATACAAGAGCCTCACTGAGGACCGCAGCCTCTCTCACCTTAAGCCCCTCAAGACCTTTGTTGAGAGGCCCGTGCTTCTTCTCATCCTCCAGAAGTGGGGTATCTAGCCGGGCCACGACTGGCGGTTCTGCAGCGGGGGGGCAGGAACGGTGTTTCTGGGGGAAGCAAACAGGAGACAGGAAAAGCATTGCAACATCCCACACCTCTTTTCTTTTGACCGTGTAGTGAGCTGTGGCTTCTCTTTCCACACATTTTTAAAAATTAGATGTATTCTATGATCACAGTGATAAGCAGACTGGGTTTCATGAGAGAGCCTTTTCCTGAAAATTGCTGTCAGCCTCAAAATGGTCTCTCCCAGAGCCATCCATGTTCCATATCAGTCTCTTTTGAGGCCCTAGAGCAGGGATGTCCAACAGGTTGATCGCGATTTACTGGTCAATCGCGGGGGGGGGGGGTGTCCCATGGTTGATTGCGGTCGATCACATGATCCCCCCCCCCCCAAAAAAAAAACACAGTTCAACAACTTTGGCTTCAACAACTTTGGTAAATCAAATGGGTAGATCTCTGCCAGTTTTTTTACAGTGGGAGTAGATCGCAGTCTCTAGAAAGTTGGACATGCCTGCCCCATCATTCAGTGTTATCCTTATTTCCCTCTTCTTCTCCCCATGATCTCTGGTGGGGCATCTCTCAGAAGCTGCCCAGAATAACCACTGCATAATTACTAGGCTGCCCACAACAAATTGTCTAAAGCACATGAAATAAATGCAACCAAATAAATAAGCCACTCTTCAAGTGAGCTTTGTTTAAAACTTGCTATTTAGGTTTTCAAACCTTTTTTGTAAATTCAGTATTAGAAACTGTACTTTTGAGTCCTCAGTCCTTTATTACTGCACTTTATTTTACCTAGGTCGAGCTAGGATTATGAACACGTCAGAATTTTTGGGGTTCTACCCTTGTTTGAATTTTGGTCATTTAAAGTTTATGATTTTTCTATTTCCTTCTGAGGAAACTGAATAGTTCAGTGAAACGAAGTTTGTAGCCGGCATCCCGTTAAGGCTTTGTTCTGTTTTAGGTTTTTCTAATTTTTTCCCTTAAGCTTTTTGATTATTATTTTTTTTAGTTGATTTCCGCAAGATAATATTTATAGTCGATTACTTCTCGTTTCAGGGATTTTCACGGTATTTTATTTGTTTTGTGGAATTTCTCAGTTCCGTGACCGTCTTTTTTCTATTACATTTTCTTTTGGGGCAGTGATAGCAGCGCCAGCCTTAAACATCCCTTACTCAAACAGTCAAAATGGTGACCCCCTTTCCGATATATTATTTGCTAATTACATGGAAAGGAGGTTACAGGAAATAAATTGGCTGCTTCGAAACAACCATTTCACACCACTTCATAGTAAAGCTGTCCCATCTCCTGTGGTTGGCAAGAACATGAGATCCTTCTCCCTCCCGTGGATATCCAGGAATCCAGGCCCCATCCAGTACAGCCACTGGGTCTGCCTCCTCAGTCCCAGGAATGCATCCCCAAGACTCACCTGTTCTTCCTCTTCCTCCAGGGCCAGCTTCTGTTCAATCAGGTCTGTTACCCATTTCACCCCCTGGTCCACAGCCATCTTCTCTGTCATTATCCTGGAGTTGTGAGTCCTCCCCAACACTCCCCCTGATCCTGGCTCTGCTCTCTTCCCAAGCTTTATGCAGGATTCTGTGGACCTGTTCCTGCCGCTCGCAGCCGCTGACTTAAAAGACCTGATGTGCGTCCTGCCCAAGTGACCCTGTTCACATTCCCCACCCCAAAGGCCTTTGCCGTGAGCTCAGCTTGTCGCAATCTCTCCTTTTCCAACTGCACACAGCTCACCTTCCTAAAAACGACCCATTAGTAGCCAGACAACCCCTCCCAATCGGGAGGTGAGCACTGAGTTTCCCCCTTGACTCCTGGGGAAGATTTGTCCATTCCATATAGGCTGATGTCCTTCTCCCAGATACATTGGGGACAGGGATTGTGGCTCCGTGCCCAGCTGCAAGCTTCCCGAGTTGTCCTATGAGTCACTCCTGGGAGATTTGTATTGTCATGCGCACATACATCCCAGAAACTCCACATACACGTGGAGTTTCCAAAAGTGGTGGTCCCTGCACAGAGCTGCCGATCATAATTTCAAAAGCTGTAGCATCTGAAATATGGCCGTAATAAAACCATCAGGTTGGGAGGGATCTCCAAAGTTCCTCTAGTTCAGCCATCAGTCAATGCAGGAAAACCACTCCAGCAACATCCCTGAAAATCCAGCCACTGCTTTAAAACTTCTAGCAGAGGCAAGTCCACCACCTTCTGTTCAGTGTGGCGTAATGGTTAGAGTGTTGGACTGGGACCTAGCAGAACAGGGTTCAAATCCCTGCTCAGCCATGAAGCTCACTGGGTGAACCTGAGCCAGTCACCATCTCTTGGCCTAATCTACCTCACAGGGTTATTGTGAGGATGAGAACCACGTACACCCCCTTGAAATCCCTGGAAGATAAAGGTATATCAATGTAATAAATGATAAATATTCCAGTGTGAAAATTAGGGGTTTCCATCCTGCGATGACTATGAGCTTCTGGAATCAAGGACCACGCCTTTTTTAAAGTGCTACCTGGGAATAGAGGTATCTGAATTTATCAATACATATTGTAAACTGGCCTTTCTCCCCACTCCCACCCCAGTGCTTTGTATTTTGATAAGTGAACGTTTGTTGTAACTTGTAAGGCACTTTGGGCACAGCTCATTGTGTGAAGGCAGCAGGTAAATCAACTAAGTCAACCAACCAACCTTCTTCTAAAAGGCTTCCATCACTAGCCTTAGTGGCTGCTGCTCCCCCAGCATAGAACTCTTGCCTCTGTGATGAGACACATGATACCCACAGGGCATTTTTGCCCTCTGCTGTAGGTGCCAACATCTCCTGAGGGGCCTGCTCACGAGGGCACAAGCCCAAGCCACTGATCTCTGCCAGGAAACAACTTACCAACCTGCCAAGCAGCTAACATAGGCACAAAGCCTGGAACAGAAAGTGTAGTGGAACAGGATGAATAACATCGGGTGAACTGGGGAGGGGGGGGGCAGGTGAGAGGACACCAGGAAGGGATGAGCTGGAAGTTATTTATGGCAACAGACACATCAGTCTATCCCTCTCAGTCTCATAGCCCCCAATTGTACCGTGACAGCAGTGCTACTTAAGTCGTTCCTGAGCTCCAGGGTGCTCTTCTGCACAACAGGATGGAGATAACATCCCATTTCCCAATAACCAGTCTGAGAATTAATGACGTGGGACGCCTTCCAAGCCTGCAAGGCAGCTTCCGAGGTGATAAGAGGCCAGGATGAGCCACGGCAGTCAAGCAGCGGGAAGGAGGACCTTCCAAATATATCCTGGGCCATCTTACAAATCCGTGGGTGCTCTTTTTGTCACCAGCCCTGTTTCATTACACAGTCCTGACCCCAAACCAACCTATAAGGAGAGCAAGTATGCATATTATTTTAGTCACACATTGTTTTTAAAGAATGGCAGCTGTACGAGTGCCACGGAACAAAACCAATGTATGAATCTGATGGGAACTGATGGTCGCTTAATAACTAGATGTGGGTGCTGGTTCGCATGAAATCTTGTACGCTGCTTTGGAGAAACTGGTAAGTACTGGTATTGGGGAATGCTTTCTCTGGCAGTGAAGGGAGAACATAGCCGCCAGGGCTAGTGGCTATAATAGTCTCATCCTCTACGAATTTGTCTAATCCTCTTCCAAAGCCATTCACGTTGGTGGCCATCACTACCTCTGCCTTTGAATAACGGGGGATTTGGGGTTCCTTGCTGTTCCTATTTTTATTATGCATTCTGTATTCTTTATATTTATGTTGTGAACCGCCCTGAGACCTGCAGGTATAGGGCAGTATACAAATAATAACAATGAAGATTATGATGATGTAAATTTAATAATAGTATTAAATAGTAATTCAGCAGACCACATGTGTAAATGTTCAGAAGCAGTGCTGTACACATGTCATGTGAACTGCTGAGCACTTCTGTCCATGCTTGACCTTCCATCAAGCAGAGATTGTCCAAGTGGATCTTCCACACGGGTTCTGCTCTTTTCATTTCCCTTGCCCTCCCCCTCCTTTGTGCTTTGCAGGTGGGCAATTAGCACCTGTACACAGAGGGCGGGCATCCTTTTTAAAAACAGAAAGACCACTGTAGCAATAAGATAAGCTTAAGACGTGTTAGTGGTACCATTTTTCAATGTATTTGTCTGGTGTGTTGTCTCAAAAACCTCTTGACTAGATGTGGCCAGAGAACTTGGATCAGAAGGCCAAGCCAGACCTTACAAGGGGAGCCTGGGGGCTCCCAACCCACATTTCCCTCCCCTTGCTAAAGGCACAAGTGGTGCACAAACCTTCGCTGCCTGGTCCTCTTCTGTGCAGGCAGTGTCTATTTCTCCCCTTTCCAGCCAGGCTGTGAAAAGGGAAACAAGACCGGCTGAAGGTAAGAAGGTAAGAAAAAGGCCTGGAACGGAGAAGTACAGGAGGAAATAAGCAGCCATTCCTCTCATCTGCAGAGGGTTCCCCACATGTTGCATCAGCCCCCCATTTTTGTTATTGTGGCCACTATGTAGTTCACAGAATCACAGAATAGTAAGTTAGAAGGGACCCTGAGGGCCATCTAGTCCATCCCCCTCTCTCCGCAATGCAGGAATCCTGTCCACAGCTATGCCTGGGTAGCCTTGAACACCAACCTTCTGGTTAACAGCTACATTACTCCAGGCAACTTCTAGTTCCACATTGAAATTTGGATTTCACTTGAGTTTCAGGTTCCTAGGGAGGCAGGAAGCTGCCTTATACTGAGACAGACCATTGGTCTACTTAGCCTTGTCTACACTGACAGGCTCTCCGCGGCTTCAGGAAGTAATCCCTCCCAGCCCCACTTGGGGTTAATCCTGGGACCTTCCGCATGAAGGCAATTGCTCTATCACTGAGCTTCAGCCTTTCCTACCTGGTTTGCCTCATGCAAATTGCCCATTGCCCTTCTGGAGATGCTCAGGGATTGCATTGCTTGACAACCTCTTCCTTCAAAAGCAAATCAAGCTTACCAGGTTCATAAGGCCAGTTCTTTAAGTCGTTTGACGCTCGCAGAAAGCAAAGGCACCCAAAGCAAGTTCCCAGCTGAAATCAGGCTCCAGGCTAGTTGGAAAAGGCTTTATTGATAAATTACACTGATACCTATACATACAAACCATCTTCCCCCATATCGCACCTTATCTGGTTGAGGGGCTGCCCATAAAACCAGGATGAGCAGCAACTGCCTCGCTGGGCTCATCCCATGAAATTGTGCAAAGAGGGCCAACCTCAGCATTTCTCAAGGTCTCATTCAGTGGCCTGGAAATGGGCAGCCAGAACCGGCAGGGTCTTCTGACCCATGTAGTGCAGCCCTGGGCCCAGCGTGGCCCCTCATGTCAGGGACGCTTTGGTCTCCAGCTTCTCAGTGCCCAAACGACAAGAGCTGTGCCCAGGAGACAGCGTCCACAATCCGTCATATAGGCTCAAGTGCAGGCAGCTCAGCCCGGACGGGAGCTGAGCAAGGGAGGGGGGGAGGCATGTGTTTCGGTGCCAGCCGAGCCCAGAGCCTGGATAATTTGGGAGGAGGGGGGAGGTCCGATCCTTGGAGTTCTGGGAAGTTTAAAAAAATTGGCCCCAAAGGGCCCCAAGAGACAAACCACGGGGATAAACCACTTTCAATGTTGCCCATCTGCGCTGTCAACTCAGTCTGCTGCCTCTTGCAGCGAGTGAGTGTGTGCAATTTCTCAGGGGCCGCTGGGGAACCTTCCGGCCCTGGTTCCGAGGGCGCCACCTGCTGGCCCCCCCCTCCAGGTGCAAGAGCAGCCTCCTGCAATCTCAGTCCCTGGGTTGAAGGCCGGGCGCCGCACCACCCGCCTCCAACTCAGTTCCTCGGTGCAGGTGGTTGGTTGATGATGACTTGGATGACAAAGTCCTTCTGGATCTTGGTCTCCTGCAGGCGGCTCCTGTCCGTCAGGAGCTTGCCCGAGAAAAACCAGCGCTGCCAGGCGGGCTCCAGTCCTTCCTGGGCGTACAGCTGCTTCTTCAGCTGCCCGATAGTGTCTGTCATGCTGGCGCTCAGGCGCAGGTCCTTGCCCGTGGAGAGGCGGACTTTGAGGGGGAATTCGCGCCGGGTGTTGGGCGTTGGCTCGGGGGGCTCCACGCCCTCCTCCTCGCTCCGCTCCATGATCAGGTTGACAGGGGGGGCCAGGCAGTAGACTGGAAGCTGGTAGCGGTTACCCAGTTCGTCATAGCACTCGGTGAGGGAACCTGCAGGGGAAAGAAAGCGCCAGCAGGGGGCGTGAGAGGCTTATAGGGGGGAACGGAACCCAGTCTCTTCCCCAACAAACTAAATGTAAGTTTTCAATTTCCTCTCCTTATTTAATTTATTTATATTTCCTTTTTCTCTCTCCAAGGACCGCAAGGTGGCGTACATGGTTCTCCATCTCCTCGTTCAATCTGCACAGAAATCCTGTGAGGTAGGCTAGGCTGAGAGAAGTGACTGGCCCAAACTCACTCAGTGAGCTTCATGGCCAAGCGGGGATTTGAACCCTGGTCTCCCAGGTCCTAGTCCAATTCTCTAACCAAACAACCTTGCCCAGCCACCTATCACACCCCAGCTGCCAGTGAGCTGCCAGCAAGTTACTGAGCCCAATTCAAGATGTGAGTGCCCTAAATGGCTCGGGAACCAAGTATTTAAAGGAGCATCTCCCGCAACATTAAGCACCCCAGGCCCTATGATTGGCAGGTGAGGCCCTGTAGGTCATACTAATTCTGGCTGCTGCCCAGTTGGTATTTTGACCCATGGCAGGGCCTTCTCGTTCGTGGCTCCCCATTTGTGGAACGGCCCTCCAGGATTAGGTGAATCTGTCTCCCTCATTATTGGCTTTCAGGAGAAATTTAAAACTTCCCTGTATAATAATAATAATAATAATAATAATAATAATAATAATAATAATATATTATTTATACCCCACCCATCTGGCTTCCCACTCTGGGTGGCTTCCAACAAAATATTAAAATAATAAAATAGTCTGTTAAACATGAAAAGCTTCCCTAAACAAGGCTGCCTTCAGATGTCTTCTAAAAGTCTGGTAGTTGGTTTTCTCTTTGACATCTGGTGGGAGGGCGTTCCAAAGGGCAGGTGCCCCTACACAGGCATTTGATGGGTTATAGGTACTGACCATGACAACCTTGAAAATAGTAACTGTGAGGCTATGTGACTGCTTTTAAATGTGTTAAGACACTTTTAAATTGTTTCAAAAAGTTGTAATGTGTTTTTTTGTTTTGTTTTTAAGATTGTATTGTTTTAACATTTTGATGTTTGCCCCTTTGGGATGAAGAGTAGCATACAATGTTAATAAATAAACAAACAAATAAATGCTTCATCCATACAGAGACTAACACAGGGTAACAGGGATGAAGTTGGCACTTTTTCTCTTTCCTCCTGAAGGTGAAGTGGCAGGTACAGTGCAAAGCTGTCTCAGTTTGTTCAGGTCTTGGGAGAATGTTGTCCTTATTCCAGGAACAAATGTGTACAGAAGGGATCAAAAGAGCTCAAGAATCCTGGAAGTACCCGCTCTGAGGACACTTCATATATTTTGTGGCAGTAAACACCTTTCTCACAGTGGAGACAAGTAGCAGGGAGGCATGGCCAATTATTACTTCCGTGTGTGTCTAACCTGCATAATATGCATGGTGATAAAGACACATTTGCTGCTATCTGGGGTTTGCAGGTGCACATGTGTGCTTGTACTGTGGCAGGCAGGCAAGGGGTTCAAACAGGGATTTCAGGCCCTAAGACAGGGATGGGAGAATCTCTGGCCCTGCAGCTCCTAGCTCCTATGAGCCCAGCCAACACGGCCAACAGCCATGCAAGGATTCTGGGATTGCAGTCCAACGAACCTGGAGAGGAGCACCGATTGCCTATTCCTGCTTTATGATTTTTGCTTGGATAGAAGTTCCCATTTTATGCTCATAGCACAGGGCATGATTTCTACCTCTGGCAAGAGATAAGGCAGAAAGAACTAGCCCTGTGCTATTTCTTCTCTTGCCCACTTCCCGTCCTGCCATCACATACCGTGGGGTAAGGTCACTCCAGCACCGTCAATAATGGCCTGCGCTAGCCCGTGGTCATTCGCCTCCACTGCATAGGCAGCAGCCTTGAGCGCATCCCAGATTTCCTTGCGGCCCTCGAAGGCTGGTGCCGTGTCCCAGAACTCGTCCCGTTTGCTCCGCAGCTGCCCATCGGTCATGGGGTAGTCGCTCTTCCACTTGGGACGGTCTTTCTTCAAAGGTTCATTGCGACCTGCAGAGGGAGAGGGAGGCTTCAGATGGGGGGGGGTCCCCAAAGCAAGAGATTCACCCTAGCCAGACTCTTTCCTTTGCCAGCCATTGCCCCACCCTTTTCACAGCCTGGCACGAGTCACGTAGCCACTGGCAGAGCTTTTCCTGCACGGCCACTGCCCTGACCGGAGCCTTAGGGAGTTTTTCACCCCAGGCAGTATTTATAGCACAGGGAATTAGCCAGAGAATAAGCCAGGGAGCTGGAGTCTGGTGAGTCGCAAGGCTGGCAAAGGATGAGCTACAGCAAGGCAGGGGCTCCTCTGGGAAAAGTTCAGTTCATCGGGGTTCTCTTCCTAATTGTGGCATGGATTCTTGAGTGTCTTATTCAAGTTCTGCTCCTTTACCAGATGCAGGATCCACGAGGCACCCCAAAACAAAGCCAGCAGGTGCATATCCGCCGACAAACACCCCTATACCTCCCTTCTAAAGGAAACTCGTTTTTCTTAACAGTGATTTAAAAGGGGGACATTTCAATACTTCCCACATCTCTCCTCAATCTCCCTCTCTGAACAGGCACATTTCCTCCGTTTTTATCTCTGCACAAAATCTTGCATTCTCCATCTTAGCTTTGTTTTGGCCTTCCAAATATTTTCTAAATGTGTCATCCAAAAACTGTGCACGCAACCAAGTTGAGGAACAGCTAATACAAAGCAGGGAGCCTCACAATCTGAGTGGAAAGCTGTCTCGGGAAATAATAACTCAGCATTAAACAGAGAAGGCTATGAAACGTTTTCTTTTAATTGAGTATGGAACTGGAGGGGGCTAAAAGCGCTACGGAGGAGAGGACAAACTTTCTTTTTGCTCTCTATACACGGCAGATCTGTGCCGAGAAGACAAAACTGATGAAATTTAATAGGATACACACGGAGCATAACACTGGAAAGATTGCAAGAATGTACATCTATAAAGAAGAGAGAACCTGCAGAAGAAGCATTGTGTGGATAGTCTTGGTGTGTGTGTGTACAGAATGACAAACTAAACATGAGCCACCTTTTGAGATGATTTGGCACAAAAAGCTAATGCCATGTGAGATATTAACAAACATATCCAAGCTCAGGAAGGTCATAACTGTTGCTCTGCAAAATAATACGGAGATTGCAACCTACTATTGGGGATAATGATGTGGCAAACAATACCAACGTTACGAGCCTAATTACTGGGCTAGATGTGAAATTGCCAGGAATGTTCTGGGCTACACAGGAAGGTGTTTGCTACACCCCTTGGAGCATGTTCCGAGAGGCAGGCACATCCCTTCCTCAGCTCATTTTCTGGAACAGTCCATCTTGCAGGCTTCCCACAAGCATTGGTTTGGTCACTGTGAAAACAGGATGCGAGACTACAAGAGCCATTGGTCTGATCCGGAAGGCTCATCTTATGTCCCCAAATGTTCCCCCCAGGGACCACTTCGAAATTGCTGAGGGTCACGGCACAGCACTTAAATTATTATTTTCGCCTGTTGCAGCAAATGTGCTGTGCTAGATGCTGTATGGTTTCTATGGCTTTTTTTGGGTTGTATTCAATACTAGTCCTACTCACAGCAGACACACTGAGGTTAATGGACATGACTAACTTAGGTTCATTTGTTTCAGTGGCTCAACTTTGAGTAAGACTTAGTTGAATGAAACCCTCTAGCCCAAATACAATTAACCTGGTGTGCTAGTGGAAGCCAACGCAAACGATCCCACGAGCAGGATGGGGCTTTCCTTCCTCCTTCCATAGGCCCCCTGTACATCCTCCCCTAAATCTGCTCTGGAGAATCAGAGGAAGAAGGAAGAGAGGGAAGATTATCCAGAAATGGTTGCACTGATGGAGGGTAACAGTGCAATGTTGAAGGTTTATCTCTTATATGTAGCGTTTTATTGTACAGTTGACTCTCAATTTATGCGGGGGTTACATTCTGGGCGATAGCGCATAAAGCCAAAATTGTGTATAGTCAAAACAACATTTTTAAAACCATAAAAAGCACAGTGCAGCATTCTCCCTGCACCTCTGCACTCTCTTCCAAGGCAGCTACAGACTCTCCCTGCACCTCTGAACGGCTCTCCCAAGGTGTGTGCAATGGTCCCCCCCACTCTGCCATCCCCCTGCCTTCTGGGATACAACCAGTTAAAGCTGGGATCACACAAGTTAAATGTACATAAGCTGCGAGTCAACAGTATTTCAATTAGAATTCCATGGAATTCAAAATATAATGCAATAAAACAGTGATTCCCAGTTGGTGTTTCATAACCCACCCATGGGATCCATGGCACCATTCATGTAACAAAAGCTACCATAGAGATATCAACATTTTTAAAAGTTGGGGGTCCATGGCTTGGCTTTTGAAATACTGTACAGGGGGCCTGCAGTACTTAGCTAATTGGGAACCACTGCCATAAAAAAGCATTAAGATACAATTAAAAATCAATGCCAATGTTTTATTTGATGGGTGGGCCAGCTCCTGTTTCCAGCCCAAATCCACAGACACACCGTGAGCTCCCGGAATGAAGCTTGCAGGCCATGGACCACTCCTTGGGAATCCCCTGCTCTACAGACTTCCACAGCTCTCATGAGCAGAGGCACATAGCCCAAGGGTGGGTCTACACAGAAACCACAAATAAGAATACTCAGGATATAACTGGCGCTCTGCAAAACAAACCAGTGAATGTCACCCACCACTGAGTATAATGATGGGGCCAAGGAGCACTAACATTAAGAGCGTAATTAGTGGAGGGAGAGATGGAATTGTGAGTCATGTTCTGTGCTCCAGAGTATGAGGGGAATATAGAGAAAACCTTTGAAAATGCCAAGTCACATGACAATCTCTCACATGGCAGTGCATTCAGACAAAGTCCCCAACTCAAGCATGCCTCAGAGTCATTATTATTATTATTATTACTACTACTACTACTACTACTACTACTACTACTACTTTTATTATTACACCCACCTTTTTGGCTACAGTTGCTACAGTAGCTCACAAAAAGTACAATTCTGTTCTAAAGCTGTCTGATTTAACCATTCAAAGGAATGAGAGAATGGAGTGGGGCAGGACAGGAGGGTGAGAAAAGGAGAGGGGAACAGTTTAAAAAATGCAGAATTTTAAAATGCTGATTTTTATTTTTATTTTAAGTCAGTGTGGTGTAGTGGTTAGATCAGCCTTTCTCAACCTTAGTTCCCTGGATGTTGTTGGACTACAACTCCCATCATTCCTAGCCAGCATGGCCAGTGCTCAGGGATGATAGGAGTTGTGGTACAAGAACATCCGGGGACGCAAGGTTGTGAAAGGCTGAGTTAGAGTGTCGGACTAAGACTTGGGAGATCTGGGTTCAGATCCCCATTTGGCCAGGAAGCTCACTGGGTGACCTTGGGCCAGTCACTGGCTCTCTGCTTAACCTACCTCTCAGGGTTGTTGTGGAGATTAACTGAGGAGGGGGAAGAACCTTGACCTCCTTGGAGAAAAAAGTGGGTTATAAAAGCTTTAATGGGGAAGATGTTAATCCAGGAGCAGTAACTATATAACCTTTAGAAGACATCTGAAGGCAGCCTTGTATAGCAAAGCTGTTTAAGGTTTAATGTCTTATCTTGTTTTTATACATATTTTGGAAGCCACCCAGAGTGGCTGGGGCAACCCAGTCAGGTGGGCAGGGTACAAACAAACAGACAAGACAAGACAATACTAAGCTGTATGGACCATTTGTCTGACTGAGTGTAAGACAGTATTCTATGTTCCTCAGGCCTGCAATAGTGAGTATCAGGGTTTCCCAAACTTGGGTTGCAAGCTGTTTTGGACTACAACTCCCATCATCCCTGACCGCTGGTCCTGCTAGCTAGGAATGATGGGAGTTGTAGTCACAAACAGCTGGAGACCAAAGATTATGGATGACAAATAAGACCAGGGGTCAAAGGCTGAGAACAATACAAGATCCAACTGAGCAGCCCTGCCTTGCATGTCGTTAGGAGTTTTACACTCATGGGTGAACAGTCAGACGTCATGTCCATAATGAGGTCCCAAGGAGCAGCAGGAAACGGATCTTAGATACAACCGGAGGACAGCCCTGAGCAAGGTCTCCTGAGGTTTTCTTTGGCACAGGACCTCAGAAGAGCTGCAGCTCAAGTTGCAGAGCCCATGCTTTTCCTGCAGGAGGTCCCAGGTTCTGCCCTTGGCATCTGCAGGAAGGGCTGGGAAACATTCCTTGTCAAAGGGCCAAACTGCATGTGATGCCAAATGTATCACTTGGAAACACTTTGTGGTGGTTGTGGTGGTTTTTTTAAAGCAGGCACAAGGAGGCCTGGTTTTATCAGGACTGTAAAGTGCAAGAAGGCTCCTTCCCTCCCCACATTCCCAATGAACTCCCCCCCAACGCTTGGTTGTTACTAGGCTAACAACAGTGGTGGGTGGGTGGGTGTGAACTGGGTTCAACCTCCCCACCCCTTGCATTGTGGTCCTGATGAAAACTAGGGCCCTGCACCAATATTAAATAAACCACAACAACACTCCTGACACGATTCCAAGCGACACATTCAGTGCCATGTGCAGTTTGGCCCTCAAATCCTGGAGAGTTGCTGCTAATCAGCCTCGGCAATTCTGAGCCAGATGGACCAAAGGTTTGATTTCACTGCAAGGCTTCCTCTGCTTCCCAAGCAGCCCCTCAGAATGCTGCTGCTGCTTGCTGTATACTTTGGTGTCCTTTTCACTGTAGATTTCAGCCTCCTTGCCATGTTCAGCCTGGAGAAAGTGGGGGGAGAGGGGGAGATGTGTGGGAAGCAAGCACTCTGATCCAGCCCAACCCCACGAGATGCGGTGACTGGAATACCTGCCGCCAGGATGTAATTAACCAGCCACAATCTCTAGGGGTCCTAGAGATGGCCAGGAAGACATTGATTGGGGTAAGTAGCTGCAGTTTAATGGGAGCAGTGAGAAAGAGCAGTGCTTCAGTACCATTTGCAGAAGTAAAACCTGTACGGAGAGTTTGCTAGCCAATGACAACCCTGGAACAGGTCAGAAAGTCACACACACTGCTGCGGGAAATGGCTGCCCTTGAATCCCAGAACGGACAGCTAGCCACTAGCCTGGCTCCCAAGGAACAGGGAGCGAAATATAGAGCCATTCCCCTACTTAGGAGCCTGTAATTCTCATGTAATATTCATAAGACCACTAAATAGCTGGGAAAGTAAAAGCTACCCCCTCCCATCCTGGGTAAAAGTGCCACGTTAGCAAAGGGAGCAAGTCCTGCATGGATCCCATTGGGACAAAGTCAAATACTGACTCTCTGCTGCCATCTCATTCCCAGCTGACTTCTCCCACCCACCACAAAAGCACCACAGCACAGAATCTGTAACCACTAGGTTACCAGGAAGTAAGTTTTATGGAGCAGCTGCTCATGGGTTGTGGGGTCACTATCTGCAGCAGAAGAGATCATAGAGACTAATTGTTTTGGAAAAATCAATGCAATATTGTTTGACTCTTATCTCGCAACAACCTCTCCTTGGTACTTGGGAGGAAAGACGAACAATGAGGGCTGTGTATATTTCTGCACCAAGGAGGTTCAAATTCGGTGACCTGAATAAATTATGGAAATCATGCAAAATATGCACGTATTTTGCTTTTTGTGTGCGCATACTGTCTTCTGCTTCCAAAATCGAAACGTTCAAATGAGTTGGATCTGGGAAATGGTCAGACGCAAGGGAGATGGGAACAACACACCCAAACGAAGACCCAAACACCTTCCTGTCCCTGTTCCCCACACCCGCCCCTGAAGCTGGGGGTCTTGCACAGGGTCCTCTGGCGTCGAGGAATTCACCCAACACTGCCCACGTGTCCCAGCTTTTGTTCACAGCCGTAACAGCAACAGATGTGTGGTTTTAACAGGAAAATGGAGAATTTATGGGTGCCAAATTCTGTGACGGATTTCATGAGTGCAAGCAAGATGAAATCATAGGCACACAGAGTAAACATCGTTTTCCAGACAATAATTCTCACCCTGCCCCCAATGCTGTTGTGGCCCTTTCATCCCCCAGGAAAATGTCCTCCAGATTCAAGGGGCGTGCAGAGGGGAGGCCTCCCCACATCACTCGCCCCTCATGCATTTCACAGAGGTGCATTTCTCAGCGCTCTCTGTGGAGGAAGCAGAAGGCCAGCTTCCTGAGCTGACCCTGCCCAGGCTGGCTCTGCAAGGGGATTTAGCTTCAAGTCAGCTGTATAAGAAGCTTGTGCTGCAGGTTTAAGTCTAATTAGGGTGGGTAGATGAAGAGAAAAGCCAGGGGCAAGACATGTTCTCAGAAAGAGAGAACAAAGCTGGAAAAAGCAAGAGACAAGTCAAGTCCCAAACTTGGGTGGCCCTTCCCTTGTCCCCAAACATGGCCACTGCATCATTGAGGATGGCTCCACCGATACCTTACAGGTGATAGCAACCTTTTATGGTTGCCCTGGATAGGAAGGGGGAGTTGCCATCACAACTAAGGGACCAGGATACTTTGGTTAGAGGTCCTTTACCTGCAGAGGAGGAGGAGGAGGGGCACCTGAGGCAGGCCTGGCAATAGGGTCCCACATTTACACAGCCAAAAGGAGCGGTGGCTTATTTGTATATGAACTATTGTAGTTGCGCCATTTTAATACGCAAATTGCTTTTTAAATGGCCTGGTGCCCGGCATTAAAGCTGAATTAAAACAAAAACCTGGACAGATGGCAAGTAAAAACAGGTCAGGCCTGTTTAAAATGAGTTATGTGGCATCTTTAGCAGACAACTTCTGCAATGAAGGATGGGGGAGCCAGCAAGGCCCCCTGCTGGAGCTAATTGAACCCCAAGGGCAAACAGTTTCCTTTATGCACCTCGTATTATAGGAGCAAAGGGAAATAACTTCTACTTACTCTGCAAAATCAGAACTTATTTTGGCCACCTGCTTTCCACAGCAAGCCACTGGCATTACCAGGCCATAGGTAGAGTCTCCTGGCTTCTTCCAGCCCCCAGCTAAGCTAAGCTTCTCAAGGAGATTAGCTTGGGAACAATTAACTCAGTAGTAGGCAGAGGAAGAGGCAGGCAGCAGCCACCTCCATAGACAAGAGACACCATTCCTTTGGCTCCAGGCAACTCAGCACACAGAGGAAATGGTCTTTGACTGAAGAGGTACAAAGGCTGCTTTCAGAGCAGGCTGGGTTCCCATTGGACAACCCTGAGACAGCTTCTAGGTCTACCTGCCAATCAGGCACTCATCAGAACAACTCTGGCCATTCTGCCTGCTACTTTAAAAGACAGAAGGCAGTGAGAGTGTGCAGCTATGGTCCCTCTGCCCAGGAAGCACTGTCACTGCCTGGCACAGGCTCTCTTGCTTTCTCCGAGCTCTTAAAGTGATAGGCCGCTCTGTGGTGCCTATTGGAAGGAGCTTCAGGATTAAGAAAGGTTGGGTTGGCCCTTCTCTGGTTCAGAGGTGGAGCTAGGAGACATCCAGTTTACTTCCAAACCCGGGACCTCTGCTTTGTCTTTTATGACAAGAACCAGGCAGAAGGTGCACAGGAATCCATCTCAAACAACTGTTTTCAGCCTCTCAATCCATGATCAGAATGCAGAGAGGGAAGTAGTGAGTGGCAACCACTACCAACCTTAGGTAGCAAGTGCAAAGCTGCTGCTATTGAATGACACTGCTGCCAAAGTCCAGCCAGTTCAGCCACAGGTTCTAGACACCTTACCCTGCTGCAAAATGTTCCTTTTGTGATGTGTAGGTTTTTGCTCCCCCCAAATCCCACAGTAGCTCAAGACGGACCACTCATTCCTGACACTGCAGTTGTGTGTGGAATCTCCTTCCTCATTTCTCCAAGTACCAGATTTGATGAGTCTGGGGAGAAAATATCCTGCCTGGGGTGTCTCCTCCTAGAAGGCACAAGGACACAGGAAACGGCTGCCTTATACAGTGTCACACTACTGGACCATCAAGCTCAGCATTGTCTGCTGGCTGTCCAGGGTTTCAGACAGAGAACAAACCCAGCCCTGTGTGGAGATGCCAGGGAATGGGACTTTCTAACATGCAAAAGAAGTGCTCCACCACTGAGTCATGGCTGTTGCAGCAACACTACAGAGAGGAGTGTATCCAAAGCCTTATTGTATCAGGTTACGGATCCGGCCAGCCAAATATTTCATCACCATTTCCAGCAGAAGTGCAAGTGCATAGGCACTACCCTCAACTTCTTGGGAACCTAGGGACTCTCAGGAAAAGCATCGTCCCATCTGTGCCAGCAGCCATTTATTGGTTTTCTTTAATGAAATATTCGGGTCCTTTTCAAACCCAGGTGAAGAGACAACAAGATCTGCACACACCCCCACACCCCCACATTACCTAACTTCCACTTGCCTGTGGAGGCAACTATTATTATCTCATAATCATAAGAGCTGGGAGGCATCCGAGGAGATCAACAGACAACAGGTTTAAAAAACATGCTAAGGAATCGTCACTCTGCAGAACCTGTTGTACAGCAAAACTAACCACATTTTTAAAGAAGACTAGGGATGCTGCTAGGCCCAGCCAGCACTCGTGCAGTGTGGAAGGATCAAGTTCGCCAAGCTGATAAATGAAATCGCCAGCAGTGGGTCAGATTCTCTCTCTGTGTGCCCTGTAACAAGCTTCGATTCCCCACAGCGGAGCCTGCTTGTCTATCACTATCAAGTCTCAAAGGAACTGGGGCTCCTTCACCAAGACAGAAGGGCACTGACTGCACACACACACACAGGCCCTTCGCACCAACTCCTGATCGAGTGTTTTCAGATAAGTGACACATTATCACATGTTGACCTGAGTCTGCACCCCCCCCAAACTTCCCTCTCCCCAGCTTAAGTGGGATGGGCTGCCTCCCACTCCCCAGCTGTCTCCCTCTTCAGAGAACAATGGGCTGAGCTCCCCTCCTGCTCTGCCAAGCCTAACCTAAACACCCCCCCCATCTCCACTTCAATATTCTTTCTTCTTTATTCCCCAGAAACACAATCTCTAGCTCTACCATCGGGAAGCTCACCTGTACAGACAGCACATGCACTGTGTTTGCAACATGCCAGAAGGGAATCAGGCAAGATCTCTAATCTGCCATGTTTCAACCTCAGCACCCTCAAGCCTGACAGTCCTGCTTGATACCTAGAGCACCCCGGACTTATGTTTGCACCTGGCCCAGTCATCTCTGTGGCAAACAAGACCAAAATTACGGACATAATTACACGCTACAAAGAAAACATGTTGATTTCTGGGTTACTTGGGGGTATGATATTAAAATGGTTCAGCCTGTTAGTGCAAAACAAATGATGGCATGTCTAACGTTACTCAGATTATGGGAGGGTGTGACCCCAAAGGCTGTGTGAAGGAGGGAGCCAAATGTAAAATGTATACCGTACATGACAGTCTTTAGGACAGTCTTAGGAAGCAATGGACTCTAATCATTAGACAAAGGAATCAGAAGGCAGGTTCAGTAGCTGACTACAGAAGCAAGGTGTTCCTCTGTGGGTGAGGGGAAGCCAGGTTTCAAGTTGCTAGACTGGTTTTACCATGGCATTTAAAAAATGACTTCAGCTACCTTTTTCAGACAGGAAGGAACAGCTCATGACTTGATAAAGTGGCTCTCCTATGCTAGCCTCACAAAGAAGAATTAAAACATTTGATCGTATATCAAGACAACCATTATATTAGATTTATGGGATCCCTGTGTGAAATGGCACACAGGAAAGAGACAAGCTACACTAGGTTCATGTTGGGGACACGGACACACCCACCCACACACACCACAGGCTGTTTTAAAAGTCTGTCTTCCTCTGTGCAGGTGAATCAAGAAACAAATGTCACTGGGAAGAAATGAATGTTTGTGGTCTGCTGGACTAAGGATCTCGGGTCAGAAAATATTTAAAAAGTCATGTACCTGCTATTGTAACCATAAAATGCACAAAACTGAGACAGACTCTTACCAAATATGTAGGCAACAGCCACAAAAAGGACTCTTTGCTGCTTTTGCTACAATATAGACTGACCTGACTACCCCTCTGAAACTGAGCACTAGCAATGTGGGATATAAATCTCACTCTAAATTAGGCAAGCTGAAAAAAGAAGGAACCATGTAGCCAGTCTGAAAAAACATAAGACAACTTATGGTGGTCTTTCTGCCATTGCCTCTCCTGAGTCGGGTGGCATCTGCTTCAATGTAGGAATATGTGATTCTTAATTCCTTTGGAAACCAAGTACCCAGAAGCAAAACAGAGCAAACTATTAAAGGGAATGTGCTAGATCCAACTGAAAAATGTGAATCAGGAAAGTGACAGCACAGAATAGGAACCAGCTGTTTAACACCAAGGCTACAAAGATGTGGGCAGGACAGGGAGTAAGGAGAGGACAGGCAAGGCCGAGCTCAGGATTTATCCTCAGCCCAGTGGGGCATTATGATGCAAAATGCTCTCTACTGCTTCAGGGTGTACCATATATCATTGCCAAAACCCTCAAAGCCAATGTTAGGATCCCTTGTGGATGCCACTGGCAGAACCTAAGAAACTCTAGTTACCTGGTGCTTGTGGTGATGGTTATTAGTTGAAAATCTTTAAAAGGGGTGTTAATAAATTCATGGCTTCTCACAGTTTACCAGTCATGATGGCTGCTTGGTACATCGGGATATAGTGCTTCTGGTTCCTCTGAACACCAGTTGCAGGGAAACGACAGTGGGAAAGGACTACAGTGGTACCTCGGGTTACATACGCTTCAGGTTACAGACTCCGCTAACCCAAAAATAGTACCTCAGGTTAAGAACTTTGCTTCAGGATGAGAACAGAAATTGTGCTCCGGCAGCCCGGCGGCAGCAGGAGGCCCCATTAGCTAAAGTGGTGCTTCAAGTTAAAAACAGTTCCAGGTTAAGAACAGAGCTCCGGAATGAATTAAGTACTTAACCCGAGACACCACTGTATTGTTCTCAAGTTCTTGTGGGATTCCTTCCCATAAGCATCTGGTTGGCCAGTGTGGGAAACAGGATGCTGGGCTAAAGATGCCTTAGGTCTGACTTAGCAGGGCTCTTATTAGGTCCTTATGAAGGTAGAGACTGCATGTGGTAACACACATTGAACGTTAATCCCCCTGCCATTCTTGAGCCGGCGATATTCCTGAGCTGAAAATATGCAGAACAGCAGTGGTTTCCATATAGCACGCTACTGTTTTCAAAACGCTTCATGTGTGCCCTCAAGCAGCATAGCCAGGAAACAAGAGAGCAATTCCTGCACCAAAAGCAGAAGGCAGGGAGAAAGCCCAATGGACTTGAATACTGGTGTGCACCCTGCAATCAGTAACAGTCTGTTAGGTGAAGAGGTTTCACAGAGAAACACGGAGAGGGAGGGATGATTTAGGAGCCTCATAAAACCACATGTGGCAAATATGGAAATGAGTTGGGTATGAAAGAGTTCCTGCCAGGACAAAGCAGAGAACTAGGTACAGAAGATGACGACTAAGCCTCAGGATCCCGAACATCTCTCCCTACAAGTGTTGTCTGTTTTGTGTGAATGCAGTAAATCGCAACTCCTCAACTGCCCATCCTTGGGAATCTGCCGGTGGGCAGGCACAGCTCCTTAGCAACACACATTAATAAGCACCCTGACAGGAACAGAGGAGGCTGGAATACTGCACATCCAGAAGTCATCTGGGGACAACACAGCATAAACGTAGCATCTGTGGTCACAGAAGGGGATACACATAGGGCATAAGCATTTTGTTTTTTGTGTTGCTGGAAGCAAGATGCTCCCATGCACTGTGTTAACACAGCTCTGTCGTTTCTTGCCTGGACATGCCCTTCAGACACAGCTGTGCCCACTCTCTTTCTCCCTTCTGCCCTGCATGAGCCCTTGGATGACAAATTGCCTGTGCACAAAAGAGGCATTCTGCAAGAAAACAGAAGGGATCAGCATTTTCTGAAGGGAACCACCAGGATTGGTAAATGCATGATGCATTAGCCAAGGACAGTCCTGCCCACTGAATAATGTTACATGGTGCTGGAAAATGTCAGAGTTGGCTGCGGGATCATCCAAGATCCCCCCCCCCTTTAATGAGGCCATCCAGAACTTTTTGTTTAGAGAAAGGTAAGTGGGAGGTGACATAGAATTATGCACAGTGTGGAGAAGGTGGATGGAGAAAAGATTTTTCGCCCTCTCTCACAACACTAGAACTCATTGGCATACAATTAATATTGAAAGATTCAGGACAGATAAGAGAAAGTACTTCTTCAAGCAGCACATAGTTAAACGGTGGAACTCATTCCTGAAGGAGGCAGTGATGATCACCAACTTGGATGGTTTTAAAAAGAGGATTAGACAAATTCATGGAGGAGATGGTAAATTGATGGCTACTAGAAACTAGGGACGCAGGTGGCGCTGTGGTGTAAACCACTAAGCCCTGGGCTTGCCGATTGGAAGGTCGGCGGTTCTAATCCCCACAACGAGGTAAGCTCCTGTTGTTCGGTTGGCTGCTGCCAACCTAGCAGTTCGAAAGCACGTCAAAGTGCAAGTAGATAAATAGGTACAGCTCCGGCGGGAATGTAAACGGCACTTCCATGCGCTGCTCTTGTTTCCCCAGAAGCAGCTTAGTCATGCTGGCCACATGACCTGGAAGCTGTACGCCGGCTCCCTCGGCCAGTAAAGCGAGATGAGCGCCGCAACCCCAGAGTTGTTTACGACTGGACTTAATTGTCAGGGGTCGCTTTACCTTTACCTTTTTTAGCCACAGTAACTATGTAGCACCTCCTTTGCCAGAAGCAGTAAATCTCTGAATATCAGTTGTTGGGAACTGCAGGTGGGCAGGGTGCTGGTGTGCTCGGGTCTTGCTAATGTGTTTCCCACAGTGATCTGTTTGACCACTGTGAGAACAGGACGCTGGATGGACTGTTGGCCTGATCTAGCAGGCTCTTCTTATGTTCTTATGAGCCATGCTGGGTTATGTCGCAAAGGCCATTTCTTTCCTGAGAACTGTATTCTGGTTTCAACTGGGCAAAGCCAGAAAAGTCTCCCAGCACCAGCCTTGCAAAATTGACTCCAGGGCCCAAACAGCAGAAGAAAGAAAGAAGTCTGCTGAAAAAGCCACATTAACTGAAGTCATGTTGGCACTGCTCTTCCTGTGCACTCTAGGGAAGTGCCACATGGTGCAAAAGAGGGGAGGGTTACGAATACAATGAACAGGCAGTGGCGCGCCAGCCTGTCAGCAAATAAGGACCCCAGCTTTGTGAGTCAGCTGGGCTAACCAAACGCAGCTCAGGATATGGCCCCAAAACAGTTGAGCAGACAGGAGAATTCTACTGGGTGCAGTTTCTCTCAGCTCTGCAATGTGACAAGCTGTAGCCATCAAAATTTCCTCCTCTACACAACTATTAAAGGTGCAGAAATCCTGTCCTATTTTGATCTGGTCAACACAGAACGGGCTCAGCTGCAGGCAATCTTGTCTTTCACCAACACTGAGGATGCAGCAGGACAGGAATGAATCACAAGGCAGGGGGCATTGCAATAAGATACCCTAAATCTGCCCCTTTAAATTGACAGCCTGTGCACATCTGTTCCCTGATGGTTCTGAAGGCCACTGGCAATGCCACACCCTCAAGCAGCAGTAAGTGTAAACTTAGGCTCCCAGGTGTGAATTCCTGCCTAAGCTGCTCTGCAGGGAGGCATCTGGGCAACACCTTCTGAGCTAAGCAAACAATCAGGCCTGGGAGCTGGGGGCTGGGCACAGATTAAAGCCTGCCAGAGGAACTGTTGCATGCAGGTAACAGGACTAGCTTACTGAAAACCTGAACCATGCCAAAGAAGAAAGAGGGTGGGAGACGCACAGCTTCCAACCTTGCAAGATGCTCTTGTAGTAACAGAGACAGGCAGGGTGGGACTTCCACTAAATAACCAGGGGGTTAAAATCTGACCCGTGGGACACAAAGATAACCAGGATCATGGCTCTGCACCCATCAATTGAACCAGGAAATAAGTCCAAACCAAAGCTCAACCCAAAACAGGGAATTTAATGACACAAATGAAAAAGGGCAGAAGGCAGACAGTAATCAGGAATACCTGCTTACCCAGGGGCTGGGTCCTATCAGAACACATTGGTCAGCTCACACTATGTTGATAGCAGTATCATAATTTCAGCCAGTTCGGAAAAACTTCCTAGTCTACTAATCCATTGTCTTATCCCAGCAGGGCTGGTAGGGTCATTACAGTGCCATTTATTCTAAAATACTGTACCACCATAGCGTAGTTCAGTACAGGCATTCCCCTCACTTATGTGAGGGTTATGTTCTGGGCCCTCGTGTGCATAAGTGAAATTGCATAAAGTGGGGAGCACCTTCTAAACAACCTCTCTGCCACTCTTCTTCAGTTCATACCAGAAATATCCACAACTAGATTTGAAGCTCTAGGACTGGTAGGAGGCTGGAGGACATGCAGGAAAGCAGCTGCTGCTGCTGCGCTACTCCACACATCAACTGTTAGGTGGGGAGGTTGAACAGTGTAAAAAAAGTGCCACTGCACCTCCAGTCTCTTTGGGGCTTCCTCTGCCTTCACTGTCGTCCTTTTCAGGCTCCAGGGAGGGTCTCCTCATGAGCCACGAGGACTCTCCAGCTCTCCCACCATTTCCAAGTTTGAATTGAACGATTTAATTATTTCCTGGCACCACACATATATGCGGTTGAACACGAGTCAATCACATGTACAGTGGTACCTCAGGTTAAGTACTTAATTTGTTCCGGAGGTCTGTTCTTAACCTGAAACTGTTCTTAACCTGAAGCACCACTTTAGCTAATGGGGCCTCCCGCTGCCGCTGCGCCACCAGATCACGATTTCTGTTCTCATCCTGAAGCAAAGTTCTTAACCTGAAGCACTATTTCTGGGTTAGCGGAGTCTGTAACCTGAAGCGTATGTAACCTGAAGTGTATGTAACCCGAGGTACCACTGTATTTAACATTCTAGCTTTCCCTTACCTTAGAAACCACAAGTCCCTCTTTCTCAAAAGCCCCAGGATGGCTCAACAGATCTGACTCAGCACCCGCATGGTATCACGTGAAATACCATCTCGCCACAGAAGAGCACTTTGGTCTCACGTAGGACGCTTGCAGTTCACAGAACCCAACAGATTCCAAGGCCTCAGCAAACAATCAAGCCAGGCAAGCCTCATTGTGACATCAGAGTAGGTAAGCCAACGGCCACCAAGGCAGGTATGACCTCCTGGACTGCACAGGTCAACTCCCTGCCTACCTACAGCATCAAAGCAAATCAGTCAATAACATCAACAGTGGCAGGGCAAGCAGGGGTCAGCAAAAAGAAAGAGACTCAGCAGCAATACGTTTGTGGTGACACAAGGAAGAATTCTCATCAAGGAAGGTGGTGGTGGTCTCTTCAAGCAGGGATTAGACCTGGTGACCTATAAGCCCACCTCTCCTCCAGCCCTATGATTCTCGGAAGTCCTCTCTTCCTCTACATATGATATCCCGCCCCCCTGCTTCTTCTTTATGGATCAGATGCAGTCAGCCTCCTCTTTGGGAAGGTGTAACTTACAAGTGTTGCTCTCAGCCCACTTACAGAGCCCTCCCCATTTCCTGTTTCCCTTTCTCTGCCTCCTACAAAACAGTAATTATTGCAGGGAGCAACACGCAGGCAGTTGCAATCCGTGGCTGCATGAGCAGAGCAAAGGCATGAGTCAGTCCTGCAGTCCCTTGGTGGGGCCAGTTTCTGATTATGATAGGGTGTACTCGGAGAAAGAAGCATGCCAGGCAACTGCACATTGCACAACACCCAAACCAGCTGATGAGTTTCTTCCAGGATAGGTTCACACGCTACACTTGCGTGGCATATGTAGGAATCATTTCAGTGACGTCATGTGCATGCATGGGCAAATTGAATGTGTAAATTGGTAACATATGGGCCTGACTCATCAAAAGACCTGTGAAAACCAGAATTCCCAAACCATCATGGGATTTCATAGGCCTATCAGTAAAGCAGGTCCATGTGTTAGCAATTTACATATTATGTTTACCCATGCATGCAGACACAAGAAACAACCCTGAAGCTGCAAGAACATAGTGTCCAAAACAGCCTGAGCCTCAGAGAGTTGGGATAGGGAAACTTAAGTATCATTCCACCCAGCCCATTGTTGGGATGAAGTGCAGTGACTTATAGTAACGGACCCATAATTTAGGACCGGAAGCCAAGATCATAGCCTTTAAGTTGACACTATGTCATAATTGGAGGCAAAAAGTCATTCTTGTGCTGGAGTTCAGCAATGGTATCAGTGCTCCAAATTATTTTCATAGTTCCATGGGATCTTCAATGCCCTTAAGCCAATCAGGGCTTTTTCCCTTTTATTTTTATTTTTCTCTAGTGAAAGAAGAGTCCTTCTGTAAGAGCTTCCCTTTGTTGGTCTCTAAGCTTCTGGTGCAACTCACACCCCCAAATATTTTTAAAGTCCACACTTGCTTAGTCCAGAACTCAGCAGATCCCATCAGCCAAAACGCTTGCATTGCACTTGACTGCACAGTTTCCAGTTCACACTCTTGGATGAGTAGATCAGGGACATGTTTTTGCTGTTTCTTGAAGACTCAGCTCAGCTCACACTGCCTGCGTTTGCAAAATGCCAGCAATACATCACCAGGAGTGCCAGCCCAACTTTTCATAAGCACTTAAGGTAAACACCACCACAAAGCCTCAGAGCAGCTCAAGATTTCTGCGGCAGGGAGATAGCCTGCTCCCTAACAAACACAATTATATGCATTTTCGCTTCAAAGCAAGTCCCGATGTGTGCTCAGTATGGATTACTCCCTGGTAAGAGTGGGTAGGACTGCAGCCCAACAAAAGCAGGAGTCTGACATGCTTGCAAAAACAGTTAAACAAAAGGACTAAATGCATTAGGGTAAACTTTATTCTTTTTGAGTAGTGTATCCTGTCCCAGAAGATCCTGCTTCTTGGTGCCAGCTCCCTGCTGTATAAGATATTAGACTAACAAAATCTTAAATCCTTTTCCCAGCATGGAACTAAGTATTAAGTCAAGGCACTGCTCCATCAATTTCACTATTGTCTACACTTACTGTCAGATGTTCTCCAGCATTTCATGCAGAGGGCTTTCCCAGCAATTTGTGGAGATAGCAGGGATTGATCCTGGGACCTTCTACATGCAAAACATGAGCTCTACAAGGAAGCTAGTGTTTCCTGTTTCTCACAACCCAGCCCAACAGCAATAGAGATTCCAGCCAGTGCTCCCCACAAGCAAAAGCTAGGCATTCCTGCCCAGAGCGATTTGCCAAGAAAGACTTACAAACTGTGCCAAGTGTTTACTTTTGGTTTTAAAGTACATGCTCAGGTCTTCCAAGAAATAAATTCCAGAAGTGTAGTTGGAAGCATTTAGGTCAGTAGCACCAATATATATATATATTTAAAATGCCATGGCACTTTCAAGACTAGTTTATTGTGCTTTCATAGACAACAGCTTCCTATAGCCGAGGCATGAAGTGAGCACTTCAAGTATCATATAAAGCAGGGTGTCAAGTATAAACCTTCGTGCCACACAGTGAAATAGCCACTATGGTGCCAAAGCATTTCAGGGTTTCTGCCAAGGAGTCCTATTAGCCCAATCTCTATTAGAGTGGGTAAAGTTCTCCAGCAGGAACATGCAGAGATGCATACCCTGTTCAGACCACCGTGGACTATAGATCAGAGCAGACAGTGTGTGCTGCTGGTGGGGTTCGGTCTTGATGTATGTGCAGGGCTCAGCAAAGTTAAATCCAGTCTCACGGCATCGTGGAGGGAGACCTCAGGACACAATTCTTTGTGAAATCAGAGTAGCAACTGCAGAGTGGCTGCCTGGGAGCCCCTAAACAACACCTCCCAAAATACCCATTTATAGGAAGCATGTGAGGAGGTGTCACCTATCACTTTGGCAGTGCAAGGGCATGGTTTTAATCAGGGCTCTAGCACCACCAATAATCTGAAAAACCATAATCAACCCGGAGCAGCCGTACACAGAGACTGTACCTTAGATGCTCCTTAGATGTCCACAAAGGCCTCTCTCTTGCTGAGAAGTCGACTGTTCTGTCTCCAGAACCCCTGCATCAATGTGTGTGTGCACCGCCGCCGATGCCAAATACTGCTGATGAGCTTGTTGAGTTAAAGCGGTTTCTGCTATTGATCCAACTAATGCAGCTCCAGCAGAGTGAGGCTGATCTGAGCCGTCTGGGGTAGGGTGGGAACCAATTGTGCTCTTGACTGACCTGGACTAAGAAAAGTCAGGGCAGGTCTTGCGCACATGGGCACACACCACACAGGGTCACATGCACAGACTCTGGCAGCAAAGCCTAAGCTAGCTCAATTCTTATCATTTTGCAGGAGACTTAGCAGGGAGGGCCCTTGAACCTGGAAATGGACATGAATTTCTGCACCTAGGTTCCTAGAAGGCTGCAATCTCTCTAGCAGCAAATGTGGCCTTAGCACATGCTGTGAAGGTATCTGTCCTGGAGCCCCCACATGGACTAGAGTACCTGATGATGGTCTGCAGGACAAGTTTCCAATCAAGCAGCAAGGGCAAAGGAAATGTTCTTGCTAGGACTTAGCCACACATCTATGCACACTGTATAATTTGGATTTTATATTGCTCTTTTATTTTTGTATGGCTTACAATGCATCTTATTACGATTTGTGCACAACTTGTTTCCGCAACAACACATAAAGCTGCATAAAAGTGCGTTTAGTAAATCTGCAATAATAAATAAAATTACTCTGATTTAAAACCTGAGGTGGCAGCCCACTGACCTCAGAGCAGCCCCAAGCCCAAACTTGTACTTCTGAGCCAGTGGGGAAACAGTAGTTTCCACTTCCAACCCATCTGGTGAGACGGGCCGGACTGGCTCTTACATAAATCCGGCAGGCGAGTTTTTGGGACATCCCACACACTCTTCCTAAACACGGAGTTAAGGGATCAGTAGAAACCCAAATTGCTCCAGGGAGCCTTACTCCACCAATACATTTACTAACACACATCCCACACGCTTCCCCGAGGAAGTACAGACCACCCAGTAGATCCAGGTCATTTAAAAATCCCCCCCAAACCGAATCTTCCCATCGCTAACAGGAGAGGAAGCACTTAGACTACCGTCCGCTCCGCTATGCCCTCATCCGGGCCCAATCCTGAAAGATCCGATGCCCACTCAAGACAATCGCAGAGTGGTGCCCTATTCCCAGTCTTGGCAGTGGTCTCGGTGCCCGATTATGGTGGCAGTTGGTAGTGGGGGGTCTGAGACAAGTTAATTCTCCAGCAAAGGGCCCCCAGGGGAGTGTCTGCGAGGGCCCAACCCCGGTTGTGTTTCCAGCGGCCCAGATTCCCTTGCCCGTTCCGGCTGCCACGGCACCGAGAGGGTGCCTGACCGGCGGCGCTCACCTGCTCTCTTGCGCGGGTGCCCCGGGGTGGTCGGCCGCTCTCGGTGTTGCCTCCCCACGCAGCTGCCCATGGCGACAACCCCAGGCTGCGATTGCGATGGATCTACCCGCCTGAGCCCGGCTCCGGGCTCTGCCGCTCCGCATGGAGCCGGATCCCCAATCCGCCCTCCGGACGAGCACGCAAACTTTGTGCGGCGCGGCTGCCGCCTCCGCCTCCCTCCAGACGGGGCTTTGGAGTCTTGCGGAACGGGAGGCGCCGATTAAGGTCTGCTGCCCTCTCAGGTTGGATCCAGCCCAGGCCGGCCCAGCGGCTCCAATGCCTGCCTCCGCCGTCGCCGCCGCCGCTGCAGCCGCTACTCCGCGAAGAGCTGGGGATCTGAGCCGGGGAGGATCCCCCGGCCCTGGGAGACACTTCGCGCTCCTCCTCCTTCTCCAGGTGAGCATGTGACTCGGCGGCAGGAGCCCGGCCTCCACTCCGCCCTCTCTCTGCCAGCCCCAGGAAGAGGATCGTCCGTGACCCGGGCTACCACTCTGCAGGGGGCGGGGGCGGGAGAAAGCGAGCAGGGCCAGCGCCCCCGACAGCGGGAGCAGCGGGAGCTGGCCTGGGCTCGTAGCGCGCGGCTGCTAGCCGTCGCCCCCCCCCCCCGCTCACTTGCTCCTCAGTCGCCTCCTAAAACTCTCACGAGGCGCGACCTCCAGGCCCAATTTAGGGCAGCCAGATTTGTAATGTTTTATTTTGAAATCCTTTAAGATAATATTTTAGTTTTCTGTTAATTATGTTGCTTTGACTGTATACTCTATATCTGACTTTATTCAGAATGTTTTATTGATGTTTTAATATTTTGTAAACTGCTTTGAGATTTTTCTTTAAAATATAAAGCGGTATAGAAATGAAATTAATAATAATAATAATAATAATTTGCAAAGGCTGGCTCTTTATATGCCAACAAATGCTAGAGCAGTCGGATGGTCCTGCTGGGGTTGGCATCCCAAAGTCCTGTTACCTTGCAGAGGAGCCGGCTTGTCCAGCAATAATCTGTAACAGGCAATGTTATTGTTGTACTGAATGGGAGTTGGATTTAGCAAGACTGACATGGCAGTCTACCCTATGGGCAGTGGAAGAGCCTCGCCTTTGCCCTGGGTGCATAGGATTCCCTTTTTAAAACATGAAAGGGAGCCACCTTCCTTCCAATCCCTCTGTTTTTTGTTTTTGTTTTTAAAAAGACCTGCCTTTTTCATGAAGCTTTTCAACCCTCAGCCCTCAGTTTACTATGATGGGGCTGGGGAAATACTTTGGTCAAGGGTGCGCCTTTACTTTTATTACTCTGTAAAGCAGCGTGTTATATTGATGTACATATTAACGATAATTTAGTACAGTATTAGTTGAACAATTTAGATAGCTACAGCCTGGCAGCGAAGAGGTTATGTGTATCTGCTTTTGAGGAGTGATGATCAAACGAATGCTCTCTCTAACCTGTCAGTCTTAGGCCTTGATTATCACTAGGAAACCAGCTTAGTGCGGCAGAAGTGTCCACTGGGAAAGCTGACCAGGGTTACATAATAATGCTGGATGCTATGAAGAGAGGACTTGGCAAATTCAGAATTTTGTTCTGATCTCTGGTGTCATTTACCATTTTGGCCACCCGCAAATGGTCACACACATTCAAATCCAGGTGTCGCTTTTTCAGGCTGTTAGTCCCATCAAGAGTGTTGGATATGTCATACCTATCCTACTTCTTCCATTATATCTCTTATCTCATAACTCTTCCTTTGAAGGTAACGCTGCGTTGGCAAGTGGTGCAGCTAGGTAATTTCAGACCTTTTGGACTTAATGGCCTTTCTGAAGTATGTGTGAGTTGTGTGTGTGGTTTAGATAGTTGTGTGTATACCTCAGTTGAAGTACACAATTAACATGCCTCTTCTCACCCCAACTGCCACCAGTGCCTTACAACTGCTATGATGTTGAAGCAAGAGAGAGAAAACTTTGCTAATCCAGACACTAAAAAGAAATAAAAAAGAGCATGCAGAGTTTTGCTTTTTGAAAACTTGAGCACTTAAATCATAGCACCATCATAACTTTAGGAATAGTGTTGCCCTGATGCAGAATACATTTGCTTGGGAATAAGCACTGTTTTGTTGTAGGAAAGGGTAATGTATTTTAAAAGCAACAAATGTCATTATTTATTTAAAATCTTTACATGCCCTTTTTAATTTGAAACCACAAGATGGTGTACATTTTTTAAAAAATACATGAAAAATACCGGTACATTACAATATAAAATAAAGCAGCAGCTGATAGGCCAGGGCAGACATAACTTAAAAAAATAAAACCAACATATATAAATAGCCAGCAAAGGCCTGAGAAAATTAATTAGTTTTTAGTAAATGCCAAGACAACATTAGTGTTGGTGCTTGCATTAGTTCAGAGGCCAATCTTTCTCTGACCTTTGCTCAGGGGAAAAGATTAGATGTGCATATTTACTACTGAAAAACACCCTAACCACTTGCACACTGTAAGCATTAAATGTCCTGGAAATGTACTGTAATTGTTCATTCTTTAGCACTGGAGATGGGACTTCTTTATGAAGGTGGCAATGATAACCAGCAAAGACAGCAGACTTCTGAAAGATAAATAGGTGGAGCGGGATGCTGAGATCTATCCATTCCACCACTAACACCAAACCACAATGATCCCTGTCCTGATCACTGCATTCTTCCTCCTCCTCCAAGTGCATTGCAGTTCGCGAGTAGGTGGGCGGATACATGTGAGAATAATTTATACTTGGAGCGTGGATCGCTAAAACGATTTCCTCACAGAAACCAGAGGTCTGAGTGTTTCCTTCCTTGGATGCACGTGTTTTGCCCGCTTGCCTGGTATTTTTAGGCCTCCTAAAGCAAATGGAAAACAATTCTGCATCTTGGCACAAAGCCGCCGTTTCTAATAACAAAATCATAAAAGTGCGTGTGGCATTCTTTGTATATCCAGGGATGGCATTCCGAGAATGAAGAGCCTCTACGTCTCCAGCAGACGCAACGCAGCGCTTTCCTCCCCCTCCTTCGAGCGCGTGGAAGCCTGTTCGCATCGGAGGGATGATTGTGTGAAGCCGCATCGAGCTTCACTTCTGCGCTTCCCGCGTGTTGCGCGCCCTCTTAACGCAAAGCAAAGCCCACCCCTTCTGTGACCCAGCCTAAGGGGCCCGCCCTGACCTTTTGACGGGCCTGCCCGCCGCCTCCCTTCGGGCTGCGCCCCTGCCTTTCCACGGCCCTCCCCGCGAACTGCGCCCGTTGCTGGAGTGGCCTCTTGCCACGTGATGCCCACTTTGCCCCTGTCGTTTTCACACGTGACAGAGGGGACGCGCACGCGCGCTGTGCGCTTCTCGCCTGCCTTGCTATTCTCCGCTTTATCATGGCGGCCGGAGGGGCTGAGGTGGACGTGGGGGCGGATGCGTCCCTGTTGCCGGGCTGGGAGCGGGAAGGCGCGGCCAGAGAGGCGGCGGAAGGTGCGTGTGGGGATGGGGCGGGGGGCAGAGGCCGGGGCCGCGGAGCAGACGGCGGGCTCCGGCAGTGCCGCGGGCGGGGCGAGAGGGGAACCGAAACTGCGGTTCGAGGGGTGGTCTGCGGGGACGGAGGAGGAGGAGGTGAGCTTAGGTGTCAGGGAGAAAGATCGCCCAGTTGGATCTATGCTCAGGATCGGAATTCACTGTCGGAATTCATTCGGGGGAGTGTGTAAAGGAATGCAAACGAGATTCTCTGGGCGTGTGCAGAGTGCCTCTGCCTAACTTCATTCCATCCACCCACATCGGGATCAGGCGTACTGGCATTAATTAGGGCTAGTCGGGTATGCGGTAACGGTGGGCGCATGCAGGGTGTTGATCGGGCGAGGCAGTGTGACGCACGGCATTAATTAGGGACAAAGTAACGAGCTGTTTCGCCTCCTGAAGATTATTTCAGAGACGATAATGAGCTGGACGCGTGTGTTGAGGTTGGGCATGAGGAGGCTGCTGTGGGCAAGGCTGACTAGAGATAAAACCATATGTGTGTTTGCAGGAATGTACTTTTCCAGGGGACCAGATCAACAGAGAGCCCGACCTGGGCATACCCAATATAATTTTCTGTTTCCTTGACCTGTTCTTTTCTACCATTCATTAATCTATTTCCTATGCCTGTACTGTAAAACTATGAAAAGATAGGGAAACCTAACCCTTAATCACCCAAGCTACCTTAAAAATACAAGAGAACGAATCATTTAAAGACTGTTAAAGGATTTTGAAGTGTTCTTGAGTTTCCATCATCATGAAGAGGCATACTTTTCTTCCTGGAAACACTGGCTTGTTTACTTAACGTTTTATAAGAAAATATAGGTGGTTTATCATAATTCAGATGACTATTTGTGGTGTGATAGCCACTTAGGAATTCATCATGATGTAGCTGCAGCTGTATGAAGAGCTGCTTTAAACATGTTTCCACATGAAGGCAAGTTAACCCATATAACTCTCTGAGTTTTGGAACTCACGACTCCTAGTTTTCTGAGGGGTGACTGGTACTTGTAAGGCTGTTTGTAGCACAGCTACAGCTTTTGCCAATGCTGCAAACTTTAGTAGCATTGGTGAGGTTCGTAATAGGTATTGCAAGTGTAGACCTGCAACAAAATTTGATAACTTATGGTAAGGCATGTAATATAAATAGACCAAAAAACAAACTAAACACATTGTTTTCATTTAAATACTCACTGTTGCCTTCTGAAAAACATTCACGGAAATGGAAGAAGATGGAAGGAAAAAGAGTGAAGTTTTAACCTTTTTTCTTGTCAATCAACCATGCTTCTTCATCCTGACCTATCTAAGGAGATCTGTGTATGGAAACAATGATCCACATAGATATCTCTAACTCTCACTGGATCAGGGACTGTGTGAATGAGATGACATCCACATGTAGATGTCATCTGCATTTAGATGTTTGTACTATTTATTCCAACTTCATGAACCAGGAAATTATGCTTGCACAGATAGTTCTTCAGTTAACTCCCAACTCCAGAGGCTGAGGGCATTGTGTTTCTGTGTGCTGCTTTCTCTTACCAGTGTTGCAGAGCAGCAAGAGAGTGGTGTGCATGTGCAGCCCTTGAACCCTGCTTGTGTTTTGGAAGAGCTGAGGATCTCTAAAGACAAACCCAATATTGTCTTGCATATCTCAGGGTCCCGCAATACGCAAGAACCTGTTACTGCCTTCTCTTTGGGCTCATTTTGGCATCCAGTGTGTATGCATACAGGACACCAACTTTACTAATGGGAATAATGATATACTGAACATAGTTAACACATCTGAACTTGCCCCAGATACAGCTGAGAAGAGGACAGGAGTGCAGTAACTTTTAAACAACCTTCCTTTTAAGCAAAACAGGCTCTCCAAATTAGATTCTGGACCAGCCTTCAAGTATAGAGGTGTTCTTGGAAATATGGTTCTCCTGGATTTCAGAATGGCTTCCTAAGAAAATAAATCTTGCAGCTCTTTAATTAGTACGCCTTGTACTTTTGAGAGTGAGATGCTGATAAAAAGAATAGAATGCAGGATTTATAATTGGTTCATTCACGCTGCTCTTTCAGCACTCTATCAGCTGTTTTAACAAATTGTGCCAAACTTGACTGAAGATATTCTGTACTCCCGTGCTGTCTCCTCCCACCTCCCCATTCGAATTGTAAGAGAGATAGTATTTTCAAGCGACAGGTTGTTTTATGCCTTTATCAAGGGAAAAATGAAGGAGGCTGCTGGACAGCTCTCCCCGCTGCTAATGAAGTAATTTGAGAACTGCTCAGCAGGGATGGGATGGTTGCCACTGGCTTCTTGAGTTGCAGTTTCTGAACTTGAACTTTGGAATAACTTAAAATAAGTTTTCAAAATTCAATTTATGTGAAATGTGGGTGGCAGTTTAAATTTCAGTGGTAGAACTTCTTTTTGTAAACCACTTTGAGATTTTTTCGGCCATCAAGTGGTATATAAATGTTATGAAATAAATGAATCTTCTGCATCTGGATGAAATTTTGCATCATTTAAAATGTATTGTACAGCTCTACAAATTAAGCTGTCTGTGCAACATAGGCAAATGGTCCAGAGATACATACATACATACATACATAATGTCACTAGGGGAGCAGATGACTAAAGTCATTTGAAATTTTGGGAAGCTTTAGATATAAAATGTATTGGCTATATAGTGTAATTTTAAGCAAACTTACTCAGAAATGAGTCTCATTGGACTCTTTGGGGTTTACTTTCTAATAAGTGTGTTTATCATCACAGCCATAATCTGAGGTCAAACAGCTGTTGTCCTTAAGTGAGCACTCAAGTGGCAAAGACATACAGCTCCACAGACCCAAGCAGCCAGTGCCTTTTCAGGCTCATTACAGCCCTTTGCGATAAGGGCTCTCCTGATGCAGCCAACTCACTGCTCCTGGACTCCTGCAGGGATGCAAAGTCCTCATGTTTGGAGTTGCCAGCAGGGATGCAGCAACACAGGGCAGTATAATGACATGTATCCTTTCCTCTTTGTCACTGGGAATGCAGGTGAGTGCTCAAGTGAATTGAGCAAAGGAGGGCAGCTACCCATGAACTGCTAATCACAAGGTTGATTAGGACAGAAGCTGACTAGGGCTTTTTCCTCTGGTGTAAAAAGAAAGTGTGTTATGCCACTGTTTAGGGTTGGGGACAGGGTTAAGCAATGTTTGCCTTGAGTCACCAGTGTATCCCAGTCTTTCAAACAGGTGTATACAAACACATGCATTTTTGCTTGTGTAAGAGGTTGTTTGAATAGTGATCTGGCAGGCTACTTTCCCTGGAGAATGCACCAACCCCAGACGAAAAGCTAACTAAGTCAACTGTGCCTTGCTCACTGCCAGCAGTTGTTGCTCTGCTTCTGTATGCTGTCTTTGTGATTTCTGTAGCACTCAATAAGCTTTTAAGTAGCTGTATGAGCACCTGCTTAATTAAGTCTTACTTGGTCCAAGGCATATAAATTAAATGAACTGCACAGTATCTCAGAGATGTGTCAGTACTAGTTTGAGAACTGATGTTCCTTTGCCATTCACTTTTGCAATTAGACCTCTCTACAAATAGTTGGGAAAGGTTGCCTGTCTCACTAAGGGCCTAGAGCAGGGGTAGGCACCCTGACACTTCCTAAAATTTCTGGATTCCATCTGTCCCATCCAGCATGCCTAATGGTTAGGGGTGATGGGAATTTTAGTCTAGAACGTTTGGAGACCATATGGTTATCTACCACTAGCCTAGAGAGGCAGTGTGCTTCTTGGCTATCATTTTCCTGGCTGGAAGAAGCACTGCAAGGAATCTTAGCTAACCCTTCCATTTTCAGAAGACTAGGACAGACAGACTAGCACGGTGTTGCTTGCGCGTGGTGGGGGAAGAGCACAGTAGTGGGGAAGCAGAGATGTGGAGGGCAAATGCATCTTCCCACTCCTTTTCCTGTAGATTAAATGCTTTTCAATTTGTGATAAGAAGTATAAGAAACTGCCTTATACCATTTGAGCCATTGCAAGCAATACAAGCAAAAGGTCCATTTAACTGGATATGCCTGGAAGGAAATTTGGGACCTTCTATATGCAGGTCATGTGCTCTGCCTCCGAGATGTGCAAACAAGAAAGGCAAGTTGCACTGTAACTGAAACATGGATTCCCATGTCTAAATTTGTTTTAAGAAGTGCTGCTTAGTTTGGTGTAACAATCTACCTATTGTGATTTAACCTTTTGATACTTCCTTTTTCTTAGGAGTAAAAGCTGGGACCTGCACCATCTTAGATGTTGTTGAAAACTTGGGGTAAGTATGTAAGTAAGTAAGAAAGAAAGAAAGAGCTCACTGCTCTGGGATGTATGTATGCCGGTGTCCAGGATGACTCTTTGCACTACTGCAACAACATTAGAATTTTGTTGTTCAGTGCTTAATGCCTGCCTGATGGATGCCCTTTGTCCATGCTGGGCAAAATTCCATTCAGGTAAAATGACTTGCATGATTAGGGTATCCTGAAACTTTGGAATAGCATTATGGGTTTGGTGGTGATAATGTGTAGCATTTTGCTACCCTGACATTGGGATGGATTTCAGCTGCATTGCATAACTCAAGGTTTTGGACTACATTTTTTTCAGGTCTTCCCAGTATTTCCCTTGCAATCTGGGAGAAGAGTGCCTCCATGGCAGTTAGGTGTACATATTGTTGGCAGAGCAGTTGCTAGCGCCTCCATTTAGCCAACCAGATAAACTGCAGGGCACTCTTATGGGTAGATGTTTGGCCTAGGCTGGTGGCTGCGTTAAATGGTGGTGATGAGCCCTCCTCTCAATGTAACATAGAGGTTAAATTTGGATTGCAAGCCAGGAAATCATTGGTTAAATTTTACCTTGACCACAAATTTACTAGACAAGTAGTTATTCTCTCAAATGCTCTCCCTCCACACTCCCTTCACATTCCTAATATGAGTATATTGCTCTGGTGGGAATCCGCCTGAAAGGGAAAAATGAAAACTCCCTTTCTTATCCTGATGGTCAGACTGCCAGATGTAGTCATTGCTCATTGCAAGGAAGCAGTCTGTTGAGTGAAGAGCACCTCTGTGGTGGACCAGAACAGAGCAAAGAAGAATATATTGACACGTCAGTGTTCTTTAAACAACTGCAAACGTTGTTTTCTGTGTATATATCTCAGATAGTGCAGAAGCATTTTAACCATTAATCTAATTTGTGCTTTGGGTTCATTATTGTGGTTCCCACCAACCTTGAATTCCTTGGAATTTAAACCAGGCATAGGGAACCTTTGGCTCTCCAGTGTTGTTGGACCACAGCAGCCTTCATCATCCCTGACCATGGCCCATCCTGGCTGAGACTGGTAGGCGCTGAGGTCTTAGAACAACCAGAAGGCCTCAGGTTCCTGATCCCTACCTTAAACTGTATAGCAGTCTTCCATCAGCAGTAATGTACCAGTAGCTGATGCTGAGCATATTGTGGCAGGGTTAGCTATCAGCACAGGCTATCATGACAAAGTGGTTGGCTACAAAATCCAATCATAGGTTGCATTCAGATATTCCTTTAATTGAGATACTTTTGGGGCCATTCGGTGTAGAGTATGCTATAAGTACAAATTAAAAATAAATAAGCAAATCAATTTAGATTGAGCCTAGCCTCCCCACAGACTTCACACTACCTGCCCCCCACGCCTCATTCGGCACAGTCACCACTTGATTGAAAACTTTCACTTCAGTTTTAGATTAATCATGGTTTAGAATGTCATGTGAACCCAAAACTGTAGTTAATCTTAATAGTTAGTGAAAACAAGCCAACTTCATTAACTGTGATTTGAAGCTGGCTTGTTTCCCCTTCTCACAGTGGAGATTAACCACAGTTTGTCAAGGTTTAAGTGATGCAGCGAGCTTGTAGTTAATCAAGAAGAGAAGCCAAAGCTTCTGAACTCCTGTTGCCCAGACGATGGTCAGATGATGGAGCATGTGAGCCTGGTGGGGCCTAGGCTCCATTTCCCTAAAGCTAAACTAGACCAAACCAGCCAATAAATCATGATGTCCTGGACAAAAGATAGGAAGCCAAACATATAATGCAGGGACATAGGAATCTACCTTGGGCAGAGTCAGATCATTGGTCCATCTAGCCCAGTATTGTTGACAGTGACTTGCATTGGCTTTCTGGGGTTTCAGGCAGGGAGTTTTTCCCAGCCTTACCTGGAGAAGCCGGGCAGGGATTGAACCTAGGACCTTCTGCTTGCACAGCAAGTGCTCTTCCACTGAGCTACAGCCTTTCTCCTAATCACTTTTATGTTGGCCCATAATTTATGAAGCCCTGAGCAAAAGGAAGGGAAACTGATCACTTAACTGAATTAAATCAGAATATTTTCTCTCTTTGCCTCCCCCAAACACACTCGCTTAAACAACATATTTCACTGTCTTCTCTTCCTTCTATGGCCTGTAAAATCTTCATTTTGTGTCTATAAATACAGGTCTCCTCTTAAGAATGCAGATCCTCGAATGCGTGCACAGGGCATCCAAACGCTTTCTGAAGTCCTCCTGCAATGCTACTCCCTCCTTCAAGAGCGGGAAGGTAGGACATATGGGCTCAGTCCTCACTCTTTTGCAACCATGGAGAGTGCTGCTTCAGGAGCTGGGCTCAGCATTCAAGGGATCATGCCCGAGGTAGTGATTAGCAGCAGGAGGTTAGGCAGGCAGGATTCAATGACTCAGTGGTTTTTGACACGCCATATGCTTCTTTGCTGAGTAACTGGGGTGAACTCAGGTTTATTGAAAGCTCTAACTTTCTGTTAGAAAGCAGTTAAATGTTTGGAAGAGAGTGAAGATGGAAGGCAATGCCTTACCGAAGCAGTAAGGAGTAATGTATTTTGTACTTTCAAGAGGATTATGGATTTTAGGGTGACACATAGAGGGAGGGTTTGACTTAATGGTATGACTCCTAGAATACTGAGACACATTTTCCCAAATGTGTACAGTATAAGCTAGTTTCAGAGCCTTAGCAGTGCCCATCCCTGAGTGGCTTGACAGGAGCCTCCTTACCATGCTGTGGTCCAGAGCTATGTGGGTAGCATATTCATTGCTAACTTTCATAATAATAATCATAATAATATCTGCAATCCCAAGAACACATGATTAGTGGCAGTCTGATCTATGGTTCTGCACCACAGAATGTCCTATGAGATGGGAGAACCTAAGTGTTCAGTAACCTTGCAGTTTCCCTTTCAGAATGTCCTCTTGCTGTTTCTTTGGTCATAGTGTTAGGCATTTTATGCTTGTGTGCAACCACTTATCGGTCATCAGATGAATTTTTTAAAATAGGTCTGAGGAGCCAAGAGTAGGGGGAGAATGCCTGTATTGCCAAGTGGCCACTAATGATTCTGCATTTTCCTTCATCCTTTCAAATATGCTGAGGCTGATGTGGATGCCAATTTGCCCCATGGATATCTCTATTTGTGGTAGCTAAGCCCAACTACCACCATAGCCCTAGTTTCTGATAATGCTTTTCTGTTCCAGTGTCCCACCTGGTGTTGTTCTATGAGAACCGGCTGAAAGATCATCACCTGGTCATTTCGTCTGTGCTGCAGGGACTCAAAGCTCTGGTGAGAATGGTTTTCATGGTAGTCATTCTCGTTTATTCATTTCTGTGTTGTATTAAAAAAGCAGAAATACAGAATGGATCACCTGATAAGATTATTACAAAAAAGCAAATAATTTTCATAAGAAGCCTTGCAGAAATAATCAAGTGGTAGCAATCTGTGACAACATTGGGGACACACTCTATTCATCTGCTCAGTGGTAGAAAATTGGGGTGTCCCAAGGATAGCAGATTGACAGCTCTGGCTCATTTAACTGAGACCAGTGAAAGCTGCTACAAGACAGGCTGATTAAGGTAGTAGGTGCTGGTGTAGAAAGAATCTTTTCTGAATTTACTTGGGATTTATAGGGATTAGTTAACAGTGAATTTCCCCCCTTTCTCTCTTAATGATTGGGTCACTGTCACACTGATTAAATGATGGGCTCCTTTTGTTTGTTTCCATTGCACTGACTGATAATATCCCATACAGGGCAGTCTGAGGCCTTAAGCATGCTAACCGGTAGCCATCGTAACATGTAGATGGGTACTGAGTTGTTACCATTACTTTCCTTGTCTCTAGAGTATGTGTGTGGCGTTGGCTCCAGGTCTGGCAGTGTCTGTTCTCAAGGCCATTTTCCAGGAGGTTCATGTCCAGGTAAGTCAGAGAAGCCCTGATAGACTCTCTAATTTTGTCTTTGCATTCCACATCCATGCTTCAGTCTTTCTGTTCTCATTATTATTATTAAACTAGTTCCTGAAGTATCCTGTACCTCCTGTGGTCCCTCTTGGTGGACAATAGACAGTAGTTCTATTCTGCTCATCGATATTTTCTTGCTGTCAAGAGAATTGAAGCACTGGGTCACGGCAGAAGTTCTGAGAATCATATCCCCTGGTCTTTGACACTGTCTAAACGATATTAGAAAATCTGAGACTTGGTGGTTTTATGGCTGTATTACTGATATTTTGTAATGGGCCGTTGTTGTAAGTCATCTTGGATGGCCATTGCCCAGAAAGGCAGGCTAGAAATAGTTCTTTAATAAATAAATAAAACTATGAAACACAGCCTGAGGGAATAGGTCACCAGAGCTGGATATAGGTTCAAATTTATCATGACTTGTTAAGTTGCCTTTGGCAAGTAACTATATTAGCTGCCATTCTTTACTCACTCCCCACTGCCCTTATTAATAACCTTATTTGAAAGAGTAGTTGGGTGGGTGGACAAGATGAGATTGTGGCAACTTCTCTGAGCCTTGAGTAATTAAATATAAAAGGAGTAGACACATGTATCCTTTGTGTGTGGTAATGTATGCAAATTCTGCTGAGAAATGCCTCTAGTTCCAATGTGAATGCTTATCTTGTATATCTTGATTTTCACATGGGACATTAAGGGAATTGGAGCTACTCTCAGCAAAACTAAAAATAAAGGTAGAGAGGATGTTATGGAAGGTCCTGGCCTTCAGCTGGGTGTGTGTAAATTTCTGACTTGCCTGCAGTATCTTAATTGTCTTTCTGGCAAATTAGGTACCCAAATCTATGGACCAGAGTATGATAACATGAACTGGAGAGGATCATAACATAAATCTCTAAGGCTTGGAACAGGTTAACTTAATACGGCTTTATTTCCCAGCTATGCTTTTCTTATTTTCCAGTCTTTGCTGCAAGCAGATCGCCATACAATCTACAGTATCATTACTAACTTCATGAGCAACCGAGAAGCAGGTGAGATGGATGGCTGTGGAAGGGGCTGAGTCAGACACCCTACTGGAAAATCCTGGGAATTTCCTTACCTGATGCTTTTTCCTGCAGAACTGAAAGGTCTGGGTGCCGATTTCACCTTCGGGTTCATCCAGGTGATGGATGGAGAGAAGGACCCACGCAACCTGTTAATAGCCTTCCAGATTGTACGAGACATCATTGTGAAGGGCTATGCATTGGGTATGTCCAAGTCCTTGTCAGTGTGGGGAAGCCCATGTTGGCAGCGGTTGGTTGGTTGGTTAAACTTCTTATCATGCCTGCGGTGTGTGAGGAGGCAGGCTGTATGGGGAGTTTGTTAAAGTGTGCATAGCTTTGGAATCATTGAACATAGAACCACAGGTTATATCTGCTGTTGAGGCCATAGAACACTTTCTTTCTCTCTCTCTCTCTCTCTCTCTCTCTCTCTCTCTCTCTCTCTCTCTTTTTCTCTCTTTGTGGCCTGTGAGAATGGTAGCACTAAATAAGATGCAACTAAATAGTCCATGTCCAGACTTGTGAGTGACTGTTTTGGTCACCCCAAGAACTCATACTGCTGTCTTCACCTCTCAGGGCCCTTCGCAGAGGAGTTGTTTGAGGTGACTTCCTGCTACTTCCCCATCGACTTTACCCCTGTGAGTGAGTAAATCTGGTGCTTTGTCCCACCTTCACAATGCTTGGATATGGGTGTTGGAGCAGGATAGTTTGTGTAATGCCTGGAACTGGGGGTGTCCATATGGAGACGGGTTTATTCAGCACATTCATGTCTAAATCTTTCGGTTTTGCTTCTGTTCCAGCCCTCCAATGATCCTCATGGAATCCAGAGAGAAGACTTGATCATCAGCCTGCGGGCAGTGCTGACCTCCACTCCCATTTTTGCTGAGGTAGGGCCATTGTGTATCATGGCTGAAGTCTGTTTTCTGTGCCCTGTGGGTTCTTCCTGAGACCCTGTAGCAGAGTTGGTTCCCATCCTGATACACCATGTTGAGCAATAATACATTGACAGAGTTGGGATGGACTAATAATAATAATAATAATAATAATAATAATAATACATACATACATACATACATACATACTTACATACATACATACATACATACACTGCCCATCTGCCTGAGTTTCCTCAGCCACTCTGAGTGGCTCCCAACAGAATTAAAAGCACAATAAAACATTAAACATTAAAAACTTCCCTTACTGGGGCCCATAATGCAGCCATTTGTAATAGTTTATCCTCATCAACAGAAGATGTTGTTGTAGTGGTGCACAACAATTTGGATCCTAAAAAGCCCTCTATGAATATATAGGTGTTGGGAAAGGGAACATTGATTGCAGATCTTCCCTCCTTCCTTCCCTTGCACCACCTGTCATGCTGCTCTGGACAAGATTTTTGAAGGGCAAGCGGTTGCAAGGTGAAAATTCCTTCTTCTCTTGATGGGAGCATCACATTGTCAGAGCCTTCATTAGGATAAGCCAGTGCATTTAATCCCAGAACAAGCATATTGTAGAGATAATTTTGCCCTTAACTTTGAGACTTCAGTCGGTTGCAGATATATGAGTTGGGGAGTAAATTTACTCTCTGGTCCTTTTGCATTTCCCAACACTGATCTTTCAAACTGCTACTACCATCAGACTTTGGACAGAGAGCTTGATTTATAGATATAAATAAATATTTGCTTTTTTTATTTAAAAAAGCTGGGATTAATGGCTCTCTGAAATGGCCCATATGCTACACAAATTGCTGCCGTGGTAGGTATATTTTGCCCCTCATAGAATTAGAATAAAGTCAGAAAGTTAGAAACTGCCAGAGCAATCTTAACCCTGGCCAGGCAGCAGTGGGCAGAGCTGAAGCATCATATCCAAAGCCATGCCATGCAAAAGGTGGGGAGTGTTTTTTCCTGCTTTTTGCTACACTAGCTCCAGGCAGGTGCAGCCGAGAGCCTGATGACCCTCTCAGAGCTTTCTAGTGGATACTGCCAGTGGTAGCTTCCTGCCTGCATGAGTGAATCTAGGCCCTCTACAATGATGGACACTCCCCTCTTGGCTAAGATGATAGCAGACTGCAGTATTCTAACACAAATACCCAGTCACCACCAAGGTGGTGTCAGTGGGGAGTATTGCATTGTGCTCTTTATACGGGTTTTACATTGTTTTGTGAGGCCTGCTGGTCTGATCTTCTGAGGTATATTATAACCCCAAATTATGCTGAGCAAAGTATATTGAGATTTCCAGGATCTTCTCTCCTTACAGTTCCTGATCCCGTTGCTCATTGAGAAAATGGACTCTGACGTACAAAGTGCCAAGCTGGACTCCCTGCAAACCTTGGTAAGAGCACTGAGCAAAAGTATCAAGGCTCCGCAGTAGGTTGCCATGCAGCCCTCTCTGCTCCTGCAGCTTTCCTCAAAGCTGATTTAAGGGGTGGCGGCGGCTCTGGTGCTGCTTCTAGGTAATGCAGCATCTTGACTGCAAATTAACAGCACACCCCAGATGACTCATGTCTGACTCTCTCTCCCCCCTCCCCACTTCCTTTCTTTTGCAGAATGCTGCCTGCATGATCTATGGGGAGAAGGAGCTGAAGGAATTCCTACCCAGCCTTTGGTCATCCCTGCGTAGGGAGGTGAGAGGAGCAAGGATTCCCAAAGCGAGGTGGTTCTGGTGTTCTGTGAAAGTGCATCCATTACATTGTTCCTGCTCTCTGTGTCTGGGGACTGCTTGAAACATTATACAGTGGTACCTCGGGTTACATACGCTTCAGGTTACATACACTTCAGGTTACAGACTCTGCTAACCTAGAAATATTACCTCGGTTTAAGAACTTTTCTTCAGGATGAGAACAGAAATCGTGCAGCAGCGGCAGCAGGAGGCCCCATTAGCTAAAGTGGTGATTCAGGTTAAGAACAGTTTCAGGTTAAGAACGGACCTCCAGAACGAATTAAGTTCTTAACCCAAGGTACCACTGTATACTGCATTGGCCTGAATATAAGCCTCACTTTTTTTCCGACTGTGAAAAGTTAAAGTGTGGTTTAAATTTACATTCACGACCTTACAAAAATTGGCTTTTACGATATTGCTGCTGAAACAGATATACGGTAAAATGGAACGAGTGTGAGTGCATGCAGAATTTTAAGGAAGCGGCTTATATTCGGGTATCCCCCTCCCTTTTCCCCCCTTGAATTTTAAAGGCACGGCTTATATTCGGGCCAATAGAGTAGTTTCATTACAGTGAATTATCAGGCTGTTGTAATATTTGATGGATCTGTAAAGAAGCAAATAACCCCCCTTCATTATGATCACTGGCTGGATCACTGGATTACTTGCTGGATTGCGGGATCACTGACTGGATTATTTGCAGGATTGTCTGCACTGTACAGCTGATTCTCCTTCTGCTCCTCAACAGGTGTTCCAGACAGCAAGCGAGAAGATTGAAGCAGAAGGTCTGTCTGCTTTGCGTGCTCTGTCAACATGTCTGTCCCGCTTGGTGATCAGTTCCGATGATGAGGATCTTTTAGATTCCTTCCTTACAGGCATTCTGCGAGGTAACCTTTGGAGCAACATCCCTTTTCTAGCATCTTTCCAGTCCTGTGAAAGACCTTCCATTTCTCATTCATAAACTGCTGCTTGGAGGAAATGACCACTTCCCCCAAGGGAAAAATATATCGGCATGCTGTTGCAGCCATGATTTGCCTTACAGGACTGGAGGGAAGGGGTGGAAACTGGAGCTGACTTGTGGGAAGGTAGCAAATTCTCCACTAAGCTTTGAAACTGTTTGCAGTTTGCAAGCTGGTGGAATTAAGTGGTGCTATTTCTTGCTGGGATTTCTCCAGTGGCATTGGGAGTGATACTGTTTCTCCCAAGCGCTCTTACCTGTTTCAGATTGCAGACACCATCTTTGTGAGCCTGACATGAAGCTGGTGTGGCCGAGTGCCAAACTCTTGCAGGCGGCTGCAGGGGCCTCTTTGCGAGCCTATTACCGGATCACATACAGTGTACTTCCCTTGCTGGTGGAACAGTACACCAAGCATGAGCAGGTGAGGACAAATGGGAGCGGAATATGCTTGTGGTGGAGAGTAGTGAAAGGGGCTTAGGTGATTGCAATCTCATATTAAGGGACGTTTAGTGGCATATACCTGCCCCAGGCATACACTTGGGCTCAAATTCCATGTAGGACAATGGCCTGCAGATCTTGTCTCTCCTTCTGTGACTTAGTCCCTTCAACCCATCCTCTGCCCTTTTTGATCTCTTGTAGAGTAGCCAGCACAGGACAATCTTGGAAGTGCTGCTTGGTTTCTTGGAGCTGCGGCAACAGTGGGGGCCTGAGGAAGACGGTGAGATGGTTCTCCATTCTTCTTGTTTCCTACCAGCAAGGCTGCCCTTCTGCAGCATCCTGGGCTTCCAATGTTCCTGTCTTGCCCAGAGCAGTTGTTTGCAGAGAAAAGTCGCCTTAATCTATGGGATTTAGCAATGGCCTGTCTGGGAAGGGGGGCGGGCAGTGAGATAGGTGCAGTAATAGGGAGAAGAGAAATGTGGAGACAACAGAATTGAAAAACAAAGAGTTTGACAGGATAGCTGCCCCGAAGAAATTCGAGCCCTTGTGGTTGGTGAGAGAAGTCTTAGAAAATGTATGCACAAGAGTTGGGTTCCAACTACACACATTTAAAGCAGTATCATATCACCTTGGAGATCAGTATTCCCCTCACAGAGCTACAATTCCCAGAGTGGTTTAACAAGCAATCCCTCTTCTAACAATTCTCAGCACCCTTAACAAACTACAGTTCCCAGGATTCTTTGGGGGGAAGCCATGACTGTTTAAAGTGGCATGAGAGTGCTTTAAATGCAGTGCAATTGGGACTCCAGCCAAATATTCCAGAACCAAAGTTTCTTTGAGCATGGCTTTCAGTGACCAAGTAGAAATGCTCTTTGCAGGATGACATGGTGACTGCAGTTGAGTAACCTTGGTGGATGACTGCTCTTAATGAGCAATCCATCTGTACCATTGCTGACCACTCAGAATTTTAGGAAGTTTCTCATTCTTCACTATCTAAATTCTGATCACAATCCTCTCAGACTCCGGGTTAGAAAGTTAAAGTGCCCCTACCAAGGACCTTGTAATTTCTAGTGATTCGTGCCCAGGATGGTCAGTCTCATGACACTGCCTGTGTGCCTGTTTCTCTCCCTTGCAGACAAGAGTCCACTGCTTTGCTTCAAAGACGCCCTGTGTTCCGTGGTGTTCTCTGCACTTTCTGAGTCCAGTGTGCAACTTCAGTTGGTTGGCATCCGGGTTCTGACCTTTCTAGGATCACTGCAAGGTATGTGTTGATCTGTGGGTTACTCCCAGGAGTCATGGAAGAATTGCGGCTTGTTTAGAGATTTTCCCCTTGGTGTGCATTCCTTTACAGATCCATCTAGCATACACACAGACCTGTTTCCATCATGTGTGTGCAGCCAGACAGCTGGACTTGAATCAGATTAGGTACTGTCCCACCCCACCTTGCATAACTTGGACTATATGGGCTGCTGGCAGCCTCTAGGAAGTGGAATGCAATATAGTAAAACTGGCACTGATAGCAGAGTGTTACTACCAGGGAAAGGAAGGGCTTTGGACTTCAGTCTCTCTTCCGTTTCAGGGCTCCTGACCCTCTCAGATGTGGAGATGTTTGTGGATCACCTTACAAAGTTAATCTTGCATGAGGACGATTCCCAGACCAGGTGAGGGGTGGAAACAAAGCTGGACCCTGTGGGTGCAAGGGAAACAGCAGGCATTGTTGAACTTCCCAGAATTGTCTTTGGACTTATCTCTTTCTAAATATTGAAAATGTTTACATTCTTTTAGTCCACTACCTGTAAATGGCAAATGACAAGGTTTCTAATACAGTCTCATGAATTACTCATTTCTTAATCCAAAATTCTGCTTCTGTTTGGTGTTGTCTTACACTGATCTGTTAAGGTTTGCATGTGTTTTAATTAAGAGAAGGGCTTTACTAATACTGCTTTTATGATCTTTTTTCAATCTTAAGTTTTGTACTAAAACATTCTTTGGTTTATCATGCTTTGTTCTAATGTGTGAATAGAGCTCATATCCTCATTCTCTTAGCACAGATTCATTTCAGTCTGAACCCAATAGTGTAGTTAAACATTCTTCCATAAAAATGTCCCTCATAGTGTAATATTCTTTAAAGCCTTTTTTTTAAAAAAAATGTCTAGCTTGGTAACATCCTGTTGTTTGTTTTAAGATTTCAAGTGCTGTATCTTTTCCTCTGGCCTTCCTGCATTTCCTATTCAGTGCGCAGTGCACCCAAACCTGCAAGTCACAGGACAGTTCCCAAACAAATCCAGTGATTCCTTTTCATAGTTTCTATAGTGATGTGATAATCCTACCCTCTTCTGATAAGTTCTTAGATGAACCCGGGCGGAGTGAGCTTAACAAAACCTGGGCAGTCTGCATCGCTGTCTAACCTGCGTTCTTGTCCAAAGAGCTCTTGTAATCAAGTGAACATTTTTATAAAATGTAGTGCACACACAGCTCAATATTACAATTATAAAATTAGATTAATCCATAAAGAACTGTGAGTTGCTTTACGGTATTGAGTGACCAACAAGTTCATCCATCCTTACACACTCCTTTATCCCTGCAGCATGATAGCTATGGAGGCGGCCGGACACCTGGCTCCCCTCTATCCACAAGCCTTCAGCAAGCGCTTGGTTCAGAAGTTCTCAGAAGGGCTGCAATCAGGTACAGCATGCAAGTTGGGCGGGTTGTGGGGAAGTGGGTGTCCTCTCTTATGCTGCCTTTACTAAGCATTTGTGCAGAAGTTCAAAGTGTCTATCCCTGAGTCCTAGCTGCATTGTAGGCAGAGCCGTTGCAGGGGGCTTTGACTTGAATCTGCGTGGTCTCTGTGCCCTGAGGAACGTGAGTAAGGCCAAATGGGCAGATGGGTAGGTTAGCTCCAGGTCCAAGAATCAACCATTCCCAAATCCATGTTCATGTGGAGGGGTAGAAGGTGGTACCTCCATGGCCCTGTCCCTAGGGACAAATTCATTGACTGGCTGTTGTGTTCTGTGTGCTGTTTCAGAGCTTCAGGAGGACAGCAATCCATCCCAGCAGGAACGTCGCCTGCAGGCTCTAGCAGCTGTGTCCACGCACCCTAGTATAGTGAGGGAAACAGTTCCAGTCCTCCTGCAGCACTTCCAGCAGATTCAGCAAGGTAGTGTAAAAATTGTATATGATAAACTATTGATACTTCGGAACAGCTTGGGACAGCAATAACAGAAGGGCTCAGCATCTGTGTGTCATTAATAGGATGTGTAAGATTGGGAAGGGCTGCAGCTCAGTAGTAGAGTGTCTGCTAAACATGGAGAAGGCCTCAGGTTCAATCCCTGCCATCTCTAGAAAAGACTGGATAGCTCAGTTGGTTAAAGTGTGGTGCTGATAATGTCAAGGTTGCAGGTTTGATCACTGTATGGGACAGCTGAATATTCCTGCACTGCAGGGGGTTGAACTAGATGATCCCCAGGGTCCCTTCCAACCCTACAATTTATGTTTCCATGACTTCCTTTCTGAAACACTGACGATCCACTGCCAGTCAGTGTAGACAGCTCTGAGTTAGGTAGACCCAGGAGCCTGACTCCTTGTAAGGCAGAGCTTCCTTGTTCCTATGGATGGGGCTAGTAGAGAACTGTTTGTACACTGAGCTTTGGTAACCTTTAGGTGCCTACAGTCCCATAATTCTGTCATTAGTGGGACAAAAGTACAGCTTGTTGTTGGAAGCCTAGGACCATCAGTCTTTGACTGTTTTGGCCCATAACCCATTTCTGACACAATGTGATGCCTTTAAATGGCCCTGGTGATAATGTATTAGTATTTTTTAAAGAAGAAAAACACATTGGAACTGGTAGTCTCCACCCTGAATGCTCTTTTGATTTTTTTTATTATTATTTTGCAGAGAGTATACCTGCAGATACCCACTCTGTGGTGTCGGTGTGCCAGAGTCTGCAGCAGGTAGCATTCCAGTGCCAGCAAGATGCTCAGAGTTACTGGTACTTCCACCAGGCTGTGGTGCCGTTCTTGGTGGGCTTAGCAGTCAAGGCTGCAATGCAAGGTAAGGTGGGGAGATGAGCACAGACCCTGTGTTCCCCGAACCAGGCCAGTACCCATAGCTCAGGTGGGGTTCTGTATACTTTAGAACCTTGAGAGAAAGGGAGGTACCTTTCCCTTGTGCTGGGCTGGCCTTTACCCACTTGGGGCCAATCTCAGTGTCCCTGTCAGGTGTCCATTATGCAGGTGGCAAACTGAAAGGCAGCTGATGGGATTCCAGGAACTGTCTCCATCCCCTCACATTTATCCCCCCCCCTTTTTTTTCATGACTATTTTCAGAGAATTCCCATACATTGCCAAGCAGTGTGCTGCTGAAGGAAGAAGCCTTATCAGCCATGGTATCGGTCATCAGCAGTGCGTGTACGCACTTAAGACCAGAGTGAGTAGCAGCTGCTGCCATCCTGTGATCTCTGTCCCTGCAGAGTGACAAGTAGTGATGCACAATCTTTGTGCTTTTGGATAAGGTCAGGTTCTAGCATGACTCGGTGAACAGAAGTGCAGGCAATCTCCCCTTCCCCTCCTTGGGGAATATACTACTGGGGAATATACTATACTACTGTCAGATGTCAAGGAAATGAAACAACTATCTTGACTTTTAGAAGACATCTGAAGGAGGCACTGTATAGGGAAGTTTTTAATGTTTGATGTTTTAATTTGTTGGAAGCTGCTCAGAGTGGCTGGGGCAACACAGTCAGATGGGCAGCATATAAATAATGAATTGTTATATTATTATGTGCTGTAAACCAGTGTTCTTGTTTCTTCTTCCTGGCAGGCAGGCTGCCCAGAGTGTCTCCAAAGTGGTTCCCCTCTTCTTGGATGGAGACCTTTCCTTCCAACCTGGAAACACCTTTCCCAGCACGTTCCAGCCCTTCCTGGTATTTTGTATGAGTGTGGCTCTGCTGCTGCTGCTGCTGCTGCTGCTGCTGCTGCTGCTGCTGCTGCTGCTGCTGCATATGGGGAAATGTGGCCAGAGACTTTGGTAGTGGAAACAATATTTCTTTTCCTTTGCAGGATGGGCAGTGTCTGGTGGCAGCCCAGAGAAGGCTTGTTGCACTCCTCATGGCCTTTGTCTGCTCCCTGCCAAGGAATGTGAGTTCTGGGGGAGATTTGGCGGGGCGGGGGGAGGTTGCCGCATGGCTGAGAGAATGGATCTACCCATTCTGCCTTGTGTGCCTGATCCCTAGGCAAGTGATGCTGGGAGCCGGCAGCTTGAAGCTCTGCTGTTGCCTCCATGCCTCCCCACGCTCTGGCTTCCTTTCAGGTTCCAATTCCTCAGCAAGACCGCCTGCTACGTGAACTGCTAGCCCTGAGCTGCTCCTGTGACTGCCCTTTCACTGCCACAGCTGCTGCCAAATGCTTTGCAGGACTGGTTAACAAGCACCCCGCAGGTAACCGATGGAGTCTGTCCTAGGACTGAAGGGCTGGGGATGTTGTTCAGAGGCTCGTGAAACCTCAGAGCTGGGCTGTGTTAAGTGATGCCCTGCTTGACTGATGCAAGAAGTTGCCCAGAACAACAGCCAGTCTCTTTACCCTTTCCAGGGCCTCAGTTAGATGAGCTGTTGGAGCTGGCCATGAACAAGTTGGAGCATGGCCTGAATGAGGGTCCTCATCAAAGCCAAGCCCTCACTCTGTTGCTTTGGGTGAGTTTCTGCCATGCCCCATCCCTCCCGTCTCTGCCAGAAACAAAGCTCAATGTTCCTTTATTTTTGCGCTGCAGGTGAGCAAGGCTTTGTTGCTACGCTACCACCCGCTAACCACACACCTGACGGACAAGGTGAGCTTCTGGGAAAGGCCTGGGACCCTCAGGGAGGCCACTGTGCCCTTACCACATTCAATGGCTCCTGTCTTTTACCCTACAGCTCCTTGTGCTTTTGGGGGACACGGTCCTTGGCCCTGCGGTGGGTGATGGCCTTGCCTTGCTCATGGCCGACTCCCCAGATGTGCTGGGCAAGAGCTGCCACGCTGAGGTGCGCCTCATGTTCCGCCAGCGCTTCTTCACAGAGTGTGTGCCGCAGTTGGTGCAGGGTTTCCACACAGCGGCTCCTGGTAAGAATTTCCTCTGTCCCATTCCTTACGGAAAGCATCTGAATTAACAGGAGGAGCACAGTTGGAATAATGGTCAAATTGAAATGAGGATGCTACTGCAGCATTTTAGCATTTTTTTTGTCTGCAGAAATTGTGGACTCCTTGCATGACCTGCCTTTTGTAGCCCTCTTTGGACAGTAGGAGCTTCTGAGCCCTCGACAACAAGAGGAGCAGTCCGAGCCTCTCGCCTTTTTCTTCCTCTTCCCGGACCCCTCGGAGTTTCTGGAGATGATTTTGGGCAGGAGAGCTCAAAACTGTGAGCTCGCCTACTCTGCCTGTTACATGGGACAAACAAATGGCGTTTCTTTACTGGCAAGAGGTGGTCTTCACTGTAGTCTCTGTAGAGGTCATTTGCTATTCAGTTTCTAAATGGTCATAACCTTTTCGGATGAGTCTCCTCGGAGCCACAGATTTAAGTCTTGCCCTTCTGTTCTTCCTAGATGTGAAGGCGAATTACCTGAAAGGCCTGTCTCACATACTGAACCACCTGCCCAAACCAGTGCTAGTGACAGAGCTGCCTACGGTGAGTGTGCAGCAGTGCCAAGCACCAGGTCCTAATAACTCTTGGGAATTATTTTGTGGGTGGGGCGTATTATGGAGAAGAACAATGCCCCCCTTAGTTGGTTAGAGCATGGTGCTGATGATGCCAAGGTTGCAGGCTCAATCCTTGTGTGGGACAGCTGCATTGCAGGGAGTTGGACTAAATGATCCTTAGGGTCACTTTCAACTCTATAATTCTGTTGATTCCATGACTCTACCCTCTTATCCCCCAGTTGCTACCTCTCCTGCTGGAAGCTCTGTCGTGTCCTGACCTTGTGGTGCAGCTCTCAACTTTGCATTGCCTACAGCCGCTGTTGCTCGAGGCTCCGCACGTCATGAGCCTGCACGTCGACACACTCGTGGGCAAATTTATCAGCCTGACAAACAACCCTGCTATGGTGAGTACTGGGTAGCCTCTTTATGTAGCTGGATACTCCCGGTTTCCTCCTGGACGGTCAGCAGGAGACTAAATGTACTGTTTATATTGCAGGCAATCCGCATTGCTGCGCTACAGTGCCTCCATGCACTTGCCTCCCTCCCCACTCCAGTGGTAAGTAATGGATCTGCCCGATAGCTTGCCAGATGGCACAAGTAAGGCAAATGTTGGAGCAAGATCTACTTGTCTCCTGTTGCCAACACAACCAGGTATTAAGACCTCCATGGGAACTGTGGGAACCTCATTGATGGTAGCTTCTGCTTTCTACCAGGTGATACCTTACAAGCCACGAGTGATTCGAGCCCTGGCCAAACCCCTGGATGACAAGAAGCGGCTGGTGCGGAAGGAAGCTGTGGCAGCACGAGGAGAATGGTGAGCAGGGCTCTTTCTCTTGGGGGGCAGCGTAGAAAAAACAGTACCAACTTAAATACACTGTAGTTGCTCGACTTGGCTGTCAAACTTCACCTTCCTGACCCCTTAGCTTGTAAGATCAGTTGCAGGGGGAGAGTAAAACAGCATGACGTTGATTGGCAAGGGGATCGAGAGAGCATCTTTGCATGCTTTAGCATGCCTTCTGGCTGCTCATACTCAGTGCCTCTCCAGTGCTTGGTTGTTTGTGGGAAAGAGCTCTAATTCAGGGCTTGAGACTCACTGGAATTAAATTGGAGGTAGGTGGACATATCCTTGTACAGCTGTGATGAAGCCATTTTGATTGAGCGCAGAGGTTTGGATTAATAACTTGGGTTCTGACTAAGCAATCAGGATGAAAATAAAGTATAAGGAAGACTTGAAAAGAAATGTAGAATATCTGAATTATTGTAAACGCATTAAAATGTTAACAGTAATAGAATAAATTCAGCAGTAAGAAATATTTTGATATAAAACTGGGAAAACGAGAATGGGGGGGGGATAGAATATGTAGCATATTCTACAACAAAATGAACCAGGGATGGGAGGAGGGGGAAGGGAAGTCAAGGAAATTTGGATGTAAAGTTGTGTTTAAATTTGTTAAAAAATGGTAATTGTTTATTTATAAATAAATTTTTAAAAGGGTTCCTTTTGTTCATGCCTTGCTGCTGCTAAAGCCCGCTGTGGTGGTCTTTTTCTTTAGGTTTCTGCTTGGGACACCTGCCAGGTGAAGGTTCACACTGCAAATCCTGACTGACAATCTCACCTGCCCCCACTCACCTGGTAAGCTGTCGGCCTTGATGTCCTGGGGCCTAGATTTCCATGCAAAGCAGCAAGGCTCTGGGCAGAGGAGGACTTTTTTGTGGACTGCCCTTTCCTAATCACAACATCAGCGATCAGTAGGAAGGAACAGCCGGCCCCTGTTCCTGCTGCAGCGCGGTAGTGAGTGGAGGTGGCAGGACCCCCATATATTATGTATGTATGGGGCCAGAAGAATAAAAACTTGTTTGCTAACAGCCTCTGGCAAAAATGCTTCTTGTGGGGAAGTAGTAGAAATAAGGGTCTTGCCTTCACCTCATATTAAGTGCAGCTTCCCCACCTTCCTGCCATAATGGTGTCTGCGTACAGAGAGATTTTTCACGTGCTAATAGAACTAAAGCCTACTGCATGAACTTAGCACCTCTCATGCAAAGATCAAACAGTGAATTACTTTAATACAGAATATTTCTGAATACAAGTTGTAAGAGCTAAGCCTAGGTGTCTAGGAACGTTCTATCTGATGTGATACCTGCTGGAGAAATCTAGCAAACTAGCATAGGAAGATACTGACTGATCTGGTATGCCTTTTTCTGTAAGTGCAGGCTGGTGGTTGTTTACTTTCTTGATTATCAGCCACTGGTATTAAACTGGTGAAGCTGCAGCTGCCTTTGGCAGTAAAATGAGTTCAGAAATCCACCTGAGCCCCTGTGTGGCATTCTGCAATGAGGTGGTAGTTTGCTTGTTTGGAAAGTGTTCTACAAATAAAGTTTTTTAAGAGTGCCACTGCTGCCCATCTGAAATTTATACATGGCATTAAAGGTTACAGCTCCCTAGTTCCTCTGCTGTGTCTTTCCAGTGACAACCCTCATTAATGAACATAGTAGAACTGTATTTGAAAATCGATGAAAGTACATGACTAGCCATGACATAGAGCGTTGTACATGCTGGAAAACAGCTGAGCCTCAGTGGTAGAGAGGCCATGCTTTACCCTTCCTAGGTGTAAGACGTTTGCTGGCAAGGTGCCTACTCTTGAATAGCGTTTCTCAAACCTGGATCCCCAGCTGTTGTTGGACTACAACTCCCATCATCCCTAGCTAGCAGGATCAGTGGTCAGGGGTGATGGGAATTGTAGTCCACCAACAGTTGGGATCCAGGTTTGAGAAACACTGGTCTAGCCATTGACCACACCTTAACTTGAATTAATGGTGGGGCCTGGGGCTGTGTTGAAGGCCTAATTACTCTTCTTAAGTAGATGGTTGCAAAGAAAGCAGTGCTTAATGGCATACGTCCCATGGCTATTATAACAGGGCTGCTTTTCATACATGCTCCATAGCTGAGTTTCAGGTAGTCAAACAAAACCAGTCCTGCATAGTACCCCACCCCCTTTAATCCTACTATGTACCACTAGTTCTGGACTACTCATAAATTATTTGTAAAAACATGGAAGGGACACTGAGAGGTAGCATCAGCTTCTCATGTTGCTGCCTTGAAAGGGCTACAGAAACCTGCAGTTTGGTGAGAGGTCAACAGAGTGGAAAATTGGTAATGGTACATATACAAGAATAGGGACAATCTGTGGCTTTTGAAAGATATTTTTAGACTTCACCCCAAGGCCTTACACCTAATGGCCGGGACCAACAAAATCTCTTAAGACCTACAACTATCTGTAAAAACAGCACTGCCTGGAATCTGTTCTGAAAAGACAGTTGTGAGCTATAGAGAGATCAATCAGTTTCTTAAGATATTGCCACCATTGTGCCTTCTCTTCTGCTAATGAGGAACAGATGCCACACCATATTAAAATGATTTTTATTTTCGTTTAAAAAATCCCTGCCTACATAGTGGAAGAGTAACAAGACCCTGGCATACCAGCCAGGGTCCTGAGGTGAGGCAGGGGGCATATTGCGCCTTCCTCCACTACCAGGAATACCAATACTTCATCCTACATAGGCTGGATTATGTGGGCAAGACATTGCTGTCTCACCACAGCTGCCTGCAGCTGGGGGGGGGGGCTCTTCCACCTTCATCCTAAGACTGCTGGAGCAGTTTGCTGCAGCTGGTGCAATTGTGGCATGTGACGTCACCAGCACCTCGGGGAACTGTGCTGTCCATTATGCTGCCCCTTGAAAGCAGCCTGTGGTTTCCCGTCTTCCGGCAGCTGGTCAACTCTGCCCTTTATCAAATCAAATTGTCAAGAGAGGAGTCTTCTGTTCCACAATGCAGGGTGGAGTTTCCCAACTCAGGCCAGATCCATAGGGTGTGTGTGTGGAGGGTAGTAGAACTCGGGTGACCCAGTGCCTAGAAAAGAGAACATCTTTCAATGAATAAATGGAACACAGGAAGACATTTACAGGCTTGCTAGTATATTTCGCCCAAGCATTTTCCAGATTACAGAGAACCTAGAGGGCTACAGCTTTACTGTGGAATGCAAAATAAGAAGCTTCAGCTGTGCTAATAGTACTGTACCTTGCTTCGTCAAGATCCAGCCAACCCCAGCCACCCTGTTATCCAAAAGACAGGGCAAATGTAGAGTATACCAGTTGCGCATTTCCCGTTCTCACCTCTGTGTCTCCACACCCAGGAAAACCTTCCAATTTCCCAAAGGACCATAGTTGTATGGGTTTTGGAAGACCTAGGGCCAATGGAAAAGTAGCATGAAATTATATTCTGCTAGGACCTGGTTCTGGCATATTTATTCATTCTTCCATTCTGCATAGCAACCCCTCTTGGGGAAATCTGACTATGGTCAAACTTCAGAATTATTCAAATGGTCAAAAATAAGTGCGACGGAATCATACTCCTAAAAAAAAAGTCTCCCTGTTTACGTAGCTGAGTTCTATATAATGTATTAAAATTAATTCAAATAAAATATTAAAATAAAAAACTGTTCAAATGCATGCCTGATTAAAAATTGTTTGTGCTTTCTGGAATCCGGAGAATAACAGGGTCAACTCAAGAGGAAGTTTGTTTATACAGGAAGGGGCTGCAGGAGAAAAGACCCTGTTTTAGCTATTTTTCTAACAAAACACCCTGAAGTGATGGAACGTTAGCATGACCCACACATCAAGCAAATAGGTGAGCTCAGCTGTTTTGCCTCCATTTTCTCCCCCCCCCCCCCAATTGAAGGTTGAGCCTTGCCCTCCTCACCTTGCCCTTCAATCGGAGTCTCTTTCTTTCTTTGCGGTTTATGTGCCTTTCAATGCTGGTCTCACCACGAGTGATGAGGACAGAATGCCAGAGCATGAGAGCGCCCAGTGCCAAGGCTACTGAACTGCAGGGAAATGAACAGAGGAATGTTGCAGCGCATGGGCAAACACCAAGTAGCTGAAATAGCTGGAGCAAGTCGCTTATTATCTCTCACTGACAGCTGGATGAGGCTTTTGCAGAGAGCAGAGAATAAGACAGCTAGAAAGCTCTGTGCTCCGGAGGCTGACTTGGCAGCTTTCTCAAAGCATTCCGGAGAGACTTGCCCCTCCTCTTCCCCATGAGCACCAAACAACCAGATCAGTTACCTGCAGAGGACCCAGGCATACACTATACTCTTGTGGAAAGCTCGCTGGCGGAAGGAGAAGGTGGGTGGTGGTGTCTGAGAGTAAGTCTGCAAGGAAAAAGCAGATGTTGCGGTGGCCAGAGATGCGAGGATGCAGCGGAGGATGCTGTGACCCCAAACCAATGAGATGTGGAGGTCTTTCAAGGACAAATGGGTGGACAGACAGCACAGCACAAGACAGACACCTCTTGGGAGGCAAGGGTCTTGATCATGAATCAGCGATGGGGCAGAGCATGGGTACTGGGGTTCAATACTCACTTCCCTTACTCCCCATTCATACATTATCCCTTTTGGAAGACAAGAATACAGCATCACTTAGCCAGTTGTGCAAACAGTTCCTCCCCTCGATGGCACAACCAACTGCAGCTGAATGGGCTCGGGCTCCCTTAGGAGGAAGAAGGGAAGGAGTGATTCTGCCCAGGAAAGGGAATCTGAGCAGTCACAGCCACGGCTGTAGAGTCAATTGCTGGGGCAGAGCAGCAAGCTCCCCTGCCATGCTCTGCCCTGTCCCTGACTTGAGCAGCGGAGCAGCAGGTACCCCACCTGATTGGCTGTCACGTGCAGTCTCCCCTTGTCAAGCAGTTTCATTTTCTATCGGATGGAAAAGAGGCTGCCAGTTACACACACTCAGTTCTCCTCGGCCTAGGTAACTCCTCGTGCAGCTATCCAGGCCAGGAGGAAGAGCCCCTCCCCCTCCCATGCCACCATGTGCCCAGACAGACCCCGGTTCAGCCAGAAACCTCACCTCAATGGCAGCATAGGCCTCCCAGAATAGGTCCCAGCCACTGACGCTGCTGTAGATGCAGCCCATGGTCATGAACAGCATGAAGGAGAAGAAGTAGCGGTGGTTGAAGTGCCCCACGCAGTTGTTCAGCCATGCTGTCCCTTGGGGTTAAAGGTCTGTAAAGGCAGGCAAAAATCCCCAACCCTCCTCACCGTGTAACAGGGGATAGCCAATTCTGGATCTGCACCCAAACCGTACTGGTGATTTAATTGATCCACCTAATACCATGCCACCTGTTGGGGCTCCTTCCAATTTTGCAGCTCCTTTCAGCTTGGGGGAGTGAGGAGATCTGCTTACTCAGGACACACTTTAATAAAACCATAACCCAGCAGGTAAGAAGAACAGGGGATGATGCTTCACATAGAAGGAATAATAGTTCTGGCCTAAGAACCATTTCGCTTTGATGCTGAAACAGGAATGCCCCCTCTGAAATGCAGCTGATTGTTCCCAAAACATTTACTGAGACATGCCTCACAGGAGATCGGCACAAATACTTTTCCTTTTCCTCTTCAATGTTGCGAGTTTACCCCCTTGGACCAGTTAATCTCAAGACATCCTTTACTTTCCCTGGGGATATATATTATCACTTTGCATATATCATCGCGTTCCTGGGACAAGTGACCTTACAGGAGACCCCCAAGTCAGTCCAGCTATGGGCCTGCAGAAGGATACGGCAGTGATGGTCCATCTTCAACACACACCTGTGGAAGGGAAATAGCATTTGCGTTAGGGCGCTATTGCACACTGGAGGTGAGACAGAAGGAGAATGGGGTGCTGACAGCGCAGTGCAGCTTAAATAGTAAGGAAATGATGCAGCTATGGAACATGACACGGTGCAGCAACACAAGGCAAGAAAAACAAGAACAAGTCACCACTCGATCCCTTAATGTGCATGCAAGCAAGAGACCGGCTGAAGGCTGCTTGGCGAGAGCTGGGTACTGGCTGCTCACTGGCCTCAATACAAAGCCCTCTGCAGTCTTTGGCAATGTTACCTTAGTGTAAGGAGACTTCTGCACAAACTTGCAGGTGTTCCTAAAGGTAGAGATGCATATAGTCTATAGGTACACAGATGCACCCCAAGGCTACACAGCATTTGGCAGAATTTAGCTTCTTGAGCATGTTTCCTTTCATTAAAAAAGGCAAGTTTCTAACCTTTATGGCTTGGGAAATAAAACCAAAGGTTTAAAGTGAGTGGAGAAAGCAAAGAAAATTCAAAGAGGAGGAGGACTGATCAGCATTTCCCAAGCTCTGATGTTCTGCATAGTCCTTTATCCCTAATCCCACAGGTAGCAGACATTATGCAAAACAGACATTTGCAGACTGAACATATTCGCCTAATTTATTAAAACCACACAATTTTATTTTCCCTCGCTCCCATGCCGCCCTTCCTCTATTTACTGTACTTTCTTTTTCAGTGCAGAGAAACTATGTTGATGTTCTTACAGGTTATATCTCAGCTGAAAGAGGGACTCGAAGACTTCAGCATGAGAAACAGGCAACAATTCATCTATGTCCAGATTATTATTGTCATTGCAATTCTGCATCAGAGGTAACTCTCACTCCATATCCAAAATTATGAAGATCACAAAAGTGTGCAATAAGTCAAGGAGTTATGCTTCCTGCATTCTCGTGCTTTATTCTGAAACAAGTATTTGGATATTTATGGAAAATATAAGAGAGAATCATAAGAAGTATATGCCAAGAGGGGAATGTGGAGTTCAGAAAGCTTTCTAAAATTCTCAGGAGCCTTTGCCAGACACAGGATTCTACACCAGCTACCACAAGACATTTCATGCTCACATACAATGTGAAAGATAAATGACCCTGGTTATCTGCCTGCCCATAAAGCATCTTTAAAGGGTTCGGGTTTTCACACGTGACACTGGTCTGATACAAGGGGAATGCCCACCTGTTGCAGATGCTGCAGTGGTGGGTCCGGGCAGGCTTCGGGGCAATACACTTCCTGCAGATGGAGACAGCAGCGACATCGCTCTTCAACTGCTGCTGGAAGGAACATCGGTAGCCTTTAGCGTGGTTGCAAGAGTGCTATTGCCTTTACGCTAACCCAAAACACACTGGGTCAAGCATCTTTGGACATAGGCCCTCTGGAGCTTGCACACAGTGGAAACTCGATATCAGCCCTTTGTCCATAACGTTCTGTGTAAGAGTCACCAGTGAAAGAAGAAGTGGTAGGAAATCATGTCCTACCATGGACCTCAGTGTTAAAAAATAAACTTAATAAAAGTGAAATCAGATATTGGTGCCTCTACCCTACCTGCGGAGGAAAACCGGGCTGAGTAGTGATGGCCATATAGTAGTGGAAGACAATCATGACGAGGTTCCAGTGACCATAGATGAAATGCCAGAAGATCCAAAGAAGGGGGTAGGTTTGCAAGACGAGTGGCAAGAGGCAGACGTACACTATGACCACCACTGAGCTGGTCAGAGTGATCACCAGGGCCACAAACACCTGTTGAGGGGGAAGAGGGAAGGGTCTGAGCCACCAACACACTGCAGACAAGTTTCAGCCCTTTCGATGGAGGAATGTTTCCAGTGGATGGATCCCCATGCTAAACCCAACTTGGTCTCCCCATAGTCCGAAGAAAACAGCAGCGCTGGGGGACCACAAAAGAATTCAGCGAAGCATCAGCACCATCTCCTCCCACATCTGCAAGGTCATGTATCTCCTTGCCCAGCTTAGATGTTTGATGGTGGCTTGAAGCCCGGGGCTCAAACTCTTTATTTCCTAGAGCTGAACATGTCTCCAGCAGGCCTGAAGCTGCACTCCGCTGCCTTTCCTCCCAAGATACTCACCACCCCAAACCAGCGGGTGACGTGATCCACCAGCCAGTAGATGGGCTCAAAGAGGGCGTCGAGAGCAGTGTCGCCATTAGCAAAGGAGTTGTACACCAGGGAGCGCAAACAGAGGCGCCCATACAGCCAGAGCTGTCCCACATGCTTAGTCAGCCAGAACCGGCGCCGCTGACCTATCCGCAGGCATTTCAGGAAGAAGCGCATGACAGCAGAATACATCCTCTGGCGGCTCCTCATCCCTGCCACTTAGAGTCTGTGGAGAGAGGAGGCAGTGTTAAGTAGATACTAGACATCGGGTTTAGATGGAAGGCAAAGGCTTGGTGCCAAATATTCAGCAGTTGAGTCTACTGCTCCAGAATCACGATGCTAAGGGATATAAGGAGGTGGAAGAGTCACGGCTAATCATAGGATAGTGCTGAGGGTGAGGAGTCACTCTCACTTCAGATGACTCCAGTGTAGCATTGGTGGAAAGGTTTTGCTCCCCCACTGCTTTCCGTGTGAGTAATGACAGCTAGTAGAATGCACCCAGAGTTGAAAGTGTCCCCTCCATGGCTCTGTCAATTCTCCTGCCTATCTTCTGAGATGAAATACCCAGGCTCCTTGCGTGAATATATATATATACACTGAGTTCAAAGGGCAAGAGATTGCCCAGAGCACACACAGCACCCCAAAGGCCAAAGAGGCACATCTATGAGGTTTGCATTTGGATTTCCTTTCCCAACATAATGGAGAAAACAGCTATCAGTGGCTACTGGCCATGATGGCTATGCTCTGCCCCCAGTTCTGAACCCCAGTTGCTGGAAACTGCAGAAGGGCAGAAGGGGAGAGTGCTTCTGCGCTCAGGTCCTGCTTGCAGGTTCCTCCCAGACATCTGGTTGGCCTCTGTAAGAACAGGATGGTGGACTAGACAGGTCATTGCCTGATCCAGCAGGCTCTTCTTCAGCTCTCATAGCAAAGGGAGAGAATGACTGAGGAAACCAGGCATCTCATGAGTGGCGGGGATACAGTGCCTTTCCCCCAAAGTTGTTTGCTGTGGTGTAGTCCAGAATTTTTAGGGTAGGGGGGATACCTTGAGTTAGGGATGGACCCTTCCAAAACAGAAGATAAGCCCATATAGAGCTGAGCACCTACGAGATTTAGAGATCTGAGATGGAAATTGCAGGAGCTACCAACGATTGAGGGGTGGCAGAAAAAGATGATGGACTATGCGGAACTGGCCAAGCTGATAGGCAGGATCCGGAACCAAGATGACCAAAAGTTTCAAAGAGAGTAAATTTATTGAGTATATGAATAACTATTGTAAAAATGTTAAGACACTAGCGGGATTGATATAAATTCTGCAACGAAGAAACTCTAAATCGCAAAACTTTATAGACCATTGAGACAGAGTTGATCATAAGGATATAAAGGTCTGAAGTAGAGGATATAAAGTGCGACACAAAGATTTGAAAATTAAAAACCGGTTGAAGGGATGGAGGGAAGTCACGAGCTCAGTAAAGCAAAGAATTTATTTGTTTTGTTATTGGTATGCTGAAATATTGTGTTAAAAAAGAAATTAGCAAAAATTATATTTTAAAAAAAAGAGATTTAGAGAGCTGACAGGGAGGGAGAGGATTGAATCCTTGCTGCCATACATCCTTTCATCTCTGCAAAATATTTCTGGGTTGGGAAAGAATTGACTGGCGAAAGGGAGCCAACAGTGATACCTTCCCAAACCCAGTCCTGGTCTTGAGAGAGTTCAGCATATCCCCTTGACATCTCTGCCTCAGTTGGGGAAAATATCCAATTTAGACCTGTCTACTAAAGCTAGCAGGGCTAAGGAGGCCAAAATGATAAAAGAGGAGGAATGAAATGATGGCACTTACCTGCTCGCAGAACTCTAGCATCAAGCTGCAGCTAATCTAAGAGCAAGAGGGAACCTGAGCTAGGCCAGCTCTGGAGAAAGCTGATCTTGGCCAATTAATATTAACCGAGAATGTGACCCTACGAACCCCTCAGGGGTGGTGACAGTACCAGCAAGGTGGAATTTAGTAAGGGGGTCACAGTGCAGAAATGAAACAAAGAGACCTAAAAAGGAATTTGGCACCACTGTCGAGAGATCAAATTATTATTTTTAGCGTATGGAAACTCAGGGAAGTAGGCCTATGGCTGACTCTGCAGCAACCATTATGCCCAATTTCCACTTACTGTACTAGCAACCTCTCACTCCACTCAAATTCTACTTGCCTCAAAAAGGTGTTCTGGTGCTGTCAACAGAGTACATTCCTTGTAGTTAGTCTGAACACAAGTGACCCTATTTTGGTTCATCTTAGGGTAAATTATAGCTGCACATTAAACAGGGACAATACCTCACAGCCTCTCACACATGAATGTATTTTCACAAGGATGGGAGGGGAGAGGATCAGCATAGTTCTGGATCTTCTTAATTCTGATTCTGTAGAAACTTTGGTAAAATTGAGCAACATGTTGCAGAATTCCTGCAGCGCTCTGCCCAGTAGCCAAATAAATAGCAAGAACACCTCCAAGTCTCTCCCCCACCCCCAAGGCAAACAGATTATTTTACTTGGTTCACAACAGAATGCATTGTTGTAAACCACTTTGGGATTTATTTAATAATAATAATAATAATAATAATAATAATAATAATAATATCACATAATTAGTTTTCACGAGGCAATACATTTAGAGTCAAAATTAGAGCTTTCCGGCAAAGTATACTAGCTCGCAGCTAGATGATAAAAGTGTTCACACACAGCAGCCCATCTGTGTTGACATTACAGCAGAAAATAACACATACAGAGAGAGAAAGAGAGATAGAGAAGCATTGTCTGTGCCGGTAGTCACATGCACCCAGAGCTCGGCTCATTCTCTGCCAGTTGAGCAGAGCTGGCATCCTTCCTGAGCACGGATTAAGGGTGATTTCTGAAGGCAGCATTGCCCCTCTAGCAGATGGCAGCAACAGCAGAAGTCACACAAGGGAAGATTAAGCACTGAGATGGTTATGAGACAGCGAGACCTGCGTGGGTGAGTCAATGGGCTCCCAGTGGGGTGGGGGATGGGATTTTGTCTCCACTATATTTTCTAAGAAAAAGGAGATCAGCTGAGGTTAAAACTCCACCTCCGCGTGAGCCCCAGCTCGTCTGCTCTAGGCATAACAGCCCCAGAGGCGGTCACGGGAACAAACCCCAGAGAGGAGTGGGGACAGGAAAAGAAGCACCATTCGTATGCATCCCACGAAAGCTCTGTAGAGGCGTGGGGACCTGAAGACGCGTGTCTACCGAGTTCAGGGGCTCATGGCTCTCTCTAGCCATGCCTCCGGGAGAGGGTCTGTTCCAACGTGCATTCCAAGGATGCAGTCATTCGGGACGCTGCTAAGCAGTATCTGGGAAAGCGAAGAGCACCGAGCCCCAGCTTTGTTGCCCAGACCGGGCACGGCAGCCTTAGCAAACAGGCGAAGCCCTTAAGCAGCAATGGAGAAGAGGAGCTACCCGGCGGCGAAAAAGCACCGGCTCTCCCGAAGCGTGCAGGGGAAACGAGGTCTGCCCCAGCATGCACCGCAGGACCACCGCGCGTCAGAGGGATCCCCCTCGCCTTACCTGGTGCTGCCATGTTCAGGGTGTAGTCAAACCGAGACTACAACCCGCTCCCCGCGTTACCGCATCCACCGAGGCATCCTGCTCCCTGTCTTTGACCACCCTCACCCTTGCGCATGCGCGACTCCACGCCGCGAGCGCCAAGCGGAACTACGATTCCCGTCACCCACTGCGCGTCGCTTCGCACGGTCTCCTCGCGCCCTCTGCCTATGGTTATCCCTCTGTATGTCCCGCACGCCCCGTTTTCTAATAGCTCTTCCGCCCAGGGAGGAAAGCATGCGCGCGGGGAGGAAGTCATGTGACAGCAGAGCCGGCCAATGAGGCAGCGGCTCAGCGCCCTGTTTTCGGTGGGGGAGACTTGCTTCGGAAGGCGCGTTTCCCGCGAGGGAGGCCGCCGCTCAGACTCGCCCCGGGCAGGATGGCTCCCGCGCGGTACTGCGTCCCTGGTGGGTGACTGGGAGAGCCGGGGCGGGGGGAGGGAGGCGTCCTGGCTGGGAGCAAAAACGAGGTCGCGCTATTGAAGTTCTTCCTCTTTGGTGATCACTCGTAGTCGAGTGTGATTGTCTTCCATGAACACGGTTTTAACGGTGAGTCCGTAAGTGACTGTGGAGGCCAATTCTGGATCCACACGTCCTTCCACAGTGGGGACATAGGTTTCCAGGCGGGAGTTGATCAAGGTGAGGATTTGCCAACCGTGCCTTCCTCTTAGCAAGTTTCTCCCTTTCGTCCTGAGTTCCAGCCATGATACCTTTGGTAAAGGCTGTTCTCCATTTGGAGCGCTCGCAGGCCAGTGTTTCCCAGTTGTCCATCTTTCCCATAGGGCTTAGTGGTGCATCGCGCCAGGGCCTCTTGGGTTCCCCAGCGAGTTGGGGAGCTGCGCGGCTTTGCCAGCGGCCTCCCCTTTCCCTGCACACCCGCCAGCTACGCCCTGCCAACCATACGGCTGGCGGGCGTGCAGCTTGCTTCCCAACCCTCCGCGGGAGGAGAGCGATCCCCGCAGAGGCTTAGGATGGAAGCTGCACCCCACCAACCATATGACTGGCGGGTGCACAGCTTCCCTCCCAAGCCTCTGCGGGGATCGCTCTCTTGCAGCAGCATGGGGGAGAGTTGCGGGCCCCCCCCCCCGATGGCTGGCAGTGCTCAGCTTCGCCCCCCACTATCTGCGGTAATTTGGGGGCGCTGGGCCCTGGGTGTTTATACTACATTTTTAAAGATTTGCCTTGAGAGAGTCTTTAAACCTCTTTTGTTGACCACCAGCATTATGCTTTACATTTTAAAGTTCGGAATAGAGCAGTTGCTTTGGAAGATTATAATCAGGCATCTGAACAACATGACCAGTCCAACGAAGTTGATTTTGAAGAATTATTGCTTCGACACTGGTGATCTTTGCTTCTTCCAGTACACTGGCATTAGTTCGCCTGTCTTCTCAAATGATGTGTAAAAATTTTCAACTCCAGGTAGCTCAATGGGAGAGGTATCAGGACAGTCCCTGTTCAGGATGGCAGCTGTGGCAAACTACAACGCAGTTGCGCAGTTGGGTAATGTTAGGATTTGCGCCTCCTCTCCTGCCCCCGTTTTAAACCATAGGAAAGTTTTTCATGTTTGATACGCACCTGTTAACAGCATGGTGGGAGTCAATAAATGGGGCTGGGGGTACATGAGTTGGTCCTGCTTTTCACTATGACAGCTTCTCCTGCTGTGTCTGTTACTGTCTGAGAGGACAGTCAACTCTAGGCAATGAGATGTTTGACTTGCATTCTGTCCTGCAGGAGAGAGACTCTGCAGCTTAGAGGAAGGAACCCCTGGAAGCGGCACCTACACCCGTCATGGTTCGATCTATGCCTCCCTGGCTGGTTGTCTCATGAAGAAAAGTGAGAATGGCATGGTGAGATTGAAGCAACCTCTGGGCAACAGTATGAGGGGGCGGTGTAGTGGGAATTGCAAGGACCGAATGCTTTGATGTGAGCAGTGCTAGTTCATAATGTAGGACCAAGAGAGGAACCAAGACACAGATTTGGGGAGGTGGGGAGTGCATAACTGTGACCTTGGATGAGTCAACATAGCTCAGTTGATTAGAGCATGGTGCTGATAATGACAAGGTTACAGGTTTGATCTCCGTATGGGACAGCTGCATTGCAGGGGGTTGGACTAGATGATCCTCAGGGTCCTTTCCAACTCTACAGCATGATTCTGTGAATAGCTGTGGAGCTGTTCTGGGTCTCACAGATTCTTGACTGGAGGTGGGTCTGTGAAAGAAGGCAGGTGAGCTTCATGTCATGTGAACTGGATGGTGCATAATCATGACACCCTATAAAGCCTGAAATGTATACTGTGGCACCTGTAGTGATTAGAAGATTACATTTATATTATCCTGTGAATCGCCCTGAGACCTGTGGATATAGGTCTATATATAGGGTATAGGGTGGTATACAAATTTAATAAATATTAACAACAACAACAACAACAACAACAAGTGTATGGTCAGCTGGTAATCCACAAGAAGTTTTGAGACATGGTTATCTTATAGTGTCATCCTAATACTTGTAATTCAGTAGTTTTCAACCATGAGTCCCCCAGATTTGTTGAACTACACCTATTATCCCTGGTCATTGGCTAAACTGGATGGGGTTGATGGGAGTTTTAATCCATCTACACCTGAGGACCTGTGGTTGATGAGCATGGCTCTAAAGCAATGCGTCAAATAAATCACGACTAGTCTTCTTTTCTTCTCTTTAGCTCCCGGTGGTTTCTGTGATGAGGGACGTGGAATCTCAGCTTCTTCCTGATGTGGGAGCTACAGTGACGTGCAAGGTAACCTCATTTCTATCTTGGCACAGTAGAATTGTCTTTCATTCATCTACTGGTGGGCCAAGGAAAGCAACAGGTTTGGCTTTGAACCAGATATAGAAGCCGTTTGCCACAAGCCTGACTATTGCAGCTGAGCAATGTTTTCTACATCTTTTTATGTGGTGTACTCCTTAGAGTGTCTGATTAGGGCCTGAGAGACCAGGGTTCAAATCCCTACTTGGGCATGAAGTTCACTGGGTGATCTTGAGCTAGTCACCAACTCTTGGCCTCCCTTATCTCACTGGGTTGTTATGAGGATAATATGGAGAGGAGAATCATGTTTGCCACCTTGACTAGCTTTGCGGGGAAAGGTGGGATATAAATGTCTTGATATATAATAAAATGGTATGGATGTTTTCACACAGCAGTTTGCTTGGCTTTTGACACTGCAAACTACAGTGTGACAACAGACTTCTGAGAGCTACTTGCCCATCACAGCAGTGTTGGGGGATGAGACAAAGGTGGTAGGAGGAGAGAGATGGAGGCAGGTGTCTGGCCCAGTCGAACCATGGAAAAATGGCCAGGAAGGGCTAGGCAGCAGCCCAGCAATCATCCTGCTCTGCTGCTGCCTGTCTCTCCAGTGACACCATTTCGGCCTTAGCAACATCAGAGGATAAGAGAATTGGAGGGGGGGAAGCCTAGGTGAGCTGAGGGCAAACTAATGGGAGCAGGTACTGGTGGTTTGATGGGCTCTAATGGGAGGGGTTGACTTGGTGAGGCATAAGAGGAGGGGGGTTGACAGGTGAGTGAGTGTAGCTGGCAAGTGCAGTGAGCAGGAGCTCAGCCCCTAGTAATAAATACCAGCGCTCGTAGTCTGTTCAGCCCCCGAATACCAGAAGCCCAAGTTCCTTCACTACCAAGTCCAGTATAAACCTTGCAAGCATTGCCCTCGCCAGAACAAAGTGTTGTTGATGGAAAGGAAGAAGCACGTACTTCATCTCAAAAACGAGCTTTGATTTTTTTCCTCCACAGAGCAGAAAGCATCATCGACTGCAATCCTAAAATTACTTTCGTTACTTAGAAAAGTGGGAGGGGGAATTGCTGAGGCATTGAAGTTACTGTTCCCTGTGATTACTCTGTTCGATTTGTCCAATCTGAAATCCAGTTATGGTTTTCTCTCCCCTTTTTCCCACCCCCAATATTCCCACCCAGGTTTGCAGCATTAACTCTCGTTTTGCCAAGGTGCACATCTTGTATGTCGGCTCTACACCATTAAAATCCCCATTCCGTGGAACTATCCGGTAGGAAGACAACTTTGTTGTGGGGGCTTCTTCTGAGGTGTTGGATGTCTGCACTTTTAGAGAGGAGATAAGGCCAGCACTTACAAATATTTTGTTTTACTCTCATCATTAGCACTTGAGCGCTAGTAGGAATTGTTTTATTATATTTGTGTTCCTTTCATTTATATAATTTTGTTGTGGAACCCAAGGCAGTGTTTGGATCCCAGGCAGTCATCCATCTAGACACTAGCAAGACCCAGATCTACTTTGTTCAGTAAGGTGCTTGGCCTCATGTTCAGACTTCTTGGTTTTTCATCTAAACTAGCTAACCCTTCCTCCAAAAGCTGCTTCTTCTTCTTTGGCAATCGCTCATAGCTGAGTCTGTATAGTCAGTTTTCTTTTAGGGGAGGGAGAGGACGACTAGGGTGAACTCTTACCTTCTTTTCTCCTGCTGCAGGAGAGAAGATGTCAGAGCTACAGAGAAAGACAAGGTCAGTGGAATAAACATTTTGGTTACATGTGATGGGAATCAGTAGTATACCTAATGCGCATAGCCAGGAGCATTTCTTCCTGGCACGAATACATACATGTGTGTGGCGGACTAGGACATGGGAGACTTTGAAGCCCACTGGGTGACCTTGAGCTAGTCACCATCTCTCTGCCTAACCTACCTCACAGGGTTGCCGTGAAGACAGTATTGAGAGGGGGACAAGTGGGTTTGCCACCTTGGGCTCATTGGAGAAAACCGTGTGATAAAAAAATAACAAAATCATTACTGCTCTTGGGGAAACGTACCTGAGGAAAAGCAAAACCTTGTGGGGGCAAGAGGACATTTAGCAATGCCTCTTTTTGTACATTTGTTGAAGAAAAGGCTTGTGATTTCTGGATAAAGGATATCTTAGCACAAGATCTGATGGGATGTCCTCATCGTGTTCAGATCAGCCATGTTTCACTGCACACTTTCCCTCGAAGTTGTCTCAGTATTTGGCTTTTCACACTTTCTCTTTCCTTCCCTCCTCATGCATGGTGACAGGTAGAGGTTTACAAGAATTTCCGCCCAGGAGATATTGTTTTGGCCAAAGTTGTATCCTTTTCTTGTTTCTGCCTTTATTTGCTGTGTATGTACGTGCTATCTGCAAGAGAAATCTTTAAGCATTGCACCTTAACTCAGCCTGTGGGGCTAGATCTCTCTGGGTGATGCACAGTCCAACTATTTGCTGACAACAGCGGAAAATGAGCTGGGGGTAGTGGTGGCTCATAGTGAAGCAGGTAAGGCCAGTTCTTGTTCCAAGCAGGTTGTACATAATGCTGAAATCTACTGAACATGCCAACATACTCTGGACCTCTTAAATGTATGATTAAGGAAGAAGCATTAGTAACATCACTATTGAGGGAAGACATTCTATAATATAGAATATCCACTTAGGTTGTAAAGTGAAAAGGGCAGTTTATGGATGCAGTAACTAAATTTCAGAGAGACAGGTAGTGGTATATTTATTTATTTTATTTTAATTTGATTTATATACTGCCCTATATCTGGGGGTCTCAGTGTGGTTGCAAGGCACCTTTAATGACTGGAGGAATCTTTCTTTCCCCGGGAAGGGTGTCTGTGTAACTATGGATTTCTGTTCTGATTTCAGGAGTACAGATGGTGCCAATCAGCTGGTGTGAAATGCAGTGCCCCAGTACACATAGCAAGGAACTGCGCAAGGTAGCCAGAGTACAGCCCCAGTTTCTGCAGACGTAGTGACTGATGTATGCCCAAAGATGCACAGCAAGTACATGAAAGGCTTTGCTACAGCTTGCAAGCTTAGAGGGGCATGGAAGCAGCCTCCTTTGCTGTTGCTGTGAATGGACCTTATGAGTGTGCAAAACAGAGCTGGGCCACTTTGGCTTCTGGAATGGTCTGGGAAAGAAAAGTTGATGACAACTCTGGATTCCTCTTAATTTTATATTGCTGTTGTACTGTTTTATAAACCAACCAACTCTTCCCTGTTGTTCCTGTCTTTTCTGCCTGATTTTAATCTTAACACCTGGTAAAGGACAAATAAAACTTGTCTTCCTTTCTGAGCCATAAGCAGTACTGTTTTTTATCTTTAATAAATACCACCTATAGGCGATAAAAAAGTTTTTCTCTAGAGAAGGTTAACTTCCTCCTTTGAACTTGGGTACATTCAGTCCTGGGATGTGGGTGGCGCTGTGGTCTAAACCACTGAGCCTAGGGCTTGCCTATCGGAAGGTCGGCAGTTCAAATCCCCACGACAGAGTGAGCTCCTGTTGTTCGATCCCTGCTCCTGCCCACCTAGCAGTTCAAAAGCACGTCAAAGTGCAAGTAGATAAATAGGTACCGCTCCGGTGGGAAGGTAAATGTGTGCTGCTCTGGTTCGCCAGAAGCGGCTTAGTCATGCTGGCCACATGACCCAGAAGCTGTACGCCGGCTCCCTTGGCCAATAAAGTGAACTGAGCACCCCAACCCCAGAGTCGTCCACGACTGGACTTAACGGTCAGAGGCCCCTTTACCTTTTTTACATTCAGTCCTAGATAGTTTGATCTAATGAACCCCCTTATTGGACGATGTTATTGGAGAAGCAAGGGTGGTGATTAGGTGCGCAGGATCCCAGGCAGTGCCCAAGTTCTGAAGTAGATAGCTCCAAGGCACTCGAGAGGGAGAACCAAAGGAATGAATGCCTAGTCACAAAAAGGAAATTTGATATTGTTCCTATCTAAACATAAATGTTTGAGTGTAAGTAAACCAGGATTGACCTTTGTGTTCCCTCCTATTACTCTTGTGTTCACATTTTCTGTATACAGTACTGGCTTATGTTTAGTATCCACAGTATTGCAATGTTTTGACATTCCCATGTAAACTAGTTACCAAATCTGAAAAAATAAAAAATAAAACAATGGTTTGAATCTCTCTCTCTGTCAGCAGGGCCACGTGGAAGGGGAATCCCGTACTTGGGAACTGTACTTCCCTGTTGATCAGCAGCAGTTGTGTGTGTGTAACCCAACAGGGACACAAACCACCTGCAGTGCTCACCTTGGGAGTGGTTTGGGGATCAGCTAGAGTAGAACATAAGACTTGTCCTTATATGGACTTTACCTACATGGGCTCCACAGCCAGTAGTTTTAAGATGGAACAAAGGATGACCTGGGTCCTTTTCAGACCTGCTTGCAGTGGATAGATACTGTGACTAAATGGGAAAGGAGAGATGAAGAGTCAGCATAGGGGGGGCAACAAGTAACACTATTTCTTGGAATCATTAAGATTGTACAAACACAGGAGCTATTGCACATAATTCCTTTATTTTACTGAGAATAGGGCAAATGCAGCCATTGTACAGTGAAGTGAGCTCCAGTGTAAACCTGCCCTAAATCAGGCAGGGATACCACACAGACTGTGGGGCAGAAAAGCAACACATGATGATACACAGTATCTGGGATTACTGGCACTACACAGCAAAGTTACGGGATCGCAGCTGGAGATTCCAGGGTGGGTGCTGTTCCCTTTTCTCTTCCCCTAGCTTCACTCCTTCCTACAATCGTTTTGAAGGCAATGAAATAATGAGCTGGCTATTGTTACCTAATACAGAATCAGACGTAACTCCAGGGACAACTAAAAATAATAAAAAAGACTCTTTAGCAAAATTACATGCTCTCTTTCAAAAGACCCATAAAAAATAAATGGTCCTTGAGCATCCCTGTTGTGCTGTCTGAAGCACCCCTAGCTAGCCTTAATCACGAGTGACCAAACCAAATCGAGCAATGCTACTACAGCTGCCACATAAAATGGAAAGAAGGCAGGAGGGACACTCTCTTCGGAATGCATGGGGATTCTCCCCCTTCACTTTAGCAGCATCACATTCCATGGCGCTAGGGTTTGCTCATCTGCCAGACCCCTGTGCTGGACTGTGGTCCACATCCCTAGTGTATCTAGCCATATCCTGCTGGGGGTAAAGTGAATGTGGAAGGACGTTGGTCTTGAAGGAAAGAACGTGGTGGCCCCAGGAAGCTTCACCTCCTTTGGCTCGTCTGCCCAGTCCCTCAGGCTGTGGCAGGCAAGTGCTGGGAAGGAAAGGGATGAGGGAGGGGGAGATCTTCTATGGAGTACTTGGGTTTGCCTTCACTTCTTGACCTTGCCCTGGGCAGCCACAGCTTCCATGGCCTTGCGGACAGTCTCCTCATCCCCAAGGAACTGCATGGGCTTGATGGGCTTCAGATTTTTGTCCAGCTCATAGACAATGGGGATTCCAGTGGGCAGGTTCAGTTCCATGATTGCTGCCTCAGACATTCCTGCAAAGAGCAAGGGGTGAATCACACCAGGAGCTTGGTTATAGTGCCCATCCCAAAGACTGTTAGTAGGCAACCCTCTTGGAGCTTGCCTTTAGACTTGACCAGGCTTGTGCGGCCTTGGGTGTCTCAAGTCACAAGCAGACTCACCTTCTAGATGCTTGACAATGCCTCGGAGACTGTTGCCATGGGCAGCAATGAGCACACGCTTGCCTTCCTTGATCTGAGGAACAATTTCCTCATTCCAGAAGGGCAGGGCCCGAGCAATGGTATCTTTCAGGCTCTCACATGTAGGCAACTGATCTTCAGTGAGGTCAGCATAGCGACGATCCTGCGGAAGAATATGGAGTGGCATTTAAGACACAATTTCTGCTTCATCCTGGAGATGCTCAGGGAGATCTATGAAGCACCTTCTCTTTGGAAGAATTGGTTCTTTGGCCTGTGCTACCACATGCTCCAGCTGTGAACCATGCTCGCTGGTTGCCTGTGTTACTGGACATTTTAAAATAGGCACTTTACAGGAGCTCATCTAAGCATTTGTTTTTCCTCTGGTCAGTGGCCCTTCCTTACCTCTCATAACAACGGCATGCTAGGCCTTAAATAATAATTATTTGCCCAAACCAACATTTTCTATTCATCCTCCCAAATGCGGTATAAACTATTAATGTTTGGAAAATCACAGAGCTGAAGGGTACCCTAAAGATAATCTAGTTCCTACTCACTGCTCACTGCAGTATCTCTGGCAGATGGCCATCTGGCCTCTGCTTAAATGCCTCTAGGGTGTGCAAATCCAGCAATCTGTTGCAATGTCAAACGGCTTGTGCTGTGTGAAGGCTTCTCCTAACATTTAGCCAAAATCCGCTTCTCTACAGTTTCTACACATTGCTTTGGCTCTTCAGCAACCTGTTCTACAGAAGTTGCCTCTTTTACAGCCATAATCACAATTTAATTGCCTATTGTTCTTAACCTGATTGGCCTTTTTAATTTCATTGCCTATTTTCAATTTCATTGCCTATTGTACACAGCTGTTTTAGCTTTTCAGTGCCTGCAGATGGTATTATAATCCACACTACTGTGATCAGATGAAACAAGCTCTAGAGCCTGCGATCTGACCATCTCGTGTGGTAAAACCATTAACAAACATGTTGTTGTATAGATGGAAGATTCCAGCCCCTCCACGAATAACCTTGACTGTTGTCACCATGCAGTACAAACATCCATGAAAGGGCACAATGTAAATGATTAATTGCATGAAAGAGGCAAGTTCTATTAAATTGTCAAAACAGCTCAGGAGTGACATCCCGTATAAAAGCAGCAATTAGCAAGGACAACTGTAGGACTCCCAAAATAACTGGACAAAGTAATGTAACGGCAAAAGTCCAAGCAATGGATGGAGAAGATGGATGAAAATGGGAGTCCAATGAATCCATGGTTTTGGGGCAACAATGGGCAGAAACAGGAAGGTATTTTAGAAGTCACATCACAGGGTACCGCTGCATGACAATTTCCAAATGATCCATCCCCCCCCTGCCCCACACACCACTAATGGACTAGAGTTTCCCAGCTCACCTTGCTGATGGTACTGTAGAAAGGGTGATCAGGCTCCATTGGAGGTGGCGGAATGTCGAAGGAACGCCTCCAGATCTTCACCTGGGCCTCACCATGTTTAGCTGCCGTCTCAGCCTTGTTAAGGCCTGTCAGGCCACCGTAGTGCCTCTCATTGAGGCGCCAGGTCCTCACTACGGGTAGCCACATCTGATCAATGACATCCAGCACAGTCCAGAGGGTGCGGATTGCCCTCTTCTGCACAGATGTGAAGCAGATGTCGAACTCATAACCAGCATCTGGAAGGGCCCAGAGAGTACAGTCATACCTCATGTTACGTTTTTTCAGGTTGTGTCCCGCAGCGACCCAGAAGTACCGGAAAGGGTTACTTCTGGATTTTGCCGCTCGCGCATGCACCGAAATGCAAAATGACATCACGGGTGTGCGCAGAAGCGGTAAATCGCAACCCGTGCGTGTGCAGACTGCGGATTGCATTCCTTTCATGTTGTGAACGGGCCTCCGGAACAGATCCCGTTCACAACCAGAGGTACCACTGTACAATGCTTATCTTATTTGAAGCATGCTTTATCCCAAATGCTCTGTAACACATTAACACCTTAGTGTGGAAGCCCCTCAATGTTTCACTGACATAGGTAGTCACCCACTAAATCCAGGCGGTGGGGGGATAATCCAGCAAATACTCCCCCGACAAAGTGAAGATGGAATAGCAGGGGTAGCAAACAAATAGGTAGGTTTACTAATCATATGCTGCAAGCCCTGAGGTTACCATTACCAAGTTCCAGTGTTGAAATTAGCAGCAAACTCAGCGCATCGCATCTTCGACTTTACAATGTAGCTGGCTCGTTTTGGCCAGCTACATTGAAACCCAGTATAGTGGAAAGATGAAATGCTTATGTAATCATTGGGGCGGGGGAGGAATCTGAACAGCAGCCGCTTTCTCTGCTTAACAACACGTCCTTACAATCATTTGCCTGCTCCCATGTGCCTGATTGTCCCATTCTGTAGAAAGGAAGAGGGGTTCTGTGCAATAATGCCAACCCATGTCAGGGTGGGGAAAGCAGTAATTGTGCAACACAGAAGATGAAACGGGACAAAGGCAAGCAAAGGGCAAGTCATGCACCATTGCATGCAAATGTGTTTTATGCAAACAACACCCACCCAACCCAGGATGACCCCTTAAGAGGGCATCAGAAATTAACAACAACAGCATTAGAAATGAACAGTGACAGACACTTTTAAATGCAGGGCTTTTATTCTGCTTACATCAAACGCTCTACGCAATTCTCAGAGAAGGGTAGAACTCTGTTCTCTTTCCTTACACCCAGAGAGATAATGCACAAAAACTGGAACTGGGCGGGCTGTTTCTTGAGCCTGCAGAAAACATGCTGTCCCTAGTTGCTTCCTGGAGCTCTCCCCCCCCCCCCCAAGCCCCAATTTCCTGTGACCCTGCTCTCTCTCTCTCTCTCTCTCTCTCTCTCTCTCTCTCTCTCTCTCTGCAAGACAGAATGACTCAGCAGCTCCTGCTATATTTCCACATCAAAGGCCCAGCAAGACTGCCAAAATGCAATCCCGCAGGATGGCCACGCAGGGTGCATGTGTAAGGAATGCAGGGAAGAGATACTCTCATGCCATATGAAGGCTTCTCCTATTTCCAGCAAGCCTTTTATCTTTATCTCACTCTGTATCGGACAGTAATTTTTTTAATTGGCCTTTTAAATTGCTGTAGTTTTATTGCTTTATTATTGCTGTTGTTTTTATTCCAAAAGAGCTTTGAGATGTTCCATGAGAAGCAATTATTAGATGAAATTCAATAAATAATATTTCACTGCTGTGGAGATTTCCTTGAGAGGCAATGGGGGCATGCCTTGATTCAGACCGAAACAGTGACCCTAAAATGCGCAAAAGTGACCTAGCCAAGGTCGCGCAGCTGGAGCGGGGTGGGTGGGGGAACATAGCTAAAGAGGCAGCTGCCCCTTTTCACAGCGGGAGAGTAGCCTATGCCACTCTCTCTATGAAGGCCGTGACGCCTTTGGCGAGTGAACATTTGGCACGTTTTCAGTCAATTCATCCTACCGCCCGGAGGAGTGAGATGCAATCCCTGTTATGCTTGGCACAGATTTAGCCCGAGGCTATTCGGGGCCAAGAGGCGTCACAATCTCTGAAAGGAGTAAGGCCGGAGTTCCGGCTAGCCTAGGGCGCCCCCACCCCAGTGCCGGCTGCAGGGAGCTGCGCTTCGATTCTTCAGCAGAGAGGCCGATGCACGAGCTTCAGGAAACCTTTCCTTTGTCCTACTTTACATCTTTCCGAGAGAGAGACTTGCCGTTCAAACGCCCGAGAACACGCGTGTGCCTCCAGAAACGTGTCCAACTCCCCGTTTCGCTTCGAAACCCCAGAAACCCATTCTGGCCTTCCATTCCCCTCCCAACATGAGTAAGCCTCCCCCCCCCCAGCATCCTTGCCAATTCCATGCACGCTTACTGGAGAGCCAGTGATACGGAATTCAGCGGGGTTTACTTCCGAGTACAGTGGGACTTCGGGTTAAGTACTTAATTCGTTCCGGAGGTCCGTTCTTAACCTGAAACTGTTCTTAACCTGAAGCGCCACTTTAGCTAATGGGGCCTCCTGCCGCCTCCGCGCCCCGGAGCACAATTTCTGTTCTCATCCTGAAGCAAAGTTCTTAACCCGAGGTACTATTTCTGGGTTAACAGAATCTGTAACCTGAAGCGTCTGTAACTCGAGGTACCACTGTACTGTAGACGTGGTTAGGCATCTAGCGGGAGACCCGTCCCAGAAAAATGCAAGGCACCCAATTCTTGCGCGGAGAGAACGCGGAGGCTCACCACGTGGCTAAAGCCGGAGAAAGGGAACACCCGCATGCCCAAACCTCCTTCATCGCTAGCTATTGGGACCCTCCGTGGTCCAAAGAGGACCTGCAAGATCTTCTGGCCTTGCTCGGATACCTTCCCGACCCCTGCGCTGAGTTCCGGCCCGCCTCCCCCTTCCCCCCGGAATGAGAGCCTCCAAGCATCCCCATCGCGCTCCGCCCGCTGCAGCCTCCCGGCTCCCCAGCCCTCGCGCCGCGCCCCGGTCTCCTTCACCTCTCAGCGCTTCTCCGCCGCGCCGCGCCTCCTCCTGCCCTGCCGGGCTCAGGTCTGCGTCGTACCAGCCGCTGAAGCGGTTCTCGAGGTTCCAGGCGCTCTCGCCGTGCCGAACCAAAACTAGCCTGTAAGCAGCAGCCATGGCGGGAACCGAGAAGCTGGGATGCGATGCAAGCGCCGCGGATGCACTCTGCACACTGCGACGCCACCGACCGGGAGACTCTCGGCCAGGCAAGGGGGGTGCGCCCAAAGACCAACCCTCTGTGATGGCGCATCACAGGCATCCCCTTCAGACAGGGAGCGGACAAATTCCGGGCTCGCTTTTCGCATAACGTTTTTCTACCCAAGAGAAATGAGAGTTGCCCATCAAGAAAGAAAGAAATCTAAGGTTTCGGCTTAGTTGTGATTGGGCAGCAGAGCTTCCCCCTCGCCAAACGCAGCAGCCAAGACAGGTGTGCTGAACTTTTCGTGTGAAAATCATATTTAAGACATGTTTCTAAACGCTAAGCCCAGCGCATCTTTATGCAAGTCAACAGAGTTGATCGCCAATTTCGGCTGTGAACAAGTCCGACGAGAGGATAATTAAAGTATATTTGTGGCAACCTTAAGAGTGTTTTCTATGGGGCTTTTTGTTGTTGTTGGAAGCAAGGCTCAGGCCCATCTCTAGTTTGCAAGTGGGCTCCATATGAAATAACTGGCTAGTGGCCGAGCAATTTGTCAGTGTATTGAAACTGTGTTAAATAGCACCTGCCACACAAAATAAGATCTGGATTACAAAGGAGCACGCTACATAAAAATTCTTAATATCTCCATTCACTGACTTCTCTGAGCAGTTCTTCCGTCCCAGGAGAAACTAAAACAGCTTTTAAAGGAGCCAGGAAGTTTGCCTCCAGATAGTTGAATTGTAACTCTGCCCCTTTACAATCTCTATGAGCATTCTAGCCCCACTCAACCCCTCCCTCCGGATTCAGTATTGCGCATGCTCTGGTTTTCGGTCCTGCCGTCTGGTGTCTCAGACTGGAATTCATACGTGCGTTTTTTAGGAGGAACTATGAAGGTTTGGCGCATGCGTCCAGAAGGAGGCGCCTGGTCGCTCCCTCCGGCACGGCGCTCACGAAGCGCACGCGAAGGGCAACGTGACCTTCATCCGCTGGGATGGTCACCATTGCAATGTGCCTGGGCATCCCACATGGGCAGTGCTAGAAGGGGCGCGGGGGGGGGAGTGCCCCCCCCCCAAATTAATGAGCTCGCCCTCACTCCATCCCCTTCAGCTGCTAGACACCTGTCGTTAACATTACGGTAATTTTTCTGCCAGAAATCTTAACGTGAGGACACAACTTGCTCATCCAGAAGTATACTTTGCTTCTTCTCTGTCTCTCTCCCCGTTTCATCTGGTGCTACCCCTTCATCCCCGTGGACTGCTCTGTTTTTAAATTTCACCCTTGATTCAAGATGTTATTTAACACACCAAGGAGGGTAGATCCCTAAGGAGCCAGACTGGGCAGGTTAGAGTTGTATCGTAAGTGGAGCCATAAATTCCAGATGACGTCCTTCAGAATGAGCACCAGCTTGCATAGGATGAATGCTTTGGAACAGCCACATGCTAGTGAACAGTAGACACTTAACACCTATAGCACAGGCTCATAGCCAGTCCAAACATCAGGGGTTTGCAACTTTGCATGCTTGAATGTTCCTCTTCTGTGGCAGGGAATTCTGCCTTTAGAAAGCTAGTGTGTAAAGGAATGAAAGTCCCACCTTATTTTCTTCCTGTCGTGCTCAAAGCAGGGCAGATATCTGACCCCCACCCCAGCTAAAGTGATACTGGCCTGACAAAATCTTCACAAAAGTGTATGAGAGAATGTGATGCTAACAACCAATACCAAAATGAAGGTCTTCTAGGCTTGCAAGTTGAGCGTGCTGCTTTGTGGAAGTGAGTCATGGGCAGGAGTGACACCCCAATGCCATATGCGCTGCGTCAGGAAGATTTTGGGCATCACATGGCAGGACAGAGTCTCAAATAAAGATGTGCTCTCCCAAGCCCACATTCCCAGCCTATTTGCACTTCTGTCTTAGCAGCCTTGGTCATGTACACATGACCAGACAGGCAGGATCCCCAAGGATCTCTAAACTACACCAACTCTGTGTTACAAAGATGTCCACAAACACAACATGAAGGTTGACAACATTAATCTTGCAGTGTGGGAATCCCTTGCAGATGTTCACAGTGCCTGGAAACAGACAGATTGTGTATCCACAGCATGGACCAGAGGAGGAATGACAGCTGGGAGGAGCACAGAGAGAAGCAAAATCACAGTGCACCTGTAATGGATGTCTTCCCCTCACAGGTGCCAAATCCAACATGAGCACCCACAAAATTCCCCATGAAGGGGCTTGGCACCCACAAATGTTGCTGCCAGGGCCATGCACACTGCATGGCACCATGGGCCCGGGCACCCATGGTCACAGGTCCAAGTTGGCACTCCTGCTTCCTCTGCCCCACCTGCAATAAAACATATATTTCCTGTATTGGTATCTAGAGACACAGCAGGTGCTGTAACTCTCCAGTGGTTTGACTTTACCTCCAAAAGGCACACTCTTCCATAAATGGCCTCCAAGGCACCTGGTCACAGTGTTGACACTAATCAATGCTGCCTAAGAAGGCACTGTGCCTCCAGGTTACCCAAATTTCATACAAGACAAACTGGTGTTATATTTTCCACCAGCCTTGCTCTTGAAAACAAAATGTAGCACTTTTGAGTGCTACATCTAGCTTCACTAACAATTAACCCCAAAACTTGGGATCTCCTCCAAACCGGTGCCTAAATTATTCAGGCATTTTGCCACATCCCCCAAACTGTGAAACAGATACATCAAACTATCCATTTGGAGTAAATTGGACAAGCTGGGGTTTTGAGTGCTGTTAACTAGAAAACACTGTTTGGAAAGTGCTGCAAAGCTTGAGGTTCCTGCTGCAAAACAACTGCAAAACTTTGGCACTGGTTTGGAGAGTATCGGACAACATTGGGTTTTGGGGTGACACCCATGACCCCTGGTTTGATGTATCAATTTCTCAGTTCGGGGGCCACTGCAAAACTTCAAATTGGGCTGAAAAACTCTGCAAAACGATTGCAAAACGTTGGCACTGGTATGGAGGGGATTCTAAATTTGGGGGTTTGTAGTCAATACACCAATACACGGCAGAGATGGAGTTGGAACCCATGCCTTTCTGCGAATAATTGTCAAGAAGGAATGGGATCAACGAATATGGCATTAAACAATAGTTTTAGTTAATTAAAAAAAAAAACAAGATCGAAATCCGCTTTATATCTAATTTTTGCTATCAAACCTCACCACGCTCGTGAACAATTTAACCACCTTTTTAAAAAAAAGAAAACACCTTCTGCTGCCATAGCAGACAAATAGACTCATCTGGTGAGTCAAGGACTTGCGGCAGCATTAAGATTCTACTCCCGGCCTTTTACGCCCACTACGCTTTCGTCGCATACGGAGGGTTATTAACGGGGTCGGAAGTGGATGTTGTATTTTTTTCCCTTTACCTCTTTGGATAGCGGCGGAAAACGTTGAAGGGAAAGCGGAAGTTGATTCTCCGCACGGAGGCGGATAACCGGAAGTACTTGGAAAACAAGGCGGAACTGAGGAGCTGCACGTGGAATTTCTCGTGGCCTGCGCCGTTCAGAATGGGGCGTTCGGGCAAGCTGCGCTCTGGCTCTGCCAGTAAACTCAAGCGCTGGCGCAAGGGGCATAGCAGCGACAGTAACCCGGAGGGGAGACGCTACCGCCTGGCTGCCCGGGGTCGCTTGCTCGCTCCCCGATCTGGTATGTGCGGCCAGGATAAGTGGGGGAATAGAATGCACTTATAGAAGGAGGGGGGATCGGAATAGAAGGGATTCCGAGAGAGAGAAATCTGCTACAAGGGCTTATGGCGTCATGGGGTTGAAGAAAAGCATTCTTCACCCGGAGAAATGTACTTTGTTTAGTTATCCAACGTTATTGAACTTTAAAACCGTGGAACTGTCCGACATGAATGAGTTCCTGTACCCACCCTGTGTGATATAGCTGGTGTCAGCATCTTATGTGCCCATAACACAATACAAAAGACAAGAAGTACTGTATATATTTTCTCGTATTAAGTGTGACATTTCATTTTCCACGGCCACCCTTGTTGCTATGGGTCTGCTACCGCTGTCTGTAGTGCTTGTTCATTGATGGTTAAGTTGGAATAATAGTTGTGGAAGGATACTTGTGCAAACTTTGATACCAAGCCAGTGAGTAGCTATCTAAAGCCGTGGCCAGCCTGTTGTGGATTAATCTCCTTTCTGGATTGCCTGGAAACAACTTGGCTTGTCATTTGTGACTCTCTTGGTAGGCCTTATATGGACAGAAACCTCATAGCAATCCGTTATGAAGTGTGTTCCCTCCCCAGTGTTGATTGAAGATTTGTCTTTCCCTTACAGAAAACAGTAACCTGACTGTGGATGCTCTGAAACTGCACAATGAACTGCAGTCATCAGGACCCCTGCCTGCCTCACGGGATGGGGAAGGGAGTCAGCTGCACATGGAGGAGGATGACAATGCCGAAACTGCTAAGACCCACAAATCTTCAGCCACCTTCCTGAGTGGACTGAGTGACTGCACCAGCCTCACCTTCAGTAAAGTGCAGCGTTTCTGGGAGTCCAACTCTGCGGCTCACAAAGAGGTAATTGAATGCCAACTCCTAGGAAGTCACAGGGGCAGTGAAAGGGAGGGGCAAAGAATATTGGGGGAAAGCAGAGGAAAAAGTCAGTTTTTGACTGTAAGAGGAGATGGAGTGGAAGAGAGGCCAGCAGAGAAGAAAGTGGGTAAACAATACATTAGAAGGAATGCAGAAAAGTGGATACCAAGCAACCAAAGTGATAGACTAAAAGAAGTTACAGCAGTCAACTGACAGTGTGTCACACAAGCAGCAGTTATGTTCTTAGCTCATTGTTAACTGCCTTAAAGCTACAATATTAATAAGTAATACAGTGGTATCTCGGGTTACAGACGCTTCAGGTTACAGACTCCGCTAACCCAGAAATAGTACCTCAGGTTAAGAACTTTGCTTCAGGATGAGAACAGAAATTGTGCGGCGGTGGCAGCGGAAGGCCCAATTATCTAAAGTGATACCTCAGGTTAAGAACAGCCCTCCGGAACGAATTAAGTTCTTAACCTGAGGTACCACTGTAATCATATAAGAGTTGCCAGTCTGCCTCTCTCCGTTTGTAACTGAGAACTGTGTGCACTATATTTGTTATTCAGGATTGAACAGTTTGTAGTTGATGGCTGTCTAGTAATAATGTAAGAGATGGATCCTCAGAGGCACATTATGAATCCACTGGCTTCTTGCTACATGTTGGGGGCACTTCAATTCCTTCATTGTTCTGAGGGAAATGGAGAAAGAATTGCTATGCCGTTTTGGAGATTTAAAGCAGAACTTGAATTCATACTTAGATTGCAAGAATGAGAAAAAGTGGGCATTGTGCCTCTGTCTCCAGATTGAAGGAGCAAGTGAAATGAATGTCAATCTACCGCTCTTCTCCCTGGATCTCTAGTTCAGACACAACCCTCCTACTCTCATGTCAGCTCAAGAGCCTAGCACAGTGGTTATAGATAGCTGATCTGCTCTTCCAGCTATTTGCTTATCTATGTCAAAATCATGCTGACCAGTAATCAGTGGTGAAGTTTTCAGTCTCTCCGGGAAGCATTCATAGGGATGGACAACAATACTTACATGTAGGTGTTGGGGTGGCATGTTGTGAGGGAATGTTAAATTAATTTGGGCTTTAATCTGAACTCTCACACTTGTATTCTTTGATAGATATGTGCGGTATTGGCTGCTGTCACCGAGGTGATCCGAGCACAGGGTGGCGTGGAGAGTGAGACAGAGTATTTTGGTGCATTGGTAAGTACCAGTACTGTGAAATGAGGCAGGCAGGAGCTACCTGGAGGTTTCAGATTACTAATATGTACAGTTGAGTGTGGTTACCAACAACTGCTGTGATCGCAGTACCCACCAATAATCCCAATAAACAAACAGACTTGACCGTCATAGGGCAAATAGCAGACAGGAAGTAATGGCAAGACCTTGTAGCATTTGCATGAACAGTTTATCTTGCTTCCCTTCATGCTTTTTACTTATTTATTTTATTACTATGTTTATATCTTGCTCTTCAAGGAAAATTTTCAGGGAAGCTTAAATAAAATTCAGTAAGCACAACCAACACCAATCCCACTGGATGAAACAATTCCAAACACCAGTCGGAGTGGTGGTGGTGAGATAAGGCTCCACTTGATATGCACTCAGCCTAGGGAACAGGGAAATATACCACTAAGAAAATTGTAAAATGGTGCATCCATGGTAGCAACTGCAGAGGGAGCCAATGAACTCATGATAACAATTAAGCCCCACAACGCAGCCCTCGTCTATATTTCTGATACTCATATACTATGCGTATGCTATGATTGGGTGCTCCCTGCAGCATAGCCTGCATTTTATCATAACAATATGGGAGGTGGGGGAAGATTGTCACATGAGCCAGCATATGGCCATGTTGGTGTTGCCATTATTATTATTTAAATTTGGATACTGCCCTTCATCTGAAGATCTCAGGGTGGTTCATAGCGTAAAAATACAGAATAAAAGCACAAAGTACATACCGTAGTTTTCGCTCCATAACACACATTTTTTTCCTCCTAGAAAGTAAGGGGAAATGTCTGTGCGTGTTACGGAGCGAATGCTTCCCTCCTCCGTGGCTCGCTTTGAAACAGCAAAGCGAGAGAAGAGCCACTGAATGGGGAGGAGAGAGGGACAGAGAGCCTGCTTCTTTAAAGGAGCAAAGCGGGAGAGGAGAGGAGCTGCTTACATGAGTGTAAGCGGCTCCTGTCCGGTTGGCTCCTTTAAAGCAAGCAGGAAAGATTTTCAGCTCGCTGGGGGGCGGGGGGAGGAGGGAGAGAAGCAGAAACTGCTTGCTTTAAAGGAGCAAAGCGGGAGAGGAGAGGAGCCTTCTCCCCTTATACCCCTCTTCTGCATTATTAGCAGCATCCTTCTCCACACACCCCACGCATGCTCCTTGTCCCTTGAGTGCTTTTCCTTCCCTCCCCACTTAAAACGTTTTTACAAAGCACAGATCCACATGGATCCTCAGGATTTTTGCACTGGGTCACCCCAAATTCACCATCAGATCACATAGCATGTCCATGGCTACTGTTTGCCCCAAAAAAATCACGCACCCACTGTCGCCTGGGGCCACAGTGGTGCAAAATTGTGGTTACAAACATGGATCCACATGGATCCTCAGGATTTTTGCATTGGGCTACCCCAAACTCACCGTCAGATCACATGTCTGTGGCCACAGCATGAACCACAAAAATCAGACACCCACTGTTTCGTTTAGAATATTTTTTTTCTTGTTTTCATCTTCTAAAAACTATGTGCGTGTTATGGTCGGATGCGTGTTATCGAGCGAAAAATACGGTAATATAAACATAATAAGAGCAAAAACAAACCAATAACCTAAAGGTGCTCCGTTAGACTTCAAGATGCAATCCCAGGGAGTCCAACATCCTTTCTAATTACTTCCTGCACCATACTATGTCTCCTCAGATGACTACTCTGGAAGCTGTGGAATCTCCAGAGTCCCTGGCTGCTGTTGCTTACCTGCTGAATCTGGTGTTGAAGAGGTGAGTTCGAAGAACTTGAGAAAAGTACTTCTGGACCAAACCAGTGACCCACATCAGGATGCTTTAGAAAAGGATTAGAACAGTTGATGATGCAAGCATAACCTTCAGTGCTATCTTGACTATTTCCCAGACAAAGGCTGATCTGGATGTAGCTATTGAATGCGTTGGGCCCTGTTGTGAATCCATTTACACTCTTGACCTCTTTTTTCTTGTATTTTGGCAATGAGTCCCCAAGATAAATATCCTTCCACTTTGTGTTGCTGTTGCTTTTTAATTGATTGACACATTAATATGATGTGTTACTGAAATAAAAGTCCCCTAGCAATTTTTTGTCCCTGACCTTTTAAACTGTCCTTAATGATAAAAAAATCTTGAATCTATTAGACATTCATTTTCTGGTATTTTTTCTGCAGCCCTCATCACTCAAGCACTTCTGTGTACATTTACCACTTAGATAAGATGACCAGAATTCCCCACCATGACCCAAGTGTGGATGTTGTTGCTCTTACATTTGACAGTGGATAACTGTGCAAGTTATGAAGTACAAGAGCTGGTCTGGGCCTTTGGTGACTCTCTTGTCTTTTGAAATAGAGTGGGTGATTCATGTACTGGGAGTTTAGAAGTATAGGGTGCTACCAAACTAAGCCTAGCTGCAAGAGAGTAAAGTTCCTTGGAAGCAAAGGGTAGTGGAATATAGTCATACCTTGGATCTTGAATGCCTTGGCTTCCGAACAAATTGGCTCCTGAATGATTGAAACCCGAAAGTGAGTGTTCTGGTTTTCAAACATTCTGGGATTCCGTGGTTTCCGATTGGCTGCAGGAGCTTCCTGCAGCCAATCAGAAGCTGCACTTTGGTTTCTGAACATTTTGGAAGTTGAACAGACTTCTGTAATGGATTCCGTTCGACTTCCAAGGTATGACTGTACATGCTATTGTTTTTGCCTAACATTGATGCCTCCTCCTATCTCTTAACTCCCAAATAGGGTACCAGGTCCTGTGCTGATCAAGAAGTTCTCTGATACATCAAAGGCCTTTATGGGGATCTTAGGCTCCCAAGCCTGTGGAGACTCCACCTCGGCCCTGCGCTGGGTAAGTGTTTCAGGAGAGGACTAACTGTGCGGCAGGAGGGACATCTGGATATTGGGTGTAGGCAGCTGTTGTGATTAATGGAATCCTTTATGTAGTGTGATGTGCCCTTGTGATTGTATTGTGAAATCCCTTTGTGATGTTTCATGGGAAATAATGCAGAAATGAAATACAGTATAAATAAATTAAAAATGCATGTCCCGGAGTCAGGGGCCATTCTGCATAGCTTTTTGGTTTATTGCTTTTCACCCCACCACCCCCATAAGCAAGGTGTGTGGAGCAGTGCTGGGTTGAATGAATCCTGTTGATAGGCCCAAAGATAAGTGGCGTAGGTAGTGGTGTCAGATGCATCAGAAATTTAAAACTGAGCCCCTGGCTTAAGGGCTCACTCGTGTATATGGAAGGATGTTTCTTGGCATAGTGATAGCACTCTATGTCCATCCTTAATCTGTCTCCTTTCAGGTGCTCTCCTGCCTAGCTACATTGCTGCGAAGACAGAACCTGGTAGCTTGGAATTACCCTGTGACAATGCAAGTTTTTCATGGCATTCTGAGCTTTACTGTCCATGTCAAGCCCAAGGTGAGTTCACATCACCTACCCAGCCAGTTTCACTGCACTTGGCAGCATGCACCCCAACGCTGCCACAGTAACTTTCACTTTTGTTTCATCTGTTAAATGTATGTCCCACCTTTCCATGTGGAATGCCTATGGGGGCTAACAATAAAGTGTAATAAGAGATGTAGCCCATTTCCAGTATGTAACTGCTTGGAGTTGGGCATGAAGTAAACAGCCCAGCTCACCACCCTCTCTCCCTCCCCTTTCCTCGGTTGCAGGTCCGCAAGGCTGCTCAGCATGGTGTTTGCTCCATCCTGAGAGGTAGCGAATTCCTCTTTGGGGATGGGGCTCCCTCGCATCACCCAGCTGCATCTTCTGCTGCCAAGTTCTGCGTGCAAGAGATTGAGAAAGCTGGAGGTACTGGAGACGGGAGATTCATGAGTTGTGTTTTATTAATATTTGCAAGCTGCTCTGGAACAAATCTCCCTGAAGGGTGGGGTGTGAGTTTTATAATAATAAACTCTGTTGGAGAAGGTAGCAGTGCTAGACCTCTTTGGTTTTCCAGGTGCCAAAGAGGCCACAACCACTCTTCATGTACTCACTCTGCTGCGTGACTTGCTGCCCTGCCTGCCTGCCCCGTCTGTCAAATCTTGCTGCGAGACCCTCCTTCGAGTTATGACCCTCAGCCATGTGGTGAGCTCTCTTCTGTTGGTTAACAGTGGCTTTGTGGTGCTGCCTCTGCTCAGGGGATGCCACACCGCCCAGTGGGGAGAGCCAACATGCTTCAGTAAGAATGAAAGCATAAATAGTCTTTGTTTGTTACCAATGGGGGCTTGGTATGAATTACCTATGTTCCCTCTTGAGGATGGGAAATAATTGCCCTGTCACTTTAGGAGGGACACTCCATTACCATATTTGGCACACTGGCTTTTGTGGGGGAGCCAATGTATCTGGTGCTTTTAAAAGAACTTATTTTTACACATCTTCTCTCCACCCCCCAGCTAGTGACAGCATGTGCTATGAAAGCTTTCCACAGCCTCTTCGTTGCCCAGCCGCCCCCATCCTGCCTGCCAGCTGAACTCAATGCCCAGATCATCATGGTGAGTACTGTAAGAGTCAGGCTAGATGAGTGGGAGGTGCATAACCAGCCGTGGGGGCTCAAATATTTAGTTATTCATTTTGGTACATATATATCCTACTTTCCAAGGCAAAAACCCTTCTCAAAGCAGTTCACGAGCTAGTATCAATACAACTTTGAAACAATGCAGATTCAGTAAACAACCAATAATGCTATCTATTCTGCTTTACCAGGCCCTATATGACTATTTACCCAGTGAAAATGACCTGCAGCCTCTGCTGGCCTGGCTATCTGTCATGGAGCGGGCACATGTCAATCTGGCAAAGTAAGGAGGAGAGCAGTGGGGAAGATGGATGGGTGTTGTTGGGTCTACTCCCCAGCTGGTCCATAACAAAAGGTCTCTCCATTCTCTAGGCTGCAGTGGGATCTGTGCTGGGCTCACCTTTCCCGTCTCTTCAGTGCGGCAATGAACTGCTTCCTTTCTCCTCACACACAGGTGGCGGCGGCTGCTGCTCAAACCCTAAAGGTACTGTGCCATCTTTTCTCCCAAGTGTACCATGTAGGGCTGTCAAGAATTGTGTGCTGCTGCTGAAATAAAGATTTGTTTGGCATTTCAGTGAAAGTAAGCGACCCCACTCTCCCCAAAAGTCCTCTTTGTGAATAGACACCTACAGAGAACTTTTGCATTGCCAGCTTCAGTTCAAGCCCGTGATGTAACAGGATACTTGGACCTACAGCCAGCTTGCTGCAAGTACCGAAAGCCTGCTTTAAGGAGGCATCAGCTGTGCTGGTGGGGAACTCCTTAGCACAGTCCATCACTGCAAGCTTGCTGTATAGCCAGTCAGCTGGCAGCACAAGTTTTTCTTGGCAAGGAATAACTGGAGCACTTTAATGCTCCTGATTGTTTGGCATCTATGTCACCATGTGGGTAAGAGAGCATGGTTTGAGGAAAACTGCCTTGTGGGCCCAATTGGGACACATGCTGGACTTTGCCCATCCCTGCTGTAAGGAGAGTGGGCTAGTGCTAAAGGTCTATGTGTGTGTGTGTGTTTGTCTCTTGTTGTAGGTCTTGCTCAATGAATGCGTGGCCCCCCACATGGCAGAGCTGGGGCTGGTTTCCTCTGCTACCCCCTCTGGACCAGCTGCTCACGTCTGCAAGATGTTCAGGTAGAAGAGGTGGCCCAGCGGGTTGAGGGAAAGAGGTCTAAATCCTGGTTTTGAAAGGCTGCGTGTTGAATAGCTATTTGCTTTTCTCCTTGCAGGGCAGTGGAAGAGGGCTTGACATACCGGTTCCATGCGGCATGGGCCTCCGTGTTGCAGGTTCTGAAGACTTTCTTTGAAGTGTGTGGACATCAGTGCCATCTTGCCATGTGTAAGGTAAATGAGTTTCTGTGGTGACAGCCCTGTTCCACAAGAGACAAGAAGGAATCCCCATGGCAAAAGAACATTTGGACACTGAGGCCCTGCAAACTTCTGAGATGCATTGTTGCTAAACTTTTCTAGAGCTCTTAGGATCGTGAGCTGGAGATTTGTGGATGCATAAATGTGTGTTATACAGTGGATATAAAGAAGTCAGTGATATGAGTCAATATAAGAGGGTAGGCTGTTTTATAACACATGCCTACTTATGTGATGCTCTCTTTCGTTTTCCTTTTTCTGCAGTGCTTACAGTCCTTAGCTGACCTGCGTGGCTCCCCACACTTTCCTCACACTGTGCTGCTCGACCAGACTCTAGGGGCTGCAGTGACCACTATGGGCCCCGAGGTGGTTCTACAGGCTGTGCCCCTAGATATTGATGGCACAGAGTGAGTATAGTCTCTGCCTTTCTGGGTTTCTGATGTTTCTATACCTTCCCATAAGACAAGCCCAGCTGGATCAAGCCATCTAGTTCAACATCCTATTCTCACAGTGGCCATAAAGGTAAAGGTACCCCTGCCCGTACGGGCCAGTCTTGCCAGACTCTAGGGTTGTGCGCTCATCTCACTCTAGAGGCCGGGAGCCAGCGCTGTCCGCAGACACTTCCAGGTCACATGGCCAGCGTGACAAGCTGTATCTGGCGAGCCAGGGCAGCACACGGAACGCCGTTTACCTTCCCCCTGGTAAGCGGTCCCTATTTGTCTACTTGCACCCAGGGGTGCTTTCGAACTGCTAGGTTGGCAGGCGCTGGGACTGAACGACGGGAGCTCACCCCGCCGCGGGGATTCGAACCACCGACCATGCAATTGGCAAGTCCTAGGCGCTGAGGTTTTATCCACAGCGCCACCCGCGTCCCTACAGTCGCCATAGGCAGATTTAAATCGGATTTCACTACCACCTGAATGGGATAGAAATGTGACTGTCTGAAAGGGCATCTGCATCAGGGTTCATATGAAAAGAATAGTTGGGATCCCATACCCTTCCATTAATTAGGAATACTGTTGCATGTTGCAAACTGTTGTTTAGAAGGGGTTAGCAAAATCGCATTTGAATCTGCCTTTGCCATTTAGTTGGATACTCCAAGACCAGAAATTCTTGGACAGGATTGTTGGCTGAGCTGGGTGTTTACTACTTGGGGCTTTCACACCTCCACTATCTTGTGGCATTGTTGTAGCTGAAAGTACTCGCAAAGGCACATTGGCACCAAAATCCAACATACCCAGGTACATTGCTTCTCCAATCCTCTTAATTTTGTCATTTGTTCTCTCTTCTGCTTCCTCCACAAGGGAGACACTGGATTTCCCCCGTAGCTGGCTCCTTCCTGTACTCCGAGACAGTATCCGAGATGCACCCCTTGCCTTCTTCTCCAGTTACTTCCTGCCACTGGCTGCCACTCTGAAACACAGAGGTAACTGACAGTGTAGATGGGCAAGACCATGAGCACATACCAGCAGACCTGAGTGTTGGACCTTAAAAGAGCATGACAACAGCTCCATCTCTAGGGTCTAAGATTGCAGTAGAGCTGTGGTACATTCCGCCTGGAGAATCCATCAGAAAATCTACCATACCAGACATCCCAACACAAAATCCAGCTTCTAATGAGATTTCCCCTACCCTTCAGCAAGTACCAGATTTGGGGTATTTGGGAACAGTGGCGTAGCGTGGGTTGTCAGCACCCGGGGCAAGGCAAGTAATTTGCGCCCCCTAACCCTGAGTGAGCCAGGTAGGGGCAGAGAGCTGCTAGTGCGAGCGCCCCCCCCCTGATGTTGCACCTGGTGCGGCCGGCCCCCCTTGCACTCCCCACGCTACGCCACTGTTTGGAAATACAGAAATACAGAATGAAAAAAAATGTTAAAGCTCCACATTTGAAGTCTCTGTCTTGGGATTTAGCTATAGTCTATTGTTGCATACCAGTACTGTTTGCATTCAGCAAGCAGAAATTCATCCTTTGGGTCTGCACCAATTGTGGCTTTGGATACGGGTTAGATCTGCACAAATATATGGGTCATCTATTGTATGGAGTGCATCATGACAGCAGTTGCCTGTTAATTTCATGAGATTTTGTATAATGTGCAAACTCCAGGTGTCCTACAGGCAGAGTGCATTGATTTTCCCCTTAGGTTAACTTCTTCATATATCCTAAGCTACAGTCACAGACCTCTCTCTTACCTTTCTCCAGCCACAGAGCTTGACGAGGCTAAGCGGAACTTAGAAGCCAAGATCTACGATACACTGCAGTGGCAGGTGAGGCAGCACCCCAACAGTTTTGCTTTGCGTGTTTTCTGCATCTAGGTCTGGCACCCTGTGCTTAAAAGGTTTGGAGAGTAACTGTGGTTTGTAACAATGCTCCTTTCTCTGTCTTTCAGATCTGGACCCTTCTGCCTGGTTTCTGCAGCCAGCCTACCGATGTGGTATCCTCCTTCAAAGGACTGGCACGTACTTTGGGCATGGCCATCAGCGATCGCCCTGATCTGCGGCTCGTTGTGTGCCAAGCTTTGCGCAGGCTAATTAACAAAGGCTGTCAAACAGGTAAGATCTGTCCGTGGAAGTGACCCTTGCTCAGTTTACTCTAGCTAAGTCACTGTGGCCGCAGCTGTTTCTGTGCTAGTTCTGCTTCTTGCTGAGGATGCAAGAGGGGAGAAAGAAGGGTAGAGTGCCTGGCAGGAGTCTTCTGCCGATTCCAACATTTGGAAGCATGCTTTACCAGCAGCATCTTTCTCTCTCTCTCTTTCTTTCTTTCTTTCTTTCTTTCTTTCTTTCTTTCCATTCTCTATGTTTGCTTCTCTTTGCAGAGGCCGAGCGTGCTGAAGTTGGGCGTTTTGCAAAGAACTTCCTGCCCATTCTATTCAATGCCTATAGCCAGGAGGGTGGTGTCAGCGAAAGCCCTGTACAGCGGCGTTCTGTGTTGGACACTATAAGGGCCTACTTGACTGTGACGGAGCCAGGGGTGAGCAAAGCTCTGTGAACAAGACCAGACTTCTGAGAGCATCACCACTTGCTTTTCATTCCACCTTTCCTCTAGAAAGTGGGAAGCCAGCAGGGTTACTAGTTTCCAAATTCTCAAGACTTGGTTTTCAGGGCTTATTTTAAACTTTTTTTAATGTTGTGTTTTAATTGTTGTAACCTGCCCTGGGACCTTGGAATGAAGGGTGAGTAATAGATTGTAATAGCAATATCATTCACCTCATGTGGGCTAGCTCTATAAGTGAACAACGTTGCTAGGAATAATAATAATAATAATAATAATAATAATAATAAAATAAATAATTATAATAATAATAATTAATAATTAATAATAAACAATAATAATTTGTATGCCGCCCATCTGATTGGGGTGCCCCAGCCACTCTAGACAGCTTCCAACAAATTATAAAACCACAGCAAAACATCAATCCTTACAAACTTCCCTATACTTGGCTGCTTTCAAATGTCTTCTAAAAGTCAAATAGTTGTTTATTTCCTTGATATCTGATGAGAAGGTATTCCACAGGGCTGGCACCACTACCAAGAAGGCCCTCTGCTGGTTCCCTGCAACTTCACTTCTTGCAGGGAGGGAACTGCCAGAAGGCCCTCGAACTGGACCTCGGACAAGGGCCATTCTCCTTATTTTAGCCTCTTAATATAATTAATATATTTTTGTAGTGATAAAACAGGATGGATCGATGGGCAAAAGTCTATATACATAAAATACATTTTCTTTTTCTGTTGTAAGTCCCACATATTAATGTAAAAGCAGATGGGTGGATGTGCAGAACACTGACTATCAGCTCAAAATGAAAAGCCCTTTGCTAGAAAGGCTTCTCATCTGCCGCTTTGGAATGTTCACCCTTCAAGGTCATAGCAGAGAACTGAAATACTGCAGTGTTTGCTAGTATGGCTTGCAAAAGCACAAATCAAAATATTGTTTAACCCTGAAGTGTTCACGCAGGAGGTTTTATAGTTGAGTTCTCTTAGGCCTTGTCAGATCCAGTATGGTTGCACTTCTTCTTGCTTCAGACCAACTGGATACAAGCTGGTCACATCTCTAAGGTCTGCCAGTGCTAGGAGAGAGGGGGGGGGGCAGGTGTCTGTAGCTGGGTGGATCTCAAACATGGGGGGGCCTTTCCCCATTAGGGCTAGGAGAATAGGGCTCTGACTGCTGACACCTACAAAAACTGAGGCTGCTCAGTTCAGTGGTTTTTGTTGGGGCAGGGTGCTACTGTTATTGATACTGATTTTTTTGGTATCCTTTTAAAGATTTTATAATAGCATTTATGTGGAAATTGTTCAATTTGTGTACTTTTTGATGTTTTATTTATTGTTTATGACTGTGTTTGATTATGTTTGTAATTATGTGTTTTCCCATGCTGTGAGCTGCCTTGCGCATGTTTTGAACTATGGAAAGACAGCATACAAATATAACAATGTATGTGTGGTGCAAAAGGAAAGCTCTGGGGATGACACTCTCTTTATCTCTATTGCAGATGGTGCATGCTTTCCTAGAGAAAGCTAGTGAAAAACTGACCAGCTCTGATAGTTCAGAGTTCACTAGGTAAGGACACCCCAGAGTTTGGATCCATCTTTTTCCATACAGTGGAGAAGAGTATCCTCAGATGGGTTACCCACTTTTCTGTTACATAGAGGTAAAGGGACCCCTGACCATTAGGTCTAGTCGTGAGTGATTCTGGGGTTGCGGCACTCATCTCGCTTTATTGGCCGAGGGAGCCGGCGTACAGCTTCCGGGTCATGTGGCTAGCATGACTAAGCTGCTTCTGGTGAACCAGAGCAGCGCACGGAAACGCCATTTACCTTCCCGCCGGAGTGGTACCTATTGATCTACTTGCACTTTGACGTGCTTTCGAACTGCTAGGTGGGCAGGAGCTGGGACCGAGCAACGGGAGCTCACCCTGTCGCGGGGATTTGAACCGCCGACCTTCTGATCAGCAAGTCCTAGGCTCAGTGGTTTAACCCTATGTTCATAAAAGTAAAGTAAAGGTACCCCTGCCCGTACGGGCCAGTCTTGACTGACTCTGGGGTTGTGCGCCCATCTCACTCAAGAGGCCAGGGGCCAGCGCTGTCCGGAGACACTTCCGGGTCACGTGGCCAGCGTGACATCGCTGCTCTGGCGAGCCAGAGCCGCACACGGAAACGCCGTTTACCTTCCCGCTGGTAAGCGGTCCCTATTTATCTACTTGCACCCGGAGGTGCTTTCGAACTGCTAGGTTGGCAGGCGCTGGGACCGAGCAGCGGGAGCGCACCCCGCCGCAGGGATTCGAACCGCCGACCTTTCGATCGGCAAGTCCTAGGCGCTGAGGCTTTAACCCACAGCGCCACCTGCGTCCCTTAACCCTATGTTCATAGGCCTATGTAAATCAGTATTGTTTTCATCTTTCTGTGGAGTAAGCCCCTCTCTGCCCCACTCCCGTTAAGCTCCAGAGCACCTCATTGGAGGCCTGATTTTTTCCTCTGTTCCTCCCAGGTGCTCCCCTCTCCCTGCAAGTCAGAGAAGGCAGAGAGAGAGGGATGCACCTGGCCCTAGTAATTGTGGAATCTGGTAGGTTTGCATTGATAAGTAGTTGGCTTTGTACTATTCCCAGGGAGAAGCAGAGTCCTAAAGATTAGCTTTTGCGTTCACGCTTGCTAACTGTGCCTTCCCTGTTGCAGGCTTTCTGTGCTGGACCTTGTTGTAGCCATGGCCCCTTATGCAGATGAGTCATCTCTGCATGATCTCTATAGCACCATCCAGTCTTCCTTACAGGTGAGCTGCCTTTCAGTTGACTGTTGGAGTGTATGCTGTGGAACATTGCAAGCTCCAGGCCTGCTAGCTTTGACCACCATGATCCCTGCTCTTCCTGAGAGTGCCATATTGACATCCTTAAAATCAGTTTAGCTATTACATTTAGGGAGACAGTGTCTTAATCTGTTCAGAAGGAGGCTGCAGAGTTGTTTGACCTTATCCATATTACTTGGCTTCTGCTCCCAAAGTTGTGTGGAATCAGTAGGGCATGTTTGTCTATGATCCATTGCTATCCTGGTCAGGCATAATCAGATAATAACCTAGCTGTCTGCTTTGGGCAACCCTATGGTCCTTGTTTCATGTTGAGTGCCTATCCTTGCATCTTCTTGGCCACAGGGGTAACCTCCTAGGTGTTTTCCCAGCTGTGTGGGAGCTGCTTATCCTTGAACATTTTCTGTGTAGCAAAGGGAATGTTCAGATGATCCAACTGATGCTGATTCTGTGCAAAAGACTCATGTAATTGACCCTCACATTCCATACGCTTGTGACATTTAAACAGTCTCTCAACCACATGGAAACCATTGACAGATATTCAGCTCCTATGCAACTAAAATATCTAAAAGGGACTAGATGGTCCTCAGGTCCCTTCTAACTTTGTAATTCTATGATTCTATAGATGTGGCCTCTACCTGGTTTCTGGAATACTCTTCCCCCAACTTCCATATTGTGCAGGCTGAGAGCCTCTGTTCTTGTGTGCATGCAGTTTGTTTTTGCTAACTAATTTGTCTGGTATAATCATCCTAGAACAAAGACCACAGGATACAGAAGAAGGCTTATCGGGTGCTGGAGGAAATATGTGCCTCTGACAGGCCTGCCTGTCAAAACTTCGTTAGAAGTCATCTGGAGGAGCTACAGAGTGCCCTGCTTGGCTCTTTGCCCAGTGCCACTTCACCTGCCAAGAGGGTAAGGAAGGTGTCTGGGGAGAAGACACTTGTTGCTTTCCCCCCTGTGGTGGGTAAAGCTGAAGCACGGGTGGTGATAGAAATAAGAGATTGCTGTCCCTGCCTGCCTCTAACTCCACACTCCCATTCTTTGTTCCCAGCCCCGTTTGAAGTGCCTCTTCCATGTTGTCAAGCAGCTCGCAGTGGAGCATGAGGACTTCGTTACTGCCCTGGTGCCAGAGGTGAGCAGAAAAGGCAGTGGCAGGCAAGGAATGGGGAAAGTAGGTGGGCATTTGTGTCCGCAGAAGATGGGGAGAAATAGTACTTCTGGGGCTAGAGGTGGGAGCATGCACGGAACTAAATCTTCATCTCCAAACAGAGCCAAGTTATGGTACAAGTTCCACTATATTCTGAATCCCCACATCTTTCTGGCCCATAAATGGAATTTTATCCTCTCCTACCTGCTGCAAACAAACTCAAGCCCTTTGGCAAGTATAGCTATTCAGCATGGAAATCCTCTCTCATTCCTTGCTTGCCTTGTTTCTTTTGCATTACAAACATCTTGTTCTCATGCTGTGAATAAGCTGTTGTAATTCAGAATTAGGAATTTTGCTTCTCCTACCCTGCGATGAGGGAATAAATATATTCTCCCATCTGTGGAGGATGATTCCTGTAGTGGGTTGTTGCTCCCACTTACTCCAACAGGCAGGGCTTATGCAGTTTTGTCTTAGTCCCTGACAGTTGGAAGTTACTGCCAGTTTCTGACCTGCCTGCTCTGCAGTGCTCCATCTTCAGGTTCACCTGATTTGCTCTCTTTTTTAAAAGCAACGAACTAGAAATGTTTTCTCTCTCCTTGAATCTGGATTAGATAGCTACTGCCTTTGTGAAATCCTCAGAAGAAGAGGTTCCCTACTGCTGAAAGTGTTTTGTCTGTTGTCACACATTTAAAAAGATTATAGGTCAACTTGATGACTGTAGTTTTTGTGCTTGGGAAAGTCATAGATTGGCTGGAGCTCTGATTTGGTAATACATTTTAGACCAATGGCTTATATTTCAGTTTTCTCTGAAAGCTGATGCTGATAATACAGTGATGTTGAAAAGTGGGAGGCAGAGGTGGTATGGGGTGATGACAGGTACCTTTGTATTTAGGTCATACTCTGCACCAAGGAGGTGTCGGTGGGTGCCCGCAAGAACGCTTACAACTTACTTGTAGAGATTGGTCATGCTTTCCTGCGCTTTGGCCCGACACCAAATGGTGAGTCCTGGTTTGGCCACATTGGGCTGTTACCAAAAAGAGATGGACTTTTTTGCCCTGTGTCCCCTATCTTTCTGTCAAATGCTGTGTTGGCTCCTATGTACACCCCTTCTATTTTTGACTACCTTACATTGCTTTCCATCTTTGCTTCATTTATTCCAGTAATTTTAGTCAACTCTCCTCTTATCACTGGTCCATATAACCTCTTCTGAGTTTTGCCAAATTTTGCATTTAATTGCTGAATTGAGACCTGGATGAACTTTGTGCAAACTGAAAATCTGTACATATTGATTTTTTGTGTGTAATTCTGTTTAGCAAAGGGCAATCTGTGCAGGGTACTGAAGTCTAACCACCTGACTACTAGAAATCCTCCTTGATTCTCTCCTGTTTCAGAGATCTCATCAGGCAATGCCTATACATTTTTCAGATTATCCTTGAATCACAAGTACTAGAATTTTAAATTTGGCATCTGATATTAAATTCCACACTAATTAAAAAAATGCAGGATTCACTTAGCCCAGATTCACTGAGGCTTTGAATATCCCAGTCTTCCACCCTTGCACTGTATAAAGCAGAACATATTTAACATTTCAGATTGGTTCCTGCTTTCAGAAGAAGGGTTTTCAGTAGCCAGAACACGGGGGCTTTTCTGTCCTTCTTAATTCAGTGTATTATAACTGTTGCCTGTTCCCTTCCCAATATTGCCTATCTACTATTGATATCTGTACTCTTGTATTTTTGGTCTCTGATATTCCAGCTAACTCAGAGACCTGGATGTTAGCATTGTCTCCATCGTGCCTGGGTTCCACTTTTGAAAACCTTTCATTCACATTGGGTTTTCTGCATCATTGTAGGCATTTTCTGGGGGAGCCTCTTCAGCCCCAATCCCACCTGTGTTGGTATAGTTGGTATCTTACTTTTAGCAGTTTCAGTGCAATAACCCCCAGCATTTATTCCCTCCAGATGGAATGCAGCGTTATCTCCTCCTGGTTTATGCGGGCTTGACTGGTTCAGTCACCATGATCAGTTGCACGGTGCTTGCTCTTGCCCGTTTGCTCTTTGAGTTCAAAGGTGAGAGATCTGAATGCCAAAAACTTGCTGGATAATGCTTATAGCCTCAGTAGTTTAGTACACAGAATTCTTCTGCAATTGGCAGGCACCAAAAGTTGGGAGGCACCAAACAGAGTTTGGAGACTATTTGAACTGAGCTTATTGCATGGATACCAATGAATATGTCTAAGGGTAACATGAATGGTTGTATTCACTATCCTGAGCAGAGAGCTCTGTGCCCTTTGGGTTCCAAGCACCACACCAGTTGTAAGCACTGTGAGGCCTGTGCTGGGTTGCTGCTGAGCAGAAAACTTGCTGAAAGTAATCTAAGCCCTGTGTTGTCTGGCTCTCAGTACAGTCTGAAGAATTGAAGTATGTCTAAGATTAGCTTTACTCTACTGCAGAACACGTTGGGTCAGATGCCCTGGAGCAGCTCATGCAGCATGTCTGCCTCATGGTAGGCTCACGGACGCGGGATGTCGTCAAGTCAGCTTTGGGCTTCCTCAAGGTCGCACTCTTGCTCCTGGACACGGCACTGTTGAGTCGGCACTTGGAGACCATGGTGAGAAGGGGGAATACACTAGGGCAGCCTGTAGGAAGGAAGGTTCTGGGAATAAGAGTAGCTTAGTTTGCGTAACTTAAAGGTGACGCAGAAAGGTGCCTGAATTGTTGGAACCTATTTCTGCCCATTGTCTTGTCTAGTTCCTGGCTCAAGAGTTCATGGGTATATATTGGAATTAATGATCCACTCTTTTCCCAGCTTTGGTGAGATGTTGTCCCACTTATCGTGCTGTTGGGAAGCAGTAGAAGCCCGGGGAGGGAGGCAGGTTTGCACACATGCATGAGAGAGAACCAAGGGAATTCATTTCATGCAAGGTGTGGTTGGGAGGGGGGATCAGAATTTTAAACTTGTGCTCTGCTTACAGTTAGAAGCCATAGGAGGATTGACAGACGACATGAGACGCCATTTCCGCATGAAGCTGCGAAACCTCCTCTCCAAAATGATCCGCAAATTTGGGTAACTTCTGGGGTTAGAGGGAGGACCGGGGAGATCCTGTGGTGTGATGCTCAGGAAGGAAAAGTTCTAAGATCTATATCACATTGCTCATACACTGCTCACTCCAAAGCACTTGCTTCTTAGATGTGCTTGTCTTGAACTGTGCCATCTTGGATACAGCTTCATGCGCACAAAACCTATCTTAAGAGTGATGACCAAGCACTTGAGAGTAGTCCAGATGTTGCTGGACTCCAAATGACATTGGCTCTAACCTATATGGCCAAAGGTCTGGGATTAGCTGGAATTTTAGTCCCAGCAATAGGAAGGCCACAGGTTAAGCACTGGTCTAATGCCTGTCTGACTTCTATGACTGGTAGTAGGGGATACGCGAGAGACTGATTTCTGTGACACTGGTCTTCCGTCTTTACTTCCCAGGTTTGAGCCTTTGCAGGCTTTGCTTCCTGAGTCGTATCGCAAGGTGCTGTTGAATATCCGCAAGGCTGAGGCAAGGAACCGCAAGCGGCAAGCTGTGAAACGGGCAGCAGCCACTTCTGTAGAAGAAGGAGGACCATCGCAAAGACCCATGGGGGAGAGGTATTGATGTAGTGCTGGTCTTGTCTTCATGTCATGCCATTGTTGAACCTAAAAGCTACAGTTTTTTAAGACTAGAGCGGGGGGGGGGGGGTGTCTGCCATGGCAAGTGCGTTAGAAGGTGAAGTGTTCTTTATGTTCCTCTGCACCCTCAGTAAGTACTACTTGCATTGCCCCTGCCTTCTTGTTTACAGTATGGAGGAGGTCCTGGCAGATTCGGACTCTGATCTTGAAGATGACATCAAGCAGCACAAAGGAAAAGAAACCAGGAAAGTTCTACGGCAGCAAAGCCAGGCCTGGCTTAAGGAGGGAGAAGGCGATGAGCCCCTCAACTTCTTGGATCCTAATGTGGCCCAAAGGGTTCTGGGTAAGGAGCAGTTTGACAGTGGCACAATCTGCCTTTTCAGTTTGGGGAAGGTGGGAGATCATTTATGCTGAGATAAAGGGGCTGTCCTATCTCCTTGTAAGTCTTTTGTGATCTTCTTTTATGCAGCTACCAAACCAGGCACGGGCCAGGCTGCTAAAATCAGCCATGACTTCAAGGTATCAGCTGATGGCCGTCTCATTATATGTGAAGAGGAGGAGGAGGAAGAAGAAGGGGCTAAAGGTACTGGTGGTCTAATGTATTCAGTTGAAAACTGGCCATCAGTGGTCTACAAACTATGACTGGGCTTGGTATCCAAGCAATAGTTTATGTTAACCAGCTGTGAAGTCCAGTTCCACTATGATAGTATCAATATTGTATACGTTTTTTGATCCCGATACTTTGATGGAATTGTTTGAAGTTAGATAACTTGGGCTTTATGTAGGCTGGTGAACATGTGACTTATTTGTTTTCACTCCAGGGCTTTTGACACTTTTAGCCCTTTCAAATTAAGACTGTTCACTGTCTTCACATAAAATTATAATGTCCTTAAATATGTATTTATTTCAAACTATTTTTATACTGCCCTTCCATTAAAATAATTAAATAATTATAATGTAATAATATAATAATTTACTGGAAACATAAAGCAGTCCAGTAAAACATACAATACAATGTAGGTGCCACCACAGAGAAAGCACTCTTCCATGTAATGGAAGTTAGTGCCATAGGATGGAGTTAGTGCCAAATGGAGTTAGTGCCATAGGATGCAACACAAATCAGCAGCACCTCCTCCAAATATCTTAGGGAACATCTAAAATATGTTGCTCAGGGCTTACCAGCTGTTAAATGTTAACCCAACTTACATTGTTTCCTGGTAATAAAAAACAGCAACCAAAATGTGTGTGGATTATTACAAAAATGAAGTACTAGCAGTTTTTCAAAGAGTGTTCTGGTGTGCTTGTGGCATGATTGCAGCCCTGTCCATACTCTTCTGGGAGTAAGCTCCTTTGAACTCTCTGGTGTTTGCTTCTGATTAAAGTTTTATCATTTCAACGTGTAAAAACATATTGTACAGCTGAAATGCATACTTCTAACTATAAATGCAAATGATTTTACAGAGATGTTTTATTTATTGTTCTCATGCTGATTTTTGTTCTCTGTTACAGGAGTGGATGAAGAGATGGCAGATCTTATGCAGGAAGTCGGGATCCGAAGTGTAAGTACTGAGACACGGGCAGGAGGGGGGGAAATGGGAATTTCAAGCATTTTCTTTAAAGGCCCACACAGTTGCCAAGGTGACTTGCTTGCTGAAATCAAAGGGGAACTGAGCTTGACTGTCAAATACAGTTCTTGTTACCAAGCAGATAATGCAGGAAAGGGAGAAGGCCTTGGAGACCCTAGTGAGAAGCCTAATTCATGTGGCAAGTGCTGATGCTTGGAAACTCTGTTGCAGAAAAAGGCTCAAAAGCGCAGGTTCCAGGAAGAAGCAGATGATGAGGAGCTGGGCACTGATGCAAAACCACAGTATAAGGGTAAGTGCTTTTTTCTGGGCTGGTGGTGTGGACTTAGCTGCCTTATCACATTGGATACATATCCCTGTAATAGGGAAGGGAAAGAGAATGAGATGCTACTGCTTAAGGTTATTTATATACCACCATCTCAGAAAATTTCAGGATGGTATACAATGAAATGTTTACATAAAACACCATTAAAAAGAGTACGAAATAATCATTTCAAGCAGCTGTATAGGCCTGCTGGCATATGAGAGATGCCTGAAAGTCAAAAGCTAGGATACCTGCCAAATCTCTGCTGGAAGAGTGTTCCACACCATGGCCAACCTCTACTCAAGTCCAGTTCGACCTCTGAATCAGGGGATAATGTGTTGTGCTTATCCTACAAAACCACTCAGTGCTGTGTCTTGCTCCCAGTTAAACCTTAACACAGATAGCCCATCCACAGTATGCTTTCTCGTGCTGCTGAAGCACAATAATGTGGTGGGGGAAGTGTTTCAAACAGGCTGGCTGCACTTCAAACGTTGTTGACTACAAGAAGCTTACAATGCAGTGGAGGACTGCGCAGAAACCTTTTTGTATAGCTGAGAGAAGCCTAGAAACTATTCCATTATTTTTTGTTCTTCACAGCTGGAGGTGTTGGAATCCATCGGCCTATTGGCAAGAATGCAGCACCTAGGCAAGCATACAAGGCAAAGGTAAGATTATGATGTAAATAGTTAGGACCTGGCATTGTCGTAACTCCCAGAAGTTGATTATTTGTATAGAGCCACTTTCCCCACATCATAGGAAGCCTTGTTTATTGGACTTACCAAGCAACTCAAGTACAGATTCATAGTCTCAAAGTATGTTAAAAGATATCTTGGTACAGACAATGCAGATTTCTTGTCTCCTACCAGGAAATTTCCTTGACTTACTTATGGCAGTCTTCTACATAGCACTGCATTCTATTAACTCTCACCCTAAATACAGGGCTGCAGGCTGCCTCCCTTTTAAAGACGAATCTCTGTATCTCTAAGCTAGATCCGGTTTTGAATAATTGATCTGAATGTGAGGCATTGCTAGACGTTGTGAAAGCTGATGTGAATGCCCATTTTGGTGGAAGTCTACATTTTTCCATGTCTTGCTTCCAGTCACTAAGCACTGATTCCCTTCTGTTTCTACAGAAAGGCAAAGGTGATATCAAGAAGGGCCGCCTGGATCCTTATGCCTACATCCCACTGAACAGAGCCAAACTTAACAGAAGGTATGATATGGGGATGCTGTGGGGAGAGCATAGGAGAGCATTGTTAGTTCTGCTTGGACACATTGAAATTAATGGCCTTGACTAACTTAGGCCCTTAATTTCAATAGGTCTACTAAGAGTAGAACTTAACTCGATGCAACTCAGTGTCACTGTTCAGGATTTCTCTCTATTTGTAAAATGCTGCCGTGGAGTTGTGTGTGCTTGAAACCAGCTATGTTCTCTTATCTCAAGCACTCTGCTGGATATTCTTGAGATTTGAAGCTTCCTTTTTCACTGGTATCCCAGACCTGCTTTTGCTGCAGAAGCAGGGCACCTAAAGCCTCCATGGGAGAACTACACATGTACTTGCTGTGCTTGTGGCAGTACTCATTCTAACCTCTTCTCTCTCTTTCTGGCAGGAAAAATGCAAAACTTCAGGGACAGTATAAGGGCCTGATGAAGGGGGCCCAACGTGGTGCCCAGGCAGGCAAGAGGCATCGTAAGAAGCAGCCCCATGTCTGAAGAAGACAGGTCCCCTCGAAACTCTCTGGGGTGCAGTTCCTGTCAAGGCAACCTGACTCTGGATCTGGTTGCTGCCACCTCACAACCTGAGCTGCTCTTTGGAAGAGGAATGAGATCACTAATTCCACACAGTTGCAGTGTATACTTTTCTCAGCCAAAAAACGGTGAAGATGTGTATTCTAGCCCAGACTCCCTTCTACTATTTATGGAGCTACGCAGTAGGGCTCTTCTCACCAGATGCTACTGCCATGGTTTTTTTTGCACAACTATGTGTGCTTCATCTAGCCTTGAACTTTGTGCAAGAGAGAGAAGTGTAATGAACTTCTGAGCAATAAATGTAACCAATGGAAGTTGGTTGTGTAAAATTTGCTGTCCCCATCTGTCTACTTTTTCCGGCTTGAAAACTGCCAGAACTAGCAACATAGTTGTGCTTTTGGGAACTATGCTAAACTTTCTAGGAAGTTTAACATTTCTCTGCATTTCAGGATTTATTCTATGAGGAATGTGACTGGTTGGTACTTGTGAAAATTAGAAAATAGTATTATAGTCAGAGGCAGAAAGCTATGAGAAATTCTGAACCAAATTCCATGTGCCCATTTTATATGTTCTCTTGCTTACATACATCCCTGTCAAGGAGTGTACCAGTCAGAACACATGCACAGGGACAGAGCCAATAAATCCACAATGAAGAGAATGCCCACCCCACACACATGCAAAATCATTCCATAGTTCCTGCAATCAGTCCCAGTTGCTCAGGCAGCAACAACACACATCCCTTCACACAGTGAATTTGAACCCCCCCCCCTGCTGCTCACATGTCTTATTAATTAACAAAACACATAGCACAGAGCATCCTTAACTTCCTTCATTGATTAGGTAAAGGTAAGGTAAAGTATCCCTGGACGGTTGAGTCCAGTCAAATTAGATACTCATCTCTTTTGGGACAAGAGAGCAAGCGTTTGTCCGCAGACAGCTTTTCTGGGTGATGTGGCCAGCATGACCACAGCGGTACCTATTTATCTACTCAAGCTGGTATGCTTTCGAACTGCTGGATTGGCAGCAGCAGGGACAAAGCAACAGGAGCCATTATCTCCTTATCAACAAGCTGAGGGTGGACCATGAGTACACTGGCAAGGCAGATGTCAGGAAAAAAAACCTCAGCAAAAGTTTGCATGGCAGTTCATGAGTCACTAACCAGAGCAATAATCACCCAACCCTTTCTTATTTCAAAGGTTGACAAGATCTACAAAAGCCATAATGCACCAAACTATTTTTTGATGCATGTGAGTCAGGGATGGGGTTGCCATTTAATATCTAGCTTGCAACAGTGACATTTCATTTAATAATAATAATAATAATAATTTTTTATTTAAAGCCCGTCCTCCCCAGCCAAGGCCCAGCTCAGAGCGGCTTACAAGCAATAATAAAAACAAGATGAATGATTACAACTTAAAAACAAAAATAAAATACATTAAAATAATGGAACATTAAAATATTAAAATGTAGCCTCATCGCAGGAGGAGAAGGAAAAGAAAAAAGAAAGAGAGGGAAGGAGGGAGGGAGGGAGGGAATCAAATTGGCTCCAAGCCAAAGGCCAGGCGGAACAACTCTGTCTTACAGGCCCTGCAGAAAGAAATCAGATCCTGCAGGGCCCTGGTCTCATGAGGCAGAGTGTTCCACCAGGCTGGAGCCAGAGTTGAAAAGGCCCTGGCTCTGGTTGAAGCCAATCTAACTTCCTTAGGGCCTGGGACCACTAGGGTGTTGCTATTTATGGACCTTGAGGCTCTCCGTGGGGCATACCAGGAGAGGCGGTCCCGTAGGTACGAGGGTCCTAGGCCGTGAAGGGCTACATTTGTATTTGAGACAATACAGAGCCAGGCAGATTTGGTGTGAGGGCTGAGGAGAGAATTCCTCCTTTTGTAGATGCTTGTAATGGATGCTTTAATTGAGATCTCTGTATTGCAGGGGGTTGAACTAGATGATTCTCTGGGTTCCTTCCAACTCTATAATTCTATGATTTTATGAAGATTTAATCCTAAAAGCTATACTATAAAGATAAAACTACTAACTCTGGAATAGTTCCAGTGGCATTACAGGAACAAGCACATCAGTTTACACTATTTTAATTCTAATATTTGGGTAAAAGATGAGTCTTCAGTAGGCCTTGACTAGCAGCACATAGTGATTTTTTTGGCATTTAACAGTTACATCCTGTGCAAATGCATTAAACAAAAACAAATTTTCCCTTCCCCAGGCATTTGAAATCAAATTAATTTGTGCTATTTTGTTAGAGCTAGTTGATGTGGAATTGTAATACCTTGGGGGCGGGGAACCTCTATCCCTTTCTATAGTGCAAGTAGCACTAGGTTTGCACTGCACAGAGTTTTAAAATATGTTCAGCTTTTGGGGGAAAGACCATAACTCTGGTAGAATACAAATGTGTTGAACTGGTCCCTGTAGCTGTGCTTTCTCAGCCTAATTTTGTGCCTCAACTTACTAGGGAAGGTGCAAGAGCAGTCCTGGCCTGCTTATTTTAATTATTAGTTGGCAACCTTATTAGGACACCTACCAACTTGGAAGGGCAGAGAGCTCTCACACAAGTGGACCTTTTGCCACACCAGCTCTGCATCTCCCTGCCATGGCGACAACTACTACCTATTTCGTTAAGGGCGCAGGAAATATACGAGGGGCAGGGGGAGAGAGCTGTTGCTTGTAAGGGCTGAAAGCGCTTCCTTTCGCCTACTAGGTCACAGCATAACACCGTAGCTGTCAAGAAGGCGTTGGAAATGTCGCCGAGAAGACTACAAGCCCCAGAAAGCTTAAAGCCCCATTCTGAGTTTGCTCTCCCCGCCCTCTTGTCTTTGTGGGGTATTTCTCCTCCCCTCTCCTCGGTTTTTAACGGCGCTTCCAGGCCTGATGGTCGTTAGGCGTTTGCCGTGTTCGAACAGGCCAATGGCTGCGCGGCCACGAGGCAGCGGCGGGTGGGACTATTTTGCAAACAGCCAATAGGCTTTTGCAGTTGAAGCGACCAATCGGAAGGCAAGGCGGCAGATATGAGATGGCGGCGGAGTCGGCTCTGAGAGAGAGAGGAGGAGAGAAACGAGTGGGCAGGTAGGTCGGTCGGTGTGTCCGCCGGGCGGGCCGAGGTAGCGTGGCCAGAAGACTTTGAGAAGCTGAAGTGGGTCAGGTGAGGGCGGGGTTGAGACAGAAACAAGGCATAGGGTATACGAGCCTTTCGCTGTGGTGCCTCAATCATTTGTGTGGCCTTGGGACGTGAGGCCTGTGGCCCTGCCTCTAGGGCAAGCTGTTTCATAGAGCGGAGGTGCAGTGCTCTGAAGCCCATCCCGTCTGCTCTTGCTCTTTGCCCAGGGGCTGAGGAGAGCGAAGGAGGCGGATCTCCCTTCTCCCTCTAGACGCGCCTGGGCGAGGAGGAAGTCTGGGGTGGAGCAGAGACGGGGCGACATGACAGAAGAATATGATAACATTACGCGTGGCATAACAGATAGAGGAAGGTTTTCTCCCTCTCTCATAACACTAGGACGAGTGGCATCCAATACAGCTGAATGCTGGAAGACATAGGACAGATGAAAGACGAGGTCATAATTGGTCAAATTATGGAACTCGCCCTGCCAGGAGGCAGCGATTGACACCAACCTGGACGGCTCGAAAAGAGGATTAGACAAATTCATGGAGGAGAGAGCTGTCAATGACTGCCAGCCAAGATGTGGTTGTGCAATACCTCCACAACTGGAGGCAGCAGTGGTTCCAAATAGCAGTTGCTGGAAACTTCAGGAGGGGAGAGTAGGCTCACGGTGGTTTCCCACTGTGAGAACAGGTTGCTGGACTAGATCCAGCGGGCTTGTCTTATGTTCTTATGAAGGGACATCCTAGTGATTCAGAACTGGGCAAGGTTTTGGGGTGGTTGTTGGGTGGGATGAAGGAGAGATACAGAGGATGTCAATGTTCCAATCTAGCTGACATGTGGTTCTTCTAGATATTTATTTTATTTATTGCATTTATATACAGTACCAGTTTTTTCTCCAAGGAGCTCAGGGTGATGTACATGGTTCTTCTCCTTCCTCATTTTATCCCCAAAAGAAGCCCATAAGTAGGTTAGTGCTGAGAGACAGTGACTGGACAATGTCACCCAGAGAGCTTAATGGCCGAGTGAGGAATTGAACCCTTAGTTTCCTAGGTTCTAGTCTGGCACTAGCCACTAGGCTACACTGTCTTTCCATGTGCCAGTGTGCACACCTAAAGTACAAAGTGTGGTTTTCTGCCCTAATATCAAAGGAATAGTGTTCATCCAGAGCTAATGTGGTGTACTGGTTAGTGTAGGACTAGAATCTGGGAGACCAGGCTTCATATCTCTGCTTGACTCACTGGGTGACTGTGGGCCAGTCAACCTCTCAGCACTAATCTACTCAGGCTTGTTGTGAGGATAAAATGGGGAGAGGAAGAAGTATGTATGCCATCTTTAGCTCCTTGCAGAAAATGTGGGATGTAAATATATCAAGAAATAAATGCAATGTGTTAACAGGTTAATAATACAACCGTTGCTACTTCAACCATTATTGGAACGATACATTTCAATACTATGCAAGAAACAAGTCAGAATAAAATTTCTTTTTTAAAATACATTTTATTAATTTTCCAGAAGACATTTTCAAAACAATTGGTTCCCCACTCCCCCAGGATAGAATACTAATTTGTCAAATTTTCCCATAAATCTATATGCATAATTGGTGGGTGTCAGTCATCAGGGCATTTATTTGAATATTTTATAATGGGATGCCATATTGAAACAAAATATTAGTTGTATCATTCAGGTCGTGTATTCTCTTAGTTAGTTTCTCAGATAAAGCAAGTATCCACATATTCTGTTTCCATTGTGTGGTGTGTAGATGATCAAGTCCTTTGCAGGGTTTTTTATGGTTTCTTTTTGCTATGAGTAGTTGCGCCACTACTAGAAGAAAGGTGGTAAGTTCCATGTGTAATAAAATAAACATTTCTATTCTAGAAACATCCTCCTTGCTTTGTGAGCTTTTGATATTTTTTTTCAGGGCTTCAGCATGTTTATTCTTCGCATCCTGTAGGTTAAATGGCTTCTTTGCTCAAGCTTGCTGGAGTCTGCTGTAGAGTTAATAGTTCATTTTCTGCTGTATTTTTCAGGGAGCACCAGTTCTTTTTTTTAGGAACTGCAGTTGGAGCAATTCTGTTTGATCTTACAATGTAATCTTCAAAGTCATCCATTAGTTTAGGCCTTTGATACAGACAGCATGACTACGGCTCTGTTTGTAAGAAATGCCAAAATGAATGCTTAGTATTCATTTCTCCACAACAGGCATGTTTTATTAAGCAGTTGGTTCTTCCATAGTTTATTTTCTGACCACCTTTCACTGTTAAAAGGCCTTTCTTTGCAATCACTTTTAATCCCTTTATTCCTTGAAATATGGTGCTGCAAGGCTCTGATATTGATCCTCTGGAAGTTGGAGATTACAGGAGGAAAGTTTTCTTAACACTTATTTTATGGCATAACCTTAAAGGGCTGCAATCCTTCAGATGCATGAAGTGTTATCCTGAGTTGCAGGTATATGTACACATAGTTGGTGAGGATTAAAATCAGAGGAAAATGAAATGCAAAAAGTATGAACAATAATAATTATTAGCTTCTCATTCTCCAAACAGTAGTTGATGATAGCACAAGCATCCTAGCACTGATACAAATATACCATGGTTCAAACCACAGATTACAATTTGTCAATATTCTATATGTTAAGCAGACACTGTTCTGTGCTTAATCAATTCTTATTAATATTTTTCCCCTGGACCAATTGCTCCTTGCAATATCTTTTATTGTTAAATTAACTGTTCTCCTTATTAATATCCCTCTGTACCTGCCGTGACTGAACAATCATCTTCTACTGTGGCCTTACCTCGAATGCTTGTGGGTGTTCTTCACCTTATTTATATTTATATGTATTTGATAGCCTACTCCACCCTGTAATCCCATGTTGAATTACATACAAGTAACATGCCTTGCCATATATTGAAGCATATCAAAGCAAGCAGCATCAGTAACAACACTGCAGTGGAATGCATATTCTTAATTAATCCTGTACCCCCAAAGACCTATGCAAAGAAGTGTGTCTTGACCCACTGACAATGTAGTTACAATAATACGGCCAGATGCATCTTAGAGGAAAAGCATGGCACAAGCTGGGGGCCACATCAAAGAAGGCCCTCCCACACTCTGCCATGGCCCAAACCACCTGTAGGATCTACACTGCAGACCTTAACACCCAGGCGAGTCAGTACGTATTAGAGCTGCTCTTCAGATATTTCAGCTCCAAGTATTAGGTACTTAAGCACTGGATTCTAAGCACCAAGTTAAAAGTTCTAGAAGCTGTCAGAGGCACAGCCTTGTGCATGACTGAAAAAATATTATATGCTACTACAAGAAGCCTAGATGTTGCTTCAGTTAAAGTGATCACATAATTCCATTAGTCTGTCTTTCTATTGAGCCCAGCTCCCCTTTGTTTTGCTATGGCACTAGATCAAAGTCCTTGAGGATTTTATTCCATTCACAAAAGTCTTCTCATTCATGTCATTGTCACTCATCCTTCCCCGCCCCAACCCCTTCATGAGCAAAACATTGCCCTTGCTAATTTGGTTTTTCTTCAGCCTTGGTAACAAAAACCAAATAATCTTTTCTTGCTTCTCCTGGACACCCGCTTTCTAATTGGACACAAAGAATAGTGGGGGTAAAGCAGCAACACTGAAGGTTATTGCACTGATGATTGCAATACTATTGTGATAAAAGTGGAGAATCCAAGCTGCAAAGCAAACAAGATTGCTCCCCCTGCCCACATCAGTAACTGCTCTTTTCTAATATTATGCAAACTGGGGGAGTGGGCTGTACACATCCTCCTCCTCCTTTAACATGGCTGCAGTACAGGGCTTTTTCTATTGTGCATGACTGGGCTGTCTGAGAAGGGTCCTGATTGTATGTGCTGTCTCGCATTTCCATTTCATTAGCGTTAATAATAGGCAGGCATATTTTTGTGCGGGGGAGTGTTGCTGATAAAGTGACCTTTCAAAACTACAAAGCCCAGTAAAATGTAGCACGGAATAAGGGGGTTTAGAGCTGTTTCCAACTGTGAGGTCTCTAATCATAAAATGGGGTTGGATTTTAGTTGTCAGGGCAAGACAATAAATGGACTGCAAGCCCATTTCTTTGTTACAGTATGCCCCAAATGCATGGGGGACTAAAGAATTAAAACAAGGGGAAAGCTATACTCAAAAGATCCTTCAGGCTGGTTTCAGATGAGAAAAAGGCAACAAGAAGAGATGGGATGTAACCTCTAATTATTTATGGTATTGTTTTCTTTTGATTGTTAGGTTTTTGAGAGTACCTAAAATAAAATTTAAAAATAAATTGGGTGGGGCAAATGATGGAGGCAGGCTGCCCCGCGATCTTATGCAATGTAGTTACACACTGGGGAATGAAAAACATGAAAAGGGGAGATTTTAAAAAGATTTCTTTTTATTAATTATTTTGTTATTTTACATGTAGCCAGCCTTTCACCAGCCCTTCTAACCAGGGCAGGTTAGAAAAATATCACAACTAAAAGAGTACAATTGTATTAAAACCTCAAAAAATATAACCACAAAATTCATCAGTAATGCAATTGACAAAACAACAGCCCAGGGTAGTAATTGAAGAGGAGGGAGGATATCCACTCAACCAAAGGTCTGCATAAAGAAAAGTAGAAATGTGGTAAGTCTAGATGGAGATGATGCATGAAAGGTTTCTAGTAACTGGGAATGGTGAAGTCAATGGAAGAAGTAAAAAATTTTGGGGTTAAGTGCTAAGGTTGCAAGCTTTTGGAAGTCTCCAGCAGTGAGTGACATCAGATCCACCAGGTAGGGTAGGTAGGGCACAGTCATGAAGGCACTAAGGCAAAGACAAGAATTTTATGCAGAAGATGTGGAAGGAAAGTCAGTAGAGATGAGAGTTTATATATTGTGTGAATACGCGCGCACCCACACCCACACCATGCATATACACATAATATACTGGACATGAATGAGGGGAATGCACCAGCATGAGTCCAAGAGCTATTTTCAACTGCGATGCCTAAACTATTGTGAGGGTTTGCTTAAAATTGAAGAAATCTTAAAAGTAATTGTTTAAAATCATGGGCAGAGACTGTCAATGAATATGACAAGGACACTTTTCTCCATTCAGTGTTCAAGTCTGATACAGGTGACATGCCTAGCGTTCCATCTGTTACTTTCTGTGGGGTAGGAAAAGTGGAGAAGAAGTTGGTTAGCCTGAGTTCTGCTTTGGCTCCATATCAAGGTTGATGCATTTGTGCCAAGAGGGCTAATAAATGAGTCTTTGTGTTGTTTAGTGTGCATGGAATTTGCATAGGCTGTGCTGGAGCAGGCAGATCTGTTTCTGAAAACAAGGAGCAAGTTCTTCTCGCTGTGTCTCTGCTTCCCAATGCCTCATCAGAAGCTTTCTGCACTTGTGTAAGCAATCTGACTTTCTGTGTTTATTAAGTAATAGGGGCTATCAGATTTTCTAGAAGATTAGATTTGAAACCCCACAAATAGGTATTGCATGAATGACAGTCAAATTTAGTTCAGTGGATTTTCTTTAATGTTTAGATCATGACTGGGACACACGGGAGGGAAGGGTGAATAACTGGCATAGCTATTCTGTGGATTGATCCGTTTTATTGGGTGAAGACACTAACTACTGCACTAAGCAAGTAGAGAGAAGTTGGATCTAATTAGATTACAATGTGTTTTGGACACAATGTACTTAGTGGGCTGACATGTATAAGACAGCAGAATGTGCTGCAAGTGGGAGGTCAATCGACAATCATTCCCAGCTGCTTGAGCTGAACTGCTCCATCTTGTCCTCGGCTTGTTAAGCACGTCAAACTGCAGGGTAGTCTACCAAGCAGCACTGGAATCAGACTGCACTTGGCAGCCAACTCACCAAGTGGCTGGAGAAAGCGGTACTTCTCCATGCTTTGCTGCTTTTGGAGTGATTTTGCCAACTTAATTGCTCCAATTAAGAACCTACTGTCCAGTTACAACTCACCCCTAGGCTGGCACTGCAGTAGGGTATGGCTACAGGGGTGGCTTTTGGGTAATCTTCGTAAAAATATCCCACTGCATCATGGCATTCAAGTGCATAAGAGATAATTTGGTTAAATTCATGTGACAGCCTTTCTTCCTGTGTGTCTTTAAATGTTTGACTTGCAACAAATTTTTCATAATACTTCACCTCTAAGAAAACAGATAATTATATTTGTTGAGTCCAACTGAACCCCCTCATAAAACAGGAATTTGCTCTCTTTGCATAGAGAGAAACCTGGCACAGAATGTCACGTCTCAGAAGATGATGCAATCTCTACCTCAAATCTGTTCTAGATTATTTTCATACATGCTTAGTAATTTGGAATGTAAGTTAAATTGTTGGTTTTTTTGTTAAATATTTTGATTAGGATCTCAATACCAAACTTTGGCCAGTTATAAGGTCTTGCCCTCTGTAGGGTATGATGTGTAATATGACAGGTGAGCGCATCCCTCAAACAGAGACCATGCTGAAGGACTATCTCCAGGTTGTACTTGATTGATTGCTAAATGATGTGCTATCTGGTCAGCCCCACCTGACTTGATTTATACATGTTGTGCTGGTATCTACAGCAAGGATAAGAAGCCTCAGGCCCCGGGGACCAAATGTGGCCCTCCAAGCCTCTCTATTCAGCTCTCAGGATGGCCAAAGCCCATCACCAGCCCTGCATCCTCAAGTGCTTTTATCTGGGTTGAATCTATTCTTAATTATTGTAACATCACTTTATTGCCTTGCTGCAGAGCTTTGTGTGTGTGTGTTTTAGAAACTTTTACGTGGTGGATGTACTTTATTGCATAAAAAGTCACATACCAGCCTCTGGCTCTCCCCTCCACTGGTATGTGGCTCCCAGGAAGATTGTCCATAAGGGAATGCTGTCCTTGGGCTGAAATAGGTTCCCTACCCCAGATCTGCAGGTGGGTCCTGCGTAGCTGAGTATTTTAGTTTGTGTTCAGGTATGTCTCCCAAAGTAATGTATCTTTGTTTCTCTCCCTAGTGATGCCATTTGCAGTTTAGTTATCTGCAATGACTCCTCCCTTCAACGGCATCAGATCATCTTCAATCCAGACTTCTTTGTGGAAAAGCTGCGACATGAGAAACCTGAGGCATTCACAGAGCTTGTGGTCAGTAACATCACCCGGCTGATTGACCTGCCTGGAGCAGAGCTAGCCCAGCTGATGGGACAGGAGGACCCTCAGTTGCCTGGCACATCCTCAGGGTTTTTCCGTTCCCTGATGTCTCTGAAACGCAAAGGTGAGTCTGATGTGTTGGCTAAGATTTTTTGATGTTAAGCCTTGGTATCCTGGGTACAGCCTCTGCTAAGTGTCCCACATATGTGGCAACAACTCCAAGGAAGTATGTGAAAACTTTTCTGGTCCAAGTACAGTGCTGACCAGCCCCTTATCAAAAGAAAATAAGGGCAGTACAGGCAATTCTCATTTTACATGGGGGTTCAGTTCTGGACCCCTGCGTGTGTTGGCGTAGCGTGCGTAAGCCCATTCTACTCCCATTCTGTTCCACCCCCGTTCTTCCCCTTTTCAGGTAATCTTTATGATGCTTCAGGGCTACTTCTGGGTTTGGCGCTGTGTGCGTGCTCATGCGTCATTCGGACAGAGCCAGTGTGGTATAATGGTTAAGAGCGGTAGTCTCGTAATCTGGGGAACCGGGTTCGCGTCTCCGCTCCTCCACATGCAGCTGCTGGGTGACCTTGGGCCAGTCACACTTCTTTGAAGTCTCTCAGCCCCACTCACCTCACAGAGTGTTTGTTTTGGGGAGGAAGGCAAAGGAGAATGTTAGCCGCTTTGAGACTCCTTAAAGGGAGTGAAAGGCGGGATATCAAATCCAAACTCCTCCTCCTCCTCCTCCTCCTCTTCTTCTTCTTCTTCTTCTTCTTCTTCTTCTTCTTCTGCTAAATCGGTCATTGCCTGTAAGACAATGACAATGTTTATTTAAATACTTGATTTACACAAGGGGTGGGAAACCTGTGGCCCTAAGATGCTGCTGGACTCAAAGTCGCATCAGTCCCAGGCAGCATGATGATCAGGGATGATGGGAATTGTAGTCATCAATATTTGGAAAGCCACAGGTTCTCCACCCATAGTTTTCTTTATCATCCCTTTCAATTCCATTCTTATGGAGGACAAAGCTCTTGTTTTGGCAGCCATAATGGTGCCACCCATGCTAGAAGGTAGTATATGCATCTTTATTTTTTTAAAAGCAGGTTAAAAAAAAAGTCCCGAAACAGAAAGGGAAAAACTGCATGGGTGTGTGCTTCTATGGAGGGTGGGAAGAGGAGGTAGAAAGCAGCAGAGAGTGAGGAGGGTGTGGTGTGCAAAGATGCCTGCCCACAACATGAGATCCACTTTTGGGGGTAGATTACTACATACAGCTGCAATAGTAACGGACTGTGTCTTTTTTTAATCTGGAATAGGAGAGCTGGGGAGAGACCTTAGCTTGGTGACAGAGCATGCGCTTTGCATTTGGAAGGTTCCACATATAATCCCGGGCTTCTACAGTTAAAACTAATGTGCAAAATGTTTGCCTGAGATCCTAGACATCTGCTGCCAGCCAGACAAATAGTCTACTCTGATCTAGATGAGCAAATAGTCTCAACAGTGTAGTCTATGCCTTATATCTTACCTAGAAAAGCAATCACTAGTTCAGCTGTCAACTGGTGTACCTTCTTCCTCCCATTGTGCTGCCTACACTTTTGGGTGTGCCAGGTTTGGATGAATGTTGTGCTCCCACCCATACTTGTAAAACATTTATGTTTAATTCTTTGGTCAGCTGGTCATTCTGTGCTACTAGCAGGCAAGAGGATTCCTATAGCTAAACTCTCCTGCTTCAGCTGGCTCTCAGTCTCGGTTCCCTTTGAAAATACCCTTATTTGTATCTCCTCTTCAAAGTCTTAACTGGACCTATGTAGCTGCTAAGAGCAATGTTCCTATGGTGTTGCTTAGAGATGCTGAACAAGGAAACAGTCACTTAAGTTGGGAGAAAAATCTGGTAGACAACCAGCCTTGGACTCTCAACCTGCATTTCTACTTGTTTCTTTTCTGGCAAATTTATTTTGCTGGAAGACGATCAGAGTGGCTGGGGCAACCCAATCAGATGGGTGGCATATTATTATTATTATTATTATTATTATTATTATTATTATTATTATTACTAATTACTATTCATCTTCATCATCATCTAGGGATATATTTCTTCCAAACTGAATTAAAATATACAGCCCTTATTTCCCACTGCAATATAACTTGCAAAGGTTTCCATCTTGCCCTGGCAACAAAATAATAAACGTCACATTTAAAGGATGAAATGTGAGATTGCTTGAACAATCCTTTACCTGCCTAAATATGACTACAAATATCAGCCTAAATATCTAAGATGTAGTTTTTATACAAATGTTCTATGCCCTAGGAATATTGGGTTGGGAGGGAGTAGGCTTAATGAATGAAAGAACCTTTGGGTTGGGGGGATGGAAACATGCAGGGTGATGTATAACGCTGGAGAGAAGAGGGATGAATTTGGAGGAGATTACTGGAAGGTGAATGATAAAGATTTGGGTGGAAGAAGGATTTTAGATATGAGCAATAATTTTGCATGGTGTGTAACTGGATGTGCGCACATGTCATGTGGCCCTTGAAGGGGTGTCCAGCCCTCAGTGCCAAATAAAGTTAGCCACCCTGTTCTGGGGTATTTCCCTGTAGTGGGGAGGGGATCCTTGGATAGCTTGTCCCTCCCACTTGCTCCACTGGCCAGAATTATTCAAATGAGATACAGTGGTGCCTCGCAAGACGAAATTAATTCGTTCCGCAAGTTTTTTCGTCTTGCGAGTTTTTCGTCTTGCGAAGCACGGTTTCCCATAGGAATGCATTGAAAATCAATCAATGCGTTCCTATGGAAACCGCCTTCAGACCAGGTCCGGGGACAGTCTGTCCCCCGACCTCTTCTGAAGGCTGGGGGGGGACAAGGGCTTTTCTCCCCCCCCCCAGCATTTTAAAAAACCCCGGGACAGCGGACTTCTCCGCTGTCCCGGGGCGATTTTAAAGCCCCCGGGAAGGCAGGCGGGGGGGAGCAAAGACTTTCGCCCCCCGCCAGCCTTCAGAAGAGGTCCAGGACCTCTTCTGAAGGCCGGCGGGGGGCGAAAGTCTTTGCTCCCCCCCACTTGTCTTCAAAAGCCGTCTGGGATAGCGGAGAAAGTGCTGCGTTTCTCCGCTCTCCCGGGAAGGCAGGCAGGGGGGAGCAAAGACTTTTGCCCCCCGCCGGCCTTCAGAAGAGGTCCAGGACCTCTTCTGAAGGCCGGCGGGGGGCGAAAGTCTTTGCTCCCCCCCGCCTGCCTTCAAAAGCCATCCGGGATAGCGGGAAGCACTTCCCTGCTATCCCGGACCGCTTTTAAAATGCTGGCGGTGGGGAGCAAAGCCTTTCGGCCCCCGCCGGCCTTCCTGGACCTCTTCTGAAGGCCGGAGGGAGGGGAAAGGCTTTGCTCCCCACCGCCAGCATTTAAAAGAGGTCCCCGGAGATTTCCCTATGGGCTTTCTTCTTGCGAAGCAAGCCCATAGGGAAATTCGTCTTGCGAAGCGCCTCGAAAAACGGAAAACCCTTTCGTCTTGCGGGTTTTTCGTCTTGCGAGGCATTCGTCTTGTAGGGCACCACTGTAGCTCGTACCTTCCAGTGGGAGGTTGACCCCTCCAGTTCCTTCCTGTCTAGCTCCTTGTGCAGCTCCTTGTGTCATTTTGAAACAGATCCAAGTTTAGAAAACCTGTATCTGTTTTACAGCATACTTTCCTTTCCAGATCACAGTAAGCGTTTTTTGTTTGCTTTTTTTAAACCTGAGGAGATGAGGAGTTGCATTTGCAAGAGAAAGGGTCGAAGTCAACACACAGTGAACTGGGGCTTTTTAATTCTGCCTTTTCAGTATAGTATGGAAATGCTTGCACATTTCTGGGTCTCACAACAGTTGATGATGTTGGCTACTCATTATCTCCTCCTTTTCATCTCTAGAGAAAGGGGTGGTTTTTGGAGCTCCACTGACTGAAGAAGGTATCGCTCAAATATCTCAACTGATAGAATATCTGCATAAGAGTAAGTGGTTTGTGGTTTCCTTTCAGTCGTTGTTTAGTCAAGGATAGTGGACTGGTCTGGGGGCACAGATTTAACTCATTTCTGAGCTGAGGAAGTCCTAGGAGCTATGTGATTCTAGACACTAACCTTTTCCTGCCCCCCCCCATATCAAATGTTTAGTGATTTTTTTGTACTAGACCTCTGTAGGATGTTCAGATAATGTGGCAGGAAGAAAAGGAAAGTATAAAAGGTTAAGAGGCTTTGTCAATATACTAGAAGAGGACAACATTTTATCTAACATATTCTTGATACCCCTCTTGTCTTTCTTCTCATGGTGCAGATCTGCGGGTAGAAGGCTTGTTCCGAGTGCCAGGAAACAGTACCAGGCAGCAGAATCTGAAAGAAGCCTTGAACAGTGGGACAGAAATTGACTTGGATTCAGGGGAGTTTCACTCCAATGATGTGGCCACTCTACTGAAGATGTTCTTGGGAGAATTACCAGAGCCTTTGTTGACCCATAAACATTTCCATGCACACCTCAAAATTTCAGGTGAGTCAGCCTTGGAGGGAAGTGGGAACCAGCCCACAGGATGTTAGCATCAATAATTTGGGGTTTGCCTTGTTCAGTGATAAAGCTGTTGAGTTAGGATCAGAGAAAGGCCTACTTTCTCTGCCCATGTCATAATAGAAATATATAAGCATGAAATCTTTGGGATTTCTGATTTATGCTGAGGAAAAGAAGAGTGCAAAGGAGTGTGATGGCAAGTTGGGAATGGGCAGTTGATAAAATAGTGTATAGTTTCCTGAAATGTGTGTGCAGATAAAGTTTCTTGAGATGTTTTCCTGTTAATAGATCTGATGCTGTTGGATGACAAGGGCAACAAGACCAACATACCCGATAAGCAGCGTCAGATTGAAGCACTGCAGCTCCTCTTCTTGATCCTGCCAGCCCCCAATCGCAGCCTGCTCAAATTGCTGTTGGATCTGCTTTATCAGACAGCCAAAAAGCAGGACAGGAACAAGATGTCAGCTCATAACCTGGCTCTTATGTTTTCACCTCACATTTTGTGGCCTCGAAATGTAAGTGGTGTTACATTTTTAGGCAGCAGTACAAAAACCCAGGCTGGGAAGGAGTTCATCTGTCCTATCCCAGCTTGGCTGCTGTGTCCTAACTCCTGAAAATAAACCTACCTCTACCAGGGATCTTGCATCTTACCTACACTCTCCTAACAATTCTGCTTTGGTGTTTTCCACTATTGCCAGGTGACTGCCAGTGACCTACAGGAAAACATTCCCAAGCTAAATAACGGGATGGCTTTTATGATCAAGCACTCGCAGAAGCTCTTCAAGGTAGGTGCTTCAAAAGGAAGGGACAATCTCTATCTCTCTTTCAGTATCTGCTTAGCAAATGTGTCAGGCTGTCCCCTCCTGGGGGAAAATATGTTCTGTGCACAGTCCTGACACTGTCAAGCCTGACATCTTTTTATCTATTACTTCCTTGGAGGTGCTGTGTACTGTGCCTGCTCCCTTTGCTGGGTAGATCACAAGTGGCACTGATATGTGAAAACAAGGCCTCCTATTCTAAATGGCAGGATATCCTGCACATGTGAGTGTCCTTGTAGTTACCGTGCCAAACTCTGCTTTAACCAGACAGTGCCCCTTTCCTGATCAGTTACTATCATGGTCTCTGAGGCTGCTCTTTGGGTCCTCATCTGTCCCTCTTTGCCATTTAGCTTAATAAATATCCCTATTAATGGCTAAAATCTCTAGAAAACTAGGCAGGTTCACATTTAATTGTAAAAAAGTGAGACTCCTAAAGCATCTGGTAGCATACAACATATCTGAGATGATAAAGGACTGAATGTTTGCCCTGGGTGACCCTCCTACCTATAAAGGAAGCACGCTTCAGAAGATTTTGCATGGATTACATTGAAAGATGAAGTTGCTTGTCTGGCGGGGTGAGTGCCTGGAGCAACTGCTATAGGATGGAACCTCAGAGTTGGGGAGACTTTGGCTTAATTGTGTCTGACTCCTTCTGTTTCACTCTCCTTTCAAGGCTCCCTCATATATCCGGGAATGTGCAAGGCTGCATTACTTGGACTCCAGAACACATGCCTCAAAGGTAAGAGCAGTCCATGACATTGGTCATGAAAGGGAGCACCCAACATGGGCACCAGCAGGTCAGCAAACTGATAACTAAAACAGTTTTGTTCATGAGAATTTCCAATAAGGGATTCTTTGGGGGAAATCTATTCCTTAGGAAGGCAGAAAAGACGTAATTCGACCCCAGTTTTGTCACTTGGACTGCTACATATCCCCTCTATTAAAATGTGTTCTAGTTAGGCTAAAATTCTAGAGAATGGAACAAATTCTCATTTAACTGTCAAAAATAGAACAACATTATTATAGCACATGCATATTTTGGGGAGAGAGGAAAAGATCGAGCCCTCAGCTGTTCACCCAGGTCTGACTTTGCTACTGGATATGAAGCTCAGACTACCTTTATTAGTGTGATGAAAGGCAAGATAGCTATCATTGGGAGTGGGGTGCTAATGGTCTTTATAGGACAAAACAGCCTGAAGTGCAGAGGGTTCTTTTGAATTTTTGCAGGATGACTTGGACTTGCCTGTGCCCCGGAATTTCAAGGACTTCCAGCTTCTGAAATTCAAGAAGCGAGGACTGGTGGATCCCTCTGCCCACCAAGAAGACACACAGCAACATACAGAAGAAGCACTGAAAGAGCTCTTCCACCATGTTCATAATATGCCAGACTCTGCCAAGAAAAAGAAGCTCATTCAACAGGTAGAAGGGAGACTTGGGTAACTGACTGGAGCAAAGAGGCATGAATGGGGCTTTGTGCTTGGAATGGAAACCAGGATCAATCTTTGGGATAGATGGGCAATGCTGCAGAGTTAATTATGCTATAAAGTGTGTGTTCTAGTTTCAGAAGCACCCTGAAGCTCTCACTCCTCAGGCAGGTGTACCCACACCCCGGACCCAGAAGCGGGCTCGCACTCGTTCCTTCAGTGGCTTAATCAAGGTATGGCTCTTTCTACCATTAACAATAACTTCGGCTGCAGTGGTGCTGCTCAAGTTACTTCTCGCTGGTGTATGTATCGGGCATATTGTCTGCTGTCCAGATGCATAAGCTTTCTGATGGTATGGGGTGTACATATTCAGGCTTCCATAAATAAGCCCTATTCTGTTCTGTTGCCTTTTTCTTTCCGTTCCCCAGTCACAATCCCAGTGTTTTCCTTTTCTTCATACAGCGTAAGGTGCTGGGGAGTCAAGGGTCTTTGGATAAAAAAGGGAAGGATGCAGTTTTGGAATCAGCGGGCATGAAAGAGCAGAAGCACGGCAGCAAGGAGAATGTTAGCATGGTAAGGCCAGCTGGAAGAACAATCACTGTGCACTCATAATGGGGTTGGTTCATGAAGGGGGTTGCTGCTAGCTATTGCCTGCAGTTCATATCCGTCTGCACTGATATGGCGCCCTAAATTTTCCTGAACACAACAGGAAGTCTTGGAATAAGCCTAAAGCTCTAGATGCATCACTCACATAACTAACAGAGCAGCCCTAAGCTGTGTTGGTGCTGGGGCCTCGAATATGCCACTGCTATGCGAGTGGAATGGCTACTAAATGCAGTACCTGCTCAGCCCTGGACATGAGTGGGGAATGGAGGGAAGAAACACCAGCCATGACCCCAAGTTCCTTGGAAACACTGCTATTGTCCAGTCCACCAGTTTCAGAATGTGGTAGAAATGATACCTCCCATGCTGCCCAGAAACAAAGGGAGCCAAACCACACTGGCAGGCTTGTGAGTGGAGCCATGCTAGCTACGACCATGCTTCCTCAATACACAGCATCCCAACATGTGAGCCTCAGTAGCACAGCTCCCAAGAGGCCCCAGGCAGCCTTGTAGGAAGGGATCCAGCACCTCAAATACCCCACCCCACATAGTTGCACACCAGCCTCAGATCCCTGGCAGCCCATAGAACCAACCCCCAACCACCCTGTGCCTGATGGCTCTGCCTTCTGGGTAGCATCCCATCCCTCACTGACTGCCTCATATCCCCTGGCAGCAACACTCCGGCCCTTGGTGCATTCTCAGTGACCCATCTGTGGAGCCAGAGAAAACAGGAAGTGAGGGAGCCCAAGTCACATCCAACCTCCCTACCACCCTCCTTCCAAGAGTTGCATCCTAAAGCCACTTGAACCTGATTCAACACTTATGGAACATTGATTTTTTTTATTGAATGGCACCTCATAGAGTGGATCTGAAAAGATAAAGAGGCATGTACATGGTTACTGACCAATCATCCCAGCAGAGTTTTTGTGCTGAGTGGCCAACCCTACAAAGGAGCAACTGGAAGGGAATTTTTCTGTGCCATGTTTGGTATAAAGTGTTGGTGTTGATGTTGACATGGATGTGTATTGAAGGGGTACGGAATCCAGCATAAGTGCTGGTTGTCTCTGTTGCCAATAGCTTTGATGCTTTCCAGATACGTATGTCACTGGCTGAGTGTTCTGCCAGCATATCTGTTGTGGCAGTGACACATGTGGCATTCTTCCATTGCAGCAGGGTTTCCACTGAATCCTGTAACCCCTGACCCATTGTAGGAGTGAGCCCTAAGCCCATCTGCCCCGCTGCTCTTAGGTAGTTGAACTCTTTCTTTCCCAGTGTAACAAAAGGCTGTTTCTTTCCTTTCCAAATCTGGGGAATTGAACTTGATGCCTCTGCTCCTATTGGCTGATGGCCATTTTTGCATTTGGATGCTCCTTCCTTCTGAATTAAGGCTCCATATTTTTTTCTGGAGCAGCTTAATTTCCAGAAGTTTGGCAGACAAGTGTGTGACACGGCAGGCTAGTAAATCTATGCAGCATGAGTAAGATCATGTTAGAAGTTGACTTGAATTTAGGCAGGCCAGTTGCTGGCAACTGAACCATCCTATCTTAGAGAGTGACAGCAAGGTTCAGAGGTTAGAGTTTTCTCATCTTCCCTAGTTACAGAAACCTGCTTCCTCTCCAGCCATCAATGTGATTTGAGCAAGTCTTAGGTCCCCTGAGGACAGGAAAGGGGAGTTCAATTCTGTATGTATACATTACCATGTATAAGCAGCAGCAGCAGCTTGCAATCTCATGTTCTCCTTTTTGGTATGAAGCCTGTGGACTTACCAAACTGCCTTTTGGAAGAATAGAATCATAGAATTGTAGAGGGGGAAGGAATCCCAAGGGTCATCTGGTCCAGCTCCATGCAATGCAGTTATCCTGCCCACAGCCACCCCTGGGTGGGCCTGAACCATCAACCTCTGGTTAACATTCAGACACATTGACCCATTGCACCACAGAGGCTGCAAAGATTCTTTTTAAGTGTGTGATGTGTGTCTATAGCTTGATGCCTAAACTCATTGACAAGAATTAACCAAGAAGCTGCTGTCAGGATGGTTAACTTTTATCTGACAGATAAAACTAGTGAATAGATTTAAAGTGTTAATGTTAGTCCTCAAACTGCCTTGAGTAGACTATTTCTGTTGGCAGCATCCATGAATGAAAGGAAGATGTGCAGGGAAGCAACCAAGCTAGAAGAGTGGGTTAAAATGGTCCTTAGCCTTAAATCTGGTCTTCTCAACAGGAAGCAGAGGTGTAATGTGGCGAAATGTGTCCGTGGCTTCCTTTCCTTTCTTAATGCTTGCAAGCACAGCTCAGTACAAATGTACTAATTATTCTCCTTCTGGTACAGGACTCCCGTAAATATACTCGATTCCATGGTTCCTCGACAAAGGAGTCTTCCATTTGAAGATCCACTCAATGGTCGGTCTCTCTCTTTATATCAGTATATATCTACACACAGCAAAGACTTGCAGCTCTGTGGATAATGCCTGCTACTCCCAAGCTGTGAGTCAGGACTCGCTTATCCCTCTAACCTCACTTATTGGAGCCTGGCCTACAACTGTGTCTGCCAGAATAACAGAGTCTTCCATTGAACATGAGGAAACCACTATTCAACCACTTGTCTAGCCTGAGAATGGACTGGACAGTATCTGCAGTATAGCCTCTCTTTGGAGAGGTTGCTTTGTATGCCTTGTTCTCTCAGCTGTCCATCTTTCTAACAGTTCTTTGGGACTTGGCTTACACTGTCATGTTTTGTGGCTGGTGTTTGTTTGTTTGTTTGTTTATTTTGGCTTTTAGTGTGTACGCACACTGTTTCTTTTACCCCTGCAATTCCCATTAGCATCCACAGTAGAGTCAAGCTTTCATATCCCCTTGGCAGCTAGGCTCATCTCGGCCTCTCTTTGTATGGAAGTCTCTCTGTTGTGGTTACTGATGGGATTTTAGCTGTGCTCTTAGCTGCCTCTCCCAGATTGCAGGGATCTCCCTCAGGCCTGTGGCTCATCTGTCACAAATCCCAGCGTCGGACGTATCCGAACTTAGACATCTTAAACCAGGGATGCAGGGAGCCTGTGGCACTCCAGATGTTGTTGGATTCAGTCTCCAGTTAGCCCAGCCAGCATGTCCTATTCTTGGGGATGATTGGGAGTTGTAGTCCAGCAATATCCCTCATTTAAGAGCAGCGGTAGCAGGAAAGAATTTCTGCAAACTGCCCCTTTAAAAAAATAGAGCCCAAGGGCTCCTTGTCTGAATTCTAGCATGTCTGGTGAATCACCTGCAATGTGATTACATCTTTCTCCCCTCAAAAGGCCGCCAGTTCTGTTGCCACAGACACTTGCCTTCCGCCTGCTACGATTATTCTTCCATCAGCGCTGATTGCCAAGACAGCGTTTTGGCTGAGGCTCTGCCTGATGGAGTCTGTTTCACTGCCCCCTACCTGTCACATTCCCATTGTCTGTGGCCCAGGCTCTGATGTACGTTGCTCAGGCAGGACAGGGGGCTGACAGTTTAATGACTAACAATCTGCTGAAAATGCACTGAAAGAGAGGAACTTGCAAATACAGAAGGCTAACTGACTTGCTCCCTGGAAAGGAGGAGAGGCTGTCAAGATGAATAAAAGAAATGTTCCTGTTTCCTTCCATCAACGAGAAGAGGGCAGGTGAGAGGGTAGTGCAATGCTATAGCAATACTGCTATTTGCAGCTCTGTATTTGCTAAGCTTTCCCTTGCACCTAAAGGAACAAGTGTCTGTCTGGGTCAGGGGTGGTGAACCTGTGGCCCTCCAAGTTGTGTTGGACAAAACGCCTATTAAAACTCCCACCTATTACCAGTATACAGTCATCAGCCCCAGCTAATGTGGCTGAGTTGAACAACATCTGGAGGGCCACTTACTATTCCTGATAACTGGCTTCTGCCTTAGTCTCAGATAGATTTGGCTCAAAGGCTTTTGCAAAGGCACTGTATATTTGAATTTCCTAAATATGTGAGGATTGAGCTTCTTTTTCTTATTCTAAAAAGACTGTCGTAAATCTGTGTCAGGGACCCTGTCAAATGGTCTTCTGATGTGTAGAGATGTATACACCCCTGTTATGGGGAACCTGTGGCCTTCCAGGTGGTGTTCAACTCAACCTCTTGTCACCCACAACAAGTAGCCATATGGTCTGGAGCTGATAAAGAGTTTGGGGTCCGACCACACCTGGAGACTCACAGGTTAGCTGCTTCTATGTTCCTCATCTCCCCAACCTCGAAGCTGGTATGTAGCTTCAGCCAAAGAAGTAGAAAACTGCTAACACTTGGGAGGTCATAGGCAAGACTGAAAATTGCCAAAAAAAATGTCAGGGGAAGCAATCATAGTGGGCAAAACCAGTTTCGGTTACTCTAGATCTTAAGCTTGGATCATTCAAATCTTAGCGGTATTGTAAGTGAAAGCAGGACTGCCCCCATTGTTGTGTCAGCGTTGCTTGTGCAGGTTCTCTGACTGCCCCCATTGTTTTTCATGTTTTACTGTTCTCTTAACTTATCCTTATGTGGACAACCTTTACTTATTTATGCAATGTAGTGATGTAAGTAAAATAATATGTTGTTTCTTGTGGTGTATTGCCCTCTGTTAATGTGAAAATCCTACATTAAATACTGGTGGTTATTGGTGCCTTCTTAACAGACTCTTGGCTAATTTTATTTTTTATGCAGAATGGAGATCGGATTTAAGAGACGGAGAGTCTGTGACCATAAATATAATGACTTTAAAAGTGTGTGCTACTGGAGCTGGGCTTGACCAGGGGACTCCTGTGCCCGTTCCCTTCCAACTATCAACAACCCACTTCTTTTCCTCTTGCTCTTTCCCATGATTCTATATTCTTCCCATTACTGGCCCATCATTCCACAATGGTATAGAAAGTGGGCATCACAGTAGTCCTCATAGACATTGTAAAACGGAAGGTCCTCCATTCTGTTATTGGAGGACAACTCTCATCTGCTGTAGCCAGCACAGCCAGTGGTCAGGGCTGATGGGCATGGTGGTCCACTAACAGCTAGAGGGTCACTGGTTCCCCATCCTCTGTAGAAGGGCTTCTGAAAAGACATTTGGGAAAAGAGGGAGCCTGTATTAGATGATCACTATGGAAAGAAGGTTCTTTCCACGGACTGAGTTAATGGAGTAGAGAACCAAGACAACAACAATGCAGTCAGAATCCACCCCACTTCTCCACAAGGCTTAATTAGAGGGGAAGGCATAGTTAGGTTTCCTGCTGGCATTGACCCCTGTTGAAAACCCCTGGAGAGCCACTGCTAGTCAGCCTAGACAACGCTGGACTAGCTGCACCATTTCTCGGGCTCAAGGCAGCTCTACATCCAAGTTATTTCAGAACAAAGTGATGGGGAAGAGGCTATACCTTGCAATCATCCAGCAAGCTACCAATAACTACCTTCTGCCAACCCATGCAGGCAGTGCTACTTCTGAAGCATTAACATTGCTAAAACCCAGAGAAGTTATTTGTTGCCATGTGCTGACAGTCAAAACTGAGGGAATCAGAGAGATCCTGAACTCAAACTACTTCCCTGGAGACTGACCTTGGGAAAGGTCTCAAAGCTAATTTTCCTGGAAAATGAAATTTTGTGACAGTTTGAAAAGTCACGGCAACAGTGATGATAGGATGTGAAACCTGGTTGCCTTCCCATGCATTGCAAGTGTCTGTCTATAACTGGTGGAAGGACCTGATCCTTGTCTGCCAATTCCCTTTCTCCGATATTAAAATCTAAGCAAACAGTACTTTATTCTTGGTAAAGAGAGGAAAAAACTTCTGCTACAGAGCCACAAGAGGGAGCTATTTGCTCATCCATGCCTTGTGATTTCCTGTCTACACACCTTAGCATGATCAGCTGGTAGGTGAAAGGGATTGTGACATGAGAGGTGATGGAGCAAAGGATTGCTATTCTCATTCTTGGTTTGGCCAGTTTTCTCTGTTTTAGCAGATGGGGCCCTGTGATTTATTTTCTCCATTGCAAACTGATGCAAACTGCTCCAGATTCCTTAAGCCAAGCAAAATGGGGCCCACACACCAACCCAATGACATGCTGTAATGCAGTTCCTAATGCAGATGAAACGCAACAGCCCTGTAGCAGTTATTAATGACTCCCATCCCAAGACCACCTCCTAGCTAGCCATAAATACAGAGAAGACAACTCCTTGGCATCTCTATCAATAAAGCAGGACAGGACTATTATGCCTCCCTCTCTTGTCGGGCCAGGGAAAGGGTTTGGTGGGATCCATGCAAAGGAAAATCAAATGGAGTTGAAGAGAAGCAATGCGATGCCCAGTGTACTTCCTTTTGAATCCTTCCTGCCCCCTTCCGGGAGCCAAGGCAATCAGGAAAAACCCTTGGGAACCAAGTCCTCTCCAAAGAGGCATGAGTTTATTGCAGTAAAACTGCAGTGTTTGACACTATGGAGAAATATGCCAGACATACTTGGCAACAGCAAGTGGAAAGTTAGCCTAATAAGCAGTAAATTATCCTACTCTTTCCCTGAGGAGGGATAATGAATTTCTCCAAGTAAAGGAGCAGAGAGGGAGAGAGAGGAAGAAAGTTTAACAGTGAGTACAAACAGGGTCTCTGGCTTAGAGATTCTACATGGAACAGTAACCAAATTCCCACAAATTTGTCACATGTGTGTGGAATTTGATCCATTTTGTGTAAACGATGGCTAGAATGCGGTGGGGGAATAGCTGGCACATTCTGCAGCATCTGTTAGGAAAGCTATTGTAATAAGAGTCTCTGAGGGTTCCAGGACAATAACCATCTCAAGTCCACGTACCTGCAGTTGAAGCCAGTTTCCTGAGCCACCCAAGTGGTGGGATCTTTCCTTTTGCCCGTAGGAAATAAACTAAGAATCAAGATTACAAATAAATACTTTCTCTGGGCTGGGAGACTGCTACAGTCAATTACCCAAACAACCGTGAAGGCCCTTGGTAGGACCGAATAACAAATCCCAGAAGCTACGACCAAAATAGGCTTCCGTTGTAACCAATAATGTGCTGCATTATGGAACTCTGGATGGCTTTAAAGGCTGGAATAAAGCCATCTTGGAAGGGGGAGGTGTTGTGCGTCCTCTGACTTGAAAATATCAGAACTAAAGGCGGCGGAAATCCAAGTATTTAGCAGTTACTATGAATGCTTTTAACCTACCTTTTGAGGGCATATGCAAATTCCACCTCCACACTTGCACATGTTGTTGGCCACCATGTCGAATCAGCAACCAATGGCTGGAATTGAGACATATTTTGAAAAATGTACTCTCTTTCAGAACCCAGCAGGACACAAGCAAATCCCCTAGTGGTTACAGGCCACTGGAAAGGAGGCAAGATGGGTCTCACTTGGAAGGGAGTTCCAAATTCTAGGGCCGCCCAGAGCCTTTCTGCTATTTATTACCTACTTTTCTTCCTCTACATTTCTCATGGGTATGCAATATGCTGCACCTTATAGCCATAAAGCAAAGTGGTTCATGCGGTAGCTAAAACATGTTTGTTAGTGTGAACATGAACTGTGGAAGCTGCACATTCTGAGCTGGAGGTTTTGTTTATATCTGAGCTCAGGGTGATGTGAGAAATTATCCTGCAGGTCCAGCACTCATTTTGGGTTTTAGCCACATGTTCCAAGGCTCAGCCTAGGACTGGAAAAAAGACTCCAGAACTGATCCCTGTCTCAGGTAAGTCCTACTTTTTCTAGCCCCTTTTATTTGGTCTTCCTTCTCACACATACCATGCTGCTCACGAGTGCTCAGAGACAGTGGTGTAGCGTGGGTTGTCAGCACCCAGGGCAAGGCAAGTAATTTGCACTCCCTAACCCGTGGATTTGCGCCCCCTAACCTTAACCCCCAGATGTTGCGCCCGGTGCGGCCGGCCCCCCCTGCACCCCCACGCTACGCCACTGCTCAGAGATGCTTTCCCCTGACATCTTCTGGTTCTCTGTGTTAGTAGCTGTAAGTCAAAGTTGTTGGAGATAACCTTTTACACAAAGAGCTCATGATAGGGGGCCTTGCAAATAAACAGAGGACTTTGAGCCACACCTTTCATTGCATTTTCTCAGTCGTTGTTTCATCAGGAAAGAGACTTTCAGAGTACATCTTGGATACTATGGCTAAAATTCCATCTCCGTATCTTTTTATGGCAGGGGTGGTTCTCATGTTGTTGGACTACAGCTCCCATGATTCTTGATCATTGCCTCTGCTTGTGGGGGCTGATGGGAGTCATAGTCCAACAACACCTGGAGGGCTGCCCCTGCTTTATAGAGAACGTTGTGTGCACTAATTTTGCCAGCCTCAAGAGGGTGCTGGTGTGACAAGACAAAAAATGAATAGCGGTAATGATTGTTGAAATTACTTTCCTAATGGCATATAATGTAGAACCTGACGTATTCCATTAAGGCAGCAATCAAATTATAGTCATGTAATGACACATCTCAAAGTTCTATAAAGAGACTTTGTAGGAAAGGAATGGTGGGAAGAGATTTCTATAATAAATTATGAAGAGAACTAAAATTTGTGAAAATTTTAATTGTGCCTCCGCCAGGAACATGAGAGAGGAATAATGTACTGCCCTAGTTGAATATGAAAGCAAGGTTCTGCTTCTGTCGTAAAAAGCAATTGATTTCACTGGTTTCACTAAGGGGTAAATATGTGGATAATGACTGGTGGGACGGGGAAAATGGGCTCAGAGCTTTTGAGGATCTCTTTGAATTATGTTAGTCTTGTGGGAGAATAAAGGATTTGATTGATCAATACAGATCCAGTACCTGGTCTTGTGTGAGGCAAATGAAAAAGCAAGTCAAGGCACAGTACACAATACATTTGTCCAGGGTCACCCAATCTGCTTTTTGGGTGAATAGGAATTTGAAACCGGATCTTCCCAGACCAAGTCCAGCACTCAATCTATTCCACCACTCCATGTCAACTAAATACTTAATGATTTGGTTAATGTTGCATCTGTAGTGTTGCTATTGGCAAACTTCCTGCATCAGAAAACACTGAAGGGTTAGCAAATCTTAATTCTTTCACAAAGACCATCTAGTGGCAAAGGCATTTCAATCATGAGTTTAAAAAATCAGTAACAAGCCACTTGTCTATAGCTACAATCAAGACTTGGTGATCTACAGCCAGGTACATTACTGCAGAAAACATGTGCTGTGTTGTGTGACTTTCAGTTCTACTTGTGTCTAATCTATCTGCATGTGAGCTATTTGATACTAATTTTGTTATTCAACAACTTTTGAATCTTGGTCTTCATTATCTCCAGATGATGCATCACAAGCAGAGGTTTTGTGACCCACTTGTTATGCATGTTGAAAGTTGAACATGAGGAAGCAATGATGGATTAGCCTAGTGGAAAAATGTGCAGTATGTGCAGTGAATGGTAGCCAGACCTCTCTCTGAGCTTCTGGCAGGACTTGCTGGCTTTTCTACAGAAGGCTTTCCAATTACATTGTAATAATCCAATCCAAAATTGGTAACTGATAGACAAAAAGCTCAATTTCACTTACTAACCCAAAAGCTTATTAAAGTCGTTAATAAATTGTTGGTCTATAGTTTTCTGATAGTTCTTATTTGTTAGTGTTGTAACTTGCTCTGAGGTCTTCTGACCAAGAGTGGGATGTAAAATTTAAAAATTAATAAATGAAAATCCATTGGCCGCATCTCAATATGAGCAGCTTGTTGTTCTGATTGAAAGTGGAGGGTAGAGTAGCCTCTTACATTCAGCATGCTTTTTGCTTCCTTGACATTCCTATTTTCAACCCTGAAATCCTCAGTGACCCCCCGTTCTTTTATTCTGGTGGGAACAGACAGGGACACCCACCATAATCAGTAAGGAAGGAATAGTTCATAGATCCACTGTGGGGAGTATAGGAGTCCTGAGCATCTGGCAGGGCTGGCCTGAGAGGATTATATGCCCTGGAGGAAAAATAGCTCTGCACCCATCCTCAGCTTTGGGTCTCTGCTTTCCCCCGTTCTACACACACACACACACACACACACACACCTTCCTTGTCCTGACTGTCACTGACTTCTGAAGCTGTGCTGCCCAGCAAGGGAATGTGTATTACAGTTGCTAGGTAACTGCAAAGCTCAGTCCTCAAGGATCTGGTTAAGCGTGGGTGGGGGTATACATGCCCCAGTCCCTCTGGTATCCCAGGTTAGGTCAGACTCCTTGTTTATCTAAGTTAGCACCAGTGAGCTTCCGTGGGGCCTGTCCCACATGTTGCTATTCTGACTCCAGCTGCACCGATATGCACAGGAACAGCTTCCCCTCCCACATCTCGAGAGCCATAGCAGGGCCTGCTCCAAACCCAAAGCCCTTTGAAGTGTGTCAGAAGCATTAAACAAAGAATGCAGTCTCCATGGAGATGGTACCCCACAAACTTGACCAATCTGCCTCAGCTCCCTCCCCCTTAACCGCACAGCACTCCATGTCCAATTATAACAAATCAGATAGGAAGAGAGATGGTTGGGTAGGATAAATGAGATGGAGGACTGTTGCAAAATGCTAAACTACACGAGGAAGCTTAATCTGCAGATACAAATAGTTATTCAGAGGTGTGAGAGAGAGAGAGAGAGAGAGAGAGAGAGAGAGAGAGAGAGAGAGATCTGTTGTTCCTATCTAGCAACCTATTCAAGGTGCATAGTATTTGTGTCTACGCCCAAACCTATTATCCAGCCTACAGCTGATTATGTAATGATAATGCAATTGGTTCCCTCTTCTCTATGTCCACTGTTACTGTATCCCAGCACCAACACCATTTTCCAAGTCACAACCACACCACACATTTATAGCACATAGCTTCATCCAAAAAATCTTGGGAATGGTAGTTTGTTAAGGGTGCTGGGGAACTGTAGCTGTATGAGAGGTAAACTACAGTTCTCAGAATTCTTTTGTGGAAGCCATGTGCTTTAAATGTATAGTGTGAATATTCCTGCAAACTAGCTCCCTTCAGAGTGAATGGTGTGTGCTTGTGTATATATACAGTGGTACCTTGGGTTACAGACGCTTCAGGTTACAGACTCCGCTAACCCAGAAATAATACCTCAGGTTAAGAACTTTGCTTCAGGATGAGAAAAGAAATTGTGCTCCGGCGGCGCGACAGCAGCGGGAGGCCCCCATTAGCTAAAGTGGTGCTTCAGGTTAAGAACAGTTTCAAGTTAAGAATGGACCTCCGGAATGAATTAAGTACTTAACCCGAGGTACCACTGTACCAGGTAAGGAAGAAACAGCATTAAACTGGCTTGTAGGAATTGAGATGTTTTCCTTATCAAGGAAAGTTTTGGGGTGCAGAAACCTAAGTAGGAAGCCCAAGGTTGAGGAAGCAGTGAAATATGAAGATAGACTAGCTAGGCTCCCAAATTTCTGTCGCTGGCCCCAGGGACCAAGAGCAAAGCATGCCAGTTGTGTTACCTTTGTGTTGTAGTAGTTACATGGTGCAACAAGGCCCAAACAGTTTTCTCTTTGGCTGCAGCGTTTGTGAACATTTTGCATGAGGCTTAGCATTCCAGCCTTTCCTCATACACCTTTCCTTCCATAACGTTCCAGCGTTTTTATTAAGAGATGGAAGTGGGAAAGCAAAATAGCACGGCTACTCACCAATTAAAGGGGTGGGAAGGTGTTGCTTAGTTAATTGCCTATTGTTAGAAGAGCTGCCCCAGAGTCTGAGATAGGAGATTGTGCACCCAAGAGAGGAAGGTAAGTACTGAATATTTAGCATCTTTTAACAAAGTAGCATATTCTAAACAGAAGCCTTTTCAGGAGTTAAGAGTTCCTTCTCTTGTGCACTGAAATCCAACACAGCAAACTCCTGTGCACACTTTCTAATATTTTCTTTTGCCATGAAAATAATTCAAACTAAGGGCCCATGGAGAGGTTTGGGGCTGGAGCCACTATAAGCTGATGGTTCAGACTTCAGCTGTTTCAGACCCACTTGCCTCCCAGGTCCCTTTCTCTCTATATTGCTTGTTCTGTTGGGTTCTCTCCAACAAAGAAGCCTTGCAGGGTTATTTTACTGATTAATAGACTAGCTTTCTACTTGCTGCTGCCAAAACTGCCTGCTGTATTTCTTCATGCTGTCACTCTGTGTTGCCTTCAGGACAAAAAAAAAAAAAAAGTCTAGCCCACCCTAACTGAACTTCTGCACAGTTACTGACTTCCATGATTAAGAATTACATTTTCTACAGCAGCAAGGCCTCTAAAAGTCTCTGTGGAACCAGATAGTGCACAAACCCCATTGACCCTTCTGCAGCAATTAGAGGGTGAGATCCTGGCTAACTCCTGCTGTCTCTTTCTGGATCTGCCATTGCTGAAGGGGGCTAATAATGTTCTCTTGCTTCTCACCTAACTGTGGAAGAACTCATGAAGCCATCATTGGGTGACCTACCTCATAGGATTGTTCTATAGATTACATGAGTGGAGTAGGGGGCCACAGACACCATCCTGAGCTCCTTGGAGGAAAGGCAGGATAAAATTTAATTAATTAATTAATTAATTAATTAACAAGTCAAGCTCTTTCCCTCGTCCCATGCCTCATGTTTTACAGTTGTGGTGATACGATTCTGACTGACAGAAGTTCCTAAATATTTTTTATTTAATAATTTGTTTAATTCTCCCAACCAAACTGTGTTAACAAAGTAATATTGATTATTGTATAAATGTAAATGTAAATATAAATATTGAATATAAATTGCCCCTCCCCCATGAGGATATCAGGATTCAGATTACATTTCTTTAAAACATAATATAGTCTACAAGTCCAATTAAAAATCTTATATTTAGCATAATATTTGATGTTCTATAATATATAATACTAATTTTCCCTTTACAGTGTTCATTCTTTTCTCTGAAGTTCCTAAATAAGTAGTGGGACCTCTTTTTAAAATGTTGTGGTTTATCTCTTTAGGATTCCAGTCAGACCCTATCCCAACATTTTCCAAAAAGCTGTGGAGTAGAGGCAATACTTGGTCATGGTTTAAGCAGGCCTAATTTTTTGTCTTGAGGGCAGAAATGTCCTCTGCCTGTTTTCTGCAATGTTAAGATATAGAAATTGCTGACAAGGCCTTAGTCAAATTAAGAAAATACACCATTGTGAAAAAGTTACAATATTTTTACTCAATTGCAGCTGGCAGCTCTGAGTGACCTTCACAAGTCTCCTTGCGCCCTGATAAAGCTCAAAGACTGCCAGTTCCTCAGAACAATGGAAACCTGTTTCTGCAGGTGTCTGCCCCATGACCTTTCATTTACTGTTTTGCCTTTAAGAAAAGGGATTTCTTGCTTTAAATTTGTCCCTTCTTCAGGTTCAGAGCTGCTTATGGCCATTTTCCTTCTTAACTAGTCCTTTGAGGCTGGGGCTTTGGTTTATGAACAATCTTAAGTTTTATATACACAATTTTCTTATTTTATTTTTGCTTATTGGCTGGTGAGGTTTAAACGTAAACATTTTATTATTCAGCCTTTTCCCTCCAAAAAAACATTCATCCAAATCCTACCAAAGTATCTAGAATTTATCTCTTAACACTCCTCCAAGTCCACAGAAACCTGTTCCTTTGAACCTCTGCTTGGTTGGTAGCCTTAATATTCTTTTTTTAATTCTTTCCTTACTATTTAGGGTAAGTTACTGTAGATATGCATAGCATAGCAAAGCTCTTAACTAGTTGGGAAAGGTGGAAGTGCTAGGTGGTAAGTCAAAGAAGAGCTGAATAGTTAAAACTGTTGATAATTTTGCATGTCGTAATTACCGTATTTTTTGCTCTATAAGACTCACTTTTTCCCTCCTAAAAAGCAAGGGGAAATGTGTGTGCGTCTTACGGAGCGAATGCAGGCTGCACAGCTATCACAGAAGCCAGAACAGCAAGAGGGATTGCTGCTTTCACTGCGTAGTGATCCCTCTTGCTGTTCTGGCTTCTGAGATTCAGAATTTTTTTTTCTTGTTTTCCTCCTCTAAAAACTAGGTGCGTATTGTGGTCTGGTGCGTCTTATAGAGCGAAAAATATGGGTATGTTTCGTTGTTTTGATGGTTTTCTCCCTTCACTGTGCCTAGATCACTTTGGTCTCAAGCTTTGTACACCTGTCACAGGAGAACTGTGGAGGAAGCCAATTCCACTGCTCCCTGGGAAGGACAGATGTAGGCTGGATGCATCCTCTCCTACCATAACTCAAAGTTATTACCCATAACCTTGAAAATCATCCTCACCTGAGGTTCAGAGGAACAGGTGGGCTGGGAGTTGTATACTGTATTTCACTTTTGCATCTGTTGGGTGCTCTGCCACAAGTTTTACCTTGGTGTCATAGACCGACTATTTCCTAGTAAGGTTTGGACTGATGGCAGCAGTCCCCCCTTGCTGTGTGGAGGACTAGCTGCTCTCAGAAACTTGGGGAAGCCAAGGGATTGCTGAATGCTATGGGAGGATTCTCCATGACTGGCCCTGGTCTTGCTGTGTAATGGTAAGAGAAACATTAACATAGTTGCTCATGAGGGTGCACTCTCCAGCAGTGTGGAGGAGCTCTGACGGATGAAACAAGCAGGATGGTGGCTAAGGTGGTACAAATATTGTATCAAATGCAACCAAGCATAGTCAAGATTGCATAATCATGCCTACCACATAGCAGTGAAGGAGGCCTTGAGAAGTTGTCCAGCAGAACTTTTATTAGAAATGATGGGGTTGGTGGGAACTTCCCTGAAGGACAATAGACTGGAACCCTTTGACTCCTGTTGAGACAGGTTTGCTAGGCACTTTGGTGGCAAAGTTGCTCACATCTGGGCTGAGCTTATGACAGGTCTAGTGGGGTGTCTGGAGCACTGGTCTTCAACCTAATCCAAGGTGGGTTGCAGCAGGAGCACTCTACCACCATGCAAATATATGGTACAAGATTACGAAACGGGTCTCCAAATGCATGTTGGGTTTAAAAGTGGGTCCTGGGCCTGAAAAGGTTTAGACTACTGGTCTAGATTGCTCTTATCTGGTTTGGGATGAGTTTCTCTTGATGAGACTCAAGGTTGTAGATAAGATACTTTAAAGCATTTGGCCTACCACCTGAAATCTCAACCTTTGCACTTGGCTTGTAAGAGCTAGTCAAGGGGGAATGACTGGGTGGCTAATTCCACCTTTCAGGAAGGGAATGTGCCAACTGCTTTGGAAGAGGCAGTGCTGTACTCCTTCCTCAAGAAGACCTCCCTGAACCCGGGAAAGTATAACAATGATGAGTTTTCTTTGAGCTTGATCTGGGAGTGAAAATGGTACATTTCGCAGAACAAAAATTAGTGAGTGTGTTTCCACAGTGAGCCTACTGCTCAAATTATGCATGTCTTTATGCATGCTGAACACACCTTAATTGTATCTAGGATACCCATGTGCTTAAAGATAAACGGACAGCCCTTAGCAATTTAAAGTAAACAGAATAAAAAGTGGAGAAAGCTATATATTGTTGGCTTCACTACAGTATTCATGTTTTGAGCACCTTAAAAATGTCACTAGCCTTATCAGGCAGTCATATTCAACAAAATAAGAACTCAGTAGTTTAATCTAGAATTTGCTTTTTTGTTGACTGAGGTGATAACACCAAGCTGGCTGTGTCTTTCTCAACCCTACACATGTGCATATGGTTAGCCTCTCTCTCTAGCTGTAATTAAGGAAGACTTCCAAGTTGGTGCTGTATCTGTATTGAATGCAAATAGATGTTTTCTCCTCGCTGCCAAATTTGCACCTGCTTCTAGTAAGGAAAATGTACCAAAAGATTGCCAAATCTAGTACCGTAGGCTCCAGATTTACCACCAGTCAGAATCTAAGACTGTGTCTGCCTTTTTGCATAATGAATAGGTATGTGATATGTAATATACACCTAAACAGACAAATAAATTGTGGGCTACCCTAAATAGTAAGCAGAATGACCCTAAATAGTAAGCAGAATGCTACCCATGGATTGGCTGTGGAGACCAACATTTGCGGCAAACAAGCAGGATCTTTGGAGATGGGATCAATCAGCAGCATTTGAAGAGTTATTGTTGCTGTTTAGAGGCAGAATTGCTCAGATTTGGACAAAATTGGATACCACAATCTGAGCAAGTCCAATGACTAGAAGATTCCACCTAAACATTAGGAAGAACTTCCTGACAGTAAGAGCTGTTCGACAGTGGAATTTGCTGCCAAGGAGTGTGGTGGAGTCTCCTTCTTTGGAGGTCTTTAAGCAGAGGCTTGACAACCATATGTCAGGAGTGCTCTGATAGTGTTTCCTGCTTGGCAGGGGGTTGGACTCGATGGCCCTTGTGGTCTCTTCCAACTCTATGATTCTATGATTCTATGAGTACTGTCTAGAGTACTGTCTGTTCCATCTATACTGGATTAGTTTACATTAGTGCAGCCTGAGAATGCGGACAAGTTGCTTCAAGAAGTGCAGCCAACCACCTGCCTCCTTGTGCCTTGCCCATCTTGGTTTCTTAGAGCTAGTCGTAGGAGTAGACTGGGTGGGTTCAGGGACTGATTAATACTTCACTGGAGAGGGGGTAGATGGAGGCAGTGGTTTGTCCCATCCTTAAGGAGACCTCCCTGGACCCAGAAATGTTAACAGTTATTGCTGTGGAGAATAGAGAGTTGACAGTCAACTTTCAGGCCTGCTTGGAGGAAACTAATTAGTTGGAGACATTCAAGTCTGGCTTTAGGTCTGCTTGTGGCACTTAAGCTGCCTTAATCACCCTGGTTTATTACATTTGTCAGGAGAGAGATATGAGGGGAGTATGACCCTCTCATTCTCAATCTCTCAGTGGCTTTTGATACTGTTAACCATGGTTTCCTTCTGGAGCATCTCAGGGAGGAGGTGGGGCTTGAAGGCACTGTGCTTCACTGGTTGCACTCCTACCTCTAGAGCGGTTTCCAGAAAGTATATATGGGGGGCTACAGTCTGGCATGATGGGAGGTGTCCTGTAGTGTCTGTTCCACTGGATTTCATCTTGCCCCGATGCTATTTAACATTTATATGAGGCTTCTGGGAGCTGTCATTAGGAGATATTTCGTGAAGTGTCATCAATAAGCAGATGGCACCCAGATTCTAGTCCATTTGAATCTGGAGAGGAGGTTTAGATGTTAGACTGGTGCTTGGAAACTCTTATTGGGAGGATACCAGCATGCCCAGGTGGGTGTGTCACCTGTCTGTAATAGACATCAACAGTCAATATAGGAGTAGACGAGAGATAATCAGTGGTGGTCTGGTATTGGGCTTGGACAATCATCTGCATGTGAGTATCCAAATGGTAGTGTCATATATAGGTAGGGTAAGGTAAGGTAAAGGGACTTGGGTGGCGCTGTGGGTTAAACCACAGAGCCCTAGGGCTTGCTGATCAGAAGGTCGGCAGTTCGAATCCCCGTGACGGGGTGAGCTCCCGTTGCTCGGTCCCAGCTCCTGCTCACCTAGCAGTTCGAAAGCATGTCAAAGTGCAAGTAGATAAATAGGTACCGCTCCGGCGGGAAGGTAAATGGCATTTCCGTGCGCTGCTCTGGTTCACCAGAAGTGGCTTAGTCATGCTGGCCACATGACCCGGAAGCTGTATGCAGGCTCCTTTGGCCAATAAAGCGAGATGAGCGCAGCAACCCCAGAGTCGGTCACGACTGGACCTAATGGTCAGGGGTCCCTTTACCTTTAAGGTAAGGTAAGGACATATGTGGACCCCATTCTCTCATCATCAGTTTGACCACCTTCAAGTTAAATTCCAAACCCCAGCAGCTGTGGATAGTCTAGTTTCCTGTAGATTAAACACGCCCACACCCACCCTACTACACCTGAGAAGCTGATGCGATTCCAGGTATCTTAAGGTTACATCCCTTTGTTTTTCAGCCCCATTGATACTGAAAGCTCAGGGTGTTCTCAGATTCCCTTCTGTTCCCCAAAGAGCATGGCACCATAGCTTGCCAATTCACTTTAGAAGAGTCTTCCTTTGAAACTTACACCCCCCTGGCAATCGAACTAAAAAGCATGCATTTATTCAAGGGTGGACTCATTGATGGGGTGAGATGGTGGGAAAAGCCAATATGGTTTGTTTTGTGTTCTTGTATAGATCAGATTGTGACCTCAAAGAGCTTTACATCAAAACACAACCTATCGACAGAAATCATACACAAAAAAACCTGTTTATCACAAAGGACCCCTCAATCCCATTGTGTGTGTGTCTTGAGTACCGAGGACGACTCTTCTTCTCTGGGCCGGTGTGTCTGTCCTGCTACTTTCGGACGCTCTTCGCCAATTTTTCTGTGTGTGCATCTTTACAGGACGCGTGACTGCGTCTCTCCACGACAGACTCTCAGAGCGTGTGCTTCGCTGGGTGGGTGTGTATACACACGTACGTGTGTGTACACGCGCGTGTATAGCTCTCTCTTCCGCGGAGGTGTCTTGCCAATTGGCTGGTGATTCCGCGAGTGCGTTATGTGGGAGCCTCCTCTCTGCTCCCTGGGCAGACAGTGCGCGCCTTTCTTGTCCCGTTTCGCCCCCTCCCGGCCCTCTGTCGGAGAAGAGGGTGGGTGGCTGGGTGGCGGTGGCGGGGAGAGATGTGTGCGCCCGAGGCGGGTGAGGAGACTGAAGGGGGGACGGGGGCGGAGCCAAGGCTGCTCCTGCTGTCTGGGCTTGATGGATGAGACGGGGGCTCCCGATGTGTGTCTTTGAGAGCGAGGCAGCGAGACGCGAAGGCAGCGCGTGTTCCTGCGCTTAACCCTCCCGGGCGGCCGGAGCTTCTTCCTCCTGCGACCCGGACAGGCGACGAAGGCGCCAAGTGGAAGCAGCAGGAGCCGGGGTCGCCCGCCTGCGCCAGAAGGCAGCCTCTCCACGCCGCCTCGGCGAGCGCGCCGTGCGATCATGTGCGGGGCAGCCCCTCGCTAGCCAGCGCAGGCAGCATGGCTCCTGCGAAGCGAGCGGCGTCGGGCGGCGTGTGGCTGCGGGCGGGAGCCTGCCTCTTGGCCTGGGCGGCCTTTTGCCGGCTCCGGGCGAGCGCCTGTCCCGCGCCGTGCGCCTGCAGCGGCACCACCGTCGACTGTCACGGGCTGGGGCTCCGCAGCGTCCCCAAGAACATCCCGAGGAGCGCAGAAAGGCTGTAAGTGCTGGGGGGCGGGGCGGATCGCGGGCCTCCGAGGGGGAGACGTTTGCGACCCCGGGGGTCCTGGGGGTGGCCCCTCTCTCGGGCAGGGGCTCCGCGGGTGCCGACCGCCACACCCCCTCTCCCGCCCTCACAATGGAGCCCCGCCGCTTAGGATGTGCCGCTGCGAGACGCGCTCAGACGGTCCGAGGTGGGGGGCAGACAATGATCCCTCTGGGGGAAGTCGGGACGTGGGGAGGGAGTTGGGTCGGGCTGAGGCAGCCGCCGCAGATCCCTTCGGAGTCTCCGGGAACAATCACTCGATTGCCTTTGTTAGGGAACTGCGGCGCGCGCCCGTGCGGGTGTGCCCCCCTCCCAAACCATTGGGTGGGTGTGTAACGTCTCCTCAACCCACCCCGCCTCTCACACGTGCACCAGAGTCTGGTGGCCTGCAGGTCTGGGTCAGGTTTAGAGCAGCGCGGGTCGGGGGGGGGGGCGCGGGATTCCTGCTGGGCGCGATCCGGCCGTTGCGCTGCGCCTCCTTGCAGCGCGTGAGATGCCCGGGACCAGGCTAACTTTAGCTGCACGAGCTGGCTGCTCGGCGAGGTTCCAGAAACGGGGAGCACGCACCGTGGACGTGTATGCGTGTGCTGGCGCGTTCACGCGGGTGTGAATCTCCTGTGGGCCGGCTGGCGGGGGCTGCTTATTTTCTCCACTTATCTGCATGCAGTGTGTGTGTGTTCGTGTTCTGTCCGCTCTAGTAAGACTGTCTGGGGAAACTGCCTCCTCCTCTGTGGAGCTAGATGGATGCCTTTTGGGGGCCCGTCCTTGGAAATGGGAGCTTACGAGTGAGAGGAGAGGGTCAAGTCCTCTTTAGGAGAGTAACCCCCTTTCCTACCCCTTGTATAACTACTGGCCACACCACATAAGTGTATCTTGACACGATAAGGGTGCGCCCACGCTATACATTTATTTTCCCCAAACAATCATGGGAACTGCAAATTGCATACCCCGAGCTACAATTCCCAGCCCCCTTAGCAAACTACAGCTCCCAGGATTCTTTGAGGGAAGAAATGGGCTTGAACTGAGGATGCGACCTTTGAGACAGCTCTGTGGAGACAGAGGAGGTGGGTGTGGAGGATGGAATCTGCACTGTGGAGTCTTGAGTGTCCCTTGCCGCCTCTTCCAACAGGAGGGGGCTTGCTGTCTCTAGCTAAGTCTGCAGCCCTGGTGGCTGTCCTTTCCCATCTCTCCCTCTGCCCCCTCTTTCGACAGTTTAATGAGGGGTGAAGAAAGAGGATCCATGGGGCGGGGGGAGAGAAATCCTCTCCCCATGATCAACCCTTCCCACTCAGGCAATATCCATGGCAAAAGCAGAATACCAGGCAGATAAAGGGGAGATCAATTGGGGAGGGGTTTGAACATGGGGTGGAAGAGACAGACAAGGGAATGGCAGCCCAGGCACTGTGTGTGCCTTTCATCTCTGCATGTGAGGTTCTGAATTATCCAGAATAAAGGCAGGAGGGGAGGGGAGGGAATGGGAGCTCAACTGGAACAGGGGCTGATCATTAACGCACACACAGACCCCTCCTCATTACACACTTACTTATTGCTGGCTGGAATGCTCCTCATTCCTCAGCAGCAGCAGCAGCAGCAGCAGCAGCCTGACGTGTCCATTGCTTTGGTGGGGGGTGCAAAGGGAAGTAAAAAGCTGGAGGGGATGCTAAATAATTCACCAGAATGCAGCACTGGAACGTGCTGTTTAGGCTGGGGGGAAACAAGGGGGCTGAGTGGTTGGATTTATTGCAGTCAAGCAGGATATTCCCTCCTTGCACCTCTTAAGGCCTTGCGATTCTTTCCGTTTCTTTTCTGCTTTTACGCAGAAAGCAGCTTGAAACGGAACGGACAAAGTCTGTAGGAGAGAGTCAGGACCCCTGAGCCTGCCTTGCAGCTCCTGTGCAATTGCTGTCTGGGCTCCCCCAGAGCCTCTGCTCCAGCCCCTTAGTCTCTGTTCCTAGGCTCCCTCCAGCCTCCCCCAACCTGGCGCTCTCCAGATGGCTTGGACTACAACTCACGTCAGCCCCGGACACGTACAGCTTGTTGCGGTCCCAAACATCTGGAGGTGGAGGAAGGCTGACCTACTGCTCTTCCCACCACCACCACCCAATTTGCTGTCTCTTGATCTCCTCTGAGGAATGTCTCCCTCTGTCGCCAGACAGGCTGGGACGGGGCTTCATGTGTAGGATACTCTTTCAGATTTATGCTTGACTGCAGGGTAACCTAGAAAAGAATGGGGATGGCATGTGGTGTAAAATGTGAATGTGGAAGATTCCTATGAGCATCAGGTGCAGCAGAAACTTGGTGGGCAGGCAGGGGGTGCTCTCCTAGCTACCCAGAGAGATGCTGAACCTGAAGTTAAGCAACTTTGCATAAAAGGCAGTACCATGAATATTCTCGCAGCGGGTAATTATAGCAGTTTTATTTAGATGCAGCCCTTTTCCTGGTCTCTTGTGAGGGTAACATCTTGTCTCTGGTCAGCATGGTACAAGAAAACTCCACATCAAGGCACTCAAGCTTTCCTGCTCCTGGCTATCATCTTCTTTGCTCTCGTCTGAGCTCATTATTGGACCAGGCATGGAGATATGATCCATCTACCCAGCTACAAGTGCAGCAGTGCAGTGGGAGCGCAACAGTCCCCCCTTCCCTTGAAGTACTGCAGATTCTAAGAGTTTCAGAAGCCATATCCCAGGTGCTAAGGCAGGCCTGGTCCGTTGTGTGTCGTGAGGATCTCCTCCACCCATTCCTATTATCATTTCTTCTACAAACCAATTAGTCCCCTCAGAGTGAGCATAATTAGGTCAGGGCCCTGTAGATGCTCCTATGCACGACAAAGCAAGCTTGGTGAGCTCAGTTAGTAGCACCGCGGGACACCTTCTTTAAAAGGGCACCTTCTTTAACGGCATTTCCTTCTCTGGCATCTTAATCACCTTCATTGAAGTTGTTATCATGGCACAGCCATGGGGAGCTGCTTTGTGATTACAGAATGAGTGTGCTGCCCACAAGCACGAAACTTGGCTCAGATCTGAAATGCCAGAACACCAGGAAGGGCTACCATTCCTGTTTTGACAAGAGGGACCTCAATTGCCACTCGCAGTTGGAGCACTACTTCTCATGTTCATCCTACTTCAGAGGTGGGGAATCTTTTTGGCCAAGGGGTCCAGATTCTATATCTGTCTCACTCTTCCATGGACTAACTTTGACAGGTGGGCAGGACAGCCCATTGAGAGGGTAAGACCTACCCACTCTGTATGGGCATAAAGAGGAATACATCTTCCCTGTACCCCACACATAGACTGGCCCCAGAAGTTTTACCGACATCTCTCCTTGAGAAAGAAATGGGATGGGGAATGGTGTTAGGATTACAAAAGCACTGAAAACTTCCTTCCACCATCTGATGAGAAATCTGACCATTAGATATCTCTAACTCGCCTGGTTAGAGTGTGGTGCTGATAACGCCAAGGTTGCAGGCTCGGTCCCCATATGTAGCAGCTGCATCATCCTGGACTGCAGGTGGTTGAACTAGATGATACTCAGAGTCTATGGTTCTAATCCAGAGGCATTACCTTGCCCTGTTGATCCTAGCCAATGAAAGATTTGTGTGTGTACACACTGTACAATAATGTGCATTCAATGCTGGATGCCAGTGCCTTTTCGTAATGCTGCACATTACAATGCCATCCCTGTCCCACACTACATGGCAACCTAAAGCACATTCTACCGGAATGGATATAAACTGTTTTGTACCAAGAATGCGCTTCTCAAGTGCTTGCAGCATGCATGTGTGCACAAGAGAGTGCTTTCTCAGGTCACCTGTTGGGGCAGGCCTATTTGCTGTTGCAGGGCTGCCTCCCCCTCATCAAGCTCACCTTGTCTATGAATGAAAGAAGCAAATAGGAAACAGGACAGCAACCTAGCTGTCTCTTTATACTCTTATATATCTTCTGAATATCATCATACCAGTGTTCAGCCCCTCTCTTTCAGAAGGTGGTTAAAAATATTTATTATTTGAAAAAAGGTCTGTGGAAACACTTAATTGACAGGAGGGGTGTAGAGAACACTATTGAGCACTAGTCTGAAAACGTGCCCACCTGCATTCAAAATTTGCCAGGCACCAAGCTCATTTTGCACCTGGGTATCAGCCACTTGTGACGAAGTGAAGGTGCCTGGGTGCTAGGATGTCTCTAGACGTCTCCACCATCTGGAGGCGCATGCCTGGGAATCCTTGGGTCATGACTATTTTCAAACACTAGCAACATTTCCTGTAGAATTCTATCTGTTATATTTTATCCACACAATCAGAATGAATTTCAGGAACCAAAAAGTCGTATTGAAAAATACAACTTTTGAGTTGTCTAGCCCTAAACAACAACTAGGCATTCTGTTTTGGTGACTGTAACCCTGGTTTAAGGAGCCATTTGCCACCTAGCTTATATATTTGAGTTTCTAACACTGTACAAATAGCACAGATGATAACTGCCACTTTAGATAACATTTGTTGTGTGAAGGTTTGTACAATTGCGAACGGTAATGTACAAAAGCCCACTGTGTGGGGTGAGCGGTGGTGTGTGTGTGGAATCCCTGTGCACTTCAAAGGCTACGTATGTGTACACAACCATAGAAGAGAGGATTATAGTTGGTTGGTTCTGATTTGCTGTAAATGTTCAAACTTCCAAGGATCCTTTGTCAAGACAGAGGGTTGAAACACAACACAGTTAACTGAACGATGTAGAATGATGTATGTGCAGAGAAATCATTTTGTCACACAATTTTGGACAAATGATATCTGGTAACTCAATATCTGAAGAGAAAATTACACATTTCAGGGCAAGGTGTACATTTTATGCATTTATTTAGTTAATTAGGTGTTCATAATCCATGAAAGGTTTGGATGAAAAATGATGGCTTCTTTATTCACTTTATTATATATTTATACAATCCATCCTAAGATTCTTAATATATGCTAAATCTAATATTTAACTGTTAAATGCATTGTAATTTATTGTAATATGCTTATGAAATAAAGGATTTTTTTCTTCTCAAACAGAAACAAAAAGCACCACCACGTGGGCAGATGTAAAGTATAAATTTGGTAATAATGGATACAGCTGGAAGCAATTCCTGTGATCACAGTGGCACTTTCCCCAGTTGCTGTAATTGCTGCTGGTTGAATCTGCAAAGGCCTGTTAACATGCTATAATGCCCATGCAGATTCATACTTTGAAAAAGAATGCAGGTGTTTATTCTGAGAAGGAAATGTGTTGTAGAAATCAGCCCTTAGTCTGATGCGATGAAAAGATGGCTCAAGGCTCAAGGTATGGTGGCACAGTTCAGACATCATGCCAGGCCATGCTTAATGAAGTTTAACCATGGTTTGTCTTGATGTCTGAATTTACAAACTCGGTAGCAGCTTGTGTGGTGGGGAAGAACCATCCTCTTGATGATGGCATCGCTACTGCTTTATTTGGTTTGATGAGGGTTGGCAGTGAGGTTGAGGACATGTGGTTGCATCAGTGGGACTACTGCCACCCATCTCAGACTGCTTCAGCTGCAGCCACACATTCCCAATCTCACTGCCTCTCTGTCCTGGCAAAAAGCAACAGCAGTAGTGTTAGATGGTGGCTTCAAAGCTCCACCTCAGCATGTACTCGGCTACTGGACAAACCATGGCTTGTGATCTGTCAGCAACCAGAATCAGAAACAATGATTTGAAGTGGGCTGTTAAACCATGGCCTGGCATATTTATATTTACAAACCATAGTTACGGCCATCAGTCTGTCTATAGAGAGTTTGCTGCATTATGGAGACAGGAGTGAACTTAGGAATTTATGAAGCTGTGTGTATGTGTCGGGGTGTGGGGGGGGGGATAACAAAAGGAGACAAGCATTTCTACATCATGATTTGCTTGTTGTACATTTTGAAGCTTGAACTGCTGTTTGAGTTTTGGAGTGATATCTGAACGGAACCAATAACTCTTAAGTTGGTTTCCCTTGGTCCAAGTTTTGCATTTTTGCAGCAGAGGAACAATCTTCCCTAAATGGTGACAAACTGAAAGTTTGACTAAAAATGGCTCTTCACCATTTAGAAAGCTGCTGAGCCTTGAGCAAACACTTCCTAATTTTGGCCATCTATGAGATAAAATTCACTTCCTCTCCACCCCACCCTGCTTTTGCCTGATTTGAAATCCTATATTTCTCTAGTTCTTTGGGCAGTTGCCACTGTTGTCCTGCCTTGGATATTGCATTGTGCACGTTTTATTTTTATTTTTGAGAGAAATGGCTTCTGATCACTGAAGCTAGATCTCTAGGTGCCGCTTACATATATAATTTTTTGTTTCTCTTTGACTGTTTCCCAGTGATGAAAATATATGGGATCCACTCTTTAAAACTGTGTGCCATCATGTTGTCTGTCTTTAGAAATAAATAAATCTCAAGCTTGTAAAGCTGTGTGGAGGGCAATATTTTGGCAGGAAAGCAATGCATGTGAGAAGCAACAACAACCTCAGGATGTTGTCATGCCGTTCGGAACAAACTACATTATGCAAGATACTAAAACCAAATTAAATTTAGTACCCAGTACCCACACAGATTGACATGCATCGAACCAGGCACAGAAAATAAAATAATGCAAACATATGCTATTGGCTAAACACTAAGGACCAGATTCAAATGAGTAGTTTTGCCAGCAGGAGCCCTCGCAAGGGCTCCCCCTAGAGCAGTAGGGCTTTCCACTCTCTCCCTGTGTGGCAACTCCATCAAATCAGTCCTGCGGGGGTCAGGATAATCCATTGAACAGTGTGCAGGGGGAGGAGGGGGGAGGTTCTTCTGCTGGGCAAGCAAAAATACTTGTGCGGTTGAAATTGGTTTAGTGCAATGTTGAATTCTTCCCTCTTAGGTTGTATTGAAAGTCATGTTCATTGACTTCAGTGGGGCTTTTCTGAGTAAGAGTAGCATTGAATGCCACCCTAAGCTTTGACTTAGCAGTGCAAAGCTATCCATGTCTACTCAGAAGTAAGTCCCTTTGAGTTCAGTGGGGTTTAATCCCCAGTGGTTGGACCTAGGGGTGCAGCCTTAGCCACCACTGGCAGGCACAATGGCAGGACACAGATGGTGTGGGAAGGTACTCAGTCTAGATGTTCTGGTCAGAAGCAGAGCCTGTGACACAGTATTTTTGGTCTTAAAGGTATGGCATGCATGACACATGGTCAGTTGACAACTTATCAAGTGAAAAATGAACCCTTGTTCGAAACAAAACCCAAACATTGTGAAAGGCCCAATTCTTTTAAAACCTAAATGGACAGGAGGCAGACCCACTGTGCTGTGGTGCTCCCCATGCTGCTTTGGCAGTGGTGGAAAGGAGACAATCAGGCCAATGGGCATGATAGCTTTCCTCTGCGGCGTCACCAGCAGAGCAATGTCAGAATGGGAAGTGGCCATTTTTCAGGCGGCCTGTGCATGCATTTCTTCTCTTTGCATGTTGCCAGAAAGGTGTGGGAAATGACCAGGCTACAGTGACTCCTATGTCCCCATACTGTTAGGACAAGAATATACATTGAACCATTATTCAGCCCTGGACTGCCTTTGTTCATGTAAATCATCGTGCTGTGTGTACTTCAAAAGCTTTTCAAGATAAGAAATTCTTCAAATTTCACTGTGATTCACATGGAAGGTGTTTGTCTAACTGAGGCCTGTTCTTGATGCCTTAGAACTATTGTTCTCTAAATCATGGCAGCCTGCTGAGAGGACTTGAATATTTAAATGTTGAAATGGCCCACATGTGTAAATTAGGTTTTGTACATTCCGGAAATTAAACCTCATGTAGAAGAGATGGCCTTGTCAGAACAAAGACTCTCATTTGAAATCGGCCAGGCATACCAAAGGATACCTTTTTGGGATACATCAAATATAGATGTTCTTTATATAATGCAAGAATAAAAATACACAACAATTCTCTCCTAAAGCTACCTTATGCCATCAACCAGTGGTTCCCAATTGGCGGACTGAGGACCCCAATAAGTCTGTGGCACATACCCATCAACTGGCCAGGATATCCCATTTTGGGGCACCATGCTCTTGCATGGCTCACATGACTCATGTGGGAATGTAGTCTGGAAGACCCACGATCCGGTTTTGTGTTAGGATGTGTTGGAGGGTATGGTGGCACCATTCACATTACAGAAGCTATCACAGAGAGATCAGCATTTTCAAAAGTAGGGGTTCCATGGCTTATGAAAAACGGGGGGGGGGGGGTTCTCTGTACTTAGTTAGTTGGGAACCACTGCCATAGACAATTAAGCACGTAGGTTCTTCTGCCCTGTCCACATATCTGTGTTATGTATCTTCTGAACTCATCCCTATTCTGTCCTGTGTTACACTGAATGTATCCCTCTGGAGCACGTGGCCTCAGTGCAAAGTCCAGGGATGCGGTGGGCACTCTGGAGAGCCCCCCAAAAGAAAAGCGGGTGGCAGTGATGGGCAGGTAGCAAGGCAAGCGTCTGAGGGATGAAAAATGACTGCTGACCAGGGCAATTACCCCAGTCTGCCTAATGGAAGGGATGGCCCTTTGGAAGTGCCATGATGCTGCTAAGCTTACCACAGGCACCTGGTTGGCCACCATCAGCACAGAATGCTGGACTCGACAGGCCTTTGGCCTGATCCAGCAGGGACCTTCTTATGATCTCACTTCATGTTTTCTCAAGAGTTTAAAACTGAGCAGCCTCTTCCCCAAGATTCACACCTGTCACTTCCATAGTCTAGCGAAGCTCTCTTTCCTACCCTTTCCTCTTGTCTTGTATCCCTGCTTCATGGCATGCTGCTTCCCTTGTGCAATATGTGCGCTGCCACAGCCATCCCCTGATCTAGGCAACAGTTTCAGTATGTTCCCGCTCTCCCTTTTTGTCAGAGTAAAGCTGTCTCTTATCGTGCAGCTTCACCGATGCCCGTATGTTCCATTCCAAGTTGCTTGCTGTTTGAATAGCGAAAGGCTGCTGCAGAGACTTTGAGGGTTGAGTGTCTCCTTAATCCAGCATCTCTGGGTGGATTAGGCAAGAAATCCACAGAATGTAGGATGCTGCTCAAAAGGGAAGCATGGGAAGTAAAATTGGAATGGTAAAAAACTGCCTTCTGCCCACATTTAATGCCAGCCGTGCTGTACAGAGCAGAATGGCAGGTGTGACGCTGGAACGAACCCAGAAGTGTTTCACAGCTTTGGCAGCTATCAGACTCCAGCCTGCAACCTAAAACATAGAAATAAGGTGAAGGGGAGTGTGAAGACTTAGCATGCTTGGATAGCATTTAGCCTCCCAGATGATTGAGGTTTCTGGCCCTTTCCTCATATTGCTTTGGAACTGGGCACAGGATTGCCAATGGCATGCCAGCCGCCTAGGGATTAAGCTGGCATCAATTCTAAACAAGCCGCTTGGGGGCAAGAGTTGGTTGAGGTGCATTGGGCTCCTGCTTTGCTAGCACTGCCACAGCCCGCAAGTTCTGAATTTCTGTGCTTGTTAGTATTGTGCGCCTAGGTAAATGGATCAGATTTCAAGGGAAATCTTTCCTCATTTTTCCCTACTGTTGCTTTGTGGTACTACTGGGGAGGGGGAGAGTTTGCATTGCAATGGTTAGGAGCCAAGAGAAAGTCCCCTTTCCCGGTATTCGCTCACATATGTTCACATTGATGTATTGCAGTAAGCTGGGCATCGCAAGTACCAAATGAATAACAGGCCCTCTGGTTTCCTATTGGACTTTATGTGAGTGAGTGAGTGAGTGAGTGAGTGAGTGAGTGCGTGAGACAGACGGACAAGGCAGGCAGGCAAGTACATCTAGCTTATCTAGCTGAAATGGGAGTTCAGATCCCACCAGGGAGCTTCCTAGCTTGGCAGAAGTTGCTCCCGTGTTGAAACAGCGTGGTAGGCTTGTGGTGGATCACACTGGCAGTCACCTTTCCTTCAGATCCTTCCCTGGGTTGTGGGGAATTTGCAATTCTATTCCAGTTTCTCCCTTCAGCTACTTCCCAGGCAGATGCTGTCTATGCATTGCCATGGCAACGCTGTGTTCGCCTCTCCATGGAATTGCATGCTGGAAAAATATTAGTTTAAAAACTATGCAGTGTTTGTATTGATGGAAGCCGAGGTTGTTAGCAGGGATGGATCATCCCAGGCATGAAGGAAGCCCCAATAATGGGCAGTAAAGCAGCAGGATTTGCCTCCAGGGGACAGGTCGCAGGTCGAGAGGCTCCCTACAAATACAATTCTGCCCTCTGTTTTATGGCACATTTTAAAATATAGATATATACTTGCCTTAAGTGTGCCACAGTGGCCCTTGTAAATGTAGCTTAGCTGCAAGTACTTTGAGTAAGTGTGAAAGGGGGTTAGTTATTATTTGTATTTCATTCTTTAGGGAGTTCAGAACAGGATTTTTCTTAGCCCACAAACAACCCTCTGGGCTAGGCTAGGCTGATAAATAGGGATTATAGACTGAAGGTTGCCCACTGGGTTTTATAGCTGAGCAAAGTGATGAACCAACAGAATTCTTAGCCACTGAACCGCACATTGTTTCTTAAATGTTTTTTCAGTGCTCTTTCCATTTCAGCAAAAAAAAGTTGCTTGTAGAATAGTTCAACAAGCGTTCCCCCAACTTCTTCTTTTTTGAAATGTGTTTTGTCAGTTTTTCTGAAAACATACAAGAAAATCAACATAGGCAGGTAAATAAACACACAACCTGCCCCAGCTCAACTTCTCGAAGCAGGAGCTTGGTTCTTGAAACTGCCTGTTTCAGCTCCATTTGCATCCCCCCAAACTGAGAAAATCTGTTAGTTCTATACTGGCCATGCTGCACCATTCAAGACAGCTAGTCAAAGCACATGTTGGCAGAGGGAATGCTGCCACTTAGCCTGGTTTTGTGTGTGTTGCACAAGGAGAGGATCTGGATGGATTTTGAGTGGAGGGGTAGAAACAGTGATCACTTTCCAGGGAGGGATTGCCAAGGGGAAGCAGCTGTGATGGGAGAGCCAACAGAGAAGGAGCTTTCTGTGGGTGGACGGTCATAATCTCTGTCTCTCAGTGCATGTGCATGTGTATGCTCACATGTATGTATGGTACCATTACCAAATAATAAAACTTTTATTTGTATCAGTAATGGATTTTATTGCACCTATGGCTCCAGTAAACATTTCATTCATCCAAATTAGCCCTTGGTGAATATTGCGGGCCTATTGTCTGCTGTTCTACCTACAAAGCAGATACTGTGGTCCCCAGACGTGGCAGTTTGTGACACTGCTGCAGAGTGCGTTTGCTACACCATTTCTTACAGCAACACTACCAGGCATTTCTCCAATGATTTGGGCTTCTCAGTGAATGGGACTTTAGTTGCCGCTTGCAGCAGAAATAACAAGTTGGAAGAAAAGCAATTATCCCTACCATACTCCCTAAAGGTAAAGGTACCCCTGCCCGTACGGAGCCTGTCGTGTCCGACTCTAGGGTTGTGCGCCCATCTCACTTAAGAGGCCGGGGGCCAGCGCTGTCCGGAGACACTTCCAAGTCACGTGGCTAGCGTGACGAAGCTGCTCTGGCGAGCCAGCACCGGTGCAGCACACAGAAACACCATTTACCTTCCCGCTATAAAGCGGTACCTATTTATCTACTTGCACTTAGGGGTGCTTTCGAACTGCTAGGTGGGCAGGAGCTGGGACCGAAAGATGGGAGCTCACCCCGCCGCAGGGATTCGAACTGCCGACCATGCGATCGGCAAGTCCTAGGCGCTGAGGTTCTACCCACAGCGCCACCCGCGTCCCGTTACCATACTCCCTACTTCTATATAAATAAAAAAAATGTTTTATTATTTATACCCCCGCCCATCTGCCTGGGCTGCCCCAGCGACTCTGGGTGGCTTCCAACACATATAAAAACATAATAAAACATCAAATATTAGAAACTTCCCAATACAGGGGTAATAGTTATAATATATTATAATATACAATATAATTTTTGGATGTTGGGGGAGTGGAGTGTGTAGAATCCCTATACAGTCGTACCTCGGAAGTCGAACGGAATCCGTTCCGGAAGTCCATTTGACTTTCAAAACGTTCAGGAACCAAGGCATGGCATCTGATTGGCTGCAGGAAGCTCCTACAGCCAATTGGAAGCCGCAGAAGCCACGTCGGACATTCGGGGTCCAAAAGAACGTTCAAAAACCAGAATGGTCACTTCCAGGTTTGCAACATTCGGGAGCCAAAACGTTCGACTTGCAAGGTGTTCAACTTCCGAGGTGTGACTGTATGTGTTTATCTCTCTGCTTTACAAAGGCCCCTTTCTGACATTTATTTAGTATATTTTATCTATAGTCTGTCCATCCTCAGAGGATCTCTGGGCAGTACACATGGTGGTTCTCCCCATGCTATCTTCTGAACAACCCTGTGAGTAGGTTAGTATGAGACAATGACTGGCCGAAGGAGGCAGCTCTCCCAACCTAGGTGTGTTCATTATTATGTGCGTCCTGAGAGTGCAGCTGTATACACAAGGCTTTCTGTTATAAGTTCATTATAACATGTGCAGAGAGCCTCACATGTACAGCTGAATGTGCAGAGCTCGTGACGCACACAGGTCTGGTGAGCTGCCTGCCATGGCAGTGTTGCCCCCTCCTTACCTGCAGACATTGAGTTCCAGGTAACGTTCTAAAAAGGGCAGAAGTTTAGGTTGGCATGGTGACAATATCTCCAAAGTCAAGGAGAGTGTTCCTTGCCTGGATGTGATCTGTTCCCTACTTTTTACTCCTCACACCAGCTACCTTTGATGGAGTCATTCTTAATAACTCTGGGTTCTGACACTTGCTGGTTGGCGCAGGCCCTTGGACAAAGCTAGAGAGCCAGTGTGGTGTAGTGGTTAAGAGCGGTAGACTCGTAATCTGGTGAACCAGGTTCGCATCTCCGCTCCTCCAAATGCAGCTGCTGGGTGAACTTGGGCTAGTCACACTTCTTTGAAGGTTCTCAGCCCCACTCACCCCACAGAGAGTTTGTTGTGGGGGAGGAAGGGAAAGGAGAATGTTAGCTGCTTTGAGACTCCTTCGGGTAGTGATAAAGCGGAATATCAAATCCAAACTCTTCTTCTCTTCTAGAGATTGTACTTGTAGCTGTTAGCTCAGAGCAGACAGACAAAAAGGCAGCCAGCCGTAGAAAGGATCTTCAGTCTAGATTGAGAAGACCAACAAACCTGAAGCATAGCAACCTTTAGTTTCTCTGTTGTTGAAGTGAAAAATTATTGGGCTGAGAGCAGGTCTGCTGCAATGTGGTTTAGAGCAGTGGTTTCTACTTGAACTTAAGGACAAAATCACTGGACAGAAAGCGATCAACTAGCTTCTATAAGAAGGCCCAGGTGCATGTGGGTGGTTCTCTGTCTGGTGTCAAACAGCACCAAAAACTAAACACAGTGTCTGAAGTCCTTGCTGCTCAGTCATGCCCTGAGCATAAAAGAGGCAACTCCAGACACTTGTCACATGCAGTGGCTTTTTTCTATTAGGGATTCTGGCAGTGGAGCGAGCACTTCAGAAGAGCAACCCCAGTTAAATAGAGCAGTAGCGTTGTACGCAGAGAGTGACTCAGTCTCAACTGCCAAAATCAGAAGGAGAGGTGGAATCTTTTTGAGCAGTCAAGGGAAAGACAAGTTCATTGGCCAGATGGGGAAGTGCAAATGGCTTTTAAGCATCTGGTGTCACTAGGCAGGAGACAGGAACAGATGCAGAGTTTACTGGAGGCTTATCTGTTCCCTGGAGAACTGCCAGAGGTGAGCAACAGAGGAAAGAGGCATAGCTGTGAGACCCATTATACCTTATAGCATTTGTGTGTCTGGGCTCAACTGATGGCATCCCCATTGCATGTGGATGACTCCAGCTCTGAAACAAAAGCTAACCAGAGCATTAGTTTTCCTTGTGAAGATGTGTGAGATGAAGGAAGAACAAAGAGAGCTCTGGAAGGATAGTTTTAGGCTTTCTGGATGGGTTGTTTCTTAATTCTGCCACTTTCTCATGATATGGACAGAGATAGAGGGCCAAAGGAGAAGTGAGGCAGGAAATATGTGAACAGGATCTCTTGAGAGGGTTTCAAAAGAAAAAAGATCAAAGACGCTCTGCATGTTTGTTTTGGGGAGGGGACTGAAATCATGGTGCTCTGGAAGGGGTTTTTTATTTTTTTTAAATGCCCTCCCGGAACCATTTTCCTGATCAAAATGTGCTGAGGTGGAGAGAAAGGAACAGAACCTGCCATTTCCCATGCAGGGCAAAACATACAAGGGTCCTAAGGGTCTTCTCTTCTTAGGGCCTTGTTGCCATAGGGACAGGATCATTCAGTCCTCAGGAGACAAGGGTAGAGCTGCTGTTCTCTTAAACTAGGAGCAGGGAACCTCAGGCCCAGGAGTGAAATGTGGCCCTCCAGGCATGTCTATCTGGCCCTTGGAACTCTCCCCAGGCTACCTCACAGGCCCTGCTTGACTCCCCAAGTGCTTTGACGTGGTTGAAGTGTAATTTAAGAAGAGTCCCCTGGCCAGCCAGATGCCTGTGTGAAGCCCGCAAGCAAGTAATGGAGTGCAGCAGCAGCACTCTGCCCAGTTGCAGTTGCCAGCAAGTGGCTCAGAGGTATCTGACATCTGTCCCTGGAAGCGGAGCATAGCCATCATGGCTAGTAGCCATTGAACGTCTTGTCCTCCATGACTTTGCCTAATCCTCTTATAAAGCCACCTCTTGTGGGAGCAAGTTCCCTAGTACTGCAGGAAGAAGTTCTTTCTTATATCTGCCCCAAATTTTCCAATGTTCAGCTTCAGTAGAGGTCTGTGAACTCTGATTCTGCAAATGCCCACAAGGTCTGTATCCTTGAGCTCTGATAGTAACTCTTGCATGTGCGGAGGCTAGGGAGGTTGTGTGTGTGTGTGTCTGTGTGTCTGTGTGTGCGTATGTGTGTAGAAATTATTCTGCAAATGCAATTTCCTTCAGAGGCACCAGTGTTCAGTGAGTTTGCAGAAGTGATCCTGGCGAGATGAATCTATGAGCTGCATCCATTTTTTTAAAACAATGGTTCACAATCTGCTGTCTTGAAAATTCCTTGCATTTTGTGAATGATACTTGTTCAAACATTTCTGCAGTTACTTAATGGTAGGGAGATCAAGAAGACAACTAAATCTGATATAATCTTGCTTAATCTACTTCCTGGAATGCAACCTCCCTTGGTAAAGGAGCAGGAACAATGGCTTTTGTTAACACCTTTGGTTTAATCCCCGGGTTTGTTGGAGGAGAATGGCAGTGGGCTGTAAGGGAAGGGTAGCTATTTCAAAGCATGCCTCCCTTGTACAGCATAGGACAGCAATGTGTGTGTAAGAGAGAGAGAGACCGATTATTATGCTTGCTGCTCTTTGGAGACTGAAGACCTAACATTGCCTCCCTCGGCACCAGGCAAATGGGTACCATTGTGGTGCAGTGGTTAGAATGTTGATCTAGAACCGGGAAGACCCAGGTTCAGAAGCTCACAGCCATGAAGCTCATTGGAGATCTTGGGCCAGTCACTGCTTCTGAAAACAAAGCATGTTCAGCTGCCTTGAATTAATAATAAAAAAATAGTGACTCTCCTGAATCATGTTAAGTTTGGCCAATTCTTGGTATGACATTTTAGAAAAGTTTGATGCTTACTGACATGCCTAAGAGTTGGTGTGCTGGATGTTGGAATGTCTATAGTAAGGACAGCCAATGTTGTGCCCTCCAATTCCCATCATTCTTTATCATTGACCATGCTGGCAGGGGTTGATGGGATCTGGTGTCCAACAACATCTGGAAGGCATCACATTGTGTTTCCCTCATCTAGAGCAGTGTTTCCCAACCTTGTGCCTCCAGATGTTTTTGGCCTACAACTCCCATCATCCCTAGCTAGCAAGACCAGTGGTCAGGGATGATGGGAGTTGTAGGCCAAAAACATCTGGAGGCACAAGGTTGGGAAACACTGATCTAGAGGATCAAATAAGCTTGTCCTAGTGCACATTGATCAGTCCTGCAGAATTATCTGGGAGCCTTACCAGGTCCCACACCCCCTATCATTGCACAGTTGTTGTGGAATCCAGACATCAAGTGCTTCTTTTCTGAGTATTCACTTACGAGTTTTCAAACCACAGTATCGGGATTCTTCTCTCCAGCCAATGCATCAATTTGTTGTAGTTAGTGTAGTGTGGAATCCTCCTACTGAAAGATTACTCTCCCAAGCATTATGTGGGAATTGATACTGTATAGCACTGTTGGGTTCTCAGTTGTTGCTCAATCTGCTGTCCAGATGCTAGCTGCTGATGGGTCACTTTGAATCTTTTGCTCTCTCTTCTTATGGCTCATTATCTTCAAACCGGATTTTCAGCCAGACACTTCTTCAAATTGAGCGCTATCCTCTGACAACCCTTTAAATAGTGGAATCTCTTGTGGAAAGTAGGACATATAACCAGCCATCCAATCATGGGTAGTCCACCATAGTGTCTAATTTAGCCCTGAAGTCAAAGAAAGGCTAAAGGCAAGAACTTCATTGCCAGGAATCATATTGTAGAAGTGTACTTGATATTCCTTATTGTTCTCTGCCACATTCAAAGGATGACATGGACTGATACAAATGCTAGTCTTTTTACAGATCCTAATGTGGTTTCGGGAGAAGTACTGTGAATGATATAAGGATATTAGACTACATTATTCGGTTTGCAGAAAGCTGTACAATGTAACCAGAGGAGACTATGAAGCTTATTAATTGAAAAGATTATTATGCCACCATATAGCCAAAGAGTCGAAGGCAGATTACAAAAATTTAAGATGAAAAGAGCAACAATAGAAAGTATGCACACAAAAAGCTGCACAGTTATAATTCAGAGTTTAAAATAATCACGCTGGAAAAGCTTGAATTTGGGGGGTGAAGTTGACTCCCTGTCACTCAGAGTGCTGACAATTTCTGTCACCTTTCTCCCTCTCCTGTAGTTATACACTCCACTTCATCTTATTTTGCTCTATACTATTTTTCATACCTATCACTTCTGAATGATCTTTGCTTCATTGCATATTAGGTGTAATGTTAGTCGCCGGGTTTGCAGGCCTTCCTCATTAATCATCCATGTCTTAGGGTGCATTTTAAATGGGTTTGCGTAACTGGAATATGCTAATTTCATGATTTATTTAAAGCGTGTATGCAAAGGTCTGTGCTGTGCTTATCACTGCTCGTCTCTGTTTGAATGCAAGAGTTTGGGAGGACCTGCAGGAGAATTCAGAGCTGCCACAATCGCCAGGGCAACTTGTCAGGTGCACAAATTCTAGCCAACATCAGTCTCACAGTAACTCCCCCTTTATGTGCCCCAACTTCCCCTCTTTCTCAATTGCCAGAGTCATTAATTCAGTCACTTTATACACCAGAGAGCATTGCAGTCGCAGTGGGAAAACCCGGTAGTAAAAGCTGTAGAGACCAGAAAGTCTTGCCTGCCTCCCATTATGGCTCTCACAGTTTGGTGCAGTTTTTGAGGCTTAATGTTTTATGGCAGAGCTGGAACAGTTTAATAACCTCATAAAACCTAATGGAGTGTTGTGTGCTCGTACTCAGTGGTTGCCAGTTACCATTTGCTTGCCCATTGTCACTTTGCAGCTAGTGAAGGTTGTGAATTTGGTAATATACGGGGGTGGGACAGTGGGACACTGTAACTAGGGATACTTCCCTCACAAGTGAGTGAACTGCGGGCAAAGGTGAGCCCCCTAAAACCAGTAACCCCCTTCTTGCAGTTTTTTCACAGCATCACATTCATTCCTTACACACGTTCATTCTTATTATCTTTGCTCTTTCTGTCTGGGGCTTAAATTCCTGCAAGCTCCTGCCCTGGATCATGAAGCCTTTGCTTTTGATATTAACCACAGACACTGCCTTCTAGGGCTAATGGTCTTTATGCAAGAGCAAATGTTGTGAATATTGTTTTATTTGGGAGAAGCACATTTTCACCACCATCCTCCCCCATTTATTTCTCTCTCTTGGAAGAAATGCTTGCAGCGCTTCCTGATTACTCGATAATCAGGTAATATTGCTGTGGCTGCAACTGGTTTCTGTGCCACGTGCCCTTCTCTTATTTAAATGTTTTTTAAAATGGCATTGAAAAGTTTTCAACTTGTTTATGTTGGGGTTTTTAAAGTGCCATGAATAGAAGGCTGTTCTGTAAATAAAACCGTTTATTGTTATTAATTATTAATATTCTGGATGATAGCAAATTGGGCTACATCAAAATCAGCTAGAAAGATGGTCTTAATGGTTAATTAGAGAGGAAGAACCAGCGCCGTCATCAGAGAAAAATAATAATGAGGGAATTGATCCATGGGAAAATTCTCAGTGCCCTTTGGAGAGCTCATCTATATTTTAGGAAGCAGCTGACTGGTTGCTGCTTTGGTATTCTTGAGAAATATCAAGAATAATGGTTGTTATAAGAAGACTCTCCTGAGTTATACACAAGGGTTTGATAGGGCTAGCAATGATGCTGCCACTACAAAAAGCATTTTGAAATGGTCTTACGGTACATATGCTAAAGGGCAAGTTCCTTTTACAGCTTGCAACCCCTTCTCATTCCCAATTTCCCTTTGGAGCATAAGAGATTGAGCCAAGCCAGTGCCAGCATATTGAGAGGTAGTTTTCTGAATCAGTTTGATTCTTTAAATTATCCTTGACTATATTTAGCCAGAACTGTTGGATTTTCTTTTCCAAAAACGTTGCGGTTTTGCTGAATGTATCACCTCTCAGACTTCAGACACCCTTAATAGGATTGCCAGCTCTTGCCCAGGAAGCTACACTTCTTGCTTTAGTACCAGGTTTCACAGGCCACGTTTAGGAAAAGGCGTCTTCTTCCCAGCTAATTTTGGGGTGAAAACAGTAATCCCGCTCACAACAGCAAGCAGGGAGGCCAATGGTATCCTGTATCATGGAGACAGAAGACAGCATACCCAAATCCTGCCTCTCTGACCTAGAGATGTTAATATGTCATTAATCACAGTCTCCAGCTCTAGAGCTGCAGCCCTAAGGAGAACTGGCAAACTCCATCAAACCTACCAAGGATTAAACCAGGGGTAGGCAACCTAAGGCCCGGGGGCCGGATGCGGCCCAATCGCCTTCTAAATCTGACCCGCGGAGGGTCCGGGAATCAGCGTGTTTTTACATGAGTAGAATGTGTCCTTTTATTTAAAACGCATCTCTGGGTTATTTGTGGGGTATAGGAATTCGTTCATTATTTTTTTCAAAATATAGTCCAGCCCACCAGTGGCGTAGCATGGGGGGTGCAGGGGGGGGCAGCCGCACCGGGCGCAACATCTGGGGGTTAGGGTTAGGGGGCGCAAATCCACGGGTTAGGGGGCACAAATTACTTGCCTTGCCCCGGGTGCTGACAACCCACGCTACGCCACTGCAGCCCACCACATGATCTGAGGGACGGTGGACTGGCCCATAACTGGAAAAGGTTGCTGACCCCTGGATTAAACAAAATGCTTGTGTCACAGAAGTAGGCAAAAGTATGCAGACCACATTTTCAACTCTCAAAGATTGTATATATATTGTCACTATGTAATAGAGGTGGAAGCTGTTAGCAAAGATTCTACCACTGGTGACAGCAAAGTCTGACATCCTTTTCTTCTGTGGAGAAGTTGTTGTTCCGTTTCATAGCCAAAGACCAAAGTTGCCATGCTCTCGATGTGTCCATGAGCTTCCTGAATCTTATTACACGTTTTTGAGAAAAGGCTTCCTCCACCCACCCTTTCCTTTGCCCCCCCCCCACCTTTGGTCAAGGCAGAGAATTCGTGATGTGGTAGAGGTATGACTTTGACAGACTATAATTAATATCTGAGAGATTGATGGGGACCTGGAGGCGGAAGAACCACTATTGAGTTAAATAGCCCTGTTGTTGTAACATCATTGCAAATAAGCGTTCACCTGCTGCTAACTCCTTTCCGTGTTCTCAAGGCCATAAATTCAATGGAACAAAGAAGCTATGGGAGCTGCAGATCTAGGGCAGTCATGGGCACATATGAGGGACACAGAATTGTGAATGAGCTGGGGGGACACTGGCCAGCTCAAGGGCAAACTGTGTCTTGTACACAGGTTGGAGAGTCCGTCCCTTCTAATGGATTTGATCTAAACAGAAACATCTGGTCTAAAGATATATTCATGGAGCAGTGCAGGTACTATCTATTCATAACTGAAAATACTGTAACCTGTTCTGAGCTCACAGAATAGGGAGGAAGCCTAAAATATATCATTAATCCATCTACACTCTTTGCTGATGGGGAGGAATAAGCCAGTGAATCCACAGTCTTGTATGTCTGTAGAGGTAATAATGTTTAAATGCATTGAGATGCCTTCTATATAGAGAGGCAAATATATTTGATGTGCCTCTCATCAAATATATTTGAGGCCTGGAAGACTCACCCAAGCATTTAAAGCCGGGAAATATCTAATTAATCATTGGCAAAATGTAATCTACTGTCAAAGGTGTTCATTTTGACATTTCAGTGTGCAAGGAAAGTGACAAGCAAAACATCCAGGGCTGTATTAAACCAGATTGTTTCATTAGTGAAAACCAGCACAATGATACAAGTGCAGTTGGATCCTGCATCCCTATGTCATCCCCAAATCTGCTCTGGAGGGTCAGGAATGCTTTTAGTGACAGAATGCCTTAGCGTGCTTTAGCGTGACATTGAATACAATCCCCTCTCCCTTTTGAGCTGTAGGATGGGATGCTTCCCCCTTAGCATGCTAAAACTAAGGAGTTACGCTGCATTCACTTGGCATCCTTACTGAATTGACAATCAGGTGCTTTTCAGAGAAATGCACTCTGACACCAGTAACTTAATAGTCACATTGAGATAGGAAACTGGAGCAGAGGGGTGGGGGTAGCCTGCACTGAGGGGGTAAAACAAAAAGATTCAGCTATACCAGGAAGCACTTGATTCCCTTCTAGCACTGGCTGCCCCGAGCTGGGAGCCCCGAGCCAAAAGGTTGCGCTTTTGTAATTGAAAATGTAAATTTCTTAACATTGCGGCTTATGATATTCTCTGGCATTTGTGTGTGTGTACATGACTATGCTTCAGCCTGCACACCTGCAGCTGAGTTCACATGTGGCACCCAAGACAATAGGCACATCTCCTAGATGGCCCCTAGACACCACAAGCAATATAAATGGTAATTTCCTGATGAAGTCATTTTGTTTGGAGTGGCTGGTTTACCCCAGAAAGCCCTTGAACACATGACCCTGATTTCTAACTGCTATTCCTCCTTCCATATGTGATTGAGCACAGGGCTGTGCGTCGGGGCACCCACTGAGGGGCATAAACATTAGAACAGTTTCAACAGCTGCAACAAACTCTCTCTCTCTTTCTGGCAGTTGTCTTGACTGCTGTGATGTTCTCTTGAATGGCCTTTTCGATTTCCCTGTCTCTGGAGGTTCTGAGCCTTTTATTGGCACGGTTTAAATTTCTCTTCACAACATGCCAGCAAGCAGCAAAACACTGTTATTATGATCCTGTGCGCTTGAGGACAAGATTACCTTGGCAGTTTCCCCTGCCTTATAAATGTTGCGGGGCGGGGGGGGGGGGGGGAGTGACGGCGGTGACGGCTAGCTAGATTTTTAACATGGCCTTAAAAACCATAGGCTGTTCTTTCCTTTGGTGATCTGCGTTCAACTTGTATGTTTTCATCCTTCACTAGATTGACAATATCCCTAAAAGAACTGGGAGTTCTTCCCCATTAAAAGCAAGAGGCAACAATTCAGTAGGTGTAGTTTTCCCCGTCAATGATGGGAGAAGTTGCACCTGTCTGACTTACGTTTTCCTCAGAACTCTTAAAGGAACAGAAGTCTTTCCGCTTTTGGAGCAGAGGTAGCTAACAGGGGTGTTTCCCAGATGTTGATGGACTACAACTCCCATCAGCCCCGTTCACTGGCCATGCTGGTTATGCAAGATGGGAATTGTAGTCTAAAAACATCTGGAAGGCACCACATTGACTATCCCTGTTTTGGATACCTTTACCTTTAGCTGCTCCCTATTTCAGGAACTGAAAGGAAAGATGGTTGTAAAATGCAAGTTTTTGCATCTCTATTTCTGTGGAGAAGATTGAGCTCCAAATTATTCAGGTTGTTGAGCAATTACATTTCTATCAACTGTCGTGGAAAAAAATGGGACATCCCATATTTTCTCACGAGAGGACGGCAGCCATTTTGGCCGCCACAATTTTGCACAATTTTGGGCCACACTCTCGCCCTGAAAAGGCGCTTTTCGGTGCAGCGCTTTTGCATGGCATCCCAAAATGTGCATTTTTGGGTGCCGTGTCTGGGAAAAGTGGTTTTTTGGGGGGGTGATGTCATGTGGGTCATGTGACTTGCTCAGAAGTGCACTCCTGGAAGATGGTGTCCCGGATTGGAGCCACTATGTATTGGTGGGTACGCAATTAGCCTTTTAGCTGCCTCAGGTTCTTATTATGCCATGCATGTTTGTCATTGTAGCTTGCATAATTGCAGCAGGAATGAGTGTAGGTTTCAGCCTGACACAAAAGGGCAGGGAGCAATGCTTGTTCACCCCATCCATTCAGGGTGGTCCTTCCTGGTGTCTTGGAAACGTGGTTCCCCGTTCCACCCGCACCAAGCAGTCTCATAATGAAAGGAGGCCAGCAATCTTTGTGATCGAATGGATGCAATTAGCTGCCATTTCAGCTGGACAATGAGGTCTCTCCGAGGGATGATGCCTGCTTGTTTCATGGGCGAAGCCATATGCATAGTCTTGACCCTACGCAAGCCAAGCATACAAATTATCCGTTTGTGGAACAGTCTGGCTGAGGTGGAATCGCAAAGAATTTGTCCCAGGACCCTCCTATCAGTAGGCAGTGGGTTGAAGCTGAGAGTGGGAAGAAAAGCTGGTGCTGTGTATGTTTGCTCTGACGCATCCAAAACTCCACATTCATCACAGTTGGAAGGACAGAGAGTTGGCATTGCACACAAAGGCACTTCCTCCAGCCATGGCAAGTAATTAGTGGTTCCCTGTGTGTCAGTCTCCTTTGCCACCACATTGGGCTAGAAAAGATATCTTTGAACACCCAGAACCCTAAATACATACCAAAAAGCCATCACTTCCACACTCTGCATTACACACCTAAAGTTTCACATATTTAATGCTGTCTCAACACAGACTCTTTGTATATCCCAGATCCCATCTAAAATCTCTCCCTGGTCTATCCAGGCTCTGGTTTTCACTCCTGCTCAAACCAGTTAGGTTTTTCCTTTCCTCTCTTCTGTTGGTGAACCTTACCAGTCCTCCCACTGGCTACTTTTGATTCTGATTTTGGGGCTCAATTAAAAAGGGGGGAGGAAAGGGGGGGGAGTAGTTTGTTTCTCATCCTCAGTAATTGTAGAATGAAACTTGAAACTGAATAGCTGTAGCACAGAGACCTGAAGGTCAGAGAGGGGCATCAATGCACTGCAACTGGCGGCCATGGAGCTAGTTTTTCATACCAGTGAAGAGGCTGAGGAGGAATATATATTCCCCCCCCCCCCCGTGCTTTCTGCAGTGAAGCAGGCAGGGAAAAGAGATGCTGTTGAAATGTCAGAATTCAGACCCATCTCAAGTTTGTGAAAAAGCTGCTATTTTGTTTTTTATTCCATTCATTTCATTTCTTACTTGCCCTTCACCACTAGATTCCAGAATGGGTTACAGTGCTATAACATACAGGATTAAAATTAGTTAAAATAATTTACAGTCAGAAGAATAAGGTGGGTCCTGCCTGTCTGCCTATCTATTCGTACCTGTATGTGCGTGAAAGGCTCACAACCCCCTGCTGCTCAATAGATGAACTCTTGTGAAATATGGTGCTAACTATGTAGTATGCTGTCCAGGACAGGTGAACTCTGTTTTGCTTGTGTGGAAATAGTACATAGGAGGCTAGCACTATTGCATTAGGGACTACGGATCTGGCACTGGGCTGGTCCTACCATTAGGTAAAGTGCAGTGGCCGCCTCAGGTGGAGGTGCTGAACAGAGGAGAGAGCTCCGCATTGCGCACATAACCTGCCCTGCAGCCTCTAAGCTAGGTTGCTGCCCTCAGGTGCAGTTGAGCATACTGTCCCATCACGAGTCTTGGAATAAGATTCAACTGCTAGCCCAGTTATAGCCTCTACATGGCATGGCAGTGGACAGGCGCCATTTTGTCCTCTGCCTCAGGCAGCTGAATGTGTTTTAACTGGTCCTGGCTGAAGCCTAGCACCATGTGCCTACTTCCTAACTTATAGTGTTTCTGTCCTTCTCTTCACAGGGAGCTGAATGGGAACAACATCACCCGCATCCACAAAAATGACTTTGCTGGGCTGAAGCAGCTGCGAGTTCTGTGAGTGGCCTCTCCCTGTTGCCTCCAAAGTGATACTATCCTCATGTCTCCACCCCTGTTATTACGGAAGCCACGTGGGGCTGCTGTGTGTGTGTGTGTGTGTGTGTGTGCGTGCGTGCGTGCGTGTGTTCCCTTTAATTCAGAGGTGGGGGACCTTTTCCATTTCTTTCTGGGCAACCTTCTGAGGGCCACATGCCAGTAGTAGTGGGCAGGGCCAGGAGCAAAGGGGGCAAATTTATGCCTTTGTACAGCAACTTGCCTTCAACAAACGCTCACACACCCTTCCCTATCCTGTGCACAGTCAGCCCAACAAAGAGGAACTCCCATCTGCTAGGATGCTGGGCTCCCTTTGTCCTCTTCCTCTTGTTTTTCCCTTCTGCTATCCCAACTCTGATGCTCTTATTCCTTTTTCAGGCAGCTGATGGAAAACCAGATCAGCGTGGTGGAGCGAGGGGTGTTCGACGACATGAAAGAGCTGGAGCGACTGTGAGTGTCTCAGGGAACTGATCAAACTACAGAAGCTGTCGGTGGGGGAAGTATACACACAGAGGGAAAAGATGTGTGTGTGGCACGCGGTGGGGGGGGGGTAGAGATTTCCCAACAGAAACCCTGTTTTCTCTCTCCCCTCCATTCAGGCCATTCACAGGCCTAGGATCATACACTTGGTGGGTTTCTTGGTCCTAGGAAGTTCAGAGGTGGGACTGGGCCAGGGGTGGAGAGAACAGCTCAAAAGCAGTCAGCTCCAGTACCTACACCAAGAACCAGTGCTTCTCCACCCCCACCCTCCTGCTGACACAGGCAGATGGTGTGAACACTAAGTGTTTTTACACCCAGCCCTGAACAGCCTGGCTGGCATTTACACCCAGATGCTTCCCAGTCTGTTCACCATTTCTTTCAGATCTAAAATAATTCTCAGCAGTGTGCGTTCAACGAGGGGCAGTGTTCAAATCAACCCAAGCTGTGTCTGCCTCTTTTCCACACAACAGCTGTAAATTGTCACCTGCGAAACGTGCTTCTATTGTCTCTGAATATATCCTTCCCTTGTCCTGCCACAGCCAGGGGGAAAGGGTTGTTCCAGTGCAGTCCTGGATCAGACTGGCATGCCTAGCATTGTGCAGAACATGCTACCCCTTTAATTGGCAAATGCCAGGCTAAATGGACTTTCATCAGTATAGAGATATCATACAGAAACCCCAATCTTCATCCATAAAGCATCATGGGTAATTCATTATTGGAAGTTTAGGCTGCATTGCCTTTTCATTAATCTGTGGCCACTCTCTGACCATTATCCATGTCCTGTACAAATCTGCAAACACCACAATTGGACCTCTATCTAGTTGTGTCTTGATACTTGGTCCTTTGTATCAGTTGCCCATTCAGATTCTTTGTTCTCCCCCTTCCTTAAAAACAATACTAAATTATATTTTAAAACACATGTAGTTTGCAATCTGAATTTTAAACCCCCCACTAAAACTGCACACATCTGTATACAGGTGGGTAGCCGTGTTGGTCTGACGCAGTCGAAATAATAATAAAAAAGTTCAGTAGCACCTCAGAGACCAACTAAGTTTGTTCTGGGTATAAACTTTCGTGTGCATCTGAAGAAGTGTGCATGCACACGAAAGCTTATGCTCAGAACAAACTCAGTTGGTCTCTAAGGTGCTACTGGACATTTTTATTTTTATTTGACACATCTGTATAGTTTGCCTATACATTCCTATGTACCTTTGACAGGATTTGTACCCCTCTTTTCTCTTGAAAATACACACTTGTACCTTTTATCACAAGTATTTTTATGTTCTTGATCTGTAAGGGTGTGCTGAAACAAATGGAATAGTTGGCTGAAAAATATCGGTCAAGGTTTTAGGGAGGTATTCTAGTTAAGCTGTGAGATCATTGGGGCACAAAACTACTAGTGGTAGCAACAAAACCAAGTGACCTTTAAGCACAGCTGCTATTGTTGTAGGATATATAATAAGGTGCAGAACCTGTGGACTCCCAACTCCCATCAACCCAGGCTACCATGACCAGTGATCAGGGATGATGGGAGTCTGTGAATGCTTATGAATCCTTCCCCTCTGTTTTCTTAGACGTCTGAATCGGAACCAGCTGCACACTTTGCCAGAGCTCCTATTCCAGAATAACCAAGCATTGTCTCGGCTGTAAGTACCTGGAAATATATTGCATATTGCTTTTGTTTTTTCTGCCCTTTTGAAGAATGGTGTTGAGGGAGTACTGCAAATCTTGAATGGGAAAGCAGCAAGAAAACTGTTTTGGGTGTGGTGCACCAATTGCTGTGTACTGGAATTGGCTGATGGGGCTACCAGAACATCAAGGTGTGGATCTGCGGTGTGCCCTGAATGTGTAGAATGAGAAACGGAACACCTTTGTCCAGTCCACAACTGCCACATCTTGAGATCCAGGTCACAAGAGTTTTAAGGCATGGTACAAATTGAGGCTGCATGCACCCTAACCTGTTCGTAGAACACAAAAAATGTGTTTTGACAAAAAATGTAGTTTTTCTCAGTCCAGAATCATTCATCCTCATCATCAACATGCTGCTTTCAGTCTTTGATTCTAGATCCTGCCATTCTCAACAGGTGTGTGGTTACTTGATACACATTTGAAAACCCTCACCTTGATTAGGTTATCTATGCCTTTTCCTTCCTGCATATGCCCCAGGTAAATTAAGTAGGAAGTGGTGTCTGCAGCCTTGGTATACACCCACCCACAGTGTTATTGGGCAGGTGTTGATACATTCCCCCATTCATGGGGCTGCTTACATTTCTCTTCAAATGGATGCACTGCATTTAAAATGGAAACAATCTGCAATGAGGTCCCAGTCCCCTCTGAATTAAACCAACTTCTCAAGCAATGTTTTTCAAGGAAGGCGGAATACGCAATAGATCCAGATTGCATGCGAACTACATAGAAGAAACAAGTACTCAGTCTCCATTGATTCCAGAATAAAATGTTGTGTGTACACAGCCTGGTATTATTGCCACCTGGGTATGGAAAGACTAGTGGGTTCTTGAGATCTTCATACATATCACTTGGAAGCTGAGGACATTATATGTATTGGGCATTTCAAAGGTCATGTGTTGCACACAGATGACCACAATCCACCATGAACTGCAGATTTTAGGTGGACTGAATCCCGCTGAATGCCTACATGGAATAGCAGCAGAGATATGGAAGTTGATCATTGATCATTTATCTAGAAAGCTTTCCTGTAAAACAGAGGTGGGGGATATTTTTCAGCTTGAGCGCCATGTTCAAAGTTGCTTGCTGGTGCTGGACAGGGCCAGAGGCAGAAAGTGGGTGGGCAAGCAGATGTAACTGTTCCCTTTGTATACAGTGGGCTTCATTCCAGACATGCAGAAGTTTCTACGTCCCAAATTGCATAGGTACCATTAAGCATCCGTTTGTGTCTGTGTACACCTGTATACTCTACAAAAAAGAGCTGTGATGACTGATGCAAGAGGGCTCTTTAGATTTTTGCTTTGCTGAGTTGATTGTGAATCTAAACATTTTGTCTCCCTAGCTGAACAGACAATATATAATCACTTCTATCCTCCCTTGCTAATTACCAAGAGCTAGGAAAGACAGAAGATGAACAACTGTGTCTTTTAAAAATAAAGATAAAATGTTCATGTAAAATAATTAATAAAAGGAAGTATAAAATAACATTTCCTTTGTAGACCTGCCTCCTTAAAAGCTCGTGCTAATAACTTGAAATATGCAGTTGCCCATAAAACGTGTTTATAATTATGTATTTCTTTATGGCTTCTATAAATACAAAAGTAACAATGACTTGCATAACATGTTTTCTTCTCTGTGCACCGGCAGCTGCTAACAAAACATTATCAAAATCATAGGGGGTGGGCACCTGCCAAGGCTCATTATCACATGTTGGAGGGATTCAAAAAGGGCTTCTGGCAAAGCTTTTGAGTCAGAAAAAGCCACTTGCATTGTTAAAGTGTGTGTGTGTGTGTGTGTGTGTGTATTTGTGTGTGGGCACAAACACAGAAGGTAGAAGCATTAGCAGAGATGACAGCTTGCAATAGGAGAACTACTAGTAGAAACAAATGAATTACTTAAGCTGAGTTTTTGGCTTGGAATACTTTTTGTTTTTTAGCTTTTGTAGAGGTTGGCGGATAACCATGAGTCATTTCATTTTTCCTGTCTTATTTCCCTTCCCCATCTTCACTTATCCAGGCTTGCCTGATTTTTAAAGACCACTTTCTAGAGGCTGGTGGAAGAACTTTCAGATCTCATTTAAGAACAGAAGTTCATACAACCACAATTAAAAGATTTTAAATCATCACAAGTGTTCCTGTAGAAATTATATGCTGGTATACATTCTCCCTACCCGCACAGAGAATGACGGTCCTTACTGTGTCAGAGGTAGCCAATGTGATGCTTTGCAGATATTTATGGCCTACAGCTCCCATCATTCCTGACTATTAGCTACACTGGCTGGGGCTGGTGGAAGTTGGAGTATGATAACATTGGGAAGGTGCCATTTTTTCTACCTGAGTTATAAGGGGAAGGGATGGGCTGCAGTGCATCAGAGAGTAGTTACCGTATATTTTGCTCTATAAGACTCACTTTTTTCATCCTAAAAAGTAAGGGGAAATGTGTGTGCGTCTTATGGAGTGAATGCAGGCTGCACAGCTATCACAGAAGCCAGAACAGCAAGAGGAATTGCTGCTTTCACTGCACAGCGATCCCTCTTGCTGTTCTGGCTTCTGAGATTCAGAATATTTTTTTTCTTGTTTTCCTCCTCCTCCTCCAAAAACTAGTCTTGTGGTCTGGTGCATCTTATAGAGCGAAAAATACGGTAATTTTTATCTTCTTTTTGTATCCTTCACTTACAAATGGCCTTTCTAATGACATATGAGTTTCTTAGAGAGATTAAAAACTCATGAAGAACAGAAAATCAACATATATTATCTTCAAATGCTTACTTACATTGTTCCTTGCTGGAGGCTATGAATATGTGGCAGGGTACAGATGTCTAAAGCCATATTCTTCCGATCAAGTGTCTGAAATGGACCCCTGTCAGAGCTAAGGAAGACAAGCCATTAGACCTAACACAGCAATGTTGTCATTTCATTTTTACCCATGCAAACCAGACTCTGCAGAGTGCCTGGAATTATATTGGGAAGAGGAAAAAAGCCCAGTTGGAGAAGCCCACACGATCATAGCACAGTATCCTCAGCCAGTGGGTGGCATTCTGTGACTAGAGAAAGAGCACAGCTGTGTAAGGGAAGCAGAGGTTTCGGAGAATAAGTGTTTGCTTCCCTTCCCTCTCCCAACATTTTAAGGAGTGCCAGGTTGATTCCTGAGGAATGTCAGCATGGCCTGGTTTGTTCGGGGCTCTAATCCCAAGAAGAAGGACAGGAGACATGTGCAGATATTTCCCACTGCTCTCCGGGACATGCTTCTCATCCAGATGCAAGACCTTAGGAATGAGTATGAAAGGAAGTACCAAGGAGATGGCTTCCTCTGTTTTATATGTGATTATAAAAGGACAAGAGAGGGGATAGGCCTGTGCCAAGCCCCCTAAAAGGCACGGTTTCTGAGGCAGCCGTTACCATGGCAGCTGATGGCTTGATCTAGCTTATTGCCATTGACTGTCGACTTTGCTTCTTCAAGCTGTTAAACAGTTATTCACTGTTGTTGGACAGTGTGCCCCCACAACTGTGTATCGCCCCCTCCCAGAACGATGTATCCCCAAGTCATACTCAGAACAGACCCATTGAAATCATTGTCCTTGACTAAGGCAAGTGCATTGATTTCAGTGGATCTACTCTGAGAATGGGTTAGTTGGATGCAAATTTCCATAAATAAAAATGTAGACATTTGTGAGTTTGCATGAGGGGCTCCAGAGCATAGGTGCACACAAGTGCACACTCACAAACCCACACATAAAACCAGGGCGTCACGCTAACTATGAAGTTCTGGATGGATTAAACCCTGCAGTGCAAAGCTACTTCTTCCCTACCTGATCTGGCCTGGATGTGATTAATTTTCAACCTTCTGTTAGATGTAGCAGATACACATAATATTTATATTATTTCATTATATTATATTATATCACAAGGCATTTCAGTGAAAGGCAATGACACACAACCCTATTTCTTGGTGACATCTGAATCAGATATGAGGCTGTGCAAGCTCTGGATGCAGTGGTGGACCTGCAGGAGGGCTAATGAATTGTGTTGGAATCCTGAGAAGATGGAGGCTCTTTTGGTACCCCTGGATGTATCTTTGTCCCTAGAGGCTCAAGTGTCCTCTCTGGCTAGGAGTGCCTTCTACCAGCTTCATCTGGTTCACCAGGTATGGCTGTTCCTGGTCAGGGACAGCCGACTTCTGTAGTTCATATGTTGGTAACCTCAAGTCTTAATTACTACAATATGCTGTACGTGGGGCTGCCCTTGGGCCTCATCTGTGATGGCTAAACTGCTGATGGGGGCAGATAGGTGACAACATGTTACACTGTTGTTAAAATCTCTGCAGAAGCTGCCTATCTGCTACCTAGCCAGGTTCAATGTTCTTGTATTAATTTACAAAGCTCTGAAAAACTTGGGATGAAATAGAAGGGCTGGTGGCTATGGTGCCCCGTGTCAAGGAAATGGTGACGGGGGAGGTAGAGGATTCCCTCCCTTATTGTAGGGGTGGGTCAGCCATGTCTGCCTGGTTCTGAGTTTTTAAAAAATGATGTGCATTCATAAGCCCTTGGTCTAGAATGCAAGTGGTCAAATAAGCTGAGAATTGCATATACAACTGGGGGGGGGGATTTTGCCCCTGTTTGGGGGGACAAATGTTAAGTATCATGAGCTTCCACATACCTAAGTTTCCCTTGGGTACGCTGTAACCTTTGATTTGTTTGTTGGAAGAAGCATTATGCTTTCATAGTCATTGGCACAGGGCCACTCAAATTCAGTATTGGAGGACTTTGTAATGTTTGCTGCCATGGACCAGCTGTAAAACTCAACATTCATATTTCACAGTCTGATGATTTTCCAAAAAGACATGCAGATCACACTAGGAAGTGCTGTACAAGAACTGATGCTGCCAGAAGTGTGTCTTTCAGAAATATGGGTACTTTTCTTTAGGTGTTTCGGGTATTCATAGCTCTTTGAGAACCTTTGTTCATTCGGCCATGATGCTCCCTCCCCTGGTAGGACTCCTTTGGTTGTTGTATTTCTTCCGTATTTGTTGTGTTTAAGGTATCTCTGGAATACAAAATCTTACCAATTTGAGGCAAGTTGTTAAAAAAAAATAGGACATTCTTGTATATGCTTCAGTCTCAGATATTAAGGATGTCACAGAACAGACTTGTAATTATGTCCCTCTCTCTCTTAAAAAATGCAAATAGAAAAAGAAAAACCAACACCATTAGCTCACATTAGCAAAAAATAATAAGTCGTCAGTCCTGCTTTAAACATTAATATAAACAGTCCAACTAGATCCCCAAATGAGATTAATTATAGGTAAGATAAAACTTTATTCGCATTAGCCAATGGCCATAGCAACAGTAAAACATTACAATATACGCAGAAAAGGAAATTTGATATAAGAGCACAATTTAAAGTCCTAAATCAGCTGTCAGTTAGTGGCCCTTATTCTGATTGCCCCTGCTATGAACCTAGCAACCTTTGCTGTTATCTGCTCATTTTGATCTGATAGAAGAAAGGACATTGTGGCAGTGGTTGAGCGCCCTGGGATGGTTAGTATGAGTGGAGTGATGATCTAGTTCCTCAGGTCTTTGTAGAGAGTACAAGACAGGAGGACGTCTGCCGCTGTTTTGGTGCTACGATCTCCACAGGGGCAAAGACGTCAGGCGGGATCTTTTGGAATCGACCCTCAAGTACTGCAGATGGAAAAATATCCAGTCTTGAGAGATTAATGATGATATATGTTCAAATGTAGAAAAGGCTTTGAGTATGTGTGTCTTCAGGTGTGGTGCATTATTTGCCTTTTGGAATTTCAAGCCTGGTGGCAATACCAGTGCATTAGCTGATGTATATTTAGCTGGACCCCGTGTCTTAGGTGCTGTGGGATATTTAAGTTCAGTCACTGAAACTGAGTGAGTCACTTTGGAAAGAAGGATGCCAGGGATGCTGTAGGCAGTGGCCTGTGGAGAAACACTGCCCAGTTCACTGGCTGGTTACAGACTAGCTTCCCCACAACTACCACACCTCGTCTCCTTCTTTCAGGACATAGGCTCAACCAGTCAGAGGAACCAAATGCATAAGCTGTGCGACAGCATGCCCACAGTCTGGTAATGGTATCTCTTTAAAATTAAGTTACAGACATTGCTATAGGTCTTGGGTCATAGATGTGTGTGGAAATGGCACACAAGTATATGCTGGCTGGGACTAATGCTGCATCAAGGTCACCTCTGGCTTTTACAGTAGAAATAAAACAATTAAGATAATTATAGTAGAGCAGAATTCTGCCCCCTCCCTTAATCGGCTCTGTCTTTAATGCCATCCTTGTAAACCCAAATCTCATCAACAGAAGATGGATGTGGGAGGGAGGAATGTTTAGGAGACTCCCTCATATTTCCTTCCTTTGTTGGCCAAGAGGTAAAACAGCTAGACAGAGGCAAGGCGAAGTGGATGGTAGGGGAGGGGTCCTAGTCTTAGAAGATCTGGCTCTTCACAGTTTCTAACCATCTCCCACATCACCTTTAGTTCCTTGTCACATTTTAAGCTTTGTGTTGTTCTTTTACAGAGAACAACTATGTACAGTGCTTGGAACTTCTCTATTGACTTCTCCTGACTACATGGAGAGTATCCATGCCTTTAATTGAATGTTTCTGCAAGTATTTGCTGTTGGTGTGGAAATTCTCCTTGGAATTGGAACAGTCATAAGGACAAGCTGTCCAACATATTAGAGCTGGGCAGGGAGAAAAGCAACGTCCTTCATGGACCGTGGTAAAGAAAATGAGCAGTGAGCCCAGAAATTCATTAGTTTAGCACACAACGCAGCTATGAATATATTAGGTGATGTTAAGCAGGCCACTACAATATTCCAAGTTTGAAACACTAGTGTCCCCCAACTCACATTTATAATATGAGGAGGATAATACTGACCCCGATGTGCTGCCAGACTCAAAGCCTGGAGTGACTCCTTGTGTTCTGACTTTCAGTGAGTTGTGTATGGAGTTCTCCTCTGATGTTTACTCCTGTCTCCTCTCCTATGGATCATTCCAACCTTAATATCCCGTACTAGTCATAAAATGCCCTCTGCAGTTTATTGTTTTCTCCTATAACACAAATAGTATTTTCCCACCATGACGATGATGAATTCGGTTAGGGTGAAACTGAGTCTGGTGCATTTAAATCAACTCTGAGCACTAGCAGGAATGACAGCCTTAAACTGCGGTTACCATGCCTTGCATGGGAAATCTTGGTCGCACAGCTGGAAGTGGTGTCACCCTACAAGCCAGCTGTCCTCCCATGCCCTTTATGAGTCTCGTTTTAGAGGATGGTCCTTTATTCCTCACAGTCTCTTTGAATACAAAGGATGCCCCCCTTTTCAGTTATGAATGTTTCTCAAGGCTATTATTAAGTGGCAAACAAGCTGGTTTGACTGTAACAGTTTCCCTCAAGAAACCTTCGGGGTATTCTTGAAGAATTCCCAGCATCTATACAAAATTACATTTCACAGGAGAAATCATGATAGTTCAAAACCTGTTGAGATTTGTAATGTAATCTTAATGATCACTTTTGCAAATGACATTTTTAAAAAAATATCAGTCCTAGGCAGTGTTTTTTTTCTGGGGGGAATGCAGGGGAACACATACCCCTAAACATTTTTTGAATCTAAGTTTGGCCTCAATATGAGTAGGAAAATGAGAGTACCCCTAAACATATTTTTTAGAGAAAAAAAGCACTGGTCCTAGGTATGTGGCTCCCATTAGTTGAAGTCTACTCTAAGCCTTTGGCCTGTAATTGTGATTGTTTGCCAGGTAGGCAGGTTGAGAGGGTGTGTTGTGGCAGTGGAGAATTTCTCTCTCTCCACCTCATGGACCTTTGTGAAAAAGGACTAAGACTTCAGTCAACTACCCACTTACCAGAGCTCAATGGGACTTCCTTCCAAGGGGGCATTTCCAGGTGAGTCTTTTAAAAGAGGGCCCCGTGGAACATGTGTACTCTTTTAAAGGACTCACCCTGTATAAGGCTGTACCACTGTGGGGGAGCAGGCTGTGTCAACTAATGGGCAAGACAGTGGTGTGTTTAGATTAAAGGAAAAGTTTCAGTGGGAAAAGCACAGTGTGGAGAGAAGATGGTGTTTGGGGGAAATGATCTGAGGCAGGACTCAAGTCATCAGCTCCAAGGAAGGGTACCTGCTAATGTTGATCAGTAACCTGCATTTGAACTCAGAATTCACCAGTCTGCATGTCTGGATTTGGATATGGACATGTCTTTTGGGGCATTCTTTCTACAAGGCATATTTCATCTAGTGCTAATGCCCATGTGGGTTGCACAGATTTTTCCATGTGAGCTTTTGTGTACATTCATCTCTGCATATGCATGAATGCTTTGAATTGAAATCTGCACTAGTGGACTGTGCTTGGTGAGGTGTATTTACCCGATGTTGCCGTTCCCTCCCCTCAATTAGTATTTCCCTACCCTCCTTAAGTTCTGAAAACCTGAGGTCCATTGTGGGCGTGCATGAAGGCATTTGTTTATGTGTTTTCATCTATACTTTAATTTTTATTTTATTTTTTTAGATACAGGTTTTCCAACATACCAGATTTGCCCAAAATACTGGGTTACAGTTTTGTTTTGTTTTGTGTTTTGTTTTGTTTTGTTTTGTTTATGTGTGCATGTGTATGTTCAGCCTGACCTGGCCCCACCCTCTCTGAGTTCTGGAAACCTGAAGTCCATTGTGGGTGTGCACAAAGGTATCATGGGTACAAAATAGTGGGTAAAAGAATACAAAGTAAATATGTGTGTGTCCTGACCAGCCCCACCAACAGTCTACAAAGAAGTGACTCACCAACAGGGGGTGTGGTGATAGGTGACGGAAAACACCCTACCCACCCAATGTGCTTCCATACATCCACAGCTGGGTAACATGCAATTTTATGTTGGATTTCCCTCCTTAGGAAAATCCAAATTAAATGGGGTGGGGTGGGGAGAGTATGGAATACTACTTGAATAAGAGCAACATTGTATGGATGATGCAAAAGATATGGACACCTGGGGTGCATCAAATCCACTTTAAACTGTTGTTTGGACACAGCCAGAGAGTCCTGCAGCACTATAAAGACTTGTCGTTTTCCATGCCTCAGACTATCATGGCTGCCTCTCCCGAAGTTGCTCTTTCCTAACTGCTGTTGCATCACTGACTATCTTCATGGTTTATGTGTGGTGTAGTTGTTTTGATTTAGGTCCCACATTCCCTTTAAGATGGCATATATAGGTCTATGGTATTTTGTCCCCACAGGAAACCTGTGAGATAGGTTAGGCTGAGAGGTGGTGATTTACCAAAGGTGTCCTTAAACCTATGCTCTTTGTCCTCTGGAGAGTATCTCATTAAGTAGCCTTGGTGCCTGAAAATGGTGCTTAGTTGATATTTTGCTGGAGAGCACCTGACCTTGCTGACCCTGCCTCAAATGGGGTTTAATTAAACTGTCAGCACTGGACGGAGGAACAAAGGGCCAGGCCTCCCCCACTTCCCCCCCAGTCTCACACTAGCAGGAGGGCAGTGTCACTGTGAAAATGAAGAGCTGTTAAAAATGAATCTTGTTTCCCATCAAGGAAAATTACCAAGGCGGGAAGGTGACCTTGGCAATCATGCAGCCAAATACATTTCCATCGCTCTCCTCCTTGCTATGCATATAGTTGGTGACCCACAGTGATGTCCGAAAGATAGGCAAAAGTGGTGACAGGGAGAGAAAATTGTGGAGTTTTCAAGAGGTTTCAAGAGGAGGTTTCAATGTAGGTTTCAAGATACAAGTTGCTTGTTATTCCTTGCCGGCCTGGCCACAGAGTATGATCATCTGTCTCCTTGTTCTCTTGACTCTACAGCTGTTTTATCCAGCTACTCTATACAAGGCAGCATTACTGTTTTCGTCCACACCATGTGAATGACAATGCCGTGCCTCCATCTCTGTGGACACTCACAGCACTCCTGTTCACATTCACAGTCTTCCAAATAAGGATCAAACTAGACATTACACCACAAACTTGCGTAACAGTCACTTTCTCTGAGATAGGTAGACAGAATGGATATAGCTATAGATATATCAACCATCGAGGCTTCATGTTCGAGTGAAGGACTGGCAAGGTGGGGTCTGCTTAATCTTTTCTCCCTCTGCTCAAGATTCACCCTTCCTCAGCAGCTTTGCCACCTATGGGGAAAGGACATAGATACCTCTTTTCATCACAGGAGAGGTAATTTTGAATGGGGAAAATGGCTGGAGGGCAGAGGGTGAAGCATTCCCTCCCCTTGCTGTATCTTCACTGAAGATTGCTGCCGCCTGTGACTCCTTTTTATTCTTTTACTTTAAAAACAAACAAACCCAGTCTGCTGTGTGACTTCTAAGATTATTGTTCTGAAATCCATACAATTTGTCACTATCATGATCAGAATGAATTCCTTTTAAAGGAAGCAAATAGGAAACCTGGTTAACTAAGCCTATAAATGTCACTGGGCTGCCATTTCAATTGGTTTAGCCTATAGCCACTCAATAGTATTATGAATACCAAATGTCTGAAACTCCAGTTCCATTAAGAGGATATAGTTTTATTGTAGAATTGGGGACACATGGCAATATAGCCACTTTTCTGAAGCTAAGCAGGTCTGGTCAGTTCCTGAATGGCAGATTGCCTCGAACCCCATCTCATCATTTCTGCAGGAAAGAATAGGCAGGTATCTTATATCTGTTGATGCCACCCCACCCCCCACCCTCAAATACCACAACTGCTTTCAACTAAAAACAACAGCATGGGATATATGGTGATGGTTCTCTTGCCAACTTTCATTCAGGCAGCAGTCTAAGAATCTCTTTCCATTAATCTCCAGTTCCATCACTTTTCATAACAAATCCTCTTTTGGCATGCAGTTTCCATAGCACACATATGAAATGTATTCTAGGCAATAAAGAGGTAATAGATGAAGAGACGATATATTGCTGGCCATCCTGGTTATTAACAAAGTTATCAACAAAGGCTATTTGCATTTTAACAATGCATGTTTAGGGCTTTCTACAGTGGTATACAAACTGACCTAATTTGCAGATTTTGACTTATTGCCTTAGGATAGATGCAGTGCATGTCCGTCCTGTCCCCCCCCCCCCCCTTCCGTGCTTTGAGTACTTGCTGGAGATGCATAGTTTCTCTCCTGGTCGCAAATATGTATGTTTGATGAGGCAATGAGCATCTTCCAAACTTGGAACAGACCCCCAGCAGTGTGTTCCATGTAGTGCCACAAATCAGGACCATCTGTGGAAGCAGCAGGTGTCAGTCATTTTATGTGTTGTCAGAGCAATCAGACCTACACCAAGTTTCCTTTTTTAAAAATAACAACAACACAACCCATTAGGTCCAAGATACTTTGAATTAAGGGAGAAAGTAGGATATAATAAATAATATAATATATAAGCATGTTATCATAGCTATGTTCTTTGTGAGCTCTTAAAGATGAATGAATACAGTGGTACCTCAGGTTAAGAACTTAATTCATTCTGGAGGTCTGTTCTTAATCTGACACTGTTCTTAACCTGAGGTACCACTTTAGCTAATGGGGCGAACAGCTGCTACTGCCACACAATTTATGTTCTCATCCTGAAGCAAAGTTCTTAACCTGAGGTACTATTTCTGGGTTAGCGGAGTCTGTAACCTGAAGCATCTGTAACCTGAAGTGTCTGTAACCAGAGGTACCACTGTAATAGAATCATGGAAGTGTAGAGTTGGAAGGGACCCTGTGGATCTTCTAGTCAAGTCCCCTGCAATGCAGAGATCTCACCTAAAGCTTCCAGTCTCTGCTTAAAAGCCTCCAAGGAAGAAGAGGTCACCACCATCTGAGGAAGTCTGTTCCACTGTTAAGCATCTCTTACCATCAGAAAGTTTCTTCCGGGTGTTTAGTCGGAATCCCCTTTCCTGTAACTTGAATCCAAGTTTGCTCCATCTTCCATGTGACAGCCCTTTAGATTTCTGAAGGTGGCTATCATGTCTCCTCTCAGTCTCATTTTTACCAGGCTAAATATACCCAGCTCCCTCAACTGCTCCTCTTAAGACTAATGACTACTTCCCATTTTAGAATCGTTGAATCACAGAATTGTAAAGTTGGAAGGGATATTGAGGATCACCTAATCCATCCTTTCTCAACCTGTGGGTCCCCAGATGTTGTTGAACTACAACTCCCATCACCCCAGCTAGCAAGGCCAGAGCTCAGGGATGATGGGAGTTGTAGTCCAACAACATCTGGGGACCCACAGGTTGAAAACTGCTGATCTAGTCTAACCCCCTGCAGTGCAGGAATATGCAACTTTCCCAGTATGGTGATAGAATCTGCAACCGCTCTTTAACCAGCTGAGCTATCTCATGCCATCAGGAATCGAGTGAATAGGCATTTCAACCCCCAGTTGAACAGTGACAACCTGTTGATTTGGTGCTGGTTTGGACCTGACCTGTTTTCTTTTTCTTAGATGTAACATTCCTGCAAAGTGTTTCCTGTGAGGTGAGAGTTGTCCTGCCTTTATGCTCCCCCCCCCCCCCCCGGTGAGGGGGCAAGTCTTGTCACCAGACATGTCAGGGTTTACCATTTGCAATTCTCTACCACAATCCCACAGTGCTGGGGAGGGGAGTGTGTGTGCTTAAATGGCATAACTGACAAAAGACCCTTCTGTGGGAAGAAGGCAAGAGGCTCGGTGCAGAGAGTGATTTGCCGAATACCAATAAGGAGGAGAAATTTGCTTTGCCAAAATGGTTGGGGTGGGGTGGGGTGGGGTGGGGGGAGGTGTGTGTCTGGGTCTGTGCAACTCAGCCTGGAAGGAGGGGGAGAGTTGTGGATGCAGGGTTAATGTCAACAGTGATCAACAGGAAAATGGGATGGGATGGGGGGGGGGTGAGCTCAAAGCAACAAAGAGTCAGTGTGGCTGGGTGACAGTGATAACAAATGAGGTGCTAATGGGTGAGGAGGATCACCAGAGTACTTAGTCCAAAAGGAGTTGGCATGAAATAGACAGCTATACTTGGCTGTGTGGTGGAAGAGGCTTCAATCTGCACCCCTGCTTTATGTGCATAAAAGTTTCAACTGTGTCCTCGTGCATGATGAAATTAATTTTCTGCATGAATGGCCAATCAACAAATGGAACAGAGGAAGCAACTTTATTATGAGTCACACCGTGGTCCATCTCATTTGGTATTTCCTACACTGACTGGCAGCAGCTCTCCGGTGTTGCAGGGAGGGGTCTCTCACAGCCCTACCTGGAGATGCCAGGGATTGAACCTGGGCCCTTCTGCATGTGAGTCAGACACTCTACCACTGAGCACAGAATGCAGAAACATTTTCCAGGACTGAGACTGCTGGTGTTACACTTCCTGGCCTAGGGTATGACCTATATGTTGTAGTGCATGGAGTGCTGAGCATGAATGGGTTCAAATTCCCATTCATGGTGCACTCCTGTACACACCTAGCACTTACTTCTGAGCAGACATGCCTACTTAAGTCAGGAAGCTCACTGGGCAGCCCACCTCTCAGCTTCACTCATCTCAAAATGGATAAAATTGGACAATACCCATTTGCCACCACGCTGAGCTCCTTGGAAGAAGGGCAGGGATCTTAGCAATTCTCCCAGATATTGATAAGGTAACTTTTATTGTTTTTCATTTCATAGAAAAAGGCAGCTTTTCCTTCCCCCACCCTTTTCTTGTGTCAGTGCAAATAGCCCACCATTTATCAGTTTCCAAAATTCATGTTTTTTTAAGCAAAAGTTTGGGGCTCTGAGTACTACCCTTGAACACTGCTGAGAATTCCATCTATCCAGCTGGTCAATGTTATTTCACCAGCAGAGCCACAGAAAATAATCCTTTTGAGGGTTTAGATGCTATTAGCAGAATTAAAAAGACCATCCTCCTAATGTGGTTTAGCTCAATCCATATAATAAAAATAAGTCAAAGCAATTAACAGAAGTAAATAAAATTGCCAATGGTTTACTAAGCAAATCAATCTGGGATAATTCGATTTGTGGAAAATAGAGAAGTAAAGGCTATTACTGGATGCTTTTAAGTGGGGATTATTAGGAATGGCTGGTAGGTATGAAGCTTGCGGAGATGACAGGCTGCCCTATAGCTATGCGTTAATACTGAGCACATTTGCCCTAGTTGCTTTTTGTCCATTGATTTATCTCTGCTGGATCCACTTCTGATGAGCAAAACCTGTGGCTTCTTTGTTCCAGCAGACCCTTAATAAGAACCCCTTTTTTTGTTGATTTTGCTTTCTCTTTTTGTGCATACCCTGCTTGTACTATTCTTTCCCACCCTGTTTGTGCTGCCTGTAGTCTTGAACATGCGGTGACATTTCCAATTATGCCTGCCTGTGTTTGCAATTGGACTCATGTCAGTGTCTAGGCAAATCCCTATCAATTGTGCTTGCTTAATCACTGGCATTCCACTGCTCAAGGGTATCTGCTCAAGTCTGGGCTCATTGCAAGTGGTCATGGCAGCAGGTTTGTGTCCCACAACACCTCACATTTTAGAAAACTGAATATGGTTGAATATTGAGAAAGGAAGAGATTTAGCTTCATGTCAGTCTAACATTACATTATTATTGTGTATGTGATATGTATTCTTAATGTAGTTAAACAATTATGATGAAAGATATGGGGTGGGGATCATTAAAGACACTCTGGTTTTGATTCACACACTGCTAGAAATACCTGATAAAGTATGCGGTCCTGTTTCCAGTTTACACTAGCTAGATGTGAATAAGGTCACTCCAAAGTCTCATAGCATTGGCAGAGGCCACAGATGCACAAACAAGGAATCTGCATTGACCCCAAAACACTGTTAGCTGAAGGAAACTGAGTGGAGTTGGGGGGTTTTGCAGTAGTATTTATTTGCAGTATCTATATACCACTTTTCGGGCAGACCTCACAAAATGGTTTGCAAAAGATTATTAAAATAATAAGCAATGCTTTTAAAAAGTCGCAATAGAATGGGTAACACAACATGTTTGTGCAGAAGGAGCTGTTACTGCTTCTTCTCCCCCCCTCAGGGCAAGGTAGTCCTTCAGGTGCTCCTGTAGTGGCTGTTTTGAGGAGAAACATGGAGCCCCCAGCCAAGGATCAAACTTGTGACCCCTGGTTTACAAGACCAGTGCTCTCATCTCTGAGCCATGCAGTCAAGTAGAAGTTAATTGGGATCATGTGCTCACAAGGGTTGATGCTACACCTGATGACAGTGAAGCACAATACCTGTGAAAGTGGTGTTGTGAATTTAAAAACACCCAAGTCACTCAAGAGCTCCAAACAGTTGCTCCTCCACCACCTTAGCCATAATGGAGGGGAGGATTCTAACTAACTCTGCAGACAATTGTGGCATATTAGCAGGACTAGATAAACTCTAGCAAGGAAGCAGAGCTGATACATTAAGACAGCACAGGGATACACCACTGTGCCCTTGTGTCTATAGTACAGTACAGTACTGTTCTCACAAAGCTTTACCAGATGGGTACTTGCACAGACCTTGAGGCTAGCAACAGATATAGGAAGGTCAGAGGAATAATGCTTGTCTTCTCAGAGCCCTTACAGGTACTCTGTCTCTTGGGAATCTGCACACAAACATCCACCAAGATCCTTCCCTCCACCCCAGCATTTGGGCCTAAAGGGACAAGGCACCCCATGCAGGTAAGCAAGTGAGGGAGGACTCACCTGGAGGGCAGGGTCCTTGCTTTAAAGCTTGACACCTGCATCTCCTCCATCCCTCCTCCTAAATTCCCCAAATGCAAGGGGATGCCTTCCATGCTATGGAGAGGGCAATGGGAAATATACAGTAGTTACCTTTGCTGGTGAATACAAGGCACTCTTGCTTGGCCTCTTGCTACTGCTGGCCAAACACAGCTTGTTTTTCTTTGCAGGGCACATGAGCACAGAAAACAGAAATTACAGGTGGCACTTCATTGCATCTCCCTGCAGTGGATGGTTGAATATTGTCTGCCCTGAGAAGTGAACATCCAGATGCAGTTATCAAGTGGATTGCCAATGGAAAATTGGGGAGACCAGAGTGAGGCATGAACAGTACCTAGGGTGATATTTTCTCCTCCTTTATTCATTTGACAGTCCCAAAGTAGCACATGGTTACTTGAATTTAATGCCTGTTACCATCCTCAAGTCTCTTGTCTCTCTGCAGGCGACATGGCAGCTATTCAACAAACTCAAGAGGCAGATTCCCTGTGCTAGGCAGACAAAACCTACAGCAGCAGTAACCAGTAAGAAATTTCTCTGTGGGGCTACCATATTTTTAGTTCTAGTAGGGCCCCTGTGCCTTTCCAAAGTGTACAATGCACAGTAATGTATAAACTGCTGCATTGCCCAGGGTAGAGATGCTGTGATGGAGAGAGGTATGTCAGTTCACTCTACTGTCTGCCATGCAGCTTCCAAAGGCACTGGGACCTTGCAAGATACAGAAGGATGCCAACCCTCCATTCTTCTGTGATGATGCCAGATCAGACTACAGAACCAATGTTCTTCAATAAAACTTGTGACCACTTTAGCTGTGCCTCTGTTCTCATTAACTGATGGGGAACCTGCATGTTTCTCACCTCAGGATGGGATGCACTAATAGGAAACAGTATCTTTAATCTTCTACCACAACACTTCACCAGGGATCAGGAGCCGGCCTATAGCCCTCCCAGTGGGACACTAGCAAGGGAAAATGGAGGTCTTAGTAGCACAGTGCTGACATCTCTCACCCCCTGCCTCCAGATAGTGTTCAGGTGAAAATGAACCAATGCAGCTGGTTCGATGAGGAATATTGGGTGGATAACAATATGTCCTAGGAAAATAACAGGCAGGCACAGGCAGTCATCCCAACAAGTGCATGTTGCAGAATAGAATGAAGGAGGCTAGCAAAGTGAAAGGTTTCCTGTGACACAAGACGAGTCAGATGGTTACCTTGGGATATTTGTTTATGTACCGGACACTCTGGTTGGCTATCACATTTCACTCTTTTTGGTGTGAATACATGTCCCAGACCTTTGTCCTGTGAGATTTTAACCAAAGGTTGAACCCCAATCTTCATGTAGAAGAAGATTATGCTTTTCCACTTATCCATGGCTCCAGTTAGGGTTCCTTTGGTATTGGACTACAGGTCTGGAATCTCTTGGTTCCATGCACAGGTAAGCTGGCGGGTGACAGGTGGTGTGGACTCGTGGACATGGCCTCTGGACAAGTGCAAAGATGTTAGCGGTTGGTTGTATGGCTAAGCTATTGCTCTTTGAGTGCTCCCTCTCCATGTTTCCACCTAAAATTATTGTTGCCATTAGAGCCCCGGGAAGTTAAGCTTTGTTCTGCAATAGACACATTTTTTTCTCCCTAAAATTGCGCCCACATCTCTGTTTCCTATTGCATTGCTCTTTCCCACTGAGTTACCAGGCAATATATTACCTCCTGTGACCCTGCTTTTGTTACTGTCCATCATGCCTTATTTATTACATTTATATGCCACCTTTTCTCCCAAGGAGCTGAAGGTGGTGCATTTGGTTCTTTTCCCCCTTCTGTTCTATCCTCACAACAACCCTGTGAAGTAGGTAAGGCTGAGTGGTCCAAGGTCATTCAGTGAGCTTCATGGCTGAGCAGGCGTTCAAACCCTGGCCTCCTAGGTCACAGACCAACTCTCTAACCATTACACAGCACTGTCCTTCCTCCCTTCAGTAAAGATTTCCCCTCTCACTCAGACCCAGTACAAATGTGTTATGTGCAGTATTGTTGGTATTGGCTGTGTGGAATCATTGGTACCCCAGCAGAACTTCTGGGAATCCTCTGCATTATATGGGAAGCATTGACCTCTATTCCTGTGAGCACGGCTGTGTGCATTGCCTCTGGAAGGAGGGATGTGCTTGCTCCGGGAAGCAACCATTGCATTCTTGTCTTCTGTGCATGGCTAATATTGGAGCACCATTAGCAAGCATCGTCACAATTGGCAGTTGATGGTGGCACAAAGAAACTGCCTTATGCTGGGCCAGACTGTGGGTTCATTTAGCTCCGTATTGTCTCCACAGGCTGGCAGCAGCTCTTTCCCAGCCCCTCCTGCAAATACTAGGAGTTATGTAGCTCTCTCTCTCTATGAGCTACTTGCCTCCAAGAGTTGTCAGGGTGCTGTGGAGTGACTGCTGGTCTCGCTGCGTGAGCTTTTGCTTCTCATGGTATTGCCGTGTTTCTGTCTTTGCTGGTGGCAGTGCGAAGGATCCCAGGAGAGTAAGATCATAGAATCGCTCTGGCTATCAATAAATGTTGAGAAAATAAGTGTCTCTTAAGAAGTGTCTCATTCATGGACGAGTTGTCCACAATGGGTACATGCACATGTGTGTGCAAAGACGCATAGCCTGTCATTAACAGCATGGGCCACAGTTATTTAGGGAGAAAGGGGGGGGAGGTTCATTCCTCTCCTCTCTGTTAAGCTAATTACCATTCCATGCTTATCTGCTCTTAGGCACCTAGACTGAGACGTCTGTGGTTAACTTCCCCACCCCTTGCCTAAAGTCTACTAGAGTGCTTGAGCAATTAAACAGTCTTTGGATTAGCATGTCTCATCACCGGCTGCCTCCCCCCCCCCCTTCCTTAGAGGCTTCAATCTCATTTTACGCCCATGTTTTTCTTAAAGACAAGAAAAGCTGGATTAATTTTTACTGTGCCCAAGGGAGCCATTTGTAACTAAAGATGTCTCACTGTCTGTGCACTGGGTGGTAGGAAGCAGCAGTAGAGATGGCTTGCAGTATATAGCTCTGAATCTCCTTCCCCCACCCCCTCCCTGTCCTTCTCTCACATCTGACTCTGGACTTTGCCAGGAAGAGAGCTGTCAGTCAAGGCAGTGCTTGGCTTTTTAAATGAGAGGGGGCAAAGCTGCTGCCTGCTGCGATATCTTTCCTCCCCTAACTCCAGGTATCCATGTTTATTCAGACTACTTCCACCACACCTTAAACTGTCTGTCTTCATCTCAGTTTCTCTAAGCAAGGAGGTTGGCAGCATGCCTGTTTGTACAGTAGTTTTACACAGGTGCAAATTTAGAAGGGAACAAAAATATGATACTAAATTAATGTTTGTTGTCTGCAATGTGATTTTTTTTTAGGTGAGCCCATGATGTAGAAGAATTATGTTTTGTACTGGTTTACATAATTCTGTGGTTATTGTTCCATAAACAGGATCTCAGGTTCCCCATGAGTCCTATTCAGAGAAAATGTACATGGATTTCCCACGTGTATATATGCTCATGAGTGTTTCAGAAAGTTACCATGTGAGAATCAAGTGTTACACCAGAATAGGATAGGCTTTAGAAAGCTCCATGTGTATATACTGTTTCATTGGTAACGTAAGAGGAAAAATGACTATTACTCATACTTAATCTAAGCACAATCACAAGGGCTCCTAATTAGGTGTTTAGCTATGTGATCTTGAATGTTAACAGATAACTCTGTTCTATCCTGTTTCCCCTTAGTTTTTGTTTAAACCAATTCACAAACCAGGAACTTATACATTGCCCACTAATAGCTATTTTTGTGATGTGCAAATGACATGAAAAGACTTGGTCTCTTTATTTGTGTCATTTATAATTGCTATGATCCTTGTTTATAAGATCCCAAAAAGTTATTTAAAAGGGGAGAGCTCCATGTGTGTGCTTTTTCATGCGGTGTTATATGGGGCCAAATGTGCCTGTGTTTGGGGAACAGGGGAAGCATATTGTGGTATTGAGAGTTCTGTTCATTTTTATACTACAGCTTCACTTTGGCTGTTTCTTTCTGGCTTAAAACTGACCCAATTTTCTCTCAAGGCCAAACTCCATGCTACATAATTAATCACATAACTTGTCCTTACATGGCTTTTTTTCCTTTTAAGTGTAGCAGGACCATGAAGCATAGGGAAGAGGTTTAACTTTTGCCCTGTGATGTAGTCCCAATGAAAGTTGCCACCTGAAAAGAATATTTGGCACAGGAGGAAAGGTGCCATTGCCAGTGTGGTATAGTGGTTAAGAGCGATAGACTCATAATCTGGGGAACCGGGTTCGTGTCTCCGCTCCTCCACATGCAGCTGCTGGGTGACCTTGGGCTAGTCACACTTCTGTCAAGGTTCTCAGCCTCACTCACCACACAGAGTGTTTGTTGTGGGGGAGGAAGGGAAAGGAGAATGTTTGAGACTCCTTTGGGTAGTGATAAAGCGGGATATCAAATCCAAACTCTTCTTCTTCTTCTTGCTGACAACTAGTCACTCCGACCCCCAGAGAGATCTGGGGTTAGAAACTTTTTGCAGAAATACAGAGAAGCAGAGAGTCACGTGGACTTTTCTAGGGTTGAGATAATCCAAAGGGGACCATGTAAAAAAGAAAAAAAAAATGTGATTGCATTGGAAGGGGGTTCTTAGTACTTCAGATGGGAGGCAGACTGCTGCAGAAGCCAGTGGCATGATTCCTAAGAGGATTCCAAGGCATGTCCTGGGCTTAGCACACTGAGCTGGGTTTAGCTGCAGGATTAGGAATCTAAGGGCCTTTCCAAATTATCAGTGAAGGGGTCTCCCCATGCAAATTTTAATCTTTTCATGATAAACTTGCATATCTCTTTACAATGGCAGCACAATATCTTAACTACATGCGACACATAGTAAAGCTTTTCTACCTAATCTATTTATGAACAGAATATGAGGAGTTTCTAATACCACAGTGTGCAGAACACAGACCTATTCTGCTCTATGTAAAACAGTGTGATAAACCATATACAGTGGTACCTCCGGTTATGAACTTAATTCATTCTGGTGATCCGTTTGTAACCCAAAACCGTTCTTATCCTGAGGTGCGCTTTTGCTAATGACGCCTTCTGCTGCTGCCGTGCCGCCGGTGCGCAACTTCCGCTCGTATCCCGGGGCAAAGTTCGCAACCGGGAGCATCTACTTCCAGGTTAGTGGAGCTCGTAACCCGAAGTGTTCATAAGGAGGATGGTATGTAACACGAGGTTCCACTGTACATGGAACTTCCTAACATTTATTGTGATACAATACCTGGTCCTCACATGTAGACTTTTTGTCACCCCAGCACTGCTTTTAAAAATCTGACCATATGTGTGCTCCAGCTCAAGAAAGTGGGGAACACACATTCTTCAGAAAACTAAAAAATGAAACAAAAAACACCCTGAAGCAAAATGGCAGGGCATTGCTGACAATCTTGCTGTTACTTGCCATTCGCGCGCACGTGTGTGTGTGTGTGAGAGAGAGAGATAACACACAAAATGAACACAGCTGTACACAGCATGTGTAAGAAAGTGTGCTGTTGATGTTGGTGTAGCCCTTTTGCACCTGTTTGGACTAAAGTACATCTACTGTTCCTTGCATGTTGCTCAGTAATATTTCCTGCTTAACCATGAATTGGATTCTAAGTTACAGGTAGGTAGCCATGTTGGTCTGCCGTAGTCGAAACAAAATAAAAAAAGTTCATTCCAGTAGCTACTGGAAGGATTTTTTTTTATTTTGGATTCTAAGGGCAGTTTCACACACAAACACTGTTTTCATCCACATAAATAGCCCCAGTTGTCTCTGGGTATGCAGTTGTATGGACAAATGTCATGTGTGTGCTGCCATGTCATCAAGGATATGGCTGACAGCAATTCATGTAATTGCAGCAGAAGAGGAGATGCACGGTATCATGGGAATTGTTGCAGTCACATCTGTGGTCATTCTGATGGATTCCAAGTGATTTTTGGATCCTTAGAATATATCTGTTGTTTGATCCAGGGAAACATGGGCAGAACTGGTGGATACCCCCAAACAGGTTACACAGGTAAGTGCAAATGGGACTTGCTCATTTCTGTTTCAGGCAGATGGGGTAGCTGAGGATTCTTAGGACCTAAGTGATGATACAGTGGTACCTCAGGTTACATACGCTTCAGGTTACATATGCTTCAGGTTACAGACTCCGCTAACCCAGAAATAGTGCTTCAGGTTAAGAACTTTGCTTCAGGATGACAACAGAAATCGTGCTCCGGCGGCGCGGCAGCAGCAGGAGGCCCCATCAACTAAAGTGGTGCTTCAGGTTAAGAACAGTTTCAGGTTAAGAACAGACCTCTGGAACGAATTAAGTACTTAACCTGAGGTACTACTGTACCTGTCTTGGAATTACCACCAGATAATATACTTGTTTTGGGACGCAGGTGGCGCTGTGGGTTAAACCACAGAGCCTAGGACTTGCCGATCAGAAGGTCGGCGGTTCGAATCCCTGCGATGGGGTGAGCTCCCGTTGCTCGGTCCCTGCTCCTGCCAACCTAGTAGTTCGAAAGCACGTCAAAGCACGGCAGGAAGGTAAACGGCGTTTCCGTACGCTGCTCTGGTTCTCCAGAAGCAGCTTAGTCATGGTGGCCACATGACCCGGAAGCTGTACGCTGGCTCCCTCGGCCAATAAAGCGAGATGAGCGCTGCAACCCCAGAGTCGGTCATGACTGGACCTAATGGACAGGGGTCCCTTTACCTTTACCTTTAATATACTTGTTTAATATACTTTAATATAGTTGTTTAACATGTACTTTCAATATGTGTAGCATTTCTCATGAAATCTAGGATGTGATACAAGATTTGGTGCTTGTGACAAAACCTCATTTTTCATGTTAAAAAGTAACATGTTTCAATGCCTTGGGGTCATGGTGATACATCTGAAACGTCAACGCTGTATTTATAAAAGGCTCTAGTATCCAAGAACCTGTGACCCGCAAGTTTGCCTCTACCAGTAGCTTTCCCTCAGTTAAACATAAATCTCCTGCTGCTACATCATTCCCATCAAGAAAGAAATTGAACCATATATATATTCATATTCATAGAACCATAGAGACCCTGGTGGGGTCATCTAGTCCAACCCCCTGCAATGCAGGAATCTCAGCTAGATCAGATATGACAGATGGCCATCCGGGCTCTGCTTAAAAACCTCCCAGGAAGCAGAGTCCACCTCCTCTTGTGAGCATCTTTTCCACTGCCAATCAACTCTTACCATTCAAACAGTGAGCTCAAGAGTGTATGCTCGTAGGTAAAATATTTTACATATTTACCCATTTTCATAATTTATTCTGTGTGCTGAATTTGAGTTCCCCTGGTACAAATGTGAGTTTCTTTCATGGGAGGGGGTTTGAATTTTGGGGAGAGAGGTGTAGATTATAGACAGCTCTGGATAAGGATGAATCTCTTAAAATCTGGGTAGTAAACTAAAGCCCTAAGTCCCAAGCAATTGCGCTGGATGTACAGAGTTCTTGCACTGGGAATGAGATAAACAGTAGTGCTAATAAAGAGAATGGCTGCTGTGAAAAATAGCACACTGTTCTTTCAGTTCTGCAACACATTCCTGAAGCTTTATGTGTGCATATTTGTGTGGAGGATTCTGTTGCATTGCTGATACTTCCTTGGACATGGAGGAGCAGAAATGCGAACACATTGTTAGTAGGCTCAGAATAGTGACTAAACCTAGCTGACTAGCAGACACAAATTTTTCCATCCCCTTTACTTGGAATCTGGAAAAGGGGATGGTATTTATTAAGTTATTGAGGGCATAGGTGGACTAGTTACACACTCAGTAAATGTGTAGCTTCTCTTCAAAGGTGTATTAACTGTAAGAAACAAGTCAGTGCAGGAGTTGTGACTCCTACTTCTGATCCTCCCCGCTCCCCAATCCGTTATATTAGCCCACTCTTCTTGCACAACTGATACCCCCCGCCTTCCTACTCCTCTCGCAGATATGGGAATGAATGAAACATGGGAGTCCTGGCTTTCTGCCTGTTCTCGTACACATTGCAAATGCATTGCGTGACTCCTCTGAGGAGTGCCTGAAACATCTATGCGTGAGAATTGCATTGCACCCCCAGATGCTTGGCACACTTGGCTGCAAGAAAAAACTAATGGACATATCTGACTCTTTTCTATGGCCCCTAAGAGTGGGTTAGAATGTCCCGCAGGAGTCGGGAGGGTATCATTCCTAAGAGGGCCTCTCTGGACTAGTTTGTTCATCTCAGGACAGTTCCGGGTCCTCAGGATCCCATTCTTTGCCAGCAGGGACCTGGAGCCAGAACAGGACCCAGCAGTTTGCCAAGAAACAGCTGCATGTGTTTTTCCCATGGGCTATTGTTCTTCGTTGCTAAGGAACAGGGCCCTTCAGGTGTCGCCCGGGAGACAAGGGCCTGGGTATTTGGTTTTAGGTCAGCCGCAATAAAGGCGACAGAACTGCCTGGGCGTCCTGGGTCCTCCTCTGTCATTTGTCAGCTGCTCCTCTTTCCCTGTGCATGTAATACTCTCTCTCTCTCTCTCTCTCTCTCTCTCTCTCTCTCTCTGTGTGTGTGTGTGTGTGTTTATGTGTGTGCTCAAGAGAGAAAGACTGGGCAGACTGCCTGTCAGTCTGGGACCCATGCCAGTTTGGTAACGCACCTGACATCTCCCTGAGCAGTGTGTGATTTGCCTGGGCTCATTTTTGCCCCATGGCAAACGCACTGCTGGACATCCTTTCCCCTTGCTGTCGATATCCTATCATGGAATCATAGAATTGTAGAATTCCGCTTTACTAGGAAGGGGCGGGGGGCTATTCAACCTGCATCCGATGCATCCGATGTCTTCCTTTCATAGGTAAAGCCAGTCATATGCTCTTGCATGGGCCATGTTCCCCAGAGAAAAGGCTGTCAGGTAGCAGATATGAAAGACCTCTGCCTGAGACCTTGGAAAACCAGTCCCTTCCCCAACTGTCCACCACAGGGATGTCTGAAGGACCATCTTGCCTAGAGGGGGACTGGCAAATAAAGAATCTTGGGGGATTCATTTAGCTTCCATAGTAGCCTCTTCGATCTTCCACCTCCCAACCACCACCACCAGGTCTTCTGCAGAACCATCTTGCCTGAGGGGAGTTAGAATAAGTAGTAACAGCTTCCAGCAAACAAGTTATTTCCATTTTATTGCAACTTTTTAAAAGCAGTTTTTATTGTTGTAATAACCTTATGCAAACCTGTGGAACGCTCTCCCATCAGATGTCAAAGAAATAAACAACTATCTGACTTTTAGAAGACATCGGAAGGCAGCCCTGTTTAGGGAAGCTTTTAATATTTGATGAATTATTGCATTTTAATATTTTGTTGGAAGCCACCCAGAGTGGCTGGGGAAACCCAGTCAGATGGGCAGGGTATAAATAAGTTGCTGTTGCTGTTGTTGTTACTTTGTGAGGTCCACCTGAGAAACGGTGTATAAATACTGTGCTGTAAATCAATAATCTGAATTCTATGATTCCTGTAAAGGACTGGAAAATCCTGCAACATCTGTTCATGGATGGTGCTAACAATTATTGTTATGTGCACATGTCTTAACTTTGGAACAAAGAAATAGAGAAGCAAGTGAGAACAACGGCAAACAGGAACCGTTGTTCATGAAATTTCCAGATGTATTGTTGCAAATTAAGATGCTGTAGAAAGAGTTTCTCCCTTTAAAAAGCTGTAATATGTGACCTAGTAATTGCCACATCTCTAAATATTATCAGGTGTTTTCAGTGCTGACACCACAGGTCAGAGGAACATTTCATGTGCTTCAAATTGGACAGATGGAGTGGGGTGGACAAGATCTTACTCATTTCTTTTCACCTCCCCATATTTCTCCTGCATATTGTCATATTAGAGACTTGATCTGGATGGGTTTAAACCTGAGTTCCCCTTGCCCCCTGCCATATTTATTAATCCAGATTATTGCAAGATTTATGCAATTGGCAAGCTAGCCTCGCTCTTTAAGGTGGGCTGCTGAAGCTTGGTGGCTCAGACAAGGTCTTACCAAGTACTTACCATTGAGCATTGGGACATTTCTTTTTTTAAAAAATATATTTTTTATTAACAGGCCAATCAAATCTCATTAATTCCAAATCACATTAATTCCAAATTATACAGCCAGATCTTTAAATTTTTGTTGGGGGTACCCATGCATCAAGCTCCGAAAGGGGACCAAACATCACTCATGTTGCTGCTTTAATTAAACAGTTCTATCCAGTTTTGTCCTGATAGTCTCTTTGTTACTTTTATCATCTTCTTGTTGTTATCATATATTCCTTTCTTTGCGATCTCTGATAATCTTCACAAGCGGGTTGAAGACAAACATCCTCTGTGTGGGTTTTACACTCTCCAAAAATCATATCACATAAGGACAGACGCCATTCCACACCTCCGTAAAGAACTTTCCCTCAGTCTGTTCGTTGATTTCCCCAGGCTTGCCAAACATATCTCAGAGGGCTCTGCTAGGTAGATCACATTCTGAAAATCCTTTGCATTCCAATGATCCTGGTCCTCCTCCCCCCGTTCTTCTTAGGCAAGCCTGTCTTAGCGAGACGCCATTTGAAACTGCGTCATAAAACTTTCCTCCGTTCTCCGATGTTTACCAATCCTCTCTTTGAACAATAATTCACTCCACACAGTTCTTAAATTCCTGCTTGTGATTAATAAATTGCAACAATTCTTCTTTCTGGGGTGGAGGGTTATTAATACTCACATAAGGAAAAAAAGAAAGAAAAGTTTTTTCCTCCACCCCCTTTCCGTTTTACTCCAAACATACCAGTCTTTTAATGGTGGTTCATCACTTGATTTATTTGTCCCGCCCGTCGCTCCGCTCACAGAGATCCATTAATCAGCAGTCTTAACTCCCGATCTTCGCTTGATGTATGTGCTTTAGCTTCTTTACAATTATATATTTCGAGCCAAAACGAACCAGTGCGCTAATTGGAGACAGTGTCAGGAAGAGCCAACTTCACACGAGGGCTTGTGCCAAGTGTCGGCACCCCCGTCTTTCGAATCCGGGGGTGAATTATGGACACCGCTGGCAAGGCAGTCCCCCCCCCCATCCCCTTGGGGGGGCCGGGAAGGCTGCATACTTCCCATAGCAGCCTTTTATTTACCTTGTGTGGGTCGGAGAGATGTTATTGTTGGCCATCTTCCAGTGTGCCCCCTGGTGGCCCCCCGAGCATTGGGACATTCCAGCTCCCATGCAGTATTGAGGAATTTGGCATTTTCGTATCTAGTTGGTATGTGCAGTGTTTCCTTAAATTTGCCACTTGTATGTGAATGCACAAGGGGTGGGTGTGTAAATGCAGACAGTGACCCAAATGGAGATAAAAGGTAGTTGATTACTTCCAGATGGGCCTCTCCATGGAGGTCAAACAGCTGTTGATAGTCCAAGGAGGAACCATGGCTGCAGGGGGTGAGTTTTTTAATCCACACCATCTGAGATGTAGCCACGACCATAGGGGAGCATCTACAGAAGGAGCATGTGGTGAAGAAGAGAGCCTCTTCCATGTAGGTGTCCTGTTTCTGTAATTCTCTCTCCTTATGGAGGGCATCAGGTTAAGTCTTCATACACTACAAGTGTCCCAGGAAAACCAGGACATTCTGCTTTTTCTTGCAAGAGCACCGTGGCCATTTTGAGTGCTGTGATTTTGCGCCAGGTTCTTGCCCCCCCCCAAATGGCTGTGATCTTGTGTGGCACCCCAAAATACATGCTTTTGGGCACCGTGACAGCCCAGCCCAAAAAGAGCATGCTTTTGGGAGGTCCGTGATCTCACACAGGTCACGTGACTTGTGTGTAAGCATGGATGGGAAGACACACATCCCAGTTTTGGGACTCAACCTGTTGGAGGGTATTTTTTTGCCCGGGCATTTTAAGTTTTGTAAACTGGTTATTGTTTTACCTTCCTGGTTGTTTTTAGCTGCCTTACTTATTTGGTGGTGTATTTTGGTATACATTGTTTTTATTTATTTTATTTATTAAATTTATATACTGCCCTTCATCTGAGGGATCACAGGGTGGTTTACAGTATAAAAACAAGTTGTTTGTTTCATGATTTGGTTGCGTTCTGGGTCACTGTGCGCTTGCATGAAATCACATACAATTGAAACACTCTGTTCTGCTCTTGCTCCTGCCATTGCCTTGCCCTTTTAGAGACATCTTTTATGAAGTTTCTGGGTTACTTCTGGGTTCGGCCCTGTGCACATGTGTGCAATTGCACACATATCAGTCACACCTAAAACAGGGGTTTCTGGTACTGTATGTGATTGATTCCTACCCCAAAACAGTGGCACTCAAAAGCCCCCTGTTGCATCTCCTCTGCCTCTGTTGTTTCTTCTGCTGCTCACCATTTGGTTTGTTTTCTGCCTACCACCCCATCACCACCTATCTTACCACCTGATCTGACAGGTTCATGTATTAATCATTGGCTGTCCACATTGCCTTGGCAACTGCTGCTTATGTATTTTTGAAGTGTTCAACTCATAAAGTCATGTTTGCTAGTGAATCACATAAACATAATCCTACAAGCTGAACATATTTGTATGTATCCAGTTGGAAAGTACCAGGTGATACAAAGTGTGTCATTGAACGTCTTCCTCATTCTGCACATTGGCTATCTCAATTCAATTGGTAGAGGGCACCACCACCCCATTTTTTTTTTGGGGGGGGGGGAGCAGCCTTTTATGGTCCAGTGCCCAAGACTGTTCAGAATCTGTGTCTGCATGGAAATCCAAAATCTGAAATGTGCAGAAGAATAAAGTTTTCACATTCTGGTGCCATAAGTCAGAACTGGTGTGTCTGTGGGTGTGTACAAACTGAATTGTTCTGCGACCACTGAGCTGATACCTAGGGATTTAGGCTGCTGTTGGTTTGCATATGAGGAGAAATAGAGCACTGCATCACTGCATGGTTTCTTGATGCATGGAAGGCTCATCAAAGAGCATCTTTTTAGAATCTGCCTTCCATTTCAGAATGGAATCTGCCTTGTTCTTCTCATCCTGAGCTCTGGGTGCTTTCTCCCCACACACCCAACTTACCGTATTTTTCGCTCTATAACACGCACCCGACCATAACACGCACGTAGTTTTTAGAGGAGGAAAATCCATAGGCATGCCACCCATAGGCATTCCCTCCATAACACGCACAGACAATTCCCCTTACTTTTTAGGAGGAAAAAAGTGAGTGTTATGGTGCAAAAAATACGGTAAATAAAAGCGGAACATCTCAGGAAGCCAAACCTGTGCCAGATTCCAGTGTGTTGTACCCGTACTAGGCCAGAATACAGTTGAGCATATAGTGGAAGAAAAATGCTAATGCCACCTTTTGGGGAAGACTGATTTGGATGCTACAGGGCTCTGCCTTTTAGCTAAGAAAATAGTACCACAAATGGGTGGTTTGGACCATCTGTTGGTTCTGGCTCACTCTTGCCCAGCCTTCTCCATCCTGGTACCCTGCAGATGATTCAGATTGCAACTTCTGTTGGGAGTTGTAGTCCAAAACTTCTGGATAGAAAGGAAAATACAAACCTTTTGGAGAATTGTTAGACTATACTTAAATGAGTGGATATAAGATTGTAAACAAGATGATAATTTGCTTGAAAAAACTTCTCAACAATGTAAGTGGGAGCAGGAGACGTGAGGAAGTCTAAACAAGTTATGAAATTTTGTTATGATATAAGCAATGTTGTTTATTATCTATGTATTTTTTCTACAAAAAACCTTAATAAATATTTATTTTTTAAAAAAACTTCTGGATAGAGGCATACCTAGGGTCCCTTGCACCCTCTGACAAGGAGCTATATCTGTGCTGCCCCTCCTCAAATTTAAAAAGCAGGCAAGGTTGCCTGTACAGGAGGAACATGCCTCTTCAGGATTGGATGGGGTGCCCACACTGCTCCTTGCCTGGAAGCTGCTCCAAGGACCTCTTTCTGTCCCCTCCTGCAGCAGCAGCAGCAGCAGCAACAGCAGCAGCAGCTTCTCCTATTGGAGATCCTGACAGATTCCTTCTGTGGGTGAAGCAGGTGCTTTAGCGCTGAGCTGAGGGTGCATTGCTCCAGGTGTCATGGCAGGATGCCAATAGTAGTAATAATAATATAATAATTTATTATTTATACCCCTTCCATCTGGCTAAGTTTCCCCCAGCCACTCTGGGCAGCTCCCAATCGAGTGTTAAAAACAATACAGCATTAAATATTAAAAACTTCCCTAAACAGGGCTGCCTTCAGATGTCTTTTAAAAATAAGATAGCTGCTTATTTCCTTGACATCCGATGGGAGGGTGTTCCACAGGGCGGGCGCCACTACCGAGAAGGCCCTCTGTCTGGTTCCTTGTAACCTCACTTCTCGCAATGAGGGAACCGCCAGAAGGCCCTCGGTGCTGGATCTCAGTATCCGGGCTGAACGATGGGGGTGGAGATGCTCCTTCAGGTATACAGGATGCCTGATAGGTGACATTTGTGGGCCCTCCCCAGCCTGCGCCCCCAGTGGCAGGTGGTTTCGCCAACCCCTAGGTCTGCCTCTGCTTCTGGAGGGCACTAGGTTTGGGGAAGGCTGGTTTTGCCGGTAGAATTGAGGCTGGAGGGAGGCCCACCTGTTGGCTTTCTCCAGACATTCTGCTGCTGGGCTGCCTGCCTGGTTGCATGGATTCATGTTTCCTACTTTCTCTCATTTCCTTCCATAAATGATAAAAAAATAAATAGTGCAGAATGAAGAAGCAGGGCTGCAGAGGACCAGGGGGAGGGGGTGAAGCAGGAGATAGATTACCGGCCTCATTCGGCCCATTTTCCTTTACACAGGTGCTGACCCCTGACATTCCATGGCAGCTTGGGGGCCTTAACCTGAGAAAAAGCAAACATTCACTCTCCTCTACGTCTTGGCGGTGGAGTCTCCGCTCCTAGCCAGCACTTGCACTGGCCTTGTGGCTGCAGGATGGGTGGTCTCCACAGAAAGAGTTATCCCACCCTTAACCAGAGAGGCAAACCTTTCTGATTTGCTCAGCTCCTGATAATGGCTTGTTCCAAGTTGGTGTAGCTGTAGGTTTGCCTTGTGGGTGGTGGCTGTCGTCAGTGATGGTGAGGCAGTGGGAGAAAGCAGTGTTTTCAGATAAAGGAATCTACGCTGAGCATAATACTTTTCTTAAACTATGTCTTTTAGTATCGTTGGGAGTGCCTCAGGCATGCCTTAATCAACTGACAGGGTTGTCAGATCCAAATTGAACTTGTTTTGTTCTACAGAGTGGGGACATCCTGGATTAAGGGATAAACAATAGGATACCTGTTCAGACACAGGACATCTGGAAGAAATACTCCCGAAACTTTTTCATAGGAGCCCCTTGGGTAGGGGACAGTCCCTAATGGGTTACTGCCCAAATCTCATTTGTGGGTCTTGAGATTCCCTAGGATTCTGAAAACTGTACGCTTTGACTCAGAACTAAAGACAAGTAAGAGGACTCCATAAGGGGCCTAAACAGTACTCTAGTTGGAACAGGACCTCACACCAGCTCAGTTTTATAGTGTGCACATAATTGCCTCTTGGCTTCGGGATTGTAATGTATAGCAGATGTAGGACTGAGCCACCTGGTGCTGCAAGGCAGGGTCAGGGTGATGAATATTTTGACTAGGAGAGGCATCAGTGGCTGGTGAAGGTGCTTGACTACTTTGGGGCAATTCTCAAGTCAGGCAGGAAATCTGTGACAAAGAGCAAAGGATATATACAAGGCCTCCAGCTGCCCTGCATGGAGCCTTCGAAGACTGCTGGGCGACTCCTAGCAGAACACATCATGAATATGCCCATCTCCACATTTTTATAGCCTTGTTCTCTTGGCATAGTCGCTACTTTGCCTTGCCCTTGTGGCTCTCCCACCCACCCCCCACTCCCATTATGCTACTCAGCTGAACAGACTGTCGGTGCCAGTGAAGGCTTGAGCTCCTGATGCTCAGGGTCAAAGGACTGCATGAAAAAGCTGTGCTTTCTGGATAAGCAGAAGCGAAACAGATTTTCCTGACATAAATAGGGGATTTACTGAGATATTACGGGGGCAGCTGAGGAGAGGAAATGCAAACCTATCTCAGCTTACTAAACCAACTTAAATCTAACCCTTGAGTATATGTAATAGTGAAATGTAATCACCCACACAGAGTGAATGACTTTGGATTGGCCTCCTCAGATTTTACACTGGCTGTCTCAACCCATATATATGTGGGGCGGGGGGAGGATGTGGGGACTGCATCGGAGACCTGAGGCTTCGACCACCCAGATTTGACGGAACTCCTCTTGTTACATCCCCTAAGAAACTTTTTAAACAATGACAAGTTCTGTCCCTTTTTGCAACGTTCTCTATAGATTCAGAATTATAATAAGGTGGTGCATGCGTACATGACTGGGAAACTGTGGCAGGGAGCATCACACAGTTGTGAAGAAGAGCATAAGTGCTACCTTGCTAAATAAGGCCATAGATTAGGATCGGAAACAGGAAGCCCTTTGGCTCAGGCTTTCAGAAGGAAGCATTCAATTCAGATGAAAGGGAGTTGTAAAAGATGTGACAGGAGTAACCGGATTTGCTGTCAGGCAGCTCTGAAGGGCTGGGCTGTGTGGCATTATCTCATCACTCCTCAGACCCTTTTCAGAAGGACTCCCCAGGAAAAGCAGTTTTTGGCCAGGTCCATAGGCCAGTCTATGGACCTGGCCAAAAACTGCTTTTCCTGGGGAGTCCTTCTGAAAAGACCCCCCCCCACCCTTGTTCCCAATGCAGAACTTTATTCTCCACCCCCCCCCACCTTGTTCCCTGATATAGATCTCCACTCCTTCCATGGCAGAGAGTGGGGTGCCATTTTGTGTTTCACCTCAGGTGCCAAAATGTCTTGGTCTGGCCCTGGCAATGGCCACTCCATGCACCTGAGAAACCCACAACTAGGGCAGGGTACAACTGGTCATCCCCAGTTGTGGTGAGCATCACCAGTGTCTGGCAAACAGATGAATGTGAGGTTTGCATTCTTAGCTATAATAACTAATATATACTGCTATGTGTGCAAACTATGGTAGGCTAGTTGGATCTTTCTCAGGCGGTTTTAATAGTTGTTGTCAGGTGACAACTTCTGGTACTACCCATGTTCGTCTGTAGTAAGGGGCTTCTAGGCAAAGCAATAATTTGCAGCTAGTCATTCTGATCCAATTTTTCTGTTTGTGCTATTATCATATGAGGTTCAGCATAGGCACAGTTTAAGTCCTATGCTTTCCACAGCTATACAGCCGTTTCCCACTTACACCAATGGTCCGTCCTTGAGGGGAATGTTCCCATGGTCGGTGGTTTGGCTTCCGACCTCAGTAACTACTCCCTTGAGATCCACTTACCTTTTCCTGTTCTGGACATGCGCACAAATATTTCTTCTCCTTAGGGAAAAAGTGGCACCCTCTCCCCAAATACAGTGCAAATATTTAAATTGATTAAATAACTGACAGTTTGCTGCTATTTCTCAAAATTTGATGTTTGAGGTATTCCTTTTCCTCTGCTGACTTTTAGGGTCAGCCCTTGGCATAGTAGAATCATAGAATTGTAGTGTTGGACAGGACCATGAGAGTCATCTAGTCCAACTCTCTGCAATGCAGGAATCTTTTTGCCCAATGTGGGACTCGAACCCACAACCTTAAGATGAAGAGCCTTATGCTCTACTGACTAAGCTATCCCAACAGCTGCTTCTGAACGCAGAGGAGTCCTCATGTATATTTGTCCTCCTGTGCATATATTTGTGTGCAGATACACACACACACACTCCTCATTGCCTCTTTCCAAAAACCTTTGCATTTGATGATAGGCATTTCCTCCCAGGCTGCCACTAACAAATACACCTATTCTGCTGCCCGGGCTCAGGGATTTGCACAGAAAGCCCAGCCTCTACGCTCATGAGAAAAATTAGACCTCACCCAGTCTGCAGGGAAGGTCACAGGAAGTGAAGCATGCGGCTCCTTTGTGTCCCTTTTGTAATTCTTTGTCACAATGAACTGCCCCTGGCTGCCCACCCAAGTTAAAGTGCATAGGCCTTGGTGACAGGAGCGGTCTGTCATTATTAGCCCCCACCTCTTTGGCACGAGTGCTTCACTCTTTCGCTACTGAGCTCACTTGACATCATTCTGCCTGTCACCATCCCAAACGGCACAGAACGGTGGCAGACCCAAGTCTTTAAATGTGAGTCTCGAGGAAGTGAAGGTTTCAGCTGAAATATCCCAGCTTGTTTCTATCTCCATTTAATTTAATCCCCCTTCTGCAGCCCCGAATATAGGTGGTCCTGCTCTCAACCAATGGGGTCACAAGCTTGTGACTCTCTCATCCACAGGACCTCTAAGCACCAAGCTGTCTCAGGCAGGCTATCACCAGCTCTGCCATCCCATGGATATAATGAACTGTCCATACACTCGAACCCTTAAACTTGGCAAATTACAACCCTGTTTTGCCCAGCCTCTTAAGATTGGGCACCTGCAGAACTTTTTGCTGAACTGGCTACAGTGCTTTGCTGGCTGGTTTGCCAGTTCACCTTGGATTGTCAGTCTTAACTGTGTAAAAGTTCAAGTGCAGTGAAAGTAAAATTATATAAATGCATTCAGCATTCAAGGGTTGAAGGAGATATATGGTAAGCAAGCATATTGGCAGTACCGGCTCTTTCGCTTTTTCAGTTCAGCATTCCCAAATCCAAACTAGCTCTTTACCTTACAGTTTCTTTTAATTGTCATTTGGTTTCATGCAGCCCCAGATGTTTATTTTCCAGCTATCCCAGCATACATTCAGACTAGGGAACCCGCTTTTTAGGGATGGGTGTGATTCCCCATCCAATGCATGTTACAGATGCTTGGAACAAAGGGTTTCTAGCTGTATTCAGTTGCCCATTACTATGCATTGTTTCCCATCAACAAACAGGCTGCAGTCAAGGCTAAGGGGAGGGAGAATGGCCTTTGTCCACTTTGCATAACAGAGTTGCTTGGCGTCAAACAATCCTCTTGCCCAGCAGTCCTCTTGCAGAGAGCATTCTTTCATCTCAAATCAATGTGCTTACTAGAAAGCATGCCAGGTGTTCTTTCATATAATATACAGCCATTTGGTTTCATGTCCCAGATGTATTTTAGCACTAAACCAATTTTATCCTGGCATTTTCTCATGAGAATATCTCCTATTGTGGAACTAGAGGGCGACTGATTGATGAAATGTGGGATAAAAGAAATTAAGGTTTGTATCAAATTAAGAGAGGGCAGCTGCTGAAATGGAAACATGGAAATAAGAGTATTATACTTAATTTAGCTAAAATCCGTGTGTGTGTGTGTGTGTGTGTGTGTGTGTGCGTGTGTGTGTGCATGCAGGGGACAAATTGTATAACTTTGTTTCATAGTTTTGTGCTATCATCTGCAAACCTTAAAAGTGGCATGCAGTTAATGAATGATTTATATTGATAATTATGGAGATCTTAATATTGCTTTTAGTGCCTTTTTCACTGTTCAGAGTACAGACTGCTAACATTCAGTATTTCCTTTCTTTGGCTCTTGGCATTTAAATCATCCAAACCTTATGTCTTGTGGGAGGCAGTGGAAGAAGTGCCTGGCATGCTCTGGTCCATGGGGTCACGAAGAGTCGGACATGACTAAACGACTAAACAGCAACAAAACCTTATGTCTTAACTCAGCATCCTGGGGAGTTGCTTGCACTTAAACAGAATATGCTACGAAACAACATAGGACAGGAAAACCTGATTTTCTCCCCCACTGCCTGTATCTGAAGCAGAGTCCCCATTGCCACTTGCACTAACAGTTCTCCAGGAGTGTCTCAGGGTAAGGTAATGTCCAGGACTCAGTCATGGTGTATTTGCTTAGCGACACTTGGTTAAATATTTATCCCCTGCGCTGTTCCTCCCCCACCCCCGTAACTCAGAAGCGCATTAGTTGTTAAATGTCCCTCCTCGGGACAGCATGTGGTTCCCGGACCCTGACAGCTCAAGCTATCATTTGTACCTGTGAATTATTGATAAGCTATCAGACAACCCAGGTCTTGGAAGAGACAGGCTGCTTGGATGGTAAAGGTGCTGGGCTGCCCCTCTGCTGTATGTGGGTGGGGGGCGGGGAGAGTGGTCCAAGGGAAGATTTCCTCTCACTGGTGCTCAGCTGCAACAAAAGCTATTGTAACACAGTATCCCTGTGTTTGGATCAGGTGTCTCACTTGAGGGTGGTGTCATAATACAGGGCTTGGTCAGAATAAGCACTTCCATCGGATGAGAACCAACATGGTGTGGTGATTAGTGTGCCAGGCTAGGAGTGGGCAGGCCTGGGTTCAGATTGCCTGTCTGCAGTAGCTAAGGGTCAACAGCTTGCCTTCTGGAGATGTGTTGGTGGGCGGAGTTCATTACAGTGGTACCTCGGGTTAAGTACTTAATTCGTTCTGGAGGTCCGTGCTTAACCTGAAACTGTTCTTAACCTGAAGCACCACTTTAGTTAATGGGGTCTCCTGCTGCCGCCATGCTGCCGGAGCACGATTTCTGTTCTCATCCTGAAGCAAAGTTCTTAACTTGAGGTACTATTTCTGGGTTAGCGGAGTCTGTAACCTGAAGCGTATGTAACCCGAGGTACCACTGTATTAGTAAAAGCCATGTCCTAGCAGAAGGCTGTGTCTGGTTTGTGGTCTGTCTCTTCTTTGTAAATTAGGCCCAGTTTGAAATGATGACTTTGGACGTTTGTCACTTCTAACCTACCCCACAGGGCTGTTGTGAGGATAAAAGGGGGCGTTGTGTGGATAAAACCCTCAACTCCTGGTAAAAAAAATTGAAAAATGGAATAGTAGGCATTGCATGTCAGTTCAGGAATTCACAAAGCTTGGAATATGTAGATCTACTTGCTGTTTCTCTCTCATGGATGATGCTAGGCGTCTGGTTTGAAGTCTGGGCAGTCCATCCCCTACACACACACACACACACACACACACACCACACCCATACGAGGGTTGTATTGGCCAGCCACTGGCCTTGAAGAAGGCACAGATCCAGCAGGCATTCCAATCATCCATGTTTGGGTTGGACCACATTTGGCGCAGAATCCAAGGGAAAGCCAGCAACTAGTGGAAATGCTTTTTCCCAAGTCTGAAGGAGCAATTCCTCAGGGAATCTGTTAATGTGCTGCTTTTGTACATATATAATCACAGAATTGTAAAGTTGGAAGGCACTAGAAAGGTCATCTAGTCCAACCCCCTGCAATGCAGGAATCTTTTGTCCCATGTGGAGCTAAAACCCAGGACCCTGAGATTAAGAATTTCATGCTCCATTGACTGAGCTACCTTCTCTACACCAATGTATGTGCTTCTGGAAGAGGTAGACTCTACTAGTTCCTGTAATATGACTCTGGAGACTGCGCAACTCAGAAAGCAGCCCTGGATGAATTATTACAATGACCTTACAATTACAGTGACTATTACAATGTAATTAAATCCTTTTCCCCCACCCCCAAGTGGTAGGGAGCACCACACAGATGAAAATAAGTCCCAGACTGCAAGTGCAAAGATACCTTCACTGGCTCTGCCTCCAGTGTATCAATATCAAGCCCATTGTGGACTCACGCTAGCCGAAAGCCTGTCATTCCTTGTTCCCTTTCTGAGTCTTAATTCTGAAAACTTCCCAAGGGCAGTCCAAAAGCCTGCAGCTGGTGTGCAGAATCTTTGGCCCTCCAGCTGTTGCTGAACTGCAACTCTCATCATCCCTGGCCATTGGCCATGCTTGCTTGGGCTGATTGGAATTGTGGTTTAGCCACAGCTGGAGGACCAAAGGTCCCCCACGCCTGGCCTATGGATTCTTATCAGCCACCAGAGGTAGAGCCTATAGTTTCCAGGTTCCTACCACCAATGTGAGGCCCCAGAATTGCTGAGTTATTAACTTCCTGGTGAGTACCAGGATGGCACTGGGGCATTTGTTTCATTTCTGATACATTTTGGATAGAGGGAGAGGAGTTGGACCTGTCCTCAGTGCACACTCATGCGCTGACCATGTTTCCAGCAGGCTGCGCTCAAAATCTCACTGCTCTGCTCCGTACATAACCATGAATTCCAGAATCTAAACCAACCTTTGTGGTTCTTGAAATGTGTGTAAATGTTATGGTTGTTTAAAAATGCAGTAGATGGTAAATATTTAAACGTGAAGTGTCCCTGGTTCCCCAAAGTGTGTAGAAACTGGTAGCTGAAAGCAGTTCTGCCTCCCTAAACTCAGCAATATGTAGATAAGCAAAGGAGACATGTGTGTTCTGGAGGCAGCGGGAGAATTGAGGTTGGCCCTGAAGACAGGCCTCATTAGAATATTATTTTCGAAGTGACAGTATATATGCATGTCTGAAATGGGATGTGAGCATTGGGGGAAAGGTATTGTCTGCCATGTTTTCACTGCAGGGTATTGTAGCAGCTTCGTGAAATGCCTACCAGAATATTTTGATCATTTTTCCACGATCAGTTATGGTCAGCAAACTTTTTCAGCAGGGGGCCAGTCCACTGTCCCTCAGACCTTGGGGGGGGGGGCAGACTATATTTTTGGGGGGAGGGGAAGAACGAATTCCTATGCCCCACAAATAACCCAAAGATGCATTTTAAATAAAAGCACACATTCTATACATGTAAAAACACGCTGATTCCCAGACTGTCTGCGGGCCGGATTTAGAAGGTGATTGGGCCAGATCCGGCCCCCGGGCATTAGTTTGCCTACCCATGAGTTATGCTATATAGAGTTACATTATGGTAATTGGAGGTGGGATGGTATACTCAAGCTTTGTGGGGGAAAATAACCTTGCTTATGTATATTATCTGGACAAAGGTATGAAAGGAAAAAAGACATAATTTATTATTGCTTTGATAATTGCCTTCTATGCAATCATCTCAAGGCGATGTACAGTAGTAAAAAAGACATGACCCAGCCACTTTCAAATGTCACACAATGGAACTCAGTGGCACAACCCTATGGCCTTGGGAGGGCATCCCAGGAGTCATAGACCGGATATCCTGTCTGGCAGTGCTCTGAAGTGAGATCTGGTGTCAGATCCCCCATCCCTGATGCCACTGAAGCCGTGGCCTAACTGATGTTGGTGTTTTCATGGTTCAACTTTGATGTGACTGGAGCCAATTGGCTACTTTGAATAAGCAAGAAGCAAGTGTAAATGGAGGTGCCTATTCTGAATTGGTTTGGACGTGTTTGTCTTTACTGAGATGGAATGAAAATGTGGGGACATTTCCTAGCAAGGAGAGTCCAGTCCAATAGGGATCTGAAGCAGTGGGATTTGGGCCTTAGTACTCTGCATTCTGGGATGCGGGTGGCACTGTGGTCTAAACCACAGAGCCTAGGGCTTGCCAATCAGAAGGTCAGCGGTTCGAATCCCCACGATGGGGTGAGCTCCCATTGCTCGGTCCCTGCTCCTGCAAACCTAGCAGTTGAAAAGCACATCAAAGTGCAAGTAGATAAATAGGTACCGCTCCAATGGGAAGGCGTTTCCATGCGCTGCTCTGGTTCGCCAGAAGCAGCTTAGTCATGCTGGCCACATGACCTGGAAGCTGTCTGCGGACAAACGTTGGCTCCCTTGGCCAATAAAGCGAGAGGAGCACCGCAACTCCAGAGTCGTCCGCAACTGGACTTAACGGTCAAGGGTCCTTTTTACAGTACTAATATTGCTGTGCTTTTGTGAATGTATCTGCATGGTCAGAAGTTTGAGGATTTTAGTCCCTGTTGCCTGTACAACCTGGGAAGGGGAGCTGCGTTTGCTCTTTCCCCGCCAACTGGGCCACCCTTAGACCATCCTCATGGATAGTATTGGCCTTCCTCCATTCCTGCCCTTTTGGTCTATTGCAGATATTATATGAGCCTTACGGAGAAAGACCATGTCATACACACCGTTCTGTACAATACTCAGGGCACCACTGATAAATGTATAAAGGTTGTTATAGTTAACGACTGTGACAATTGCTCCCTGAGGCTATTCCACCACTCGCTTCTGCTTTGCTGTGCTGGAGCAAAGGTGACTGCAGGCTTTGACTACATGCAATGCTGTTGAATTTAATGGTGCATTTCCTATTAAAAATCTTATACAGGAGATTGGCCTGGATAGCCATTAATTGCAGTGTGTGGTGGGGTGAGGGGGCAGCTGGAGCCCAGAGCAAACTGCAATCTCCGGCAGCAAAAAGAAGGAAAACTGCAAGAGATTGATTGCAGCGCAAAGGCCAGAGAGCCTAATTCTTTCCTCATCCCCATCCGCCATCACCCCCCTTTTCTTCAGTCTCACTCTGCCTCAAATCTGGCAGGCAGCACAGGGCAAGACTATTCCAATATTGACTTTGAAGTGTGAATTTCAAACCCTTGTGGCCTTTTTATTATCTCGCCTGGGCCTGACAAGGAGAGCGAAGAAGTGCCGAGAGATGAAACAGCTTAGCTTTTCAAAGGCTGCCACTTCCAGGTTCACTTCCACAGCCCTATCACTTTGCAGGCAATTACACTGCATTCTTTCTCAGCACTGATTCTCTGCTCTCTGCTGAAAAGCCAGGCTAGAAGGGTAATAAGGAGGGGGTACCTCTCCTACCTCCCACTCCCCCACCAACCTCACTGATGCTTCTGCCTTGCTTCCCTCAGTGCAGCTTTCTGCTACAAAATTTTGGAACTAGAGTGGGCAAAAGCATCGCCACATGTGCGTATATTGCCTGTTTGCATGTCTGAACTATGAGGTGAGTGATAACCCAAGAGGTCCTTTTGTGTACCAGGCAACAGTATACCTACAGTGGTTTCATGTGCCACCTCTGTCTTGCTAGGCTAAAAGACAACCGCCTGTGCTCTCTGAGCTGCACTCACAGCTCCTTCCTTGCTGTGCCTCAGAGAATAGTCATGCAGCGCTTGAGGCCAGGAATCAAACTCCAAGCAGTTTACTGTGTTTGCTTAGCTCACTGGGCTGTGTCAGGGCTACAACACTGTGTGTGTGTGTGTGTGTGTGTGTGTGTGTGTGTGTGTGCAATGTGATGTGATGTGGTAGCGTTTCGAGCTGATCACTTTCTGTCCCTTGATGAATCTCCAACCCTAATAAATGGCTGCAAGAAGGCAGATGGGGCCCTGCTTCCTGTCTGAAAAGAGAGATGTATGAAGATTGCTCACCCAGCCAAAAAGACACGCTTTCCTTGCCGCAGTGTCAGTGGACAAGGGGCTAGTTTGCTGAGCCTGCCGTATCTAACGCAGTGTCAGAAATGCCTTGAGATCCTTGCAATATTTAATTAGCATACAGCTCTCTGAGCGCCAGGCAGGAAATGTGTTTGCTAATTAGACATTGTTGATTTCATACCCAGGAACATAATGAATGCCTGGCGGGTGCCCAAAGCAGAATCCCTTCCTCATTTCTATGCATGTATTCCACTTCCTACCAGCTGGGTCTTGCATGTCTGTGGGGCTGGTGTGCATTCACACTGGGCACCTTATAGTAACATCTTATGGTGATGCGAGAACACCAAGTATTCCTAGGTCGTGACGTGGAACTTCCCTTCTTCTCACCCAAAGTGGACACTAAGAAATGAACTTTTAATGAGAGAGAATTAAAGTGGCAAAAGTGTACAATACATGCACATCAATACAGTATTTAAAGGAGTTAAAAGAAATGAGAAATTTTGCCTATGAATCAGGGCATCTCCCCAGTTACAACATCAGCTTGTTCTGTGAAGGAGTGAGTGATCTATAAAGAGAACTCAACTAAAACTACAATTTCCAGAGTTCCTTTGATAAAATGATAACTTGACCAGTTTGGTTGAAGTAGAGGTGTGTGTGTGTGTCCTTAGTCTTTTTGTTTTCACACTGCACCCCCACACACATTTTCACACCTTATGTGCATTGGCTGTAGGGTGCTGGAATCATGAACCTATAGTCCTCCAGATATAGTTGCACCATAAACCCTGAACCCTGGTCATGCTGGCTGGGGCTGATGGGAGTTGGGAATTCCACAGCTACTGAATGCCCACAGAATGGCCTATCCCTGATCTGAGGCCCATTTCAAACAAAAATGTTTGTCTACATTGAAAGCACACGTTGCATGTACCCTAAGAACATACCACTGATCTATTTAATCCAGCATTCTGCTCCACTGCTACTGCCTTGACATTCTTGTTGATTTCTTATGGCAATTATATGCAAGTTGCTTTGGTGAGGAAAAATATAAATAAATAAATTTCCACAGCAACCAACTAGATGCCTCTAGGAAGCCACAAACAACATGTGAGGGCAACAGTCTACATTGCTCTTCCCTCCCTGCCACTGATACTCACTGACTTGTTGTCTCTTATTGCCACATATATGCAGTCGTCACATGTCTTTACAAGGGTTGCATTCTTTTTCCTAGATGGAAGTGCTGTTGGTGCTGAAATCATTTCATGTTTGAAGCAATCCTAGCCCCCCACCCCCCGAGTGTTGGATTCATCAGAGTCCTTCAGATACAGTATTTAGATCATATCTGTGCTGCAGATGACCTTTCTTCTGTGTCATGGGTTTGCATTGCTTGCCATATATTTGTTAGCTGCCTGTCTGCTTTTTCCATTGCTCCCATGTTGAATGCAGAGTTCTTCTTTACTTCCATGCCTGTTGGGGTGTTTGATATCCCAACAGGCATGGAACAGAATACAGAGTACAGAATAGAGATGTCCTCTATTAATTCCTGTGGTGTCTTGCACACATGGGGAACTGGGCAGCCCCTGTTGAAGCAACCACTAAATGTGACTATGAAATGGGCTCATCTAGCTTTCCTGGTCTTTTCCTGCTGCTCTTCACTGGAACTACTTGTAGAATGATTATTGCAAAGCAATAAGAAGGGATCAGGAGCAGTTTTTGTGACATGAGCAAGGCATTTTTGTGTGGTTATTGTAGCTCAGGAAATGTCTAAAGTGATATGTGTGTCTCATAGCAAGCCGTAGTGGGGAAAGCAGAGTAAGGGCTTACATGGAAGTGTTTTGATCATTGTTTGGTTAACTAAAGGCTGGTCGCTGTCTGGCTGTCTGGGTGGCAGAGACCCGGGCACTGACTGGACATGCTAATACCAAGGTCTGAACTGCTGCTACCTACCCTATGACTGGAGGCTATGATACTAGTCTCAAAGAAATGATGCTGTGCCTGCCAACTGCTGTCTGCTTGGCAGGAGATGCGATGCCAGCTCTTATTCAAATGCCTAGTGCCAGTTCCTTGGGATGCTGGTAACATGCGCTACAATTATTTGGAGAAAGACATCGCTGGCCTCCTCTCTTTCTAGGAAGCCATTCATGTTCCACGTGACTGCATTTGGGAAGCTGCAGTTTTTGAGCAGCAGTTGGGAAGGAGTGCTTAATTTTTCCACTAAAAAAATCCTTCCCTTAGCTTTCTTTTCCCCCTGTAGAGTTTCCAGATCATGAAAGCTGCCAAGCAGAGAAGAACATAAGCACCCTGATGCCTTTGCTCAAAATTGCTGCTGTGCATTTAATAAAGCAGTTGTTACGTGCATTTGCATGTAATGTATAATTTGCCCTTTTGTTAGTACAGGAACTGGCTGACAGCCTAGTTGTGAAAGTAGAGAGTTGGTCCTGATGTGCTTGTGTCCTCTTCATCTTTGATTGTCCCCATTTCTTTATGTACCTGGGATGATAATAGAGAAGGAAGGAACTTTGGGAGATGTTTATCGTGAAGGAAGAAACTCTTGTATCCAACTATCTAATTGCTCCTGTCCTCTGACACTCACTCCGAAACAGTCCCTCAGGACTCTGAAGACGAGAAACACATGGAGAATAAAGGCATTGTAGGAGACACTTTCTGCAGCAGGACACGCTTTTGTTTCTTTTGATACCTGACCTCTTAACACTGATTTCAGAAGTTCTAAGCAGTGTCCCCTGCAACCCCTCTCTGCACCCAAGCAATTACCTAGACACTTATCGTGTGTGTGTGTGTGTGTGTGTGTGTGTGTAAGTGTGGTTGATTTGGCACACATTTTCTCCGTGCAGGTTTTTGCACCCAGGGCCCCACCATTCAGAAATCTCATTCCTCACTTTCATCTTGGCTGTGGGAAGGCAGGGAGCCGATAATGAGGAAGGAGTATAAATGTCAACAGAAAACCAGCTCCAGTCAAAACTGATAAAAATAAACCCACCAGGCTTTCATTTCTCAGGATATTCATTCTAAGAAGGTGTCTCTTCCATTGGGTCCTAGAGATTCTCAGTGCAATCTCTGGTTTTTGTGCAAATGAAGACTTCCTTTAAAAAAAATTGAGCTGACTTCCATTGGTGGGAATGCAGAAGGTGAATGGAGTCTTTCCTTAAACTGCATGATATGCATAGATTGTGTGCTAATCAGAAACTCCTAACACGTAAAACATTTGTCTGGAGTGTTTTAATCAGAGGTGGGATATGAGTAAAGCAATGAAGGTTACCATTTTAATAGCAAGGCCTCTCTTTCACATTTATAGTGCATTTCAGTTCTCTCTCTTTAAAGTGTCACTGTCCCAACCATTGTATGATGTGAGGGATCATAAAAGGAACTGTCCCCGCAAGGTGAAGGAGGACAAAGGTATCTGATGCAGGTCTTCTTGTTCTCAGGTTACATTGTCAGGTTGCTGCACACCATACAGCTGATTCAGGCTACAAATAGAGCTACCCACCAATCTTTGTTGTTGCTGATAAGAAACTGTATTGTGTTGCATCCTGCACTCAACTCCCCCCACCCTGCAACGCCCTCCATCTGACACACACACACACACACACACACACACACACACACACACACTGCTGCCAATGTCCAAAAGCCACAAATTCCTAATTATAACACCCATTAACTCCTCCTCCCCATCTTCCTAGCCAAATTTAAATTCTGCTTTCATGATGTTGAGAAACCTGATTCCACTGACCCAGCCATCCCACAGGCCCCACTTATTTCCTCCTTGGGTGTACTTGAAAATGCACTTGTCGTCTACAGCCTTAACAATTCAATAGTTTGAAAAGGAGGCCTTTTCAAATGTGGGGCCATCATATACATGAGAATTTAAACATGACCAAAATTTCTCATGTTTAATTTATGTGACTAAATTAGCAATTTATGGACAGAATTCGCAGTTTCTGAACTCATTTGTACAAAATATGCATTCTGGTAATTTTTATTAATGCCCTGAAAAACCCTGAGCTTTGTGCTCAGTCCGTAATAACATATTGTAAGATAAGAATGACATAGGCTTGCAGTGAAAGATATTGTGGTCTTCTGTTGCTGTGTGATCTGATGTTGCAAGTGTAGTCACAGAATTGCATGAGTGGGACCTGTATCCTGCTCCTCCTGTTCACTCTTCCAGCCAGCCAGCCAGTGCCACAATAACCCAATCCATTCCCCCTCCCACCCAGTTTCCCACCCTCCATTTCACCTGCTTAATAGTAAGTCAGCATTCTGCGGTTACTGAGCACTCTCTTACTTATTGGGCTTTTGTAGGGGAAGGATTCTCCACCACCACAGGGTTTTTCCCTTGAAGATATTGGGGGGTGTACTTTCGCAAACCATAGGATTCAGCCAAACCTGTATAACACACTGAATAGATTATAAAGTGAGTGTTGCAGGCCTGTGCCTCTCTGCCTCTTAGTGGGCTGACTGCAGAATCCCAGTACAAACAGGACTCAATTCTCAGCTTGGCTTAGCTTTATCTTCACCTTTCTCAGATCTGCACAGGTGAGAATGCCCACTTCACACTTATTAGTGAAGTAAAGCCATCGCAGTGGGAGTAAAATGAACTCTGAGCACAACACCATCCCTGAAAAGCCCCCTGTGGGAACTAGCACCAGCACAGAAGAAAGAGACCATAGCTTTCTCATTTTCACCTTGGATGAGTGTCTATAAAAACAAGGAGCTCCATGCTGACAGGGATATGCCTAGTGCCAGCTATCCAATCCGGCTGGAAGAAGAGACAATGATGAAACTTATTATGCATAACCGCAGAGTGCAAAGTTATTTGGTCTTCTTGAGACACAGTGCCTCCTGGAGTCCTTTCTGGAGCAGTGCAGGTTATCACTTCCCCTTTGATGGCGAAGGTCAGGCAAATGAGGATTCTGTTAGGTGCAAAGCCTTCCAGGCCTAAGGCATGATCCATAGCACTGAATCTAGGGGTGCTTCCAGATGGGAGCCTTCTATCAAAAGTGGGTGGTTCAGATTCCATTTGTGCATGTTAGGCACTGTAGCTTCCACACATTCCTCTTTTTGTCCCAAAGTCATGGATAGCAATTGATATTCTGCTGTTGCTGTCTATACCAGTGGGTGGTGCTTCATGGGATATATCTGGGCTCTTGCGCTTTTTTGTCACTCTCCTCCATTACTCCACCACACCCTCTACAGATTTCTGTTTTGGGCATTCACATAGGTATTTCTGAATCTGTGCATTGTCCCTTAGAGAAAAAAAAATCTGCAGGAAGTGTGTAAGAGCCCAACAGCCAAAAGTTTAGTTACCACGTTTCACAATGGGCAAAATGAAGTGAGGGAGGGCAATATCAATTTTCCTGTGTTTGTTTATTAATTTTTAATACTGCAGTCTTATGCAAGAGTGAAAATTACCTGACTAAAGCTTGCACAAGACTGACAAAGGGGGATTGTTGCGAAAGACTTATCATCGTCATCATTATTATTATTGAAAGCCGAATGTATGTACTGCCATTCTAGCCTCCAAGGTACCAATTCCCCACATGTACTGTGTGGGGATCATGACAGAATGCCTCCTCTAACTGGGTTGTTAACATTCAAGAGTGCTTTCAGCATGCAGCAACTGATGGAAATATCATTTGGGCCACCAGAAACAAAATGACTATTCTGTTCAGGTGAAGAGCAGATGGAAGTAAGGGGGTGTAGTGCTAAAGTCTGCTTACGAAAACAGCACCGTTAATGTGACAAACTGTCCACCTAAACAACAACAAACACATGAATGAGCTTACACACCAGTGAATAGCCTGCTGGATCAGACCAATAGTCTATCCAATCCAGGAGCAGTGGTGTAGCGTGGGGGGTGCAGGGGGGCCCGGCCGCACCGGGTGCAACATCTGGGGGTTAGGGTTAGGGGGCGCAAATCCACGGGTTAGGGGGCGCAAATCCACGGGTTAGGGGGCGCAAATCCACGGGTTAGGGGGCACAAATTACTTGCCTTGCCCCGGGTGCTGACAACCCACGCTACGCCACTGTCCAGAAGCCTTTTCTTACAGTGACCAGCCAGATGCCAAAGGGAAGCTCAAAACAGGACTTTCCCCACTTGCGATTCCCAGCAGCCGCCAGTAACAATGATGGAAGATATAGAACAGGTTATTTTTTTACTTGTAGGATTTTATGTGATAGTGTAAAAAAATAATGTATGAGTTGGTATTTTAATGATTACAGCTTTATGTGGACATCACACAAAAAAGACTTGTATGCATGACAGTACCCTTTTCACAATAAACTCCTGTCTGGAAGCACCCTGTATTGCCAAACAGGCTTCACTACAACAAGCGATCTGCTTATCTCCAATGGGAGGTGCTGTGTTCACCTCTCCTGAACCAGAAATGGATAGACAGAAACACATGGATGGATTGAGATATGTAGAAAGTCATTTACGCCCAAACAAAGAGAGTGAGAGAGATCTTGATATCCATGATGACTCAGAACCATAATTAAATGGCTGTTCCCAAGATATTTAGATAAGGGGGGTAATTAGTTAATTAGCAACAACACCAATCAGAGGCAGAAAGCACAGCAACTCTGGGAATCATCCGCCCCCTTTTTCCCATAGTGAGCACTTCCCAGAGTGGAAGCCTTTTTCAGTCCCTTGGTGATGGTGGTCCACCTAGGGCTTGGTTGTGCCAAGTGACCACCAAGCGCTGGGCTTTGGAGCCGCATTGTCTGGGATCCCAACAGGAGCGTGTCCTTCAAAAAACCTTATTCCAAGTAGATCTTCATGATTAGAAGAATACAATTTACTGGGATGGTGGTGCGGAAGAGAAGGCAACAGTTCTATGAATCATATTTCCCTTGCTAACCTTGCATCACGTGAGCAAGATGAAACCAGTCCCTGGTAAACCATATTTCTTTTAGTAAGACACCTTTTAAGATATTTGACAATGCCTCTTGTCCCCATCTCTTCCGGTCCTATTTCCCCTTTATATGTTGTGCATTCTGTAAACCCTTTATTTGTCCTTGTTTCTTTAGTATGAATCCTTTCCAGTTTGTTTGTATCTTTATAATGTGGTGGCCAGAAGTGGGTAAAAAAAACCCCCACAAAAAACAATTGAGTCAGCAGCTGTGGCCGCTTGGCAGTGGGAGCCAAATTGTCACAGCGCAGTGCAAGCTGCTGGGGCTGCAGAGTCAGGGGCGTAATGAGATCTTAATAGTGCAATTACAGCCCATTGATTTACTCAGCACATAATTGGCAGTGGCAGCAGCTGCCCAGTAATGGATGGCTGTGATTATTGGCAGTGAGGAGTCAGGAAAGACAGCGCTGAATTTTTGAGGGGCCATGGCTCAAGCGCATGCTTTGCATACAGAAGGTCCTGAACACAGAATCAGCTAAAGGGTTTCAGGAAGCAGGCTGGGAACGACCTCTTTCTGAGATCCTGAAGAGCACTGCTGGCCAAGATTATGAAATGCTGAGCTAGGCAGACCAATGGGTAAGACTGTTTCATATGTGCCCGTGTGGCACAGTAGTTCGAGTGTTGGAATAGGACCTGGGAGGCCAGGGTTCAAACCCCCAGTCCCCATGAAACTCTTTGGGTAACCTTGGACTATTCACAGTATCTTAGGCAGCCCACCCCGCAGGACTGTTGTGAGGGTAAATTGGGGAGGAAGAAACCATGTACACCACCTTGAGCTCCTTGGAGGTGTAAGTGCAAGATATAAATATATTAACATACGGGGAGAAAAGTGGTAGCAGTGGTGGAAGTCATATGCTGGTAACAGCTTATGTTGAGAAATGCTGCAAGAGGAGCAGTAGGTGGAAAGGAAAATTAGGGTGTTTTTTCAGGTGCATCAAATGGGCTCACTACTTCCTCTCTCTCAATCACTCACCGGTGACACTTTTTGTTCTAGCTTTGGATGCACGAGGAAGGATACATGGCAGATGGAATCTAGATGGGGCAGATCCACTGCAGGATAGTTCATGTACCACTGTAGGTGTCACCTCTGTTACCCTGGCCCCAAGTGCAAGGATGGCTCCTTACAAACACTACAATAAAGAGCAGTACGTTAGCAGTACCACTTTTGTTTAGGAGGTGGCACGTTGGTTTTCTGTCACAGCTGCATTGAAATTCTGGATTTCTCCATTGATTTCTGTAAGTAGCTCTCATTTGTGCCCTGGGGAGAAAACGAGAAATGATTGAAACCAGGAACTGCTCTGTCTGCTAATTTTATAAATCTTGTGATCCAGACAGTTTGCAATGAGTCACCTGTCTCAATGGCCCTGGTAGGACATGTCCACTCACATTGCCTCTCTTGGCAAGATGAAAAAACAGAGGGACAAGGTGCATTGGGCTTTGTTGAGAATGTAGTGAGAAAACTTCTTGGCACTGTGGCAGGTCATGAGAAGCCAATGGTTTAAATGTTATCCTTAATGAAAAATGAGATCCTGGTGAGCAAGAGGGCAGACTTTAGGTACTCTTCATTCAAACATCCCTGAAAGACCTGGTGGCAGCCACATCCACAGCCTATGCTTCACGTTTCACACCACACATAGTTGAGCAGGCCTGTGAATTTCTGAAAATCCATGTTGAGAAGTAACACAGAAATTTTGAAAGCAAGTTATCCTCTCTGAGGTTTTCATCCCTAATGAAGGTGCTAATTGCCCTATTGATTTCCATTAGAACATGGCACTCTTCTTAGGTCTCACATTTACCATTCTGACAGCTCCTGCTCCTTCATAATATGGTCAATAACCATAGTCCCTAACAGCAGTACTGTGTTTGGAGAAGTGAAACTCATTGTTTATTCACCTGGAATTTAGTTAGTGGCTGTACATGCAGTCAGGGTCAGGGAGGTGGATAAAGTTCCTGAAAAGAATTTCAGACATTCCTTATATTGGATTAAACCTGTCATGCAGCACTGCCTAGCTGTGACATTTCTTATGGGTCACAGAACCTAAAGTGCTTCTTCTTTCCCCTGCAGCTAGTATTGGACTTTTTCCCCACCCATTGTACTGGGTGTTCTTAAGACCTTGGTACAATAAGCAGCATGCAAACACGTCTTGGTCTTGCCTCAGAAGCACAAGGTGCAGAGGCTTCCTATTTTCTTTGCATCTCTGTCACATCTGAAGCTGCTCTGTACAGCTTCTGGTATTGTGCAATCCAGTCGCCCTATTTGCTGTTCCTTCACGGAACACACGGCGGGGTGGGTGGGTGTTGTATATAGTTAGTGATCTCTTGAGTTCTGTTATTTTGGAAGCAAATCAAGTGTGTTTCTGACCATTTCAAATTACAGAGAAAACTTAATATGTAGGGTTTTATCAAATCTGGCAACCAGGAAATGGGAGAATATGTGAAACCCATCCAATTCCTTGCAGTATCCTGTCTGCCAGGAAGCCCTGAATTGATTAGAATCGTGATCAAAGGGCTTGTTGTGAATGTCTTCCTCTACAAATTCCAGAGCCAGTATTGTCTATGCTCAGTCTGGATGTTTGAAGTTTGCCTCTAAGCCTGACACTGTAAAACATAGCTGTCCTTGGGTCAGAAAACAGCAACAACAAACCAAATTAATATACAAAACGCTGTCTCAAAACACAAAGACAGAATTGCAAGATGAGAAGGGTTTCTCTCACCCACCCTTCTGGCACAGGCCAGGGAATTTCCTCTTGTTAACACTAAGCCCATTCTATTTTTTTATTATTAAAAAAAACCCTTGTCTTTGGCTACACGTGTCACCTCTAGGAAAGCTCCTGGTTTTGCTTTGCAACCTAGGAGTGATGGTAAATGCATCCCTTCCCTGGGCAGCTTATTCCAGTGCTTAATCCAATTCATAACCATTGTTGTTCCCAAGTGGGATGTGTCATGCTTCACCTCCCAGCTGTCAGTTCTTGTTGTGCTTCCTTTGCTCTTTAGTGCTCAATTTCTTCTCCCTGGGAAGGTATCTGCCAATGCACTAATTCCATTGCACCCTTCTCTTTAAGACATTAAACAGATTTGAACCCTTATTGTCTGTGACTCTCAGGCTCTCTCATCTAATTTCTAGATGGAGCAGTGATGGCGGGCGGGGGGGGAGGGGGAGGGGGGATACATGGGTGAAGGTCTGAGGATCCTTCCCTGATATTCCATCCCACAGAGATTGAATTGGCCAGAGTATCTCATTTGCATGCAGGGGGCTAAATACATTTCAGCTTTCCAGTCACAGCGGGAGAGGAAGGAGGCAACTGCTGCTGCAGTAAATTGCATTTGAATTTACAAGTACCTGCCTGCTGGCCTGCAGTTTTGAATGTGTTTTGGGGGGAGACAGAGGGAGATTACTTTTTTAAAAGGCCCATTCAGAACACTGTGATGCTTAAAATCCTTTGGGGGGGGGGTTTCTTTCTTTCTACCTTTAAAGTGTTGCCATGTCTGTGTTGTCAGTCCGATACAATGAGTAGCATCTTTAATATGCCCTCCAAGAGCCTGCCACCCCATGGCAGGCCAGAACAAAACAACTGGTGTTGATTCTATGCTATCCAGTGTGCTTTGTGCAATCTGCTATCCAGTGTGCTTTGTGCAATGTTCTTAACCCACAGGTGTAGATTCCTGCTTTGAATCTAAATAAGTGTGTCAAAGGGGAGCGGAGTTGCAAGTGTGCTTCCCTTTGGCACAAGTGCAGGGTATTCCCCTGGGAAATGCGATCCATTTTCACCACCCGCTGGCTGTCGGCTGATCCTACCTGTCTCCTGGCTGTTGTCTGCATGCCTCCAGCAGGCACAGCAAGGCCAGCAGCTGTGGAAGCGTCACTCCCAGGGGCTGGATCCAAGGCCACTTTGGTTCTAATTACTGCCCACAAGCAACAGGGAGGCATGGTGGGCGAGGTGTTTGAAGGATGCATGCTGTGTTGGTGGTGCTGGCGACCAGCTTGGTGGGAGTGGCTGTGGTGCCATTTAAAATCTAGTGGGCCTTCTTGGCCCCATAGGAGTTTCTTCTGCTCCCAACCCTGGCAAGATGCAGCTGGAGTCTAGTGCACCACAGGACATCACAGACTGCCAGGACAGGGATGGCTGGGATAGGGACAGATCTGGAAGGCTCTGGAGGTGTGGCAGCAGATGTCAGAGCAGCTTTCAAGCTGGGCCCAGTGCGCCATAGGTCTGTGGGCCACCATGTTCAGTCCCAGAAAACCTCTGTTTGCCAGGAAAGGCTAGGCTTAGCAGCAGCAGTCGATTGCAGCTGTGCTTAGGACTTATGTGACATGGATAAATTAAAGCAAAAACACTTCTCAGGAAGCCTGCCTAGTGAATGTCACACCAACAACCTTTCATCTGTAGAACCTGCACTTGGCTGAAGGGTTAATGCCATTTAACTTATAGCACGGTGGCGTGAGAGAGCCCAGCACTTAGCTATGTAGTCTCCAGAGGAAAATGAGGCCGACAGTAGAATCTAATAAGGAATCAGAAGATCTGAACGGAGCAAAGGAGATAACTAGAAGGCGATAAAGAGAGGTGGAAATGGAGGTGGGAGTGAGAGAGAAAGACACAGTCACTTGCACACAGACAATCACTTTGGCAGTCTGGAAGTTTTTAGAAGCTGAACATCAGGAATGCAGTTGTTGGTATCTCCTCGCTTGTTAGCAAGAGAACTGTGTCCAGGCACTGTGGTGGCTGTTTAGAAAGGGTGGTGTAAAGGGGCAAAAGATTTGTTTTTTAAAACTTCCATGCCATCCCTATAAATCTGTAAGGTTGCTTATCTCTTCTGAATTCAATGTTTCCACAGAGAATGGGCTGGGCATGATTTTATTTATATACTTGCTAGCTGATATTTCTGGACAAGGTGGCATACAAATAAAAGTTTGCAAAATATCAACAAAATTGCAACCTTCAATCCTTGTTAAAAATCAATCAACATACTGAGATTGTCAGTTAAAACACTTTTCACAGCACTAGCAACCTACAATCCAAGCCAGAAGGCATTGATCAATAACAGGCTAAGCAGGAGATATGTATTTAAAGACTTCCAAATAGCTTAATGAATGGCAGCCCTTTCTGGACCCTCTGGAAGGGCATTGCAAAGCTGTGGGGCCACTACAGAAAAGGTCCTCCCTCTCACGGCCACCAACCTCACTGATGTAGGAGGTGGGTGCATGATGAGAGCCACCACTGCACATCTTGGTGTGTGGGCTGCCTGATGATGGGTGCAGGTGGTCCCCCAAACCATTTAAGACTTTAAAGATGAAAGCTAGCCATTTAAATTCAAATCAGAAATGTCACAGTAGCCAGTGTGGCTGGTATGGTAAAGATATTACTGAAGCTGACATTCTTATCCCTATCAAAACTTAAGTTTCAAAGGGTTAGGGTTAGGGTGCAGATAAGGCTGCAGTTGGCATATCAGCCAAAGAATGCACCCCTATCTACCAGCACCACCTGAGCTTACATAGGTCACACCAAGTCCAGGAGTGCTTCCGAACTGTGTACCCAGTCTTTCAGGGGAGCGCCACCCCATTGAGAACCAGCTCCAAACCTCTGGAAGGTCAGTCTCCCATCCCACAGGACCTCTGTATTTCTTTGATTCAGCCTCAGTTGGCTAGACCTCCTCCTTCCCAGTGTGACAAGCTAAGGAACCTCTCTTGGGTTGGAAGATAGAAAAGAGAGATAGAGTTGAGTGTCACCAACATACAGCATGCAGCAGACACAATCCAGGCATGACAAACTGGCAGATCCTTCCTCTGTGGGTGCAATATATATGTGCCTCATACCTCCTTATGGTATGGATGGAAGCGGGGAGTCTGGGGAGCAAATCCTGCACTGCAGGTTGATTATCTCCCCGCTGGTGACTGGGCAATGAAGACAGGATTTTCCATGGCATGGCTAAAGGCTGGGCAAGATGGTCTGGAGCAGTAGGAAGCAATTACCATCCCGCTGAGCCAAACCCTAATCCCCTCAAACAGCACGGAGGGGCTGGCAAGCCAAACACGCCTCAATCAGGTTAAAGTGTGAAGTTGGGATTAGCCAAGAGAATGAGAGCCTCATAATACCATTGCACCCCCTGCTTGCACCAGGCTCAGCCTGGCCCATAGGGCAGGAGATTAAGTGCTTGGCTTGTCTGCCTGAGTGGGCTCCCCACTGGGAAAGCTGTGTCCTATGGATGTCAGACAGTTTGGCTTTACTTACTTGCTGAGTGCTGGCCAGGATCTCGCACTGGGAGGCCTCGCTGGCTCCCACAATCGAGGCACCAATCCCAGCGAGGGATCCCTCCAAGTGGCTCATCTCCAAGGCACACAGGGGAGGAGGGATGGCTGAGGCGAAGACCAAAGAGAGGGTGCAATGTTGAGGGTGCAGGCTAGCCGGGAAAACTCTCGGTGTCATGATTTGTTTGGTGATGGGATGCGACCACAACTGAAACTGGAAATTGGGTCAGATTGCCCTGGAGAGGCTGGTGGTCATGCCTGTTTTAAAGGAGTCATTGGGTGAAAGAGATGAGCTAACCTTTTCTAAACTAAATGCAGAGATAATTAAAGGAAATCAGCATGTTTTCTGGACAAAATAGTTTAAGTCTTTGCACATCATGTTGTATCAGGAAATATAAACAATGAGGGTGACTTGGGGGTCTGTTGAAATTATTTGCAGTAGAATGGAAGAGATTCTTGGAACACCCTTGTCCAAACGGAGCATTCCCATCACATGTGGAAACCCACCCACCCGTGTTTATTGCCTATTTAACATTGAGCAGCCAAAAGTAACGTAAGCACTTTAGTTTTATGAACCTCATATTCTATTTGTGTTGCTATTAAAGGGCATTTAGTTCATAGTCAGATGAAGAGCCTGGGAGATATTTGCCCTGCTGTGTAGTCCTACCAGAATTTGCATTGCTTGAAACATACTTTGTTGTATGCATACTGGTTATGGGGTCTCCTAGTTTTCACTCACTAAGAGATGATCCTTCATTCTGTAATAAGGCTGCTTTTCTTGGGGGTCTTGATTTATCTGACTCAGCATAAATGGAGGGATGGCAGGATAGTGCAAGTACTGGTCAGAACGTTCCTCTAAAGCCAGACAAAGCTGTTGCTACAAGCTGTCATTCATCAAGACTGGAGCAATTTGTGTCTGGGAAACTGGCAGCTTAATGTTCCTTGGAGTTACTGTGATACTGAATGAAAACAGGTTCATACGTGAACAGGGAGAGAACAGGGTGATTTTCTCCATTATTTCCACTCACCTCTAGGGCAGCTGCCTCCCTGAAGAGAGGAGTGTGAATATGAACTCTCCAAAGGCAGGGAGGGTGGATGCTTACATTACTCCAAACTATGCTTTGGCTCAACATCTGTGCAGTAGGTTGCGAGTCCTATTGATTAGGGACAGACCAGACCATGGAGAAGAAAAGATCCAAAAGTGAATAAAAATAGCGATAGAATCAGTCACTGTGAAGAGCTGGTGGACTCCAACCAAGTCATTTGTAGTAACAAAGACAGAAAGATTTGAAGTTCCTAATAATCTCTAATATTCCCAGATTTTTAATTCTGAGCGTGAAGCGATTGGAACTCCTACTTTCTGAAGAACTATGGTTTTAAAAACTTTCAATATGACACAGAATGTGGAGTTGTCTAGAACTCTGAAAGTCCTCATTAGATGGGAATGTTATTTGTGCTTTGGCATTTTCACAAGGGCCTGGTTGTTCTAACAGTTTTGTGATCATGCACTCTTTCAGAGGAGAAATGTTGGCTCCCTGTTCCCAAAGGTTCTTTCCTTGGATTTTCAAGTGCCTCTGGCCAAATGCACCCAATGGATGTTTTATAGGATTGTGTGAATGGGGGCTGGTTCATATACAATGCTAATTCATTATTTATTAGACAATGGTTTATTAAGCCATGGCTTAGTGTTGTGTGTGAACCCAGTCCAGCCGCTTCATTGATGGTTTATGGTCACTTGTTAAACAAGGTTTGTAGTTTTAACCTTCGTTAAAATTACCCACAGCTTAGTTCTGTATGTGAACTTAGACCTCTGTCTTAAATATGGTTAAGGAGCTATTGTGCCCCAAAAGCTACAGATCTGCAGTTGAAAAGTGGCAAAAAAATTGAAACTGCTGTTAAGGATCAGTTGCTCTTGCTGATGCTTTTAACCATTCGGTGGCATAATAAGCTAAGGCTTAAGTGGAAGCCTGACAGGCACCACAGCTTTAACTATGGTTTGTTTTTTAACTATGGTTAATGTTAAACATCACATGTGAACCAGACCTATGAGACGCTAGAAACAATTCCCCTTAGGGAACAGTGGCGTAGCGTGGGGGGTGCAGGGAGGGCCAGCCGCACCGGGCGCAACATCTGGGGGTTAGGGTTAGGGGGCGCAAATCCACGGGTTAAGGGGCGCAAATTACTTGCCTTGCCCCGGGTGCTGACAACCCACGCTATGCCACTGTTAGGGAATAAGGTTAACAAACACTTCTCACTAGCTAGTTGTCAAAAATTGCCATTAAGGTGATGGTGATCCTGAAAGAAATTTAGAAAAGTAATAGTGGAGCCTGGATTTTCTTTTCTTTTTTAAATTGCCTAGGTAAATAGATCCATATATCAAAGGCAGATGGTGTGGTGGGGCAGTGATGCTCACCTCCCAATAGCTGAATTTTTGTTGCTGCTTACCAGGTGGTGTGGTCCAAACCCCAGATTGGCTCCAAAGCAGTACAGTAGCACCAGGTTGGCACAGCTGATGTGATTGCACCATGTCAGCCTCCTCACTGCCTCACCCCTCCCAGTTGGCAGCAGCAATTGAACTGTTGAAAGGTCCCACCATGGTCTCTGCTGCTGCTGCTGCTACATAGAGATTGGTGAGGGATCCCATCACATGAAAACCCTAGTGCTATTTTTAGCACCTCCTAATAGTAAATTGGCTCTTTATAGCATACACCATTCACATGTGGAATAAACTTAATGGATAGATAAATAAATGTGTCAATCTTTGGAAGTGTTTTGGTCGCCCCCAACATTCACATATTACCAGGAAGTTGTCAATCCTCTGATAACCCCACAGTGCCTGGGTTAGAGAGATGTTTCAGAGATGAATTGGAGAGGAATACGAAGATGAACATGTTCTCAGCTCTAAGCCTTTTCATCTCATGCTCCTTAGAAAAGGAGTACAGTCATTAAAAAAAAAATTAAAAAATGGATGTACCATGCTATATTACAAGCAAAAAACCACACCTTGTTTTGATGAGTTGGAAGAGCCGCAAAAAGATTCCATTGAGCACATGGATTGATAATATGGACAGATTAGCTACATATGAACGATTTGTATGTCGACGCAAATTAAGAATGGATAAATATGAAGAAATCTGGAATGAATATTTAAGTGATAAGGTGGATAGTGGAGGGAAGTGGGGGCGGAGAGAGAGGTGGGAAAATATTGTTAAAAGGGGGCAGTCATAGGTATATCAGTGTATTTAAATATGAATTGTCAAATTGTGTTATTATTGTTATTATGGTTTTTGTTGTAGTTTTTTGTGGTTGTTTGTATCGAAAAAACGATTAAATAATTTTTAAAAAAATACCTCATATTGCGCTTGCTTCAGGTTGAGCGTTTTCAGGTTGCGTCCCGCAGCAACCCGGAAGTACCAGAAAGGGCTACTTCGGGGTTTCGCCACTCGCGCATGCGCAGACACTCAAAATGACGTCACACGCATGTGCAGAAGCAGCCAATTGCGACCCACGCACGCTCAGATGCGGGATGCATTCTGCTCGGGTTGCGAACGGGGCTCCGGAACAGATCCTGTTCACAACCAGAGGTACCACTGTAGTGGGATCTTGGGGTGTGGGCCAGAGGGAGGGAGGCTGAAGAAAGTTGCTTCCAAAACACATCCTCTGAGAGAAACATGGCTCTGCGGGCAAAAGTTGCACAGCCGCTGCCTGTAGCGACATGAGGGTCCAGTCTAAAGGAGTGTTGGACACTCATTATAAACAGTGGAGGCTTTTTAATGATGCAACTTAGCTGGAGAAGTTGGTTGTTAGCAGAAGTGTGGAGAAGAAACCAGGATGTCCTGCACACTTCCTTTCCCCAACGCTATGTGCCAAGTTTGAGGAGCTGCTGTTCTGTCTCAAAGGTAACAGATTGAAGAGGTGACATCAGTCAGCAATGAAAGAGCTTCTGCTGCCCTCTCCTGGTTAGGATTGAGCTGTATTGTGGCAAGCCTACTTTCTTCCTGCTCTTAGATTGCAGCTGTTATTTTCAAAAAAGGTTTGCAGGGGTGGTGGAGCAGGCTGTGTGTTTGTGTCCACAATAGCGTGTGTGCACATGTGTGTGTGTGTTAGTCTCATGATACAGAAATTTATCAGAAGGCACCTCACTGATAAGCATGAGCCATTACAGGCTTGCACGAAACAATTTGGAAGTTAGGAAATGGCAGCAAGGCAATTAAAAACCATCACAGCTTGTGCTCTTTTAAGTTTCCACTCAGGAACTCTGTGTGTGTGTGTGTGTGTGTGTGTGTGTGTGTGTGTGTGTGTTTGTGTGATGCATAGAATTGCCAAGTATATTTGTTAATAAATCAGCAGTCACTGGGCATTTCTGTTCTGAGGATGCCTCTACTCCCAGGGTTGGGAAAGGCAAGTGTCAACTGTCCACTCCTTTCTCCCAGCCCCTTCATGACTCTTGGTGAGATACAAGGGGCCAGCAGGGATACTGGATGAGGCATGCTGTGGAATGAAGAGCTGGAAGAGGTTTTGCATCTGATAATACCGAGGTGTGACTCACCTTGTTTCTTGCATGCAGATGCCAGAGACTGGAATATGCATCTTCATTGTCCATTAGGTTACCTCCTTTGCTATTTTTAAAATGGACTACTGGGTTGCTTTTGTACCTTGCCATAAATCAGGTGGACACTGGATGTTTGAAAACATGCATTCTTATTTAAATTGCTTAGGGTATTCAAACCACAATCAGTCATCTCATCTTGCTGCCATGACAGAAATGGCATGAGATGAACCATTCATTATATGAACGGGGCACAGAATATAATGCTTTTTGCTGTGCCAGTGTCCTGGGGGGTGTTTGGTGAAAAGAGCAGTATTTTGGGCCACACACAGCACCTCTTCAGTGCCAGAGCTCAACTCTGGTGCATATAAAACAATAAGGGTGGTCATGCATCTGAGCATGTGCAGAATATTTCTTCATTGCTGCTTAGTATTCCCCTGCTAGTCCTCATAACCTGATGCCTCACTACCTTGCCAACCCCCCCGTACTTCATTGTCGCTCCACTGACAGATGGCTCTCTTAAAATTATCATCTGCAGGGACTTGAGCGAGAACCTCCTTCTGGCTGTTCCCAGGAAGGCGTTTCGTGGAGCTACTGATCTCAAGAACCTGTGAGTGACCAGGCCCAGCAGGGCAGTGGATAGGGAAGCACAGCATGCCACATTGGCCTGGAGAGATTGGCATTATGTTTCATGCATGCACATATTGAGGTCATAGGGCTAGCAACTGTGTAGAGGAAGATCTCAAAAGTTCCTTCTACAACAGCAAATACTAATAGGATAATAGCAGTGGGAACGTGTCCCACAGATACAATGCAGTGCCTGTTGTGCCCCAAATCATATTTCCCACCCACCCATACCTATCCCTCTCCTCCTCTTGGCTACTTGCCATTCTCCAGTGCTACTTATGCGTACCACAAAGTCCTCCAGCATTTCTTCTCCTTTCATTGAGTGCAGCAGATTGGTCTTTGTGTCAAGATTCCTAGATATTGGTGTGCCAGCACAGCTATTGAGAACAGGTATATTAATCTCCTCTTTCATCACTCAGACAACTGGACAAGAACCACATCAGCTGCATTGAGGAAGGGGCCTTCCGTGCTCTCCGTGGCCTGGAAGTTTTGTAAGTGTCTCTGGAGGGCTCTGTATAAGGTTTGTCCCATCGGGCTGGATGGAGAGCCTGCCTAGAGAAGCATGACTGTGGTAGAATCCAGCTCAGTTGATGGGAGGGTGGCCTGGAAGCACCCTGGGGTTAGGGCTAACTCTTCACAAGAAACAGTGCCCACCCCTAAATGTGGGCAAAGAGTCTGTTTTTCTCTATAGCTTTATCACTGGTGTATGATCTGCTGGCTCAGGTGGCCATAGCCTTCTCCCCTTCAACACCCTACTCCTGGCCACTATTCATTTGTAGGCACCAGGCCACATCAGAAATGTTTTTAACTTAGAGTGTTATATCCTGAGATTCCCACCCATGCTGGTAACATACAGGGTCCAGGTAGCATTCCTTCTCCCCAGAAGGATGGAGGTCTTTTGGTATTACACCGATTCTGTATCAGTTGCAGTGCTTCCCAGCAGAACTGAAAGTGCTATTTTCCACCTTTAGAGCCCTCATTGGTTTGGGGCTAAGTTATTAGAAGGAGAAGCTGTGCCTGTATGAACCTACCTTTGCTTTAAGGTGGATATCAGAAGCCCTACTTGTTGGCCTGCATTTGAGATCATTTAGATTGGTGGGAACCAGGAACCAGGGCCTTCTCAGTGGTGGCCCCTACTTTATGGGATACCCTCCCTTTAGCTTCAGTATTTAATTTGTTTTGAACTGTTTTTAATGTTGAATTTTAAATTGTTTTCAAAGGGCGGGTGATAAATCAATACAACAACAACAGTAATAATTAGTAATAATTGCCCTACCATATTACTATGCAATTGTGCATAGGATTGTAGCTTAAGAGGGTTTTTAAAATCCCAGTGGTGAAAACAAAGCAAAACAAATAACATTATACCTGGTCTGGTTTCAAAAGTGATCAAGTGACAACCCAAAGCCCAGTAGCTCCCCTTGTGCAAACCACTGGAGCCTGGTCCTGAGCTTACTAATGTCAGCGGGGCCTTCCTCCCAAGCTTGAGGGGAGCGTTGGGTCAGATGAAGGTAATATGCATGCAATCCCGGGGAAGCTGGCCTATTAGTCAATGTAAATTTTCTTGCTAAGATGGGTCCTAAAATTCACCTGTTGATCTGTCATTCTAAGATCCTCTGTTGTAGGGGTGTGTTAGAACTGGCCCTTGCTTCTCCCATGCTGAAAATGATTTTGAAAATAAGATGTGCTATCAATCTGAGAAGTGTCACGTGCCACTCTGTGAACGTTGTTTGTTTGTGTGTACACTGCACACACAGCCAGATGAAAGGACAAGATGTTTCTCTCCAGCATTCACTGATGCTCTTCCTCTTCCTCCTTCCTGCAGGACTTTGAACAACAACAACATCAGCACCATCCCCATCTCCAGCTTCAACCATATGCCCAAACTGCGCACCTTGTGAGCACATGATGAAACAGCCCAAGGGCGGAGTGGGATTGGGGGAGGGTGGAAGACCGCAGACTGGACATTTCATAAAGCATGGTGGGCTGGGAGCTATCAGTCCATACAAGGAATCCTGGTGGCAACTTTTCACTTTTAGGTCCTGCAGATCTCCCTTTTTGGCACTGATGTTTTCATAGTAGGTAATGCCTAACCCTGTGCCCAGGATCCCAAGAACCTGGGGCCCTACAAAGATGTGGGATGCTGCCCCCCAATGGCAGAAAGAGCCACAGCTCTGTTCAGGGAGTTGTTGGTTCCTTTAATGACAATGTGCATCATGGGACAGAAAGCGGTGGCATTAATGTGGTGGGCAGGATGCTGGGTGAGAGCAATCCAGTCCATGGAATCCAGAGTAAAAAAAAAGGTAAAGGTAAAGGACCCCTGAGAGTTAAGTCCAGTCACAGATGACTCTGGGGTTGCGGTGCTCATCTTGCTTTACTGGCCGAGGGAGCCGACATTTGTCCGCATACAGTTTTTCTAGGTCATGTGGCCAGCATGACTAAGCCGCTTCTGGCGAAACCAGAGCAGTGCATGGAAACGCCATTTACCTTCCCGCCAGAGTGGTACCTATTTATCTACTTGCACTTTGACGTGCTTTCGAACTGCTAGGTTGGCAGGAGCTGGGACCGAGCAACGGGATCTCTCCCCATCGCGGGGATTCGAACTGCCGACCTTCCGATTGGCAAGCCCAAGGCTCAGTTGTTTACATCACAGCGCCACCCGCGTCCCAGAATGCAGAGTACTAAGGCCCAAACCCCACAGTTTCAGATCCCTATGGGACTGGACTCTCCTTCCCAGAAAATGTCCCCACATTTTCATTCCAGCTCAGTAAACCTAAGTCTGTTTCTCTAGAAATGGCTTTACCTACAGTATCTATGCAGGTGTTTCAAAAGGTAGCTGTGGAAAGACAGTGATTGATATTTCTTCCCCCCCCCAACCTTTCCTCCCCTGGGTCCCTACAGCCGCTTGCACTCCAACCAGCTCTTCTGCGATTGCCATTTGGGTTGGCTTTCCCAGTGGCTGCGCCAGCGCCCCACAATTGGGCTCTTCACACAGTGTGCTGGCCCTGCTGCCCTCCGTGGCCTCAACGTTGCAGAGATTCAGAAGAATGAATTCAGCTGTTCAGGTCAGTGACATCTATGGGGTTCCAGGGAGCTTTGCATACCCCCAGAATCACCAGAGAGAGGCCCCTTCTGCCCTCAGATTCAAGGCATATCAGCCCTGGAACCAAAGTGAAACCTGCCACAAGAGGCCATTGGTCTCTCAAATGCAAGACCCTCTTACCACAACACGTTAGTTTCTCTCATGTGCAGGCCATGGTGGTTGCATGACTGCAGCCTGGACTGCAGAAATTGCTTTTCATTCTCCAGAAATTCTTTTAAAAAGCATTGTCTCCTTTTATCCTGCATTTTTCTATTTCTGACAGTGTGAAGCTATCAAACCATTAGTGCTGGAAGCTGCCATCTTGAAAGATGCCCGCTTGCTCTCTGTGCTCTTTATGTAGTTTTCCTCCTCAGTGTTGTGAAATGGTGCACCATGCTGCCCTTTCTATCTCATGCTCATTTGTGCACTTGCCCTCCCCTGTCCATTTCTTGTCTCTGCTGATTTGAACTATCAACCTGTGTAGCAGTTCTGCATATGTATATGCCTGCATATGTATTCATCTCTACGTGTAAACATCTGTGCAGAGGGGTGAGAGGAGGGCGTGCTGTGGCCCAAAGGCTCTCTAGCTGCTCTGAAGAAAGTACACATTCCAAAACCCCAAGAGACCACAATGTTCCACAAGCAAAGAACAGGTAGGCAGGGCTAGGGATGCCCTGCAGTGCTGTGTGTTGCAAGCCCTATGCAAAGAGGATGCACTAAGCTTCTGCATTCTTCTCTGCAGGCCAGATGGATGCTACCAGGACCCAAATCTGCAGCTTCTCATCAGGTTCCTGTCCCGCCATGTGCACCTGCAGCAATGGCATTGTGGACTGTCGCGGCAAGGGGCTGACAGCCATCCCTGCCAACTTGCCTGAGACTATGACTGAGATGTGAGTGGATACTAGGAACATGGTGGGAAGGCAGGGGGTGGTGGGACCTGAGCACTAGCACCCTTCCTAATCACATCTACTATGCTTGGGCGATCCTGTCTCCTTTGGCTAGTATTGATTCAGCTGGCATTGGAACAGGGAATATATTGTTGCCTAAGGAGCACCATAGGGCAATTCTCAACTGTGACCTTATGTCAGGGGTGGGGAACCTCTGGCCCATGGACCAGATTTGGCCTGCCAAGCCATTTCACTCAAGCCATATGCATGATGTGAGGACAGGGCATGACTGAAAGGGGCTTTCCAAACACCCCACAATCAGCCAGTTGCCATGTGTCTGGCAAACGAAGCACAAAGCACTTTGAGAGGCGTGTGTCCAGCATTTCCCAAGCACCAAGCATGAGACTAGCAAAGCACTCTGCACAGTGCTTTCCCAAACATCTGACAATCACCTGGTTTGGGCATTTGGGAAGTGCTGTGCAAAGCTTTGAGAGGTGTCGATCACCTGATGCCATTATGTGTCAGGTGACTGGCATATGGGTGGCCCTGCTGACTGTTGAAGTTGGCCCACAAGAGTAGGGGGAGATAAAGATGTGGTTCACTGGTCCATAAAGCTTCACCACTCCTCCCTTATGCGGAGATGACTCTAGTTTTTGCCAGTCCCTTTTGTGGCTAAAAGTTGTACCAGGATCAGAGATTTGTGCTTCCAGAGAACTGGGGGAGATGTGTCAAAGTGAACTATCTAGGAATACAGCTGTCTGCCTACTTTTGGGGACTACCTCCTGCCTGATCTCAGTGGCATCCTTGTTGGAAGAGACGGCACTTCAGTTGCTCCCATGGTGCAGTCAAGCTGATTTGCTTTCTTGTGTTCTGTTTCCCATGCAGACGCTTAGAACTGAATGGCATCAAGTCTATCCCACCTGGAGCCTTCTCATCATATAAGAAGCTACGAAGGATGTGAGTGTCTTCAGCCAGAGTGAACAGTGTTGGGCTTGATGGACAAATAGTCTGTGCAGGCCTAAGGCAATACCTTCTGTCCAGACGTGATATGGGCAGAGGGGAAGCAGGTGTTGCATTGCAAGGCATACTCGAGGGAGCACAGAGCTGTATTGGCTGACGTGCACCTCCAACTTAGTCCTGCTAAGGAACAGGAGTGAAACCTTTATTATACCCTGTAAAGAACACAAGGTGGGAGAGGCACCTTCAGAAAAGGAAGGAGCTGTGACTACATGCGTAGGAGCATTAACTTTGTCTTTGCCTTTCAGAGACCTGAGCAACAACCAGATCTTGGAGATTGCACCTGATGCCTTCCAAGGCCTGCGCTCACTCAACTCTCTGTAAGTAGCCTCAGTAGGAGCAAGCATGGCAGACATTAGTCTAGGTGGGGAAGTGAAATGCCACTTGCATGCAGCGTGAGAATATTCTCTACCACTCTACCACTGGCTATGCGCTGTGGCTTCCTGAACATGCCAATTCCAACTCACAGCCTCCTTGGCCAACATATTGCTTGGCCTTTCTAATTCCCATTTGCTGCTCATAATGTTAGCATGTGAGTTCCACCCACCCACCACATTCCCCCACCATCCACTGCACCAGCAAGTTAATGTGGCTCCATTCCAAAGAGCAATCTGTGTCATGGTTGTCTCTTGAAATGCAATTTTGCAGGCACAGCTCCTGATGGCAAGTGTTTGCATGAAGCAGCTCTCCATGGACCTATGGCGATTTCAACCACACCATTTCAACTCTTCTCTTTTGAAGGTTTACAATGGAACAAGTGAAACTGCTGCAACCTTGCGGGGAGCCACTTGACCATAGCTGTCAACTTTTCCCTTTTCTTGCGAGGATTCCTATTCGGAATAAAGGAATTTCCCTTTAAAAAGGGGTAACATTGACAGCTATGCACTTGACACAGGCAGCTTGCCATGTGGAGCTGCGCTGGACCTGCGCCTACCTGGCTGTTTCAAGTGGCTGCATATGGCCATTTGCATATACGAACCGGGCCTCAGTGGGGACTTAAATCACATTTGAATCCAGATTCCCTGATGCTGGCATCATATGCCAGCTGGCACCTCACAGTCTCATTATCGTTACGTCCGCTATGTATGAAGGGTGAGCCTGGGTTCAGTTGTTCAAGATGGCCTCTTTCCTCAAGATACATCAGGACTTAACCACCAAGAGACACTACTAATTCAAGCACTGGTTTTGTTTCTTTTCCAGAGTCTTGTACGGGAACAAGATCACAGAGCTGCCCAAAGGGGTATTCGGGGGCTTGTATGCGCTGCAACTACTGTAAGCACAAGTGAGAGGGATAGCTAGAGGGCCATTTGGACATCACTATAGCAGGGGGCGAGTGGCAGTGTGGAAACCTTGATCCAGATGGCAAAGGGGCTCCAGACCTCCCATCTGGCTCCCATACAATTTCAGCATACTTCTGTACAAACCTGACAGCCCTTTATCTCTTCCCTGGAACCTGCAACTCTCCTTAACAAGCCTTTTCTTCTTCCCTGCCTTCATCTTCCACACAGCCTGCTTCACTGTCCCCTGTGTCTTTCTACTCCACAATCCCATCTAGAGTTACTGTCTTCTCCCCAGCTTTAATCTTTGCTTCCCTCCTCATCTGCCTATATTCCTCATCTATACCAGGGGTCAGCAACCTGCAACCCATGGGCCACAAGTGGCCCATGGGGGTTGTTTAAACAACCCACGAGCCGCCTGCTCGGTGAGTCCCTGTGCGCTGTGCTAAACTGGAGCAGTGCAGAGTGGAGACTTGCTTCTGCTGCGCCAGAAATCGCGTCTGTGCAGATTCAGATGCCGAAAATCTCATCTGCGCAGGCGCGATCTGGCCCATGGAGCAATCTTCACGGGCGTGAACCATCCCAGGCGAGGTAAACCTTGCCGACCCCTGATCTATACTATTGCTCCCTTCTGTCCACCTCAGATTCAGGGAAGGGTTGTGGGTATCCTGTCTCCTCACCTATCTTCTTTGTGACCGTTTTGTTCTCTGACCTACTATCACTTGGTCTAGGCTGTGTGAGTAACATGCTGGGTGTTAGTTGAGTGGGTGGGATCTGTGGAATCCCCTGCTGTGAGCAATGGCCAAGAATATTTTGTGTGTGTGTGATAGACACTACCACTACGACCACCACAGTGCGCGCACACACACACACACACACACACACACTGATATGGTGTTTTGTGCTCCTTCACTCCAGGCTCCTGAATGCCAACAAAATCAACTGCATCCGGGCTGATGCCTTTGCTGACCTGCAGAACCTGTCGCTGCTCTCGCTGTACGACAACAAGATCCAGACCTTGGCCAAGGGCACCTTTGCCACCTTGCGAGCCATCCAGACTCTGTGAGTGCGGGCTTCTCTGAAGATATGTCCAATGAGAACAGGGTTCTGTGGGAGGAAGGGAGGAAATGCCCTTGGAACACTGGGGTCCCACTGAGAAGGCAGGTAAGATTCTGTGGCCAAGGCAGGAGATTACCACAGGGGCAGAGCTCTACAAAGAGAGCAACAAGCCTTGCAAGGCCATGCCTTTGCAACCATGTTCAAGACCAGCCTTCCCTAACTGGGCGTCTTCCCATAACTTGGCTGGAGCTAATGGAAGGATGGAAGTTGTTCCAAAAATATCTGAAGAGCACCAAGTTGGGGAAGACTGCCCTAGAGTGTAGAGGGTGGCCCAGGGCCATTGGCAGAGCCCAACATCCTGGCACGAAAGTGAGGTCACAAGGAAATGGACCACTTTGCCTTCGGGGTGCCTACAAGAGCATTCAGCATTATGCCAGCTTAGAAGCAGCATTTTGGTTGCTAGATTTAAGGTTGCTCTGACAGCAGCCACCAGAAGAACTCTGAAATTCAAGCTGCTCTTGTTTCTTTCCCTCTACAGCCATCTGGCCCAGAACCCCTTTATTTGCGACTGCAACCTGAAGTGGCTGGCAGACTTCTTGCGTGCCAATCCTATTGAAACAAGTGGTGCTCGCTGTGCCAGCCCCCGCCGCCTCGCCAACAAGCGCATCGGACAGATCAAGAGCAAGAAATTCCGCTGCTCCCGTATGAATAATCTTCTTCTGTAGGGCTGCGTATAGATTTGGGGATCAGGACAGAGCAGATATTGGATGTTTCCCTAGCACTTCATTGCATACTTATTCAGGGATCCTGACATTAGCACCTCAGTGAAAACTAGGAGAAGATATTGTAGAAACATCCCCCCCACCCCCCGCAGCTGAAAAACTGCAGTGTTTCTGTTCTCTTATTTTAAAAATTAACTCTTACATCTTGTGCACACATTGATGGCTGGTGGTGTATTTGTCGATTTTTCATCAGAAATACATATTAAGTTAATATGCATGATGTCATTTCTAAGCATATGTATCTGGACAGAAATACGCATTCTGTTTTCATTTCACACACTGCAGTATATATACTCGTTCATACATGTTTGAGGAAGTTATGAGCAGCACGGCCTTTAATATCTTAAGTTTGCTGCACTCAGATTAACACTCTGCATATTTCTGTTCACAGCCAAAGAACAGTATTTCATTCCAGGTAAGGGAGCCAGCATGGAGATGCTAGAATTTGCACGTGAGTTGCATGAGAATGTTTGTGGTATGTTTGCACTACTGGCAAAATGAGGTTGCAGCCTTGCAGGATTGCTGTTATGATGTATTTTTAATGGCTTGCATTAGATCCAGCAGTGGTGGCATGGACTGTTTGCAGGCACTGTGGTCCTTCCAGAGGCTCAGAACAAGATCAACCAGTCTCTGTCTTTCATATCTACCTTCTCCATTTGCTGTAGCACAGGAGTGGTGAACTCAACAGGCCACAGGTGGTTCACAGCCAGTTTCAATCTGTCAAGTCTCCACTGCTTCTGGCTACTTGATGCTGGTGCCACTTATTGGAGCCTTACTCTATGTACAGAAATTTCTGGCTTAATTATGCTGGCCAGAGGATTTATATATTTTTATTTATGAGTTCTGCATTCAACTGGGATCCCTGATTGTAATGGTTCTAGGGGTTGCTCGTGCGTAAGTTGCCGCCACTCCTGGCTAGGTTGCCTGGTTGAACCCTTTCTGTCTGGACAGCCTTTCACCCGTGGCTGTCTCAATCACTGGCAGAATCTGTCAGTGGGCGTTTCTTGAACTTCTTCCAGCAAAGAAGTTCTTTGACGCCAAGTCTCCTCCTACTCTCCCTGCGTGGAAGTCTTCTGCGCAGGGAGGGTGTGGGCAGCGGAGTACCTGTGCTCTCCCCACTGGTCTCCGACGATGAGTCCTGGAGCCCCCTCGCCGATTCCCCCTTCTGCCCCCCTTCTCCACTGGTGTTACGCTGATTTCCTTCCCTAGCAGATGGGCTGCCTCTCTCCCTACTGGGACCCTCTCCGGCATCCCTCCGGAGCCTTCCCTCCGCCTCTGGCTCCAATGGCAGTTCCCTGACACTGATAAAGCAGAGTTCCCAATTGCCTGGTGGCTTCTACTCACCTTCAAGCAGCCATGGTAGAAGCCTCCTTCAACAGGAGACGGTCTGGGACTGGGTGAGCAGGAATGTTGGGAGAAGAGTGAGGCCTCATGCCCCCAGACAGAAGGAATCCCCTTCCAGAAAATTCTTATTCAACAGTCCCAAGTATTCACACACACCTCTGTGTTCACACTTTCTCATTGCTTTCTCTTGGTGGCAGGTACGGAAGATTACCAGTTGAACAGTGAGTGTCACAGTGACGTCGTCTGCCCCCCCAAGTGCCGCTGTGAAGCCAACGTGGTCGAGTGTTCCAACCTGAAGCTGACCAAGATCCCAGAGCGCCTCCCTCAAGCCACAGCTGAACTGTAAGTCAGCATGCTTTGGCCATATCTAAGAACCATACTTCCTTCCTCACTATCAAAAACCGAGTACTCTTATTTGCTTTCCGTGTGGCTTTATTTACACAGTTGTGGATAGCAAATGTTGCTATTGTAGGGTTGCTGGTGTTTTGAGGACTGATCTCTGTGGCAGGGACACGGAGGCATGCTCTATGGTTTTGGGGTTTGCCCTCCCCCATCATGCATTGAGATGGAAGGACCTGCCTGCTGATTGGCTCCCCCTGCTGAGGCACACCTGACCTCCCAGACTGGGTCTGCCTGCCATCTGTGAAGCAGGATTTCATTTTAACTCTATAGAGCCCAACAAACATAAGAAGAGCCCTTTTGGATCAGGCCAAGTGTCCAGCATTCTGTTCTCACAGTGGCCTATGGGAAGCGTGCATGCAGGATCTGACACAACAGTGCTCTTCCCACTTGTAATTCCCAGTGACTGGTATTTGGAAGAATGCTGCCTCTGACAGTGGAGGTAAAGGTTAAAAGGTTCCCTACATACTTGCTGCTAACCGTGAATCTATGAAACTCACAGTTCTTTTTCTTAAGGTGATAATAGAAGTGAGGGGGAAACTCCTTGTTGTCTAAGGGTTTTTTCTCCTCATACTTAATTCATACTTTGAATCACTGCAGTATGTCCAATTCTTCTTCTTCTTCTTCTTCTATTATTATTATTATTATTATTATTATTATTATTATTCCCCACCCATCTGACTGGGTTGCCTCAGCCACTCATCTAAGATTCCTAACTTCTGTACCCAGTGTTCATCTTACACACTGACAAAGCTTAGAACTTCTATTTCTGGTGCGTTTTTCACTCCAGTGCCTCTCCCTTCTGTAGTGCACTGCACTGCACCCAGCATCCCATATTGTGTTCTAAACGGGTATCTGAAGCCTTTTATATGAAGCATAGATTCTCCATGCAAGCACAGTGGAATGGCCCTTGGCCCTATCCAGTACTGAGTCTTTCATTGGGCCATTTCACCTTCAATTTCTTTTCTATATTAAATTCTTTGAAATTATCTGTGTGTAGGAAAAGGGCACATTGTTCATGCGGACAAGTGGCTTTCTACTGCAGATGCTTGATTTAGAAAGCTGGTGTGTATTGGCTTTCAAAGCCATATACTTACTCCTTGGCAGAAGAATCCATTTGCATTATGCTTTATATTCTGATACATATTGTCAGGACTGCCGCTAGGTCCCAGCTCACAGAGGACCAACGCCCAGTGGATATTATATACAAAAGTCTTTATTGAAGTTTAGTTTCCATTTCCAAGCTCTGGGCGCGCAGGCCCACGTCTTAACGCTAGACCGGCTAAGTCCCCTCTGACTCACTGCTCCACCCACACCAGTTTAAGATTCTAGCCCGGCTCCACCTCTTGCGCTGCTCTTTCCTGCGTTGGGTCCTTCTGCCCTCTGGGGTTCCCTCCTTCCTGGACTCCTCTGACGCGGAGCCTCCTGAGTCTTGCCCCTCCCTCCGGCGGGCTTTAGGACCTGGCTCCCTTCCCGGGCTCCCCGCTGTGCCGCGCTCCTGTACATTTGAACTTGGCGCGCGCGCCCAGCCGGTGACTTTCCTTCTGACCGTTTCCCCGCTTCCTGATGTGGGTGTTGCCAAACCTGACTCCTCTCCTCCCTCTGGTGGTGAGGACACTGGTCCCGACTCCTGGGACTCCCCCTCCCCACTGCGCTCTGGTGGAGACGCTGGCCCTGATCTCCAGCTGCTGTTCAGAGACTCCCCGCTGGCCCCTCCCTCTTGAGGTTTCTCCCTTGGAATCTCCCTTGCTCTGGCCACCGGCGCTCCCTTCTGTGAGTCCTCCGATTCGCTAGAGAGGCTTGTGGAATAACTCTGGCCACTGTCACTGCCTGCGCCCCCCTCGTACTCCTCCTCCTCACTCTCCATTTGCTCCCCCTCCTGTGTCTCTCCTTCTGAACCCCTGACATCCATCCCCCCCTCGAAGCCCCCCCTTCCCCCCTCCCCCTCTTCCGGTGCGGGTTCCGGGTGCTCCATTGTTGTAGGGGTGAGTCCAGGATACAGCTCGTCCCCTGAGGCTTGCAACCATCGAGATAAGTCCGGGAAGTCCCCCATGGGCTCGTCGACGACGACCTCCTCCGCTTCCATCTCCTGCGCGGTGTGCTCGAAATCTGCGCTCGACCCCAAATCACCCAAGAGCCCTCCTCCCCCTGTTGTTTGATGGGGGTCCACCTCCCAGGACCCCTTCGGCATGTCTCTGCGCCAGCCCACTTCGGGTTGGTCCTCCCACCAATAAGATCCCCCCGTGCCAAAACCTGAAAGTGATCCCTCCGGAGAGCTGCCTCCCGGAGCCGAGTCCTCAGCTGACGAGAAACCCCGGAAAGTGCTGGCCGAGAGTGTGGGTGTGAACAAACAATCCTCGAAAAAGCCCGCCGGCATAGGCTTGTGCGGGAAAAGTGTGTGGAATTCTTCCTTGAGCAACTGCTCTTCCACTGCGTAATCCGGCACCCACCTGTTGGCGCTGGCCGGGGTGTCCTCCGTGGCGAGAAGATATTCAATCCCGTCCTCCCCCCACCTTGAGTCTAAAATCTCAGTGGCTTCATTAAGTGGCTCCCCTTTCGGCGACCCCCCTTTCTTGGGCGCTTCTCTGAGCGGGTCTGGCGCCTTCCCCGGTGCTTGAAACCTGTGGGGCTCTCTGTAGGGCGTGAGCACTGATCTATGAAAGACCGGGTGCATTCTGGAACCCTCCGGGAGTGTCAACCGGAAGGCCACTGGGTTGATCTGCGCCTCTACTTGGTAAGGCCCTAGCTGCTTGTGCCCTAGTTTCTTCTTGGCTAACGATCTGGCTGGAACTGCTTGTGCTGCCAACCAGACCCAGTCTCCCACCTGGATGTCCTCCCCAACCCTCCTGTGTCGATCTGCCTGCACTTTGTAAGCCTGTTTTGCCAACTCTAACTGCCTCCTGAGCTGCTCGTGGATCTCCTGCAACTCCGCTGCCACTTCCTCTGCTCCCTGTGGCTCCCCCTCCCGCACTGTGTCCAGACCCGGGAAGGTTCTGGGATGCCTCCCGTAGTTGGCAAAAAATGGGGTCACCCCCGTGGACCCGTGCTTCGTGTTGTTGTAGGCAAACTCGGCCAACGGTAGATAGTCCACCCAGGTCGATGGCTGCTGGTTCGCGTAGCATCTCAGGTACTGCTGCATGATGGCGTTGACCCTTTCCGCCTGCCCGTTAGTTTGCGGGTGTCTCGCCGACGCCAGGCTGACCTTGACGTTCAGGAATCCCATCAGCTTTTGCCAGAAGTTGGAAATGAACTGGCGCCCCCGGTCGGACAAAATAGACCGTGGTAGGCCGTGCACCTTGAACACGTGGTCTATGAACATCTTAGCGGTCTGCTCGGCCGTGGCCACCTTAGCGCACGGAATGAAGTGGGCCATCTTGGTGAACAGGTCCACTACCACGAGCACTGCCGTCTTGCCCCTTGAGCTGGGTAGATCTGTGACAAAGTCCAGGGCTACCCTCTCCCACGGTACGAACGGTGTCTGTAGCGGTTCCAACAGGCCCGCCGGCGGCTGGTGCACAGGCTTAGCCCTTTGGCAGGTGTCGCACCTATTGACATAGTCCGCGACATCCCCCCGCATCTTAGGCCACCAAAAGTCTCTGGCTACTAAGTCCACCGTCTTCTCCTTGCCGAAGTGCCCCGCGCTGGGCGCGTCGTGCAGCTGTTGCAGGACCTTCGCGCGGAGGCTGTCTCCTGGTACGTAGAGGACTCCCTTGCGTAGGAGCAGGCCGTCTCGCACTTGGAATTCGTCGCCCCTCGCCTTGCCACTGCACACCTCCTCCATCTTGGCTCGGGCGAACGAGTCCGTTTGCAGCGCGCGGCGCACCGCGTCCAGGTCCACCGTGGCTGACGCGCATGCCCATGCCTGTGGTGTGAAAATGTGCTTGGCCGCCGCCGGTGCCTCTGCCTCCAGATACTGCGGTTTTCTGGACAGCGCGTCCGCCAAGACGTTGCTGTTTCCTGGGATGTACTCAATTCTGAAGTCGAAATCTGCAAAGAACTCCGCCCAGCGGATGTGTCGCTGGTTCAGGAACCTCGCCGTGCGCCAGTACTCCAAGTTCTTATGGTCTGTGCGGACCTGCACCGTGTGCTTGGCTCCGACGAGGAAGTGCCGCCACGCCTTGAAGGCTGCATGTATGGCCAGCAACTCCCTGTCCCAAATGGTGTAGTTCTGCTCCGCTTTGCTGAGTTTTCTGGAGTAGAAAGCGCACGGCCTCCAGTCCCCCTGGTGGTCTTGCTGCAACAGAACGGCTCCCACGGCCCTGTCTGAGGCGTCCGTCTCCACTCTCATGGGCCTGCTGGGATTTACGTGCAGTAGGTTCTCTTCGGAAGCGAAGAGCTGCTTGAGCTTCTGAAAGGACTGCTCTGCCTGCTCCGTCCAGATGAACCTCTTCTTCTTGGAACTGAGGGTGTCGGTGATGGCCGCTGTCTGCATGGCGAAACCCTTGATGAACTTGCGATAAAAGTTGGCAAAACCGACAAACCTCTGTACTTCCTTCCTATTGCGTGGGCTCTTCCAATCCAGTACTGCACGTACCTTGGCACCGTCCATAGCCAGTCCCTTGTCGGACAGTTTGTAGCCCAAGAAATCCACCTCCGTCTTGTCGAACTGGCACTTCTCCAGCTTGGCGTACAGCCTGTGCTCCCGCAGCCTCTGCAGAACTTCCCTAACATCTCTCTCGTGAGCCTCCGGCGATTCCGAGAAGATTAGGATGTCATCCAGGAAGCAGACGCACTTCTTGTAGAGGAGACCCGCCAAGACATGATGCATGAAGGCTTGAAAGCAGTGGGAACCATTTTTTAATCCAAAAGGCATAACTCTGTATTCATAAGTGCCCAGCGGCGTAAACATGGTAGTTTTCCACTCGTCGCCTTCCCGTACGCGAATGAGATTGTACGCTCCGCGCAGATCCAACTTGGTAAAGATGCGACCCTTCCTCACCGTCGCCAGCAGGTCATCGATCTTGGGCATAGGGAATGCTGAGGGCTTGGTCTTGAGGTTCAAGAAGCGGAAATCAACGACCAGCCTCTTTTGGGGCGTGTCCCGCTTCTTTACAAAGAACACGGGACTGCCTCCTGCCGCCTTGGACTCCCGGATGAATCCCCGCTTCAGGTTGTGATCTATGAACTCCCTGAGCTCTTGCAATTCATCCTCAGACATGGAGTACAGTTTCCCCGTCGGGAGCGTCGCCCCGGGCAGGAGGTCGATCTTGCAGTCGTAAGGTCTGTGGGGTGGCAGCTTATCCGCCTCTTTCTCGCAGAAGACCTCCAAAAACTCCTTGTATTTGTTAGGCACCGCTTGCAACATGCCCAAGTTCAGCTGTGGTCCATCCTCGTGCCCCTCATCTTCCAAGTCCGCCAGGATGCAGTGTTCTGCGCAGTAAGAGGAGCCGAAGGTCAGTTGCCGCTGGTACCAAGCTAATGCCGGGCTGTGCCTATCCAGCCAACTCATTCCCAACACTATGGGCGTGTCTGACAGGCGGGTGACGTTGAAGCTGATGACCTCACGGTGGTTTCCAATGCGCATCACCATTGGCGGCGTCTGCTGTAGCACTTGCCCTCCCAGTAGCTCCCTGCCGTCCACTGTGACGACTTTCAGAGGTACCGCCGCTGGCAGAAGGGCTATGCCATGTTGCTGGAGGAACTGCATGTCTATAAAATCTGCATTGCTCCCCGAGTCGACGGTGATGGGAATTTCCACAAGTAGCCCATTGGGGAGCTGAAGGGATGCGGTGAGCTGCACTACTGGTTTGGGTGGGAGGGGGTCGGTGGGCTGTAAGATCCCTGGGGATTGCTTCACTGACTTGTCTGGCTGGTCCCCAGAGATGCCATCTCCAGCCAGACAGTGGAGTTTTCCTGCTGCGACTCCCTCTGCTGAATTGCGTCTGTTACTGTCGCTGCGGCTGCAGTATGCTTGTGAAACCGCTGGGGACACTCTTTTGCCATATGCTGAGCACTGTCGCAGATGTAGCACTTCCTGGTTCCTCTAGGAGGCTTCATCTTGACTGCTCCCGGAGTTAGGGCTCCGACTGTGGAGTGAGCCTTAGCACCACCTATCTCCATCGGCTCCTCTCCCCCTCCCAGCGGAGGCATGGATCGAGCGCGCGCCGCCTCCTTGGGGAAGGGAGGCAGTCCTCTCGCTGGCGTGCGTCCCAAATGCCCTTCCTCCCTGCCCCAAGGGCGTCCTTCCAACCGAACCCCAATGGAGAGTGCCCGTTCCACCACTTCCTTGGTGGTTTGGGGTCTTCCCCCCCTTGCGATCTCATCTTTCACAGCTCCGCTCAACCCCTCCCAGAACAGGTCTCTGACGGCAGGCGATTCTTTCTCCCAGGCTAGTACATTCACCAATCCGAAAAAACGTGAATGATATTGCCTCACAGTGGCTTTACCTTGTCTTAGTCCGTGAATCTCCCTCCTAGCGATATCCACATCAATCTCAGATAAAAAACACGCATCCATCACTTTAATGAAGGCAGCCGCATTTTGGAGGGCTGGATCCTTGTCTCTCCATAGATTGCGCAGCCACGATTTTGCCTCCCCCCGCAAATGCGAAATAATAAATCCCACTTTCTCTCCCTCATTTTTAAAGTCTTTGTCAAGCAGCTGCAATGCATAAATCACATCTGCTCTGAAGTTAGGATACTCCTGCAGGTCCCCATTGAAGTGAGATACCAGGCTCCCTCCTCTGTTTCCCAGCCCAATCCCTTCTGGTCTGGTGGCTGGTAGCCTCTGTGTACTTAGCACTTCTAACCTGGTTCGCAGATCCTGGCAGGCAGCAGCTGCTTCCTGTTCTTTCTTTCTGGAAGCCGCAATTTCTGCAGTCAACTGCGTCACTGCGTTTTGCAAACTCGCTATCCTCTCTTCGGTAGTCATTTCCCTGTTTTTCGTGAGCTCGCGAAGCACCAATCTTCACCCCTCGCTGCTTTCCCGCACTCCACGAGGTTGCAAAATTGGTGAAAATGGAGAGGGGACTTACTGTCAGGACTGCCGCTAGGTCCCAGCTGACAGAGGACCAACGCCCAGTGGATATTATATACAAAAGTCTTTATTGAAGTTTAGTTTCCATTTCCAAGCTCTGGGCGCGCAGGCCCACGTCTTAACGCTAGACCGGCTAAGTCCCCTCTGACTCACTGCTCCACCCACACCAGTTTAAGATTCTAGCCCGGCTCCACCTCTTGCGCTGCTCTTTCCTGCGTTGGGTCCTTCTGCCCTCTGGGGTTCCCTCCTTCCTGGACTCCTCTGACGCGGAGCCTCCTGAGTCTTGCCCCTCCCTCCGGCGGGCTTTAGGACCTGGCTCCCTTCCCGGGCTCCCCGCTGTGCCGCGCTCCTGTACATTTGAACTTGGCGCGCGCGCCCAGCCGGTGACTTTCCTTCTGACCGTTTCCCCGCTTCCTGATGTGGGTGTTGCCAAACCTGACTCCTCTCCTCCCTCTGGTGGTGAGGACACTGGTCCCGACTCCTGGGACTCCCCCTCCCCACTGCGCTCTGGTGGAGACGCTGGCCCTGATCTCCAGCTGCTGTTCAGAGACTCCCCGCTGGCCCCTCCCTCTTGAGGTTTCTCCCTTGGAATCTCCCTTGCTCTGGCCACCGGCGCTCCCTTCTGTGAGTCCTCCGATTCGCTAGAGAGGCTTGTGGAATAACTCTGGCCACTGTCACTGCCTGCGCCCCCCTCGTACTCCTCCTCCTCACTCTCCATTTGCTCCCCCTCCTGTGTCTCTCCTTCTGAACCCCTGACACATATGCACATTTTTATACACAGGGATTAACTCAGTACAGAGTGGAAAGAATGTGTTAAGCAATGCAAAGTTAGTTTTCAGAGATGGGCCTAGAATACACATATATTTTATTTTATTCACTGCTTTGCTTTCCGAGCTGTATGCTTACAATCCTTTATTTCTGTTGCAGGCGGCTGAACAACAATGAGATCACAGTGCTGGAGGCCACAGGCATCTTTAAGAAGCTCCCACACTTAAAGAAAATGTGAGTATGTGGGTAAGGGGTTCTCATAGCAGAGGAGATACTCCAAAGACCTCTTGTGCACACAAGATCTGGGGGAAAGGAGGCGGCAATATGAACAGGGCTTAGAGTGCAGGAGTATTCCAACAGGAGCCAGATATTTCTAATGCAAGAGGCTGACATGTATGCCTAGAATGGAAAGGCCAAACTAGAGATGACCTTTGTCACATTGCTTGGTGTTGCATAGTTGATTTTTTAAAGTTGAACAGCTGGCATAGGGGGGCCAACCAGATCAGGACAATGGTGTGGAGTGAGGGGAGCTTTGACCCAGTGCTGGAATTGCGCCCCCTCCCCGCCCCACCTCAACTGCTGTTTACAAGGAGAATAAAGCTTCCATTGACATCAGTGGGAGCTTTCCTTTCAGTGCAAAGAGCAGGCATGGGAGGGAGAAGATTCTGATAAAGACTGCCAGGGGCTACTCGATGGGCCTTCAGAAGCAGAAACAATTTTTTTTAGAGGAAGTCAAAGGCTTAAGAGTAAACATATGGCATACATTCAAAGTGGGTTCAGCAGGCGCTGGTTGCAGAAGAATTAAAGACAGCAAAATAAAACCAGCGCTGTTGGAACTACTACAAATATTCGTCATTTGTCTCTGTTGGAGAGAAATGCTCCTTGTAGGCTGCGCACTGAGTTGAGAAAACTTTCTGCCTGCTCCTGTGTTCCACTATCACTTCATGTTCCTTGCTTTCCCAGAAACCTGAGCAACAACAAGGTGTCAGAAATTGAGGATGGGGCCTTTGAAGGGGCAGCTTCAGTCAGTGAGTTACACCTGACGGTTAACCAGCTGGAGTCAGTGCGCAGCGCCATGTTCCGGGGCCTCGATGGGCTGCGGACCCTGTAAGTTGGCCTAACTGGGGTTGTTGGCCTAACTGGGGTAGGGAAGATAGGAGAGAGCAGCAGCGGTGGGTTGTCAGTATGCAGGAGGAGTAGCAGGGTGGAGAATACTGTCAGTCTCCTTTGGCTTTCCAGGGGTAGTTTGTAGAACGGGCTTCTTCCCATTCTCTGTCCTCCTTCCAGGATGCTGAGGAACAACCGCATCAACTGCATCCACAACGACAGCTTCACGGGACTGCGCAATGTGCGCCTTCTCTCGCTGTACGACAATCAGATCAGCACCATCGCACCTGGGGCTTTTGACACGTTGCAGTCGCTCTCCACACTGTGAGTTGCGAGGCGGGGAAATTCTAACCTATTAACTAACCTCTGAACACACTCAGTCCTCTATCCCTTGGTGAGAGCTGTCTACATGGTGTCTGCTACCCCACCTTGATTGTAGGGAGGCTCCATAGCTCAGGAGTAGAACCCATGCTTTCTATACAGCAGGTCCCTACTTTAATCCTTGGCTTCTCAAAAGCGCTCCTATGTAGCAGTATTGGAAAAATCTGTCCCTAAGACCTTGGAGAGCTGCTACAAGCCTTTGCTAGATTATCCTGTGCTTGCCCAGTTTATTTATCTCCCTCCTGTACCCCTCCCACCCAGGAACCTGCTGGCTAACCCTTTCAACTGCAATTGCCGCCTGGCCTGGTTGGGCGACTGGCTTCGTAGGAGGAAGATTGTGACTGGGAACCCCCGCTGCAATAATCCGGACTTCCTACGCCAAATCCCACTGCAGGATGTGGCCTTCCCCGACTTCAGGTGTGAGGAAGGTAACTCACAGGCTCTCGGTGGGGATGAGGAGGATGGGGAGGGAGCAATTATGCAAACTGAGGCTATGATTGTATAGCAGGTGTATCTTCCCACAGACCCACCTAAGGCCCTATTTGAGTTTCCGCTAGCAGACCAGTGTAGTATAGTTGGGAAGGCTGTTGTGGTTGAACGAGGTTGATCTTCCCATTAAGCCATAAATGTCCAACCCTTTTCCCTGTCCAGAGTTGTTGCAATATGAATTTAAACCAACAGAGGGCACACAGGAAATCATTACGGAAAATGGGAGTGCCATGTATTAAGCCAGATTTTGAAAACGCTGAATGTCCATTAGCCCAGGCTGCACTGTGTGTGTAAACTGCCTCAGCCCTCAAATCTTGTTCACACATGGAAATGAGTTTCCTCACACAGATCAGCTGAAGTGGGAGGAACCCAAAGGCTGCTGTAAAGGGCAAAGAAGACTGCAGCCACTAATGAAATGATGTGGTCGCCCCATTCTGAAAGGTTGTGGGAGATTTAGGGTGTGTGTGTGTGTGTGTGTGTGTGTGTGTGTGTGTGCGTGCATGCATGTATGTCTTGCAATCTTCTTCTTCTCATACTGTTTCCTCAGTTGGGATGGCCTTTTTTGTTGTCCCAGCATGGGCACTGGTCAAGCTCAGCAGCAATTACATGGACATGCCTAGCAGTTTTAGTATTGCCTTGTGCCTTCAAACTGGACATAAACTGAAACATGGCACAAATCTTGTCAGGCATGCAGCAGGTCCCCACTTACGTAAGGGGCTGTGCCGCCGTGGTTAGGAGTGGTCTCAAGGTTCCCCCCCCCAAAAAAAAAGTCAATTAATTGGTTAAAAGCAAGGCAATTTAATCAGCTATTTAACCACTCAGTATAAATAAGTACAGTATCTTAATGCAGGAAATATTTTTGGAGATGTTTAACACAGTGTCACTTTACTAAATAGGTAAATCATTAACTGTCTAGCAAATCATCTTAAGCCGTTGGCCCTGGTCCAAACAGCAGCTTCTGATATGGTGCATCTATGCAGGGTGTGGAGGGGTGGCTGCTGTTCGGGGGGGGGGGGGGGAATTAACAGCTCCATAGCTTTTCCCATGTGCTTCTGAGAATTGAAACCCTTGTGTAAATCAATAGGAGGACATAGATGTCAAAGGGACCTTTCACACTCTTTCCAATTAAGAGCGGTGTTTTATTTGCAATGAATTAATCACACCAGTTGATTAATATTCTCAGTTCTAATTGCTGCTGATGCCTTTGGCCCTTTGATAAAGTGGGACACTTTATAATGGTGATATAAGGGCAGACTGAAATCTAGATTTCCCTGGAGAAACATAATGTCTGCTTTCAAGATCTCCTATTCCATCACCATGCCGTCTCTTTCCACTGTGAACCCTTTGGCTTGTGCCTTGGCAGGTCAGGAGGAGACAAGCTGCTTCCCACGCCCTCAGTGTCCCCAGGAGTGCACTTGCCTAGACACTGTTGTTCGCTGCAGCAACAAGCACCTGAAATCCCTCCCCAAAGGGATCCCCAAGAACGTCACAGAGCTGTGAGTAATGCTGCCTGGGCCCTTCTGCTGACGCTGCATCCGGGAAGAAGGGGCAATATGGGCACTGGCAAGTCGCACCCGTGGATGAAGGGGCTGGGACCAGCCTAGTGAGGGGCATGCAGCTTTATACCTTGCACTGTTCAGCAGATTATCCTCAAAAGCTAAAAACTGATCCAGTGCATGCCACATTCTCTGTGGGTTCAAAACTGGATGCCACTGAACTCTGAAGGGATTTTTTATTTAGGGGAATGAGTTCTGTGGCAGGTGGAAGGGGCCTGTAGTACTGTTATATTACTCTGCAGCGTTAATGAATCCAATGTTGATATCCTAGAATCAAACATCTGGAAAACTGGAAGAAAGCAAGGCAGCCTGAGACAAACATAGTTTCAGATTTAGGAGAGCACGTATGCCACCCTGTTAGAAATACAGGCGTGAAACACAGGCATTTGCACTTACAAGATAACTCTGATGGTTCTCCCTTAGCTGGCACCATTAACAGAGGAGCAGGGACAGTGCTTATCACTAGTTATAGCTTCTAGGTTTAGAGTCCTTTGAACACCATTGTTGGAAGTTTAACAGTCCTCTCCTGTATTGCTGCTGTGACCTCTGATGCATCCTTCATTGTCCTTGCAGCTACTTGGATGGCAACCAATTCACTCTGGTTCCTGGACAGCTCTCCACCTTCCGTTACCTACAGCTGGTGTAAGTATCTGAGAAGAAGTGGCCTCGCGTGGGTCCCCGAGAGCTTGCCATAGTCTTTTTTTCAGAGAGGCAGGAGATGGGCTGTGGGCTGTGGCCTTTTCTCAGACATTTGTGCAGCATGTCTGTGGAAATTTTTAGACCAGGCCTAGGTGGGGAGTGGTGCAACTCGTCCCTCAGTGGACGCTGATCAACTGATTTGGCTCACATGGTATCAGCCTTTCACCAGTACAGAGGGCCTGGTTGGGGGTACAGGAAATCTTTGTGGAATCAGGTGGCCATTCTGTTTTCAGGCTCCCAGGAGAGCACCAAAGAGAATAAAGCAGGTGCAGAAAGGCTGAGTGGCACCCAGATGTTGTATCTCCCACCTGGTTCTTCCATCAAAATGCAAAAAAAAGCCTTTTCGTTAAAACACACACATACCATAGAGCTATATGGAAGCAGAGAAGCTTCTGAAAAACAACAAGAGGATGGTCAAAGAAGCTAGCATGGAGGATAAGAAATAATTTTTGTCTAAGGGAGAATTTGAGAGGAGGCATAGGACCCATTCTGAATTACATAAAATTATGCTTAACATATTAGCTTGTACAGCTGAAGAGGAGGTGAGAAGCATAAAGCATTAAAATTAACCATTAAATGTTTTTAGATTTTAGCCGCCTTGGTTATGGGGTCGCTAAAATGCAAATGCCGTACAACTAAAAAAGCTGGATTCTCTTGAGCAAGGTGCAGTTAACTCAGCTCAGGATATTGGGTGAAGTAAATACTTCTAAAAACGCCATCTAGTCCATCTGACTTTGGATTTGGAGTTCATCCATCTCTCTATTTACTTTGGTTTCGCTGGACATTAGAATAGCTTTGCTTTTCTGCTAAGGCACTGTGAGTCCTTTAGGAACTGATTTCAGTTCCCAAAGAGGTAGATTACCCTTCTGGCATCTCTCTCATATGTGGTTCCTGGAATTCTCTGAATAATAGCCTTTTCCCCTGCCCCATTGACCCCACCTCACTGACTTTTCATCTCAAATGTTTGTTTATTGCCAAAGGATCCTTCGCAGTTTATTTTATTTGCTGGCTGTTGAAATGCAGCTGAGTCTAAGTCTTAAGCACACTGACTCCAAGATTCACTCCATGCTCTGCAGGTCATCTTGTGGTTTTCCCTGGCCTTCAGAGCATGTGCACTGCTAGATTTCCTTCTTCCTACATGATACAGTTTATCAAGATTCCTTTCTAGCAGCACCAGACAGAGAAGAGATTAGAAGAATTAGCTGACGACATGCAGTCATCAGCCCAGAGCTGTTGCCAAAGGAGAAGGCAGATTTGAAGGTGCCACCAGCGCTGCATCTGCTGGATGTTCAATCTGTGGAGCCACTGTTCACATGAGAGTGTCCTTAGATATGCAAAAGACTGTAGAGTTTGAATGCAGAAATCTGGGAAGGACAGAATTGTTCCATCCCTATTTTCTCCAATGGAAATAGGGACATCCCATTCCATAATGATTATTTTACTATTTTTACCCCTCACATCTTATTGGGTTGCCCCAGCACTCTGGGCAGCTTCCAACATAAATAAAACCATAATAAAACATTATTTTTTAAAAAAAAATCTTCCCTGTACAGGATTGCCTTCCAGTGGCTTGGGGTTGGATAACTCCATATACCCTCCAACATTTCTCCAATGAAAATAGGGATATCCTAAGGAAAAGCAGGACATTCTGGGATCAAATCAGAAACCAGGACGGCTTCTCTAAATCAGGGACTTCCCTGGAAAATAGGGACACTTGGAGGGTCTGTTCTATAGGAAGAGAGAGTTAAATGTGATGTGAGCTTGCACAGTGCTTTTGTCTTACAGGGATCTGAGCAACAACAAGATCAGCTCTCTCAGCAACTCATCCGTCACCAATATGAGCCAGCTCACCACTCTGTGAGTGCCCAATACAGCATTTGACCAGCAGATCAGAAAGGGAGGATGTCCTACTGCCTCCAGCAAAAAGAGGCCTCCTCTACAGGGAGAGAAATGCCTTTTTAAATGACTGATGTTACAGTATACTGGCTTATACTGTGCAAAGCAGGGTAGAAATGCCATTGATCCCTGGGGTCTACTGCCTGGCCAAAGAGAACATCAATTGATGGGGTGTCAGTTGCTGGTTCCAACTAACTAAACAGGAATGCATGCCTCCTGCAGTTCATTCTTGTCTACAAGGTGTTCTGTGACAACAACTACTTATAATCTGGAATTTGCTTAAATCCATGTGACCCATACACATGTACTCGTCTGTTCCCATTCTGATATTAGCTTATAAATCCTAAAGCTGCCACATCATCATAAACATTAGGTTAGGAGGTTTCTTTCTGTTCTATTGACTGTGGTGTTCAGTTTCTGAGTTCCAAGCTTAAGGGTCAACCAGAAGGGCTGGAAACTTATTTTCATTTAAAAGACAAATATAGGACTGAATGCCTCAGTCAATAAATACAATTAAATTGTTTTCTGGCAGCCAGAGCCTTGAAATCACAGGATTTTAGTAGGATTTCAGTCATCCCAATTGAAAGGGGGCTGGTGACACATATTGTTGATTGATAATATATTTAAAATCATCTTAGCAGTAAATAGAATGCCACTGCTATTTAATTGAAAGACACCTAGCCAAAAAATAAAATAAAAAAATTGAACTGAATAGTTGAACTGAGTTGAATAGAAGTAATGTAGAAAGTAAAAATCCTTCATTGGCCAGCAGACCCTATTGTTTTCTGTGTTGCCATCAAAGTTGCAATTTTAGACTCGTGCCAACTACTTGGCCAATCTGGAGAGAGTAGGAACTTCATGGGTTGTTAGCATCGTCATTGAGTGGAATCCAGCCATACCCCAAGAACACACTGTGCCCCAGTTTATGTGAGTTGCCCATAAGAAAAACTTGAAAGAAACAATGGCTTGGCTCCTAAGGTGTGCTAACTTGGGGAACTTCACAGATGGACATTTTCCTGTCCCCCCCCCCACACACACTGTGCCCTGCAAAAAACCTGTCAGTAGGCTTGGTGGGTGTGTCTCCTGAACAATGGGGGTTTGGGCACAGAGGTTTGCTGGGGGAGGAAATGCCAGGAGGATTTCCTTCTGTGAATTTTCTTAGCTTACCTTAGGATCTGAGTCCAATTTTAGGGAGACCCCCCACCCCACCTGCAGGAGAAGTGTTTTTGATGGGCACAGGGAGCAGGAGGGAGGAAACTTTCCTTCCTTTAACTAACATGGGGCTGGGGGAGGGATATCAGACAGTATGTGGGCTGGAGGGTTTTTTTTAGGAATGTGTGATGATTGAAACTCTTCCTTCTCTCCCCCATCCCTCAGGATCCTCAGCTACAATGCCCTGCAGTGTATCCCTCCCCTGGCCTTTGAGGGTCTCCGTTCACTACGGCTGCTGTAGGTACCTTGTATTCATGTATTCCCCTATGCCCCTGATCAAGGAGAATCCCCTGACTGGAGTTTGGCCTAATTCCTGGGAAACTGTTACTTTAAGAAGTGAGCAGCCAGGCAATTGGTAGTGGAGGGAGAACAATGGGCTGAGGAACCCTCCACTTGCTTAGTTTGTGTGTGTTATGTGTCATATGGACATTCACTTTGCTCTCCTTGTTTCTTTGGCCAGTTAGTGCTCAGCCACACCTCATCTGGGCATAGAGCAGCAGTCTATCATAAGTCCGCGGGTTTGTAATTCTGCTTGACATATGATGCAGATGGGATAGGGGGAAGGAGTTTAAGTCTAAAACCCACAATTCCTGACTCCCCTGGTTTTAGGCAGATCATGCTCCCCATACCTTCTTAAAGGGTCTATCACAACACGTAAGACAGGTGGGTCCCACGGTCCAGGACACTGAGAATGCTACTTGTGTTTTGTGCCCAGGTCCCTCCATGGAAATGATATTGCTACACTTCCTGAGGGGATATTTGCTGATGTCATCTCCTTATCTCACCTGTGAGTATTGCATCAGTTTGAACACCCATTCTTTCCTCTTGCATGAGAATCCCAGCTTGGCACTACTACCTGATGCTCTGTGGGACAGTACTTGGAAAGCAAAAGCTAGAAAGCATCCTTTGTTTCCTGTTGTTTATCCACCAGGTCAGAGAATGATGCTAGGCAGGGGTAAAGCCTATTTTCATTTTGGTGTGATGGCTGCCTTGGCTGACGTGATGGCAGATGTTGTGTGCTCTGCATGCTGAACAGCAGCAGAAACTGGTCTGGTTCTGTTTTCTTGCAGTGTTGCTAAAGTTTCTATTGGCACCTTTTATCAGGAAGCAGCAATCAAGCTTGCATTCCTGCAGTTTGCATCTCTTAAGTAAGGCAAAGGAGTTAGCATGCACACACACCCCCCAGGCTGTACTGGCTCTTAATGCCCAGGTGGCTGTGAGTGGGGTGGGGGGAAGAAGTTTGGGAGGAAGTTGTGCTGTGCCTCTTGTCCTCTACTACACTTCAGAATAATGTAGAAGAAACCAGTGTAGATCAGCACCCCAATGCTCAGAACTATAAAGCACTGCAACAGACTCTACCTATGTTAGAGTCTAAGGAGAAGGATGGGGAAAGGTACATTGGGGGGAAGACTGGGGTATGTTTTTTGTTTAGGGTTCCCCCCCCCAGCAGGAGCCTCAGCTTGCAGAGCAATTTCAGCCTTCAGAGTAAATTGTTTCGCAATTTACATACATCTGAAAAGATTTTAGATATGCTAATCAGCAGCACCTCTAGGCAAAGCGGCAACCCTAGGGACTACCTCTATGTGTGTTCATCACTCAGCACCCGCACCCTGAAGTGATGAGTGGTGCCAACACCCTGCATTTCGGTGGCCGCAATTTGCACATTTAGCTGCATCTTATTGAGTGATGTTGTCAGGAACTGAGATAGCAAGTTGCAAGCCAGCATGTGTGAATCATACCTTTAAGAACAGTATGAAGAAAGAGAGAGACTACCTCAGATTGTAGCTATGTTGCCCTATGAGGGCAGTTTCAAAGTCTGAAAATAGAAACCATACTTATTAATCAGTTCCAGGGCCACTAGAGGCAGCCAGAGAGATCAAATGCAGTGAATGACAGCCCCCCTCCAGACCTTAAGGAGTTATGTAGAGATTCTGGTTCTCCCTGCTTCACAGAGCCATCGGTGCCAACCCACTGCACTGTGATTGCCACATGCGCTGGCTCTCAGGCTGGGTCAAAACTGGCTACAAGGAGCCTGGCATTGCCCGCTGTGCTGGCCCTGCAGATATGGAGGGCAAACTGCTGCTCACCACTCCTGCCAAGAAGTTTGAGTGCCTAGGTAAGTGAATAAATACTTTATAGGATACCTTATACTTTATTCATTTTGTAGAGCAGCTTTGTCCAAACAATGGCTCTTTCTGGTCCACCCTACCCTGCCCAGTTGCTCTTTGGCCCTCTTCCCTTTCCCAACCAAACTGGGACCGAGGTTGAGGCACCTTAGCTCCAAGGCAGGTCAGGTGAACAGTTTGGGTAACTCCAAGTACTATAGGGCTTGGGCCTGTTGGTTGAGCATGAGGCACATAGTGAGGGAGCATGAGGGTTGTTAATGGGGAGATGAAAGGAAGGGCTTTATGCTAGTGATTGGAACTGTGGTGAGGCTTGTGCAACTTCTGTGTTGCACCACATTGCCCACACATGTGCTACTCCTATCATGTTTGGTCCATAGTGTTGAGAAGGTAAGATGAGTGTCTTGGTGAAGGAAGACCTGGAGGAAGGACACAGGCTGGAGGCTATGTTGCCTCCTCCTTCCATAGCCTTCTCATCCAGCTAAGTCACTAAAGCCAAATCCATCCTAGCTGACGTGGTAAGAGTGTCTATATAGGAACACTCCAACTGTTCGCATCTTCCAGCCTGTTCCTGGCCTCTCTATATGGCAAACCCCATTGGACTGTTTGTTCATCATCCAAAGGTCTTTCCCATCAGTTGCCACCCAGCCCCCCCTTTTTAAAAACTGGAGGAGCCAGGGATTGAACCTAGGAAATTCTGCATGCAATGCATGTGTCCCAGCACTGAGCCACAGGGCCTACTATTTAAAGAAGAAAAACAAGTAAGCACAACCTGGCTTTGTGCCACAGAGTGGGGTGGGCAGGCTCTCCTTTCAGAACTCCTCCATCTGTTAATATATATTCAGCTCCACCATTAATCCATTTGCGATCTCCTCTATGTTTCTGGCAAGTGCCTTGCAAAAGATTCTGGCCACAGGAGGATGTGTGGAAAACCTCCCTCCCGTTCAGTGATTCTTTGGCTCTGACCCCAATTTCTAGTTGTCTGGTTTCTTTCATCTATGCAGGGCCTCCCCCCCTCATCATCCAGGCCAAGTGTAACCCCTGCCTCTCCAGTCCTTGTCAAAACAGGGGCACATGTCAACAAGATCCTTTGGACTCTTACCGCTGTATCTGCCCCAGTGGCTACAAGGTGAGAAGAGGGATGGGGAGGAGGAGAGGGGTGACTAGGGAGGGTGAAGAGATCATTGACAAAGGGAAGGATTGGGTTTTCTCCCTGCTTTGGGGACCATAGCCTCTGACAGCTTGTGTCAACCAAAAGAAAAAGGCTCAGAGAAGGACCAAGACATGGTGGAAGGAACCCATTCTCCAGTTTGACAACCAGCCTAGTTTATCACTGCCATCAGGAATGGGCGAGATACACTCTCAGTCCCTACTGATTGGACCTAGAGCTGCCACTATTTCTTGGGGTGGGAGTGGGGAATGTGGAACTGGCTGTTTCATCTGAACGTTTGCCAGATGTTTTGCACTAGCGTGCCCATTGTCCCTGATCATGATGGAAACTGAACTTCAAAACTTACAGAAGACGCTTGGTTGGGAAGGCAGCTCTTGACTCATAGCTATAAAGGAAATCCTGGTGGCGAAAACAAGCAAACCCCAAAAGGACAGCCTGCATTATGTATAGGCAGCAATTCCTATTATAATTATTTTGTTCTTTTATGGCTGATGAGCAAGGACCTGAGACTGAGAAACCTCACGTCCTGGCCAGAGCTTTATAATTTGTTCTTTGTATTGTGGCTGCTACTTCTCCTTGTCTTATTCCAGGGCCAAAACTGTGAACTCTCTGTGGATGGTTGCTCCAGCAGGCCCTGTGAGAATGGTGGGACCTGCCTGTCTCACGAAGGCAGTGAAGCCAGCTTCAGGTGAGTGGGTGCTCAGCTTCTCAAATGGGGGGAAATGGTAGAGATTTCGGTAGGGACTTTGGGGAAGAGCTTAGGGCAGGAATTAGAAGAAAGCAAAGGGACAAGTTTGGGGCATGACAAGGAGAATAAAGAGAGCAGGTCTCCCTGAGGAACCTGATGGGGCCTGAAAGGAGAAAATAGGGGGAAGGGGAGTGGGGGTTGGCCGGCTGATGGGCTTGAGAGAGTTTCATACCTTGTTCTGTGAGGCTTTGGTGGTATGTGGTGGAGATGAAAGCACCTCTTCAGCAGTAAAAAAAGGGGAGAGGAGGAGGATGAGGTGTGGGAGTCCACAGGGATGTTACTGGGCAGAGAGAGATGAGGTCTCTTTGATATCCAAAGGATTCCTAATTGGTAAGGCAAAAAGCATCACCTTTTATGCTTACCTTGGGCTTAAAAATTAGCATAAAAGCAAAGAAGGCAAAACCTGTTTTCCTGGCAGTGAATGAGTGTAAAGAAATTAAAATGGTGTCTAAGATGTTTGCAAAATGGCTTCTTATAATGCATCTTAATCTGCTGTTTATGTGAGTTGGAGAAAAGAGATTAACGTATCTTTTGAACTCTGCAGACAAGAGCCTCAGGCGATCAAAACTTCTTGATTAGTAATCGTGAGAGTGATATTTTGGTGGCCATATCCTTGTTTATGGTGCTCTTTCGTTTACTTCTAAATTTACAAATTATAAGGGAGGAATGGCAGAGATTTACAGTGAAAGGAGACAATGAATTTGCCGGGGGCTTTTGCAGCTCAGCTTGCTTGGAACATGTGAGCTTGGCTTTCTGTAATGGAGTCTCTCTTGAGGCCTCTCCAGACTAAAACCAACGTCCTTCTGAGGTGCAGGCCATCATAACAAAAGCTGGATGTTTTTAGGGGTGCTTTGTAACAGATTTGGGGGAAAGATTTGGGAAGCATTCTGTTGATACTGTGCAAAAAGGCACTCTTTACCCTCCACCAAGATTGTCCACCACCACAATCACTAATCCTGGAAGCCGTAGTCAGTTTCTTTCTGTAAAAATGGGTTGAGACCCAGCAGGGGAAACCTTTTAAGACGTTTACAGCCTCTTGGGGAGCTATAGCTCTGGTTTGCAGTTGGACCTCAATGCACAGGACTCCTCCCCACTTCACTCTCCAGAGTACAGTGTGGGTGGCTTTCTGGGAAACAGACCATAATTAGTGGCTGAAAATAAACCACAGGCAGTAGAGAGAGAATGGGGCCCTAGCCCTTTCTGTGTACCCAAATTGCCAAGATGCTAAATGGCCTCTCATCCCGTCACCATAACAACCCAGCATCTTCAAAGCCAGCACATAATGTCCTTTGGGGGTTGACAAAGCTGTTTGCCTGCACATGCCAGACTAGATTCTGCCTTTGGGGAAAGGTAGTAGGCAGGGAGATGAGCCCTCTAGGAAAGGATATCAGGACCCTCAGCCTGCAGAGCAATTCAATATGCCAGAGACGGAAGGTCATCAGTTCTTCCACCTCTGCTTCCTCTTCCAGCTAAATAGGCTACAGGCAGTATAAATGGAAATGACAGCATATGCAGCACACACTCACCTGTGCTTTTAGTACAACAACCCCCCCAACACGCAAATATATGTGAATGCAATGCGTCCCTTTCCTGATGTGTGCACAGATGTGACATGGTGCACGTAAATGAATCTCAAGTTCAGACCCACGCAGTACATAGCACCACATGCATTATGTGCATAGAACTGTAGATACAGCACACACACTGATCTAGCTTGGGCATGCAAATGCAGCCATAGGTATAGCTTTGAAAATTGATTTTATTTGCCTGTTTGCTGGTTTACATTTTTATTTAAATTAGTTGTATACTGCCCTTCATGAAAATGGATTTCAGGGTGTTTTATATAAAAAAATTCAACAACCAGAGAAAAATACAATAAACACACCCGAAACCACTGCTGAGTAGCAAGAAACAGTTAAGTGACAATACTTAAACAAACATTTAGGCTCATTTAACCTTGAGTCTCATATCCTCATAGCCTTCTTTTCTTGCCCATTCCAAGGGTCCTCTTTTCTTCTTCTTCTTTAACCCCTCCCCTGCCCTGCCTGTTCCACTACTCAACTTAAAGCCCCTCCAAGTCATAGCTGTCAACTTTTCCCTTTTCTTGCGAGGAATCCTATTCGGAATAAGGGAATTTCCCTTTAAAAAAGGGAAACATTGACAGCTATGCTCCAAGTGTGTCTGCCCTGGAACTCTCCTGGAAACAATAATCTCTTTAACCCCTTCTATACCAAGTGGCCTCCAGAGTGGATCCATCTACATCCTACCACTCAGAGACGAAAGTGTCTCAGGCGCAAGACAGTGCAATATTCAGAACCATTGGCGGAGCATTGAATGTTCTTCTTGGAAAGCTTCCTTTCACTCTTCTTTGGGCTCTTTTCGAGAATGATAAAGAAAAACCACCCACAAAACCCCTGAAATGCCCCAAAGCGAGTGGCTTCTAACCTCTCAGTTTGTTAAACAACCCTCATTTCCCTCTCGACAGGTGTTCCTGCGTGGATGGATTTGAAGGTCCAACCTGCAGCCTAAGGACCAACAACTGCAACAATAACAATTGCAAGAACGGTGCCACATGCATTAATGGATCCAGCAATTACACATGCTTATGCCTTCCGTTCTTCACAG